>NC_059415.1:8501666-9200833 GCF_905220565.1 Melitaea cinxia
CTTTTCGCAGAAAATGTGAAAATTAAAGACTACATAATTATTTTAATAATTGATTAATCGAAAACGCAAAAAAAAACCTACTAAAATAACATCGAAAAGTTATATATACAACGTAGGTACACGAAAAGAAAATACGCGTTATGAAAAATTACTCAAAAAGTCGTCATGAGATATCGTTCAAATTTAAATGGGATTACTTTACATGCATCAGTTTTTGATTAAAACCACGATTGAAAAACTTTAAAACGAAAAAGTTCCGAACTGTCATAACATTTATTTAATCTTTATTGTTGAAAGATTCGTTATTTATCTTAATCACTTCCTTGATCGTTACCGTCCTTCACATAACCTTCCCCACGGTATATAAGAAGGGCGGTGTAAGCGTTTATCCTATGTAATGACCTGTGGGGTCGAAATTATGATAAGTGAAATTGAGGTTAAGGGGAAAGCGTTTGTATTAATAAAAGTAATAAAACACACTGGGTTTAAATGTTTAATAATTTACTGTACCATAAGAATTAGCAACAGTTCAAA
This sequence comes from Melitaea cinxia, assembly GCF_905220565.1. Lineage (NCBI taxonomy): Eukaryota > Metazoa > Arthropoda > Insecta > Lepidoptera > Nymphalidae > Melitaea > Melitaea cinxia. Next base: position 8,502,201 of record NC_059415.1, read on the forward strand.
AAAAAGGAAATATGTGTAACAGGTCTCTTATCACTAAAGAGTAAGAATTGAAATAATATATAAGTATGTCACAGCAAGAAATACTCTCGTCAAGATCTGGTGCAGCCTGACTGTGAAATTACTTGACTGTTACAGAAAATTGTAGGTAAACAAAACTGGTCACAAGTTGTGTTGTGCTTCTGAGAAAAGAAAAATGGGCAAAGTTCTTGAACAGGGCCTGTGAGGTCGGCAACGCGCTTGCTATACTCCTGGTGTTGCATGCATCTAAAGGCTGCGGTTACATCTTACCACCAGGTAGGCCGGTTGGTACCGTATTACTTACTAGGTTGCCACCGTATTTGTATAAAATACATGCAAAGTCTGACTATTGAACCAATTATGCAATTAAAATTTTTTAGTTAAATGATCAAACGTCTAAAAAGACTTTCGTAAATTATAAGTAGTTAAGAACTAAAAAGAACTCGAAGATGAAAAAAATGAATGACGGAAAATGAATTTATACAATAAAAATTCAAATGGATGCCTTTTGTTTTCATTCCCGTCTAAAATACAATCTGAGTAAAGGTGCATTGTTTATATTAGATTAGAAGGTACTTTTTTAAACAATTATTGAGATATTAGTAATTTCGTACAAAGTAAAAAAAAAACTATTTTGCTAAACCATAATTAAATAGCGTGCTTGCAATGACATTAAGGGTTTAAATGTCACCTAAGGTTATGTAGGGAAAATTTTGATTGAGGTTTTCTAAGTAGTAATTCGTATTTTTTTTTCGACTTCAAAAAAGGAGGGGTTCTCAATTCAACTGTATTTCTTTATGTATTCATCAGAACTTTTGACTGGGTGGACTGATTTCAATAACTTTTAAACCTAATGCTAGTCTTGTGGAGCCATTTAAATTTGATTAAGATCAGATAACTACTTTTTGGGTAATCTTTAATAACGCGTATTTACTTGACGACTCTTCGTCTACCTACGTTGTATTGCTTGTCGATGTAATTGAAGTCCGTATTTTTTTCATTTGCGAGCAAACATAATTATTAAGTATGTGGTTATGCTCCTCTCTTATAAATCGTAGCGTGATTGTGTATAATCTACTCGCAAAGTGTTGTAAATGAGCTATCTAAAATTAAAAGAATATTTCCAGTCTGATAAGTAGGTCCTGATTAGCTTTTTCGATCAAACTCTTCTGCTTCATTATTTTTTTTTTGAATTAAATGAATGAACTCGGTATATAGGATCCTGTATATGTTAGAATTTCTTTTATATAACCTAGGTCGGCAAACAAGCGTACGGCTCGGCTGCCGACCCTGCCAAGTTGCTGACCCTACCTCCTGTTCCCCTCAGGAGCTATAGTCACCTTAAACACCAACAGGAATACAATACTGCTTGAAGACACTATTATTTAGCTGTGATCCTCTATAAGGTTGGCATCCCAGCCAGGCTGCTCCATATTTTGAGAAAGAAATTTCCTGCTGTGTCCTAACCCCGTTAAAATTGATGCTAGCAATTAATAATTAAAGTCTTGTTGTTTTAATTTTTTTCTTGTATATTCTTAATTTAAAAAATGAACCTAACGTAGATGATTGGAATCAAAATCCCCAAATAAAAGAAAAGAAAAAGGTGTTTAAAAATAATTTAGTAGAAGCGATGAAATATTTTAATACATTTCACGAGTCGCTGTTTACGCCACGAGAGGTGATTACTTTCGCTAGAAAAACGTTTTAATTAAGTCCTCAAACTGTACGCGGATCATCCTCTTTGAATATATTTCTGGTTTTATTTAGCTTTGCATACATTACTATGTTAAAGTAGATGAAATATCGTCTGCATTTTGGTTGCAAAATTATGTCAAACTTTCTTTTTTTAATTATTCATGAAATTGATTTTATCGTAATCATATTTAAGTGACACCACTTTGAAGCGATTGGCTTTGTTGATTATAAAAACTTTTTATACGAAGTATATTATGAGAAAGAAAAAAGAAGAAAAAGTATTTTATATATTTTATTGTGTTTGACAATATGTTGTAATAGTGTCCATTTAATATTATTTAACAAATATACGTATATATCAAATATACGTTGCACTAAATGCGGGCTTAAAGCTTAAACGTATTACCCAATTTTTTATTTGTTTATTGATGAAATAATTACTAGATAGACTAGCGTTGACTTATTGCTCTGATAATCGATTGATCCTCGTCAACAGTCTCCGAACTTTTTAACAATAATACTAACAACACTTCCCGCCGAACTAGATTCTAAAAGTTTGTCGCCAGTCAACAGGTAAGGGAGTAATATTTTAAAAGAAATACTGAAATAAGAATAATGCATAGTGTAGATTTAGAATGATTAAATATTTTTATCGTATTAACAAAATTCACAATAACTTATAACATATTTATTATATTAAGCGCGACTAACTAACCAAAATTAAACGCTATGAATGGATTTACTTGGATAACACTTTCTTTCGGGTTTCGGGACGAGATGATGAGGGTGTGGTTGGGCTGGTGAATATTGTCCGGCTTTGGTATGGCGGCAACCTGAGCGAATGTGCGTGAACCGTTTTTGGGGGTTAGTTTCGTCACCCCCTCTTTGATCGAGTTCAGGGTTTGTTTTTTTTTTTTTTTTTTTAATTATGATATATGATATATCCACAGGCTTATTATGCCCGTGCTTTTGTTATTCCATTAATTGTTATTATTATTTTTTAACATGCTTCGGTTGTTCACCGCAACTTAGAATCCAGAAGCCTTAATAACTAGTCTTAAAATTTCAAATTTCTAAAAGTCGACGCGAGTCCACTGACCAAGACTATTCTACATATTGCTTATTTTATATTCTTATATACTAATTATTTTTATTATATTTACACTTATTTGCTAACTACAATATATGTACACTTATTTTCTAACTACAATATATGTACACTTATTTGCTACTTACAATGTACACTTAACCTATGTTATTGTTAGTAGTTAGGTACTTTTTTTTGTGGTTAGGAATCGTTTTATCCATTTAAATTTCATTTTTTTTTAATTTTTATTAATATATTATATGACTAATCCTATCTTATTAAGTAAATATATAAAGCCTTATCATTACAATTACATTATCCTATTCCTATACTATTACATTCAATTTTATTATTTATATTACTTACTATACACTTTTATCTACGCATAATTTATACTTACAATACAATGATGTCTTCACACCTCTACATTTTTCAACATTTTGAGCACATTCTCAATGACGGCAGCATCTCTATGGTGAATGGCCATCTTGAGACTATGCTCAAGGATTTTCTTGTCCGTCATCTCCGCTGCCCTCGCCACAAAGCGACCAATTGCGTCGTCACGGTCGTCGGTGTAATAGACACAGGTGTTGGTGTGTCTAGTCACCGCGACTACAGCGTGCGAAACGCTGTCGTGGATCTTGAGCCTCCTTGTATTTGTCTGGAGGACGATGACGTCCTCATAGGTCTGGCCCTGCGCCTCATGAATGGTTAAGACGCGCGATCCCTCACCGGACCCGTATCCCTGGTCAGTCAGCAATCTCTTCTCCTCTTGCGTAAATACCAGGTACAGGGTTCGGTCCCTTCCTACAGGAATCCTCCACTCGCAAAGATCGGATCTTTGTGCTTGAGCTGTACACGGACTTATAAACCTCACTGATGGCAAAGGCGACGTCTTTGGGGTTACGATGCGTGCACGACAACTCGCACGAAATAGTCGTTATAAGGGTTGGTCTACAATACCGCATTTCGAACAGGTTATCCCTGTCGATGTACGGCAGTGGGTTTATGTCTCCGATGAGGACTACCTTCTCAGCTCCCGATAGTCGGGCGGCCATTACTATGGCTCCGAAATGGTTCATGAGGGCTTCGTCCACCGTTAGGCGGTTGATTTTTGAACCCTCACGGAAGCCATTTACCAGAACGGAGGCCATAGTACGCACCCTTTGCTTGACCTTGTTGCCATAGCGGTGCACCAGTTTTTCTTTTAGATCTTTAGCCGCCTCGACTGTGGTCGTAATCACGACTTCCGTGTCCCCATCGAAGTCCCTGACTATTCGGGTTGTCTTGCCGCATCCTGGTACCCCGTTTATCCACTCCAGTGATGGTAGTTCCCAGGTCACGTACGGTAAGCCGGCTTCGGCCCGGTCGCCCGTGATGGTTTTTGCCATCCGTAGCAGGGTTCAGGTTCAGGGTTTGTTTAACCTCCTTGACTACTATTTCAGTATGGAGTGACTGTTTCATTGGAGAGGCAGTGGTCTTGTTTGCCTCTCTCCATGTGCGCAGTCAGATTTGTATTTAAATTGAACGGGACTACATGACAAGTACCCGACTAGAAAAAAGTCAGGCTCAACCAGATCATGTATCTGGACCGGATCAGGATAGAATAAAGCATGCCAGATCCGGCAAGCTCTATCAGGACCAGGTCTGGTCCAGACAAGGATAGCCTGATGTAAAATATAATCAAGTATGATAAGGCATACTGGATCAGGACCCGGTCCGGTCCAGATCAGAATAGACTGAAAGAAATTACGCGAACTGAGCCTGAATCGCGCTATTATTGTTTTAAAGCGCACTTAGTATATATACAGTTATCAGGACAGTCTAGCAGGGAGTCCATTTCTACACAGTGGAGAAGTCGTAAGTAATAGGAAATAGTTAATTAGTAGTTAATTATTAGAAGTTAATAAATAAAATTTAATTCATAATAATAATTAATTAATAACATAAAAATAAATAAAAATAAATAATATTTAAAGTAAAAATATAAATAAATAATACATTGGAAAAAATAAACGGAAATAAATATCATAATTATTATGTTAAGTAACATATTTATAATATCAATTCGCTTTTTTTGCTAAACAATTTTTTCAAGAATATACATTCGTGTCTTTTGAAAGGACCGGACCGAACCGGCTGATCAGGATGAGATGAGATTTCCAGATCTGAACCCGATCAGGAAATCTCATCTCATCCTGATCAGGTTCAGACCAATCATCTCGTTACATGCCTTATCTAGTCCTGATCAGGCATGCCTGGTCCGGTCCTTCTAAGGAAGACGAAAAAACTTCTACTCAGGAATAGCTTTTAAATAAGAGATTCAATAAAATCGATACACTCAGTAAAAATTAGTGAGGTATGAGTAGCACTAACTTTTACTGGGTGTATCGATTTTAATGATACAAAACTGCTTGCAAACAGTATTATTTAGCTGTGATCTGTATGTTTGCGGTACTACCCCAGTCGGGTAGCTCCGTATTTTGAGGAGGAAATTTCCTATGGTGCCTTACCTTAGTCGTCAGAGGAGTGATAATTTCATCATATGGAAAAACATGATCGTGTTGTATACGTATCTTATATTATTAGTTTTATTGTAATGTTTAGCTGTTTTAATTAACCACTCGTTACCTTCAGGTGAGCCGTACGCTTTTTTTGCCGGTCTAGTTACAAAATAATAATAATACTTTTCAAATATTTTAAGAAGCATTTTTTCAATAGGTTTTGAAATATCAAATTATCGAAATGGAATACAGAACTGAATCGTACCTGTCACGACAATCGATGAATATTAAAATTAACAAATTGAGCTTACAATTCACACCAAGATTACAAACGGGGAAATATCTGTTTGTTTGTAATTGATAAAATCTAATACTAAAAAGTATTAAATTAGATATTATATTATATTAAATTAATAAAGGCTATTTACGCTACTGCTTACAGTAGTAGGACGATAGCCACAAAAGGCATCAGAGTGATCACAGGTGAAACGGAAAATAAACTAGTATTATAGTCTATTATTATACTAGACTACTAAATATTACTTGTATATTTGTATGTTTTTGTGCATAAATGTGCATGTATTAAGTATGTTTTCTTTTTTGTTTTTATTATGCAGTTTATATATATAAGTTTTATTTCAAATTATACAAAGAAAAAGTGAAATATACTTTTGATAATTCATCTGTCATTTTTATTTTCTCGTTTTAATTAGTAATTAATTGAAATCTATCCACGTCTTCGTTCATGTGAATTATTAATGAATATCGAATTGGAAAATCAATAATTATATATTCTTTATTGCACCTAAAATTGAATAAAAGAAAACACCCCGACCTATTATGGTTTTTCTTTAGCATAATTGTTATTCTTTATTACAAATTACAAATATAACATATATTTAAAATTTATTATAATTATCAAATTAATCGAACAATTTTAACAGGTTCATTGCCGGAATTTAGCTTCATACAAAAAAAAATATCCGCGATGCCAGTTACTGTTTTTTTTTTAAATGTGCACCTATATAAATAAAAGAAGCAAAAACAATGTTACAAAGCATATAGTATACATATAAGTTATATACCCACGTTATAGTTAAGTACCCACGAGGAGTCGTCGGCAGAGCGCAAACATTTTTCCACTGAGGCTTAGAAACGTAACTGCTAGACATCCCCGCGCGGAGTCGGCGGCACTGTAAGGGATTTCCCGCCAACTCCGCGCGGGGATTCCGGCATTCAACCTGTTAATACATAATATTCAAAATGTTAAAACTATATATAACTTAAAATATATTAATTAAGTGGTGTTACAGCGTGAAGTAAAAAGCTTAATTTGATTATACTATATAAATAAGATAAATTACATATTAAGATTATACAAGTGAAGATATATATTACGAGTATATAACATTGGTCATATGATAAGAAAATAGATTAAGTTCCATATATTAGTGTCATTTTATATGCGCCGTACTATCGTTTTTATCTTTTCTGTCAATTTTCTACAGCCAAGTCTACGTTAATAAGAAGCTTATTTTTAATGAATATTTCTATGAAAGTTCGCCATCTAAAAACTTTGTTGTTCCTTTATGTTACCGATGGGAAATCTCATCCAGGACAGTGTAGTGTAAAGTCACAACTTTAAGATGGAAATGTTATTAATAAAACAACATAACGTGACTATAAAATTCGTGTTACTACGCTTGTTAAATATTAAATGGCTGTCATTACAAAATGTCTTTTCAATATATTGTTACGTGAGAAAATGAGTGGTTTATCAAACTGATTGTTGAAGTTATATTTGCTTAGAAAAAGTTTTGTTAAAAAAGGGTTGTAGTTTGTCTTAAATTAATTACTTTTAATTTAATATTATAGTTAGTAACTAATAACTATATTAAAAAAAAACAATAAGTAGAATAGTCTTGATCAGTGGACTCGCGTTGACTTTTAAAAATTTTAAGACTAGTTATTAAGGTTTCTAGGATTCTAAAGTTGCAGTGAAGTACCGATGCATGTTTAAACAAAAAAAAAAATGGAATAACAAAAGCACGGGCACTGTAAGCCTATAGGTATATCACTTATATATAAAAAAATAATAATATTTACATATCGTGCATGAAATCGTACATGACCTACTTAAAAAATGCATCAGTGTTTTGAAGTGACGTCACGCCTCAGGTATTTCGACGACAAAGTTGTGTTTGTGTTGTTTGTTGCCTTTTGTTGAAGTAGTTGGTCTTATTTTCAGGATTTCGTACCTGTAGTGAACAACGGCCATTTTCATCTTATTTAAATGAGAAGAAAACTTTTTACACTATTCTGTTTACTGCTCTTTTTTCTGTAAAAATTTAACACACTTCTTACAGATAAATATGCTCATATCTAGTCTATAATCAGTTATTAGAATAACCGTTACCAACGGCTTTAACAAGTCATAATGAATCTTCACACCGACACAATATAGAAGGTGTTGACTAGAAAATTTTCTTTATATGTACTGTCTTTGATTGTTTCCATTTAGTTTTAAAATATAGTATTCATTTTTTATCTCCATCTTTAGGGTCTGTGGATAAGCATGTGGTTGCTGGCACAGCGCCCTCTATCTCTGTTTTTACACCGATTGTATATCCGATAATTATTCGTTAAAATAACGGCAGCAGTATAGAAGTCCTAATGGACTTTTGTGTAATCACAATGTCATCACACAACCACAAAGGCCTGTCTAACAACCTGTAAATGTCTTTGTCTTTTAGTAAAGGTCTATTAAATCTCCTAGATGAGATTGAGTAAATTCATTATATTTCTGATTTTTTTCCTTTATTTAAAAAATATGGTCAGCTAATTCTGACTATGTATTAAATAAAAAAATAAAAATTAAAAAAAGGCTTAATATCTGTTCCCATAGCTAATACCAATATAATTATGCATGTTACGATTATAAATTGCCCTATAATACTAATAGACCTTAAAAAGCTACGCGCTGTCATTTATTGTTTAGCGATTAAAATCTAAATACATGTATGTACTATTTACTGATGGTTCGTAAATAAATAAATGAACACTGATCCCTAAATTTGAGAATTATAATATTAATGATTATATGATATGATAGTATGTTACAATCTTTACCTATATGAGTAAAATAGAACAAAATACAGATTTATTTAGGCGCCATCAACACCTTGACAAATCATTTCATAATTCAAATGACGTGCATATTCAAAAACAAAAAAAGCCTGTTGACAATTTTTCAGATTCACCGGAATTGTCGAAATTGCACATCAAGCTTACTTTGTATATGAATGACTGTCATTTGTCGACGGCTTGGTGTACCATAAATCGATGTGAATTTATTATGTTCGCGAAAAGTGCAAATAGTTGAATGTACATTTATTTCACGAGCTGCACATACAAAATATACAGATAAATAAATTAGTATTTTGAACATAAATACGTCTGTCGTCTGTTTCTAAAGTAACTCAATGCCTGTATTTCAAGTAACAGCGGGTTAATACAAGTATTCTTTTCCGTAATAAATGTACATAATTATGTAAATAAGACATATTTCAGTAAATTCAGTTACCCGACACCGACCTATCAATCCCCGGTAGAAAGCTGGTTCACCATAGACTAAGGCAACGGACTTTCGTAGGCAAGTTTATTTGAGAGATTGACAGACTGGTATATATTAAACGTATACGTAGAAATCTGTATTATATAATAAACATGTTTTTCTGGAATCCTGGAAACCAATTTGAATCTTTACAAATATTGAATAACTTTGAAAAATGAAAAAGGTATTTCTTTATCATGAAGATTTTTTTTTTGGATAATGAATAAAATTTAACTTTAGAATTTGTAAATTCATTCAGGTCTGACGTTTTTTTAATTCAACATCATACATATTTGACATCTTGGACAGCTAGTAAACGTAAAATGAGCAATCAAGTAATATTAAAAAATAAAAATAAAATACTACAAAAATAAAAAATAAAACTAAATGATTAATTAATTTATTTTTTCGTAGATGTTAATTATAACTGTCGATTACTTCGATTTGTATAAATATGAAATCTTTTGATTTGTCTTAAGATCCAAAATGCTATAAACGTTGAAGTATTTTGCGACATTTTACACTTTGTCAATATAAATTTGATTCCCTTTTACTCGGTGTCAGGTTCTAGTGCTACTTCCGCGCAGGGAAAACGTGCAGCGATTCCAAATTGATTTTATCTCTTACCTCCTATTTCTAAAAGTTTTTTGTCGAAATTGTATTTGAGAGTTAGATTAACAATTTAAACTTAGCCTTTTTCTTATCTAACAGCTATAAACTGGTTAATTTATCTTGACGCGTGGTTCTTTATGTGCATACTCTTACAGTTAATGCAATATTATTACATTTAATTTATGCCACCTATATTATCTATATACTGTTTGCTGTGGTTCCCTTTGTTTGCATGGAAGTTTTAATGTTATTCTAAATGTACAGATAACTCCTCGAAACAGTGTTTTTTACAGAGGAAAACATTAATTTAATAACTAAACTAACAGATTTTACAAAACCACTGCAACGTAAAAAATAAAAGGTATATTAAGAACATTTATTTTATTTAAAATTATAAAATACTTCGTATTACGTCACGTTTATACAAGCATACAATGTAATGAGTTGCGTTCATATTTATTCAGATGTGGAATTACGAAATCGTTTACTAGTTTTAGGCTGCGCTCACATGAATGATAAAGAAACATGCATATAATTATATTAAATACAATTTTACTAAGTAATCATCACTGTTAATTATTTCTAGTGTTTATAATTTAATATTATATATGTTTCGCAATTATCACTACCCCTTGATTTTAATAGTGTCCGTTATTACTTTTTTTTTGTGACAATCAATTGATCTCAATTAATTACCAAGTATTAAAAGATAGTATAGTCAAGGAACCATACAATCATACAAATATTTTATATTAAACAACAAATGATATTCTGCTAATAAATGATACAAAAGAATGCGCGTGAAAATTATAATCAATGATAAACTTAGTCAAGTGTAAGTTATTTATATGAACATTAGTATACCATCACACAATATTGCTTTGATACAGTATGTTTTCAATATCGCGTTAAATAATTTTTTTTTATGGTTATGAGTACTATATGCATTGGTATTTATATGCCTTTTTATTGAATACTTATTAAAATAAGTATATCGAAAATATGAAGGAGTTTAATAGTTATTTGTAATCAGTCGCAAGAACAATAAGGAAATCTGTTGCAACGAGGATCACGCTTGGAATGACTTCAGGATAAAGTTGCAACCTTAAGGTAAGGGGCCACATGAGCTCTCTTGAGTCTATTTGAGATGTGCAAAGATTTGTTATATTTAGTTTTTTTTTGTTTGTTTAGCATTCGATTCCACTATTACTGATAGGATTCCAAGGTGATTGTGGATTTCCAAGTAGCGAGCAAGCCATGGGACACCAGCAATGATATGCAGAATGTTTTTGTTTGACACATTATATCTGATTTGCTGGTAGTAAACCAAATTTGGATGTCATCATCAAAATAAACTTTAAAATGGTAGACCAACATTTTGTTGTTAGTAGATAGTGTTGATTGTTAACCAAGTAACCAACACAAGTTTCTGAGTGGTTAGTTTTGTCTCTTTTGGCTATTACTTGGTCCTTCCGGGTTAGTTTTCTACCTAGGAGAAAAATGAGACATTTGACGGAACTTGTTTGTGACAAAACTGTTTTGTAATTCTACTTTGGTAACCTTCTACAAAAAAAATTGCTATGGCCCAGAGATAACATAAGTTCTAATGTCTGTGCGTGTCAAAAACGATATTTATACATTATTAATACAAGCTCAACAAATAATGAAAAAAAAAAAAATTGCACAAAAAGTATTTAATTGAAAATTATTAGCATACGTGTGCGTTAACCTTGCACTTACTTACGTGTGAACTGCAATCGGAAAGAAACAACAGAACATTATACAAGTTGTATTAAAAATTTCATTGGGTTCTTTGATTACACTAAATGGTTGAAAAGGTTGTTTAATTTAACAATTACATATTATTTGTGGCTCAGTTACCAAACTAACCTCTATTATTTCTTGTAACGAAAAATTAGCTTTAGAAACAGGTTTCTAACTATTGGAAGAATAGAAAAATAAGTAATTTTATTTACTACATTTTCAGAATTAATTTAATGAAATGTTACTCTCACCTCATTTAGACAGAAACTCATTAAAAATCGACCCCTAAAAATATCTCAAATGTGAAAAACTGTACACATATATGTATGTACTGTACATCTGTATTATAACTATGTATTATATTTCTTCATATAAAAGACCAATCAGAACTACATGAAGTGTACTATATTTTAACCTGTTATTGCGAAATATTTTCGTTTGTCAGTTATGTAACTGTGTAAAAATAAAACAAGCCAGAAATTAATATATCAGTTGAAATATGTTAAGTTGGGTTGACGTTTTTTTAGTGTGTATGTGACCCTTACTTATAGGAATTATAAACAGTTGTCATAATATGAATAATAGTTGATTATTACAGTAACTACAACGACACATTATACGTTAAAATAAACATTTCGATTTTATATTCTATATTTAAAAATATGCAGAAAACACTTGAATCTAAAATGTTTTCAATATATACAATATTTTTCTGTTTTGTAATTATGCAAAGTGAATCAGCAAGAATTCTTGCCGTGTTCCCAACTCCTTCGATAAGTCATCAAATAGTTTTTCAACCGTTGACGCAAGAACTAGCGAAACGTGGTCACGAAGTGGTTGTGATAACTACAGACCCAGCCTTTACAAAAGAAAGTGCACCGAAAAATCTTCGTGAAATCGATCTTCATGATTTATCGTATAATATTACGAAATCGGCCAAAGAAGTTTTTATTTCAGGAAAGAAAAAAGATTTAAATCAACAAGTGCAATTAGTTCTCGAAGCATTACCATATATTACAAAACAGCAGTTTTTATCTGAAGAAGTGCAAAGTTTATTAAGGGACAGTAGTGTCGCGTTCGATCTCTTGATAGTCGAACTTTTATCGCGACCAGCTCTAGCCTACTCCCACATTTATAAGGTACCTGTCATTGAAATAAGTTCCTTTGGGGGTTCTATTGGAACATTTGAAATGTTGGGAGCTTCTTCTCATCCACTCTTATATCCACTAGCATTCCAACAGAAAAGTTATAATCTTACTTTATGGGAAAAAATAATTGAGTTGTACAGCTTCTCCTTCATCTATAACTTAGCTAAAAATTTGGACGATAATAATTCTGAAGTAATGAGAAGGATAGTTGATACAAACATTCCACCTATCGGAGAATTGGAGAAAAAAGTGCAAATGTGTTTTTTGAATAATCATCCACTTTGGGATTTCAATCGTCCTGTACCAAAAAATGTGTTATATATAAACGGAATACCCTTGAAACCAAACAAGGCTTTACCTGAGGTATTTATAACAACCACACAATTTAAATTTTAATTCTATAGATGATCTTCAGCTGAGCACTGTTTCTATTCTATTAAAAGCGTTCGCAGGTATTTCACAGGGTAGCCCAAGGTAGTAAGGAAAGTTATTATCGTTAGTTTGAGTTATTATCCTTTATCATATAAGCAAAGCGTTAAAATTTTAGTAGAATTTTAAGTTTAAAATGTATCTTCAAATAAACTAAAAAAAAAATTGTCTTACTATTCCAATAATTGTTTCGTAACTTTTTTAACATCCTTACTAATATCATAAATGCGAAAGTAACTCTGTCTGTTTGTCTGTCTGTCTGTCTGTTTGTCTGTCTGTCTGTCTGTCGCGCCCAAACTACTGAACCGGTTTAAATGAAATTTAGTATCCATCACTGAGGTAGGGCACAGCAGGAATTTCCTGCTCAAAATATGGAGCAGCCCGACTGGGGTCACAGCAAAATAATACTGTTTTCAAGCATTATTGTGTTCCTGTTGGTGACTAAGGTGACCAGAGCTCCTGCGGGGATTGGGGATTGGGTCGGCAACGCGCTTGCTATGCTTCTGGTGTTGCAGGTGTCTATAAGCTACGGTAATCGCTTACCATCAGGTGAGCCGTACGCTTGTTTGCCGACCTAGTGACATAAAAAAAAATTCAGATAGTCTAGAGCCTGAGAAAGGACATAGGCTAATTTTTAATGCAAAAAAGGGTTGAAAGTTGGGGATGAAAAACTGTATGGAAGTATCGTCATTTTTAGAGCTAGAAGGCTTGAAACTTATTTTTTAGGCTGTTGATTCGTTATAAATAAATATGACATTCAAATTTGTTCGATTTTTATTTATTTATTTTTTATTTTTGTGTAATCCACTCATTAGAAAATTCTAAACATTTTTTAAATATCATATCATACCGAATATAAAATCATCATATCAAAAATTTCGATCTAGCGAATACATCGTTCCATAGCTTAATTGGCTAGAGCACCGACACGGTCAGTCGGAGATGTAGGTTCGATACCCACTGGAAAGGTCGATTTTTGATATGATATTAAGTAAAATGAGATTCAAAGTTTGTAAAAGTTTTAGGCTCAAGGGTGTAAAATAACAATAGGGAATTGAGGATGAAAGTTGGTGTGGAAATATATAAGGTTTATGTGAGCATTGAATGAAAAGTTTTCAACAAGAGACAAAATATTAGAGCTATTCTGATGTCCAATAAACCAAAAAATACATCCAAAAAATGCTTTCCAAAGTCACTATTCCACGCGGACGAAGTTGCGGGCACAGCTAGTGATATTATAAAACATAATAATACTCCATTTATTCTTAAGTAAAGTTTTTTTCAAATTATCATTCAAATATTTGTAAATGTAACAGGATTTAAAAACGTTCATCGATAAATCGAAACATGGCGCTATTTACGTAAGCTTCGGAACGAATTACTCGCCATCTTATCTACCACAAGAAAAAATTCAAGTATTAATGAATGTTTTTTCGCAACTTCATTATAACGTGCTTTTGAAATGGGACAAAGAAGATATTTCGTCCTGTCCGAAAAATGTTAGAGTTCAGAAATGGTATCCACAGTCAGATTTATTGAGTGAGTATACAACACACTATAAAACACTAAACTAAGAAATTTGTTCATAATGCTTATAAAACATGCAATATATAGCATATTTATGTTAATTACAGAACATCCCAACATTAAAGCCTTCGTTACACAGGGAGGACTCCAATCTACAGATGAAGCTATCGATGCTGGAGTTCCTTTAGTCGCAATACCACTTCAAGGAGATCAGTGGCTTAATACAGAAAAATATGAATATTATAATATTGGAATCAAACTTGAGATGGAAAGTCTAACGGAAGATACGTTCAGAAATGCTATTAAGACCGTAGTACGTGATGCAAGGTAAGTATTCATACATACATGGGTAGGCAGAGACTACTTCTTTCCACTTGCTACGATCCTTACATTCTTCTTTCGCTTCGTCCACTTTCATTATTCCCTTCATATATTCTCTTCGGTTTAGGGTACTCTTGACCTGGCCTTTTTTCAAGACGTCCGGCCTCAGAACGTTTGCCTAGGTTTACCCCTTCCATCCCTTCCATCCACACTCGCCTTATACACTTTTTTCGTCAATCGTTCTTCACTCATTCTCTCGACATGACCAAACCATCTGAGCATACCTTTCTCAATTTTTGTCACTACATCTTCTTTCAGACCAGGTAAATATTCGTGTAATTGAAATCAATTTCAATCCTGAACTTCCTTCCTTCTGTATCTTCCTCCCCAATAGGCAAGAAGTTGTTTATTCAGGTTAACTGCTTTTATATTTTAATAATAAATGTTTGTGGCGTACCCACACAAATATAAGCATTTTATCTGAATAATAATTAAATTTAATATTAGGAGTTCGTATATTGTTTTTGATTTTATTATTCATTAATAAAAAGTTACTAGAGATTAGATATGTAATATCAATGCCTCATTCGCTAAACAGCCTATTTCACCTATATTTATAGCTATCGAAGAAATATTTTGAAGCTCCGTGCTATAATGCGTGATGAAGCACAAACAGCGCTGCAGCGCGCTGTGTGGTGGACGGAGCACGTACTGCGACATGGCGGCGCACATCTGCGCGCGCCTACAGCTGGTGTGAGCTGGAGTGAATACTACGAGATCGACTTAGTGGTCATCGTGTTAATTGTCACTTTGACTTCATTGGTTATGATTAAATATTTAATCTATTCAGCTGTTTCTAGAATCTTTGCGCCTACTTTAAAGTTACCAGAATGGAAATCTGATTAATATTTTTTAACTACTCTAATATTTTCAAACTTTGAACCAGCGTAAAGATGGTCATTACTTGTATGATTTTTAAGTATTATCAAAATGTTATCTGCTAACGTGCTTCTGTTGGAATTAAAAATAAAATAAGAAAAAAAATGTACTTCATATAGGGAATGTTTTCGCTCTTTTTGAATTATTGATTAATCGAATGATTTAGCTGTTCTTTAACTTTTTACATTAGTTACTTATTTCCATATAAAATATCTATAAGTTATTTCGATTTGGAAACTTGACACGCTAGCACTCGATATGGCCTATGGATTTGTATACGATTCTATTAATAAATACATCTAAAAATGCCACCTTTTTTTTTAATGTATAATTTTTTAATAAACTGCTTGAAGACACTATTATTTAGCTGTGATCCTCTGTAAGGTACTACCCCAGCCAGGCTGCTCCATATTTTGAGAAAGAAATTTCCTGCTGTGCCCTACCTCCGTTAAAATTGATGCTAGCAATTAATAAATAATTAAAATGTTTAAATTTTTTTCTTGTATATTCTTAATTTAAAAAATGAAACTAACGTAGATGATTGGAATAAAAGTCCCCAAATAAAAGAAAAGAAAAAGGTGTTTAAAAATAATTTAGTAGAAGCGATGAAATATTTTAATACATTTCACGAGTCGCTGTTTACGCCACGAGAGGTGATTACTCTCGCTAGAAAAACGTTTCAATTAAGTCCTCAAACTGTACGCGGATCATCCTCTTTGAATATATTTCTGGTTTTATTTAGCTTTGCATACATTACTATGTTAAAGTAGACGAAATATCGTCTGCATTTTGGTTGCAAACTTATGTATATTAATAATTACTTTCTTTTTTAATTATTCATGAAATCGATTTTATCGTAGTCATATTTAAGTGACATCACTTTGAAGCGATTGGCTTTGTCGATTGTAAAAACTTTTTATACGAAGTATATTATGAGAAAGGATGATTGTGTTTGCAGGCAAATGAAGAAAAACCGACTTCAATTATATCGACAAGTAATACAACATAGGTAGACGAAAAAATATTCAAGTAAATAGGCATTATCAAAGATTACTGCATAATTTGTAATCAGACCTCGATGAAATTTAAATGTCACCACATGATAAACATCGGCTTTCGATTAAATTTCAAATCGTCAAAATCGGTACACCTAGTAAAAAGTTATGCGGATTTTCGAGAGTTTCTCTCGATTTTTCTGGGATCCCATCATCACACCCTGGTTTCCTTATCATGGTACCAAACTAAGGATATCCTCCTCACTAAAAATCCTTTCTAACAAAAAAGAATTCTAAACAATTTTTATTATCATATCAAAAATCGACCGTTCCAGCGGGATCGAACCTGCATTACCGACTTACCGTGTCGGTGCTTTAGCCAATTAAGCTATGGAACGATGTACCCGCTAAATTGAAATTTTTGATATGATTATTTTATATTCGGTCTTAGCAATTATATAAGATAAGCGAGGTCATACGAATTAAAAAAAGAATTATCAAAATCGGTTCATAAACGACGGAGTTATCCCCGAACATACATAAAAATATATATATATATATACGGTCGAATTGAGACACCTCCTCCTTTTATTGAAGTCGGTTAAAAATGAAATATATTTTTAATAACTCATCTGGCATTTTTATTTTCTCGTTTTAATTAGTAATTAATTGAAATCTATCCACGTCTTCGTTCATGTGAATTATTAATGAATATCGAATTAGAAAATAAATAATTATATATTCTTTATTGCACCTAAAATTTAATATAAGAAAAAACCCCGACCTATTATGGTTTTTCTTTAGCATAATTGTTATTTTTTATTACAAGTTACAAATATAACATATATTTAAAATTTATTATTATTATCAAATTAATCGAACTATTTTAATACATAAAATTCAAAATGATAAAACTATATATAACTTAAAATATATTAATTAAGTGGTGTTACAGCGTAAAGTAAAAAGCTTAATTTGATTATACTATATAAATAAGATAAATTACATATTAAGATAATACAAGTTAAGATATATATTACGAGTATATAACATTGGTCATATGATAAGAAAATAGATTAATTTCCATATATTACTGCCATTTTATATGCGCCGTACTATCGTTTTTATCTTTTCTGTCAATTTTCTACAGCAAAGTCTACGTTAATAAGAAGCTTATTTTTAATGAATATTTCTATGAAAGTTCGCCATCTAAAAACTTTGTTGTTCCTTTATGTTACCGATGGGAAATCTCATCCAGGACAGTGTAGTGTAAAGTCTCAACTTCAAGATGGAAATGTTATTAATAAAACAACATAACGTGACTATAAAATTCGTGTTACTACGCTTGTTAAATTTTAAATGACTGTCATTATTTACAAAATGTCTTTTCAATCTGTTGTTACGTGAGGAAATGAGTGGTTTATCAAACTGATTGTCGAAGTTATATTTGCTTAGAAAAAGTTTTGTTAAAAAAGGGTTGTAGTTTGTCTTAAATTCAAATTAATATTTACATATCGTGCATGAAATCGTACATGACCTATTTAAAAAAAAGCATCAGAGTTTTGAAGTGACGCACGCCTCAGGTATTTCGACGATAAAGTTGTGTTTGTGTTGTTTGTTGCATTTTGTAGAAGTAGTTGGTTTTGTTTTCAGGATTTCGTACCTGTAGTGAACAACGGCCATTTTCATCTTATTTAAATGAGAAGAAAACTTTTTACACTATTCTGTTTAGTGCTCTTTTTTCTGTAAAAATTTAACACACTTCTTACAGATAAATATGCTAATATCCAGTCTATAATCAGTTATTAGAATAACCGTTACCAACGGCTTTAACAATTCATAATGAATTTTCACACCGACACAATATAGAAGGCGTTGACTAAAATAAAATTTTCTTTATATGTACTGTCTTTGATTGTTTTCATTTAGTTTTAAAAATATTGTAGTCATTTTTTATCTCCATCTTTAGGGTCTGTGGATAAGCGTGTGGTTGCTGGCACAGCGACCTCTATCTTTTTTTTTACACCGATTGTATATCCGATAATTATTCATTAAAATAACGGCAGCAGTATTTCTATACTGCTGCCTAATGGACTTTTGTGTAATCACAATGTCATCACACAACCACAAAGGCCTGTCTAACAACCTGTAAATGTCTTTGTCTTTTAGTAAAGGTCTATTAAATCTCCTAGATGAGATTGAGTAAATTCATTATATTTCTGATTTTTTTCCTTTATTTAAAAAATATGGTCAGCTAATTCTGACTATGTATTAAATAAAAAAATAAAAATTAAAAAAAGGCTTAATATCTGTTCCCATAGCTAATACCAATATAATTATGCATGTTACGATTATAAATTGCCCTATAATACTAATAGACCTTAAAAAGCTACGCGCTGTCATTTATTGTTTAGCGATTAAAATCTAAATACATGTATGTACTATTTAATGATGGCTCGTAAATAAATAATTAAACACTGATCCCTAAATTTAAGAATTATAATATTAATGATTATATGATATGATACTATGTTACAATCTTCATATGAGTAAAGTATAACAAAATACAGATTTATTTAGGCGCCATCAACACATTGACCAATCATTTCATAATTCAAATGACGTGCATATTCAAAAACAAAAAAAGCCTGTTGACAATTTTCAGATTCACCGGAATTGTCGAAATTGCACATCAAGCTTACTTTGTATATGAATGACTGTCATTTGTCGACGGCTTGGTGTACCATAAATCGTTGTGAATTTATTATGTTCGCGAAAAGTGCAAATAGTTGAATGTACATGTATTTCACGAACTGCACATACGAAATATACATAAATAATAAATAAATTAGTATTTTGAACATAAATACGTCTGTCGTCTGTTTCTAAAGTAACTCAATGCCTGTATTTCAATTCTAAAGTCAGCGGGTTAATACAGGTATTCTTTTCCGTAATAAATGTACATAATTATGTAAATAAGACATATTTCAGTAAATTCAGTTACCCGACATCGACCTATCAATCCCCGGAGTAGAAAGCTGGTTCACCATAGACTAAGGCAATGGACTTTCGTAGGCAAGTTTATTTGAGAGATTGACAGACTGGTATATATTAAACGTATACGTAGAAATCTGTATTATATAATAAACATGTTTTCCTGGAATCCTGGAAACCAATTTGAATCTTTACAAATATTGAATGACTTTGAAAAATGAAAAAGGTATTTCTTTATCGTGAAGATTTTTTTTTTTTTTGATAATGAATAAAATTTAACTTTAGAATTTGTAAATTCATTCAGGTCTGACGTTTTTTTAATTTAACATCATACATATTTGACATCATGGGCAGTGAGTAAATGTAAAATGAGCAATCAAGTAATATTAAAAAATAAAAATAAAATACTACAAAAATAAAAAATACAACTAACTGTTTATTATTATTATTTTTTTCATAGATATTAATTATAATTATCTATTACTGCAAGAAAAATTGTCGATTACTTCGATTTGTATAAATATGAAATCTTTCGATTTGTCTTAAGATTCAAAATGCTACAAACGTTGAAGTATTTTGCGACATTTTACACTTTGTCAATATAAATTTGATTCCCTTTTACTCGGTGTCAGGTTCTAGTGCTACTTCCGCGCAGGGAAAACGTGCAGCGATTCCAAATTGATTTTATCTCTTACCTCCTATTTCTAAAAGTTTTTTGTCGGAATTGTATTTGAGAGTTAGATTAACAATTTAAACTTAGCCTTTTTCTTATCTAACAGCTATAAACTGGTTAATTTATCTTGACGCGTGGTTCTTTATGTGCATACTCTTACAGTTAATGCAATATTATTATATTAAATTTATGCCACCTGTATTATCTATATACTGTTTGCTGTGGTTCCCTTTGTTTGCATGGAAGTTTTAATGTTATTCTAAATGTACAGATAACTCCTCGAAACAGTGTTTTTTACAGCGGAAAAGATAAATTTAATAACTAAACTAACAGATTTTACAAAACCACTGCAACGTAAAAAATAAAAGGTATTAAGAACATTTAATTTATTTAAAATTATAAAATACTTCGTATCACGTCACGTTTATACAAGCATACAATGTAATGAGTTGCGTTCATATTTATTCAGATGTGGAATTACGAAATCGTTTACTAGTTTTAGGCTGCGCTCACATGAATGATAAAGAAACATGTATATAATTATATTAAATACAATTTTATGGAGTAATCTTCACTGTTAATTAGTTCTAGTGTTTATAATTTAATATTATATATGTTTCGCAATTATCACTACCCTTTGATTTTAATAGTGTCCGTTATTACTTTTTTTTTTGTGACAATCAATTGATATCAATTAATTACCAAGTATTAAAAGATAGTATAGTCAAGGAACCATACAATCATAAAAATATTTTATGTTAAACATATTCTGCTAATAAATGATACAAAAGAATGCGCTTGAAAATTATAATCAATGATAAACTTAGTCAAGTGTAAGTTATTTATGTGAACACTAGTATACCATCACACAATATTGCTTTGATACAGTATGTTTTCAATATCGCGTTAAATAATTTTTTTATGGTTATGAGTACTATATGCATGAGTATTTATATGCCTTTTTATTGATTACTTATTAAAATAAGTGTATCGAAAATATGTAGGAGTTTAATAGTTATTTGCAATCAGTTGCAAGACTATAAGGAAATTTGTTGCAACGAGGATCACAGTTGCAACGTTAAGGTAAGGGGCCACATGAGCTCTCTTGAGTCTATTTGAGATGTGCAAAGATTTGTAGTATTTAGTTCTTTTTTTGTTTGTTTAGCATTCGATTCCACTATTACTGATAGGATTCCAAGGTGATTGTGGATTTCCAAGTAGCGAGCAAGCCACGGGACACCAGCAATGATACGCAGAATGTTTTTGTTTGACACATTATATCTGATTTGCTGGCAGTAGACCAAATTTGGATGTCATCATCAAAATAAACTTTAAAATGGTAGACGAACATTTTGTTGTTAGTAGATAGTGTTGATTGTTAACCAAGTAACCAACACAAGTTTCTGAATGATTAGTTTTGCCTCTTTTGGCTATTACTTGGTCCTTCCGGGTTAGTTTTCTACCTAGGAGAAAAATGAGACATTTGACGGAACTTGTTTGTGACAAAACTGTTTTGTAATTCTACTTTGGTAACCTTCTACAAAAAAAAATTGCTATGGCCCAGAGATAACATAAGTTCTAATGTCTGTGCGTGTCAAAAACGATATTTATACATTACTAATACAAGCTCAACAAATAATGAAAAAAAAAATTGCACAAAAAGTATTGTATTAAAAATTACATTGGGTTCTTTGATTACACTAAATGGTTGAAAAGGGATATATAAATGTTTAATTTAACAATTACATATTATTTGTGGCTCAGTTACCAAACTAATCTCTATTATTTCTTGTAACGAAAAATTAGCTTTAGAAACAGGTTTCTAACTATGGGAAGAATAGAAAAATAAGTACTTTTATTTACTACATTTTCAGAATTAATTTAATGAAATGTTACTGTCACCTCATTTAGACAGAAACTCATTAAAAATCGACCCCAAAAATATCTCAAATGTGAAAAACTGTACACATATATGTATGTACTGTACATCTGTATTATAACTATGTATTATATTTCTTCATATAAAAGACCAATCAGAACTACATGAAGCGTACTATATTTTAACCTGTTATTGCGAAATATTTTCGTTTGTCAGTTACATGTGTAAAAATAAAACAAGCCAGAAATCAGCATATCAGTTGAAATTTGTTAAGTTGGGTTAACGTTTTTTTAGTGTGTATGTGACCCTTACTTATAGGAATTATAAACAGTTGTCATAATATGAATAATATTTGATTATTACAGTAACTACAACGACACATTATACGTTAAAATAAACATTTCAATTTTATATTCTATATTTAAAAATATACAGAAAACACTTGAATCTAAAATGTTTTCAATATATACAATATTTTTCTGTTTTGTAATTATGCAAATTGAATCAGCAAGAATTCTTGCCGTGTTCCCAACTCCTTCGATAAGTCATCAAATAGTTTTTCAACCGTTGACGCAAGAACTAGCGAAACGTGGTCACGAAGTGGTTGTGATAACTACAGACCCAGCCTTTACAAAAGAAAGTGCACCGAAAAATCTTCGTGAAATCGATCTTCATGATTTATCGTATAATATTACGAAATCGGCCAAAGTTTATATTTCAGGAGAGAAAACATATTTAAATCAACAAGTGCTATTAGTTCTCCAAGCATTACCATATATTACAAAACAGCAGTTTTTATCTGAAGAAGTGCAAAGTTTAGTAAGGGACAGTAGTGTCGCGTTCGATCTCTTGATAGTCGAACTTTTATCGCGACCAGCTCTAGCCTACTCCCACATTTATAAGGTACCTGTCATTGAAATAAGTTCCTTTGGGGGTTCTTTTGGAACATTTGAAATGTTGGGAGCTTCTTCTCATCCACTCTTATATCCACTAGCATACCAACAGAAAAGCTATAATCTTACTTTATGGGAAAAAATAATTGAGTTGTACAGCTTCTCCTTTACGTTTAACTTTGCTAAAAATTTGGACGATAATAATTCTGAAGTAATGAAAAGGATAGTTGATACAAACATTCCACCTATCGCAGAATTGGAGAAAAAAGTGCAAATGTGTTTTTTGAATAATCATCCACTTTGGGATTTCAATCGTCCTGTACCAAAAAATGTGTTATATATAAACGGAATATCCTTGAAATCAAACAAGGCTTTACCTGAGGTATTTATAACAACCACTCAATTTAATTTTTTTTTTGTAGATGATCTTCAGCTGAGCACTATTTCTATTTTATTAAAAGCGTTCGCAGGTATTTCACAGGGTAGTCCAAGGTAGTAAGGAAAGTTACTATCGTTAGTTTGAGTTTTTATCATTTATCATATAAGCAAAGCGTTAAAATATTAGTAAAATTTTAAGTTTGAAATCTATGTTCAAATACACTAAAAAAATTTGTCGTACTATTCCAATAGTTGTTTTGTAACTTTTTAAACATCCTTAAATAATAATAATATAATAATATCATAAATGCGAAAGTAACTCTGTCTGTTTGTCTGTCTGTTTGTCTGTCTGTCTGTCGCGCCCAATCTACTGAAACGGTTTAAATGAAATTTAGTATTCAGATAGTTTAGAGCCTGAGAAAGGACATAGGCTAATTTTAATGCAAAAAAAAGGGTTGAAAGTTGGGGATGAAAAACTGTATGGAAGTATCGTCATTTTTAGAGCTAGAAGGCTTGAAACTTATTTTTTAAGCTGTTGATTCGATATAAATAAATATGACATTCAAATTTGTACGATTTTTATTTATTTATTTTTTATTTTTGTGTAATTCACAAATTAGGAAATTCTAAACATTTTGTTTAATATCATATCATACCAAATATAAAATTATCATATCAAAAATTTCGATCTAGTGAATACATCGTTCCATAGCTTAATTGGCTAGAGCACCGACACGGTCAGTCGGAGATGCACGTTCGATACCCACTGGAACGGTCGATTTTTGATATGATATTAAGCAAAATGAGATTCAAAGTTTGTAAAAGTTTTAGCCTTAAGGGTGTAAAATAACAATAGCGAATTGAGGATGAAAGTTGGTGTGGAAATATATATAAATATAGGTTTATGTGAGCGGTGAATGAAAAGTTTTCAACAAGAGATAAAATATTAGAGCTATTCTGATGTCCAATAAACCAAAATATATATCCAAAAAATGCTATCCAAAGTCACTATTCCACGCGGACGAAGTTGCGGGCACAGCTAGTGATATTATAAAACATAACAATACTCCATGTATTCTTATTTAAGGTTTTTTTTCAAATTATCATTCAAATATTTGTAAATGTAACAGGATTTAAAAACGTTCATCGATAAATCGAAACATGGCGTTATTTACGTGAGCTTCGGAACGAATTACTCGCCATCTTGTCTACCACCAGAAAAAATTCAAGTATTAATGAATGTTTTTTCGCAACTTCATTATAACGTGCTTTTGAAATGGGACAAAGAAGATATTTCGTTGTGTCCAAAAAATGTTAGAGTTCAGAAATGGTACCCACAGTCAGATTTATTGAGTGAGTATACAACACACTATAAAACACTAAACTAAGAAATTTGTTTATAATGCTTATAAAACATGCAATATATAGCATATTTATGTTAATTACAGAACATCCCAACATTAAAGCCTTCGTTACACAGGGAGGACTCCAATCTACAGATGAAGCTATCGATGCTGGAGTTCCTTTAGTTGCAATACCACTTCAAGGAGATCAGTGGCTTAATACAGAAAAATATGAATATTATAAAATTGGAATCAAAATTGAGATGGAAAGTCTAACGGAAGATACGTTCAGAAATGCTATTAAGACCGTAGTACGTGATGCAAGGTAATTCATACATACATGGGTAGGCAGAGACCACTTCTTTCCACTTGCTACGGTCCTTACATACTTCTTTCGCTTCGTCCACTTTCATTATTCCCTTCATATATGCTCTTCGTTTTAGAGCACTCGTGTACTGGCCTTTTTTCAAGACGTCCCTTGTTTGGTCTCGGAACGTTTGCCTAGGTCTACCCTTCCATCCCTTCCATCCACACTCGCCTTATACACTTTTTTCGTCAATCGTTTTTCACTCATTCTCTCGACATAACCAAATCACCCGAGCATACCTTTCTCATTTTTTGTCACTACATCTTCTTTCTGACCAGGTAAATATTCGTGTAAGTGAAATCAATTTGGATCCTGAACTTCCTTCCTTCTGTATCTTCCTCCCCAACAGGCAAGAAGTTGTTTATTTAGGTTAACTACTTTTATATTTTAATAATAAATGTTTGTGGCGTACCCACACAAATACAAGCATTTTATCTGAATAATAATTAAATTTAATATTAGGAGTACGTATATTGTTTTTGATTTTATTATCTATAATATAAAAATGAGTCGCTGAATGTGTTGCTAAGCGCAAAACTCGAGAACGGTTGGGCCGATTTCGCTAATTCTTTTTTTAAAATATTCCTTGAAGTACGGGGATGGTTCTTACGGAGAGAAAAATTCTAAAAAAAAAAAATAATAAAATTAAAGAATCGACTGTTAGGCGATACGAAGTTCGCCGGGTCAGCTAGTTCATTATAAAAAGTTACTAGAGATTAGATATGTAATATCAATGTTTCATTCGCTAAAAAGCCTATTTCACCTATATTTATAGCTATCGAAGAAATATTTTGAAGCTCCGTGCTATAATGCGTGATGAAGCACAAACAGCGCTGCAGCGCGCTGTGTGGTGGACGGAGCACGTACTGCGACATGGCGGCGCACATCTGCGCGCGCCTGCAGCTGGTGTGAGCTGGAGTCAATACTACGAGATCGACTTAGTGGTCATCGTGTTAATTGTCACTTTGACTTCATTGGTTATGATTAAATATTTAATCTATTCAGCTGTTTCTAGAATCTTTGCGCCTACTTTAAAGTTACCGGAATGGAAATCTGATTAATATTTTTTTCCTACTCTAATATTTTCAAACTTTGAACCAGCGTAAAGATGGTCATTACTTGTATGATTTTTAAGTATTATCAAAATGTTATCTGGTAACGTGCTTCTGTTGGAATTATAAATAAAATAAGAGAAAAAATGTATTTCATATAGGGAATGTTTTCGCTCTTTTTGAATTATTGATTAATCGAATGATTTAGCTGTTCTTTAACTTTTTACATTTGTTACTTATTTCCATATAAAATATCTATAAGTTATTTCGATTTGGAAACTTGACACGCTAGCACTCGATATGGCCTATGGATTTGTTTACGATTCGATTAATAAATACATCTATAAATGCCACCTTTTTTTTAATCTGTAATTTTTTAATAAACGAAAAAGGTTTATATCGAAAAACAAGACACTAAGCTACAAAAATATGTTTGGTTATCTACTTTGATGAAAAGAAAAAAAAAACACCTTACTTATTTACTTTCTTCTTTTAAATTTTATTAATTAAATTTATACATGAAATACTAGTATACTACAGGAAAAAATTTAGTCTTTAATGGTGAACCTGGAATGTAACATGTGACAATTTTTTGCGAAGTGTAATAAGCGTAATGTAAGAGGAGGAAATTATAGTAGTGTCTTTCTGAACATTTAATATATACATATAATTTAGTGACCTACCGTTACATATTTCTTATATGTATTGTTAAGAAATTTTTGAGAAAGAACATTATTACAAAATGATAACAAAATTATATTTTTAAATAAAATTTCTGTCAGTTAATGGTTCATAATATACTGGATCGACCTTCAATATATTAAGCAAATTTATTTTCAACATACTATAATAACAATTGAAAAGTGATACATACATTTGGAATAAAAACTAAGAATACGTTACAGCGCAGTTTTTAATTGCACAAGTGTTTTATGAATCGTTTTGGTATTGTTTTATTTAGAATTACAACACACATTTTTAAGCCTAAGCATAAGGCGATATATAAGGTAGCTCCATTGTCAAATACTTAAAATGAAAGATAAAAAAACAGTACTTATAGGAAGATGTACATAGGCGGTATAAGAATCATCAAAATCGATACACCCATTGAAAAGTTATGCGGTATATACAACGTAATATAACGGGATAAATATTATCACTGTGTTCTGATAAATTTTAGTTACCTTTAAGATATTTATATTCCTTTCGTTTAGTTGTACTTTTATGCATGTTTAATCCACTTACAAGATATGAAGGGCACAAGATAAAAGCGTAGTTTATATTATATGCAAATGTAGTTTACTTGAATAAATAAATTGTATAAATAAAATAAGTCAACGAAAAAATAATAAAGAAAATACGCATTATTATATATAACTTGAAAAGCAATTGTAAGATCGCAATTAAATTTAAATGGGACATGACACAAACTACCTTTTGACTAAACCAAAAATCATTGAAATAGTTGCACCCAGTCAAAAGTTCAGAGGTAATACATTAAAAAAAAAATACATTCGAATTTAGAACCTCCTTCTTTTTTTGGAAGTCGTTTAAAACCATATTCGCTAACAATGCATTATTTTAGAACAAATTTGATTACCATAAAAATTATATACACTTTTAAATAGTTTACCTAATAGATTGTTTTTTGTAGCTAATGGAGTTATTTCTTTGTTTCCGTTTTATCTTCTTACGGTTTTTAACTCTCTTACATAGTTTATAAAGAAATATCTTAAGTCAAAACTCTCATCTTTTATTTTATTCATATATTTATTTAAAATCAACATTATTATCATTATCGTAGGACTCAAATTGAACATCGAAGAGATACAGTACAACAATATACTTTGAAAATTAAGTATGAAAGCGTTTTTCTTTGAATAGGTACTAAGATAAATACCAAAGGGATAATGGATAAGCTCCTTCTGATAGCTAGTAAGAATTTTGGATATCAAAAATCATTTAAGCAGCTTAACACTTTTCTGAACGAAGAATCGTTGCGAAGGAGATGAAAAGATAGAATCACGTTACGATATTTTTGGCTGAGTCACGTTCTTTTGATATTGGTTACTACAACAGAGGTTTACAAAAGTTCCATTGTATTTTTCATAACATAATAATAATAATGTAATAAATGTTTTAAAATATATTCTGCCAGAATTTTTTATTCGATAAATGACAGTCAAGATTTAGAGGCATGATTGTCCTTAAATTAACTGAGGTAGTCCATACCAGGACATATCCAGCGCAAAATCTGTAACAGCCCGACTGGGGAAGTACCTCGACCTTACAAAAGATCACAGCTGAAAAATACTGCTTTCAAGCGATGTTGTTTACCTGTGGTGAGTAAAGTGACCAGAGCTCACGGGGTATTCGGCAACGCGCTTGCGACGCTTTTGGTGTTGCGGGCGCTAGAAAAAAGGTCTATAGCCCGACTAGAAAAAAGGTCAGGCTCAGTCAGGCTCAACCAGATCGTGTATCTGGACCGGATCAGGATAGAATGGGGCATGCCAGATCCGGCAACTTCTATCAAGACCAGGTCTGGTCCAGACAAGGATAGCCTGATGTAAAATATAATCAAGTATGGTGAGGCATATTGGATCAGGAACCGGTCCGGTCCAGATCAGGATAGCCTGATGTAAAATATAATCAAGTATGGTAAGGCATACTGTATCAGGACCCGGTCCGGTCCAGATCTGGAAAGCCTGATGTAAAATATAATCAAGTATGGTAAGGCATACTGGATCAGGACCCAGTCCGATCCAGAACAGGATAGCCTGAAAGAAATTACGCGAACTGAGTCTGAATAGCACTATTAATGTTTTTAAGCGCACTTAGTATATATACAGTTATCAGCAGTCGTAAGTAATAGGGAATAGTTAATTAGTAGTTAATTAATAAATGTTAATAAATAAAATTTCATTCATAATAATAATTAATTAATAACATAAAAATAAATAAAAATAATTAATATATAAAGTAAAAACATAAATTAATAATATATTGGAAAAAAAAACGAAAATAAATATCATAATAATTATGTTAGATAACATATTTATAATATTAATTCGCTTTTTTTTTGTTAAACAATTTTTTCAAGAATATACATTCGTGTTTTTTAAAAGGACCGGACCGAACCGGCTGATCAGGATGAGATGAGACTTCGCAATCTGGACCCGATCAGGAAATCCCATCTCATCCTGATCAGGTCCAGACCAATCATCTGCGTTACATGCCTTATCTAGTCCTGATCAGGCATGCCTGGTCCGGTCCTTCTAAGGAAGAGGAAAAAATTTCTACTCGGGAGGCTACGTTAATTGCTTACGATCGGGTGAGCCGTACGCGTGTTTGCCGACCTAGTCGTATCGTATAATATAAAGTCGTATCGTATTAAAAATATAAAAAATAAGAGACTGAAAACAACATGAACAACACTGCCAACTGAGCTAAATGGCCTGTCAAATATGATAACCAAAAAAATGGTTTATACCTCTAAAGATAATAATATGTTTATATAGACCTAATATTACTTGACGATGCGTTGGCGCAACGATCACAGCACTGGTTTGTGGCTTTTGCGCTGGCGGTTGCGGGTTCGATTCCCGCACATGAGAAACATTTGTATTGCGCATACAGATGTTTGACACGGTCTGGGTGTTTGTGCAGTCCTTGTGGGTCTCTTAACCGTACATTGAAGAGCCTGTTAAGTTATCGGTTTCGGTTGTTATCATGTATACTTAATAGCGATCATTACTCAAAGGGATCGTCCGCCAACCCGCATTGGAGCAGCGTGGTGGATTAAGGTAACATTACTAATTCATTTTTATTTTAAACGAATGAAAAATGTATAAACTGAATGAGTCTTTCAAAAATAGTCCAATAACAACTAAGTACAACTATCGTATTAATAGATAAAGCTTATTACTCGGTGCAGGATTACATAGTTGATAAAGATGTGTGGACTTAGTGACGCTGTATTTCATGCAACATGTCTCTAATTTTGTACTAGAACGCAGTTTATATATTATTTTCAAAAGAGTAACTGCGGAGTTTCTTGCCGATTCTTCTCTGCAGAATCTACATTCCGAATCGGTAGTAGCTTCATTTTTACAAAAATAATAATTTGTTTTTAAAGTTTCAATTTGTAAAATGACAATTCGAAAGTGCTCTTGGAGCCTATTTGAATAAAGCTATTTTTGATTTTGATTTTGATTTTATTAAATTAAAAATACCATAATAGTTAAGGAAACGGACATGTGTCAAAATTAAAATAATTCTAAAATTAGCTCATCAAAAAATAGAAGCAAACTCATCAGCTTACAAAAAATGTTCATTTAGATTTTCTCATTATTTGTTTACACGATTCGCGTCACATTGTCTGTCTTATAATAAAACCAAGCAAACATTCTCTCGTTTCCATCAGTAAACAAAATGTATTCATATTTGTGACAATTCATATATAAGCTTGTAATATATTATTTAAGGTCTGTTTATATACAAGCATAATGAATCGTTCGGGTACAATTTACATAACCGCGAGTCAAACACTATTTCGTTTATTATAAACCTAAATCGTGTAAACCTTCGAAATAGTGTAGACCAAAATGTGCTAAAAATACATTATTACTAGTTGAGTCGAAAAGAAACGTACGGCTCTTCTGATAACATCGCAAGCACGTTGCTGACTTTACCCCCGAACTTCCCAGCTCTGGCCAAGTTACTCAACAGCACACTATTTGAGAGTAGTACCATTTGGCTATTTTATTGTTGCTTACACTAATATTGTTATATTACTTTAAAAAACGCGAATATTGTTCCAAAAGGGATACATTTTAACACAAAACATTAATTTCTAAAATTAAGTTTTTAAAAAACACAAGCAAACTCTTTAGCTTGGTATTATTTGCATGTACTTAGTTAATATAAATTAACGTATGTAAAAATTAACTCAAAAAATGTTTATTCTAATCCCGCTGGTCCAGAAAGTGAATATTATATTACGATTGTACATCCAATAATAGCTAGGTACATAGTAAAATAAAGGTATATATAAAGTGAATCATTGATTTATATATATTGTCGTTTTAAAAATGATCTCTTAAGATTATTATGTTCAAAAAATATATTTTTAAACATATAATTTATTCTTATTTTTCATTACATGTCCTTTCAGCAATGCTACGCCATTTTCTAGTTACAAGATAAAACAGATTAACTAAAATATAAAACAATGAATTATCGCCGTGCCTACTGTACCCAATGCGGTAGCAATTTAATTAGTATAAAGGTTGGGGTTAGAGCCGCTTATTCTACCTTGCTAAAACGTACAAACCTTACAATCGATATTTTAGGCAATAAAATATTTTCTTCTTATTATTATATTTATTATTACTTCAATTCCTTCATTTGTTTGCTTTTTTTCATCTTTTTTTTCCAGCATAAATATATTCCAAGTTTTATCTCTACACTTTTTTTTAAATCTAAGAACAGATTCGGTCCGGATAAATAGCAACCCTAGTGAAAGCTTATGATGTGAAGGTGGTGTATAAAACAGAGGTCGTTTCCCTGTGGTGCCATCTGTCAGAGTTGTAATGAATTAACTTTGAGTAACTGTAGAGCGTGATAAAAACTTTGTATCATAAAACGAGGTGTAAAAATTTAAACTTGACCGCTAAAATCAAATAGAAAGCGGTAATTTTTCGAAATAAGTCCTTTTTGAGTTAATTTCATGGAATAATAATAATTGTTTTCATATAAAAATCGAATACCGAGAGTTACCACGCCGTAACACAAGAATCAAGCTTACTAAGGAAGAATAGATGGAACATGGGAACAATAGAATAAGCGATTCAGCATTTTGATTGTTTTACAATTTAATTATTAAAATATATTTTAAATTAGTCTTGTATCAACTATCTCAAAGAACAGTTACTTTTATTTTTAATATAATTGTAATTTCATTTTATAATTTTTGAATTAATAAATATTGTGAATTTAAATAAAATTGTTTTTAAAAAGACTTTCATCGGTCGCCATATCATAACTGACGCAGTCGGTAGTTGTTGCGGCAATTGAGTGAATAAAATCTTCGGTCAATTGAACGATTTTGATCGTTAAAACCGCGACCTTCTCTACAACGAATCTACAACGGCGGCATCGGTGAAGTCTTCAAGAGAAGATACAAGACCCGGAGAGGAGATGCAGAAGGTGCTTTGGTGAGTACTCTCTCAATTCCAAGTTCCTTTGCTATATTTCCTTCCGTATATATTTTAATTATACTTTTAAGGGTGTTTTTGTTAAAGGCTAAAATCGCTGTAGGCATTTACTTCCTATTAAAATAAAATAGGTATTAATATTAGTTGAAATAAATAAACATTATATTTTTAGGGTGTGTATCTTAAATGCTAAAATCGCTATAGAGATTTACATTCTAGTATAATAGTAATAACAATTAATTAAAATAATTATATAATTAATAATTTTCTATTTAATTTGAAAAAATTAAATAAATACTTTTACTTAAAACTATTATCTTTTAAAATTTTATAAAGTTACTAAGTATAAAGAATAAAAATGTCGTTTGAAACGTGTGATGCCTCAAGTTTCAAGCTTATCTCGGAATTCATGCCGCGATACGATGGTAATCCGAAACTATTGAATTATTACATTAGAGAAGTAGAAAACATTTTAAATCTTTTAGATAGTTCAGTTAGAGCTCATCCAGCTATATTATGTTTAATTAAAAGCCGATTAAGTGGATTAGCCACAGAAGCTATCGCGTATGAGGAAACTCTTACCTCTTGGGAAGTCATTAAGGCTGCCCTCATACAACGATTGCGGGAACCGCGTAATGAAATACAATTAATGCAGGAATTAAGTCGTATGAGACGTCATAAAAATGAAGACGCAGAATCGTTTGGCAAACGCTTACGAGATATATTGGATGCACTTTTCTCAGTAGGCGCGCATTCTGATAAATCATATTATGAAAAGATGGTAATAGAACAATATACCAATAATTTAGATTTCCAAGTTTCAATAGGAGTGAGAATAGCTCAGCCGCTTAATTTAGAATCAGCTATAGTTATAGCCAGACAGGAGGAGGCTAGACTTGCATATAGCAAGACATTTAATAATATTCAGGTTAATACACCAACATCATCTTCAGCCAAGGTTAGAGAACCAATTAAAAACTTAATTCAGTTTCCAAATTATACACCATTCGTAAATAACCCAGTCCAAAGACAAAATAACAATTTTGTACCACAAAAAAATAATTTGTCACCTGAGCAACGCCAGCAATGGGTTCAGTCCATGTTACCATGGAAGAATCGCCCTTCATCAAGCAACTATAGATCACCAGCGGGAGGTTTTCAAAGAAACTTTCCCCAACAGCAGGTAAGTCAGCCTAAGCAACAAAAAGTTTCAGACGTGACCATGAGATCAGTCAATAGACCTCAAAAGCCACAGTTTGCAGTGGAAGAGTTATACTACACAGGTTCACCCGAAGAACAGCCGTATGAAAACGAACAAGGTATGTACCATGAACATTATCCGTACGATAGCGTATTAAATGAACAAGAATCATACGTTAATGAAGAGGTAAGTGACCAGCAGGTTTTTACGATAAGCCCAGACCCAGGAGAAGAGAAGTAATAAAATTAAACAATCAAGATAAAGACCATCTGCCTTATATAGAATTACCAGAATTTAAAGGTAAGTTCCTAATAGATACTGGTGCTTCTAGATCATTGATATCCCCCGAAGTAATTATAAATTCTATCTTTCAATATTGTGTAGAATTTGAACCATTCGAAATAAAGACAGCACATGCAACCACGCAGCATAATTATGTAGCTTATTTACCATTACCCCCAGCTTTTAACACAGATATAGTTCATAAATTTCTAATATTTGACTTTGACCCGAAGTACAAAGGACTGATAGGTTTAGACCTACTTAAAACATTATGTAGTAATATCGACTTAAAAAATAAGATTTTACATACATCGACAGCAGACTTACCTATTCATTTTGACCATCCCAGTAAAAAATTAACCATCGAACCCAGATGTGAAAAACTTATAACTTTAAAAACTAATTATTCTGACGGTGAATATATTCATGACGAGTACATTTGGTCTAATGGTTTAAAATCACCCGCGGCAATAGTGCAGGTTAGTAGAGGAAAATTCAAAACTTCCATTATTAATTTTAATACAGTTAAGAAAGTAATACGTAATACGGAGAATATTCCTTTAGAATTCTATAACAGTAACTCGAATATAACTCAATGTAGCTTAAATTCTCATACAGTGAACCCAGACTTAGACGAAGAGTTGTGTAATAATTTACGAAAAATACGTACAGACCACATGAATGATGAAGAGCGTCGCGAAATCACAAAAATTTGCTATCGGTACAGAGACATCTTCTACTCTGAAAATATTCCACTTTCTTTCACGCACGATGTTAAGCATAAACTTAGACTGACTGACCAAACCCCAATATTTGTTAGAAATTACCGACAGGCCCCACAACAGCGTAAGGAAATACAACAACAAGTAGATAACTTACTAAAACAGGGTATTATACGTGAGAGTATATCTCCATGGTCTTGTCCCGTCCATATTGTTCCAAAAAAGGCAGACTCATCCGGAAAGGTGAAGTGGAGGCTAGTTATCGACTATCGAAGACTTAATGACCGACTCATAGAGGACAAATACCCCTTACCTAACATTAATGACATCTTAGACAGACTAGGACGAGCACAATACTTCACGACGTTAGATCTTGCTAGTGGGTATCATCAAGTAGAAATGCATCCAGACGATATCGAAAAGACAGCTTTCTCTACCGAGAGAGGACATTACGAGTTTCTTAGAATGCCGTTTGGTCTGAAAAATGCACCTAGCACTTTTCAAAGACTAATGGATCACATCCTTAGGGGTATAGAAAACGTTTTCACTTATTTAGACGATGTCATAATAATATCCACATCATTACAAGAGCACATTGAAAAAATTAAACAAGTTTTCGATAAGTTTAAGATTCATAACTTAAAAATCCAATTAGAAAAATCCGAATTTTTGAAAAAGCACGTCAAATTCTTAGGTCATGAACTAACAGAACAAGGAGTCGTTAAAAACCAGGACAAAATTAAAGCTGTTTTGAACTTTCCTTTACCTAAAACCCCTAAAGACATTAAAAGTTTTTTAGGACTAGTAGGGTACTATAGAAAATTCATTAAAGATTTCGCAAAACTGACCAAGCCCATGACTCTATGTCTAAAGAAACATAGTAAGGTAATACATTCACCAGAATTCGTAGAATCTTTTAATAAATGCAAACAAATCTTGACGAATGCACCTATCTTACAATATCCAAATTTTGACCAGACTTTTATACTGACAACAGACGCATCAGACGTAGCCCTTGGTGCAATATTATCACAAGGACCCGTAGGCGCGGATAAGCCCGTAGCTTATGCATCTAGGACTCTTTCTGACACCGAGACTCGCTACTCAACAATAGAAAAGGAATTATTGGCTATAGTATGGGCAGTTAAATACTTCAGACCATACCTTTACGGTCGAAAATTTATAATATATACCGATCATAGGCCCCTAACATGGTTAATGTCGTTAAAAGACCCCAACTCTAAATTAACGCGATGGAGATTAAAACTAGCCGAATATGACTACGAGGTTATTTATAAAAAAGGACGACAAAATACAAACGCAGACGCTCTCTCCCGAGTAAAAATTTTCCATAAAAGCATCGATTCTCTTGCAGTAAATCTAGACGACAATGACGATGACGAAATAATAAATAGGATATTTGAGAATGTACGCCGAGAAGAAGAGACCGAAACAGAAACACAACAAGAAATCCCTTCTGTAGGTAATAATACTAATATTGACGAGGACACAACACTTAGACATGACGAACGACCTCTTAGCATAGAACCCGAATCTGACAGTATGAGTGCAATTGACCCTGACAATCTCGTTTCGACCAATCATACCCAACCCGATAACGAAAACCAAGGAATACCAATTTTAGAAGATGCCATAGACAGACAACTTAAGCAATTTCATATTAGATCAACCCCTGGTTCAACTTATAGAGTAGACAATAGATCAACAAGTTCTCGTAAAATTATTAAGGATGTATTCATCCCAGTGAATAATACTGAAAAAGAAATTATACAATTTTTAAAAGAACATACCATAGCCGATCGAGTATTCCATTGTTATTTCTATAATGAAGATCTTTATCACGCATTCTCTAGAGTGTATACAACGATATTCAATGATAGAGGCCCTAAGCTATTGAGATGTACTACACGCGTTACTTTGGTAGAAAATAAGACAGAACAACAAGAAATAAAAAGTATCACGAAGGAAAGACGATTCATCGTGGTATCCAAGAAACGTACAAGAAAATCCATAGAAGTTACCATTGGCCCAACATGTTACTCACTATTCAAGCATTTGTCAATCAATGTAATATATGCTTACAAGCTAAGTATGAAAGAAATCCCTTAAGACCCCCATTAGCCCTAACAGAAACCCCAACTAAACCTATGCAGCATCTATTCATGGACTTATATTCCACGGAAGGAGCTACTTTTCTTACTATCATCGATAATTTCTCAAAATATGCTCAGGCAATCCCTTTAAGTGCAACTTCTAGCGTACATATAGCAGAAGCCTTATTTGATGTTTTCTCAGTGTTAGGAACCCCTTTTAAAATTACAACTGACTCTGACAGTAAGTTTGATAACGATGTCATAAAGGAGATGTGTGCTTTACATGATATAAATATTCATTTCACAACTCCATATAATCCAAATTCAAATTCACCCATAGAGCGTTTTCATTCGACAATAGGAGAAATAATTAGGATCCAAAGAATGACTAATAAGGACGGACCCAAACAATTAATCATGAAATTCTCTGTTATTGCATACAATAATACTATTCATTCAGCAACAGAATACACCCCACATGAGTTACTTTTTGGACATACTGCATCTCGAAACCCCTTAGAGCTTCATTATACTAAGCAATTTTACCAAGATTATGTACTTAAACATCAAAAAAACGCTGAAGCCGTACAGGAGTGTGTTGCAGCAAGCATGTCAAAGCACAAGGAACAAATCATAGCAAAACGCAACCAGACAGCAGAGGAAATAACGTTTAAGGTAGGTGAAACAGTTTTCAAACAGGTCGCCAAAACCGTGAGAAACAACAAAACGAAGCCGGTATTTAAGGGCCCGTATAAAATCATCCATCTTCATCCCAATAATGTAGCAGAAATTATAGGTAACCATCCTAACTCTAAGTCTATAAGAGTTCACTTCAAACTCCTACGTAGACCTCATCTTGTTCCAGGGTCATCATCTTCATCACCGGATCCTTCGTGTTCCAATCAAAATCCGACGTAGCAATACAACCCATTGATAACACTAACGGAATTCTACTACTTAAACAAGGTCATATCATTAAACAAATTGATTCCTTTAACCTTGCCTGCACTTACAATATAACTCATCTACATGAAGTTTCCACTAAACTGATGTCCCTATATGCAAGTACAAAAGCAGCCGAAAACAAGACTCCAATAGTAGACCTACATAAAACCTATAGGGATCAGATCGAACACAGTCTGAACCTTATTGACAAAAAGTTAAGTTTCATGGCACCTAGAAATAGAGTCAAGCGCGGTCTCATTAACGGTTTAGGTTCCTTAGTAAAAGTTATCACTGGTAATTTAGATAACGAAGACGCGATTCGTATAGAAAATGAAATTAATAATATCCGTTCTTCAGTCAATAAAATTAGCAACTCCCAGAAACGAACAGTGTCATTAGCGCAGGATACTATTAATGAATTTTCTATTCAGGTAAATAAGATAAATGAAAATGAAAACCGAATAGCTTCTATGTTAAAAAATATTACCGTAAATGCAAACACTATTATAAATCAGTTGCACTTTTTAGAGATATACGTACAAATAAGTTTTAGTTTGCAGTTAATTTTAGATAAGCTAATGTTGTTAGAAGATGCTATGTCATTCTCGCAATTAGGCATAATGCATCCTAGTATTATAAACCCACGAAATTTAATTTTAGAAATAAATAATTTGCAGAAAATTTCATCTTTCAAACCAGTTGTAGAGATTTCTATGGAAAATATCCATAAAATAGAAAAGTCTATGGTCGTAAAAGCCTATAGTACAAGACATTCTTTAACTTTCATATTGGAAATCCCATCCACTGATGATAATATATATGATTATATCCATATCTATTCCATCCCTAATAAACAAAACCTTACTATAATTCCTAAGTCCAAATTCCTTGCACTTGGAAGAGATGAGTACGCATACTTAGAGGAAGATTGCAAGAAGATCTCCGATGACACCATGCTTTGCAAATCGTTGGACACAAGAATAATAGAAAAATCAGAAGATTGCATCATCTCTCTTATCAGACAACAAGCTGGAAACTGCACACATGCTCGTCTAAACTTGAAACGGGGAAAGCTTCAGAAGATATCAGAAACTACGTGGCTAACAATATTAACTGCACCTGAAATCTCAAGAATTCAATGTGGACCTAAAACAAAATATTTGAAAACGTCAAATGTCTTTCTCGTCACCGTCACAGAAGATTGTCAAATTAATCTATTGAACAGAACGTTGAGAACACATAGAAATATTATCAATATCAATGAAGTTATCCCGTTACCTAATCAAAACATCATACATGAAGAAGAGGTCAAGTACGAATTACGTTTAGACGACTTTTCGTTGGACAGCATCCATGAACTCATGAATAAAGCAGAAGACATTCAAGAAGTAGAAGAATCCAATTGGCTCAATACTATGCTAATCCCGAGTTGGTCTACACTACTCCTCTATGTCTTGATAGGAGGCGTAGTCGCGTGGAAAGTATATAGCAGAAGCAAACAGTCAGATGTCAGAACAGAAAGATGTCGCGAGGACGCTCCTGGAAGCTGCGTTACTAGCTTCCATCTTAAGGAGGGAGGAGTTACCACGCCGTAACACAAGAATCAAGCTTACTAAGGAAGAATAGATGGAACATGGGAACAATAGAATAAGCGATTCAGCATTTTGATTGTTTTACAATTTAATTATTAAAATATATTTTAAATTAGTCTTGTATCAACTATCTCAAAGAACAGTTACTTTTATTTTTAATATAATTGTAATTTCATTTTATAATTTTTGAATTAATAAATATTGTGAATTTAAATAAAATTGTTTTTAAAAAGACTTTCATCGGTCGCCATATCATAACTCGAGTTCGATTTTTTATTCTTAAATGTCAATCCGTTATATCGATATATTACTTGTATTAGACATTAAAAAGTTTAGAAATTTAAAATTTAGAAATATAATTATGTATAGTATGAAATAGTCAAACCGAAGTTGAAAGCCACGTTTTTTAATTACAATCTATACGTATCCTAAAGTTAATATATCCTACAACACTTATTTACTCGTATGTATGTAGGTCATATATTTTTAGTTAATCAAGAGTAGGCTTTACATATTATACCGCGGAGACTTGCAACTTAGTTGCGCAAGTAAGCTATATTTTTAACACAAAAATGTAAAGTATTTAAGTCATTCTACAGCTGACGTAAGGGTTAATTATTCGTACAGTATGTTATAGAAAATTAAGTCTTTAGTAGATTTGTCTTTATATATAAGTTTATCAATTACGCGTCTTCGGTGCTTTCACCGACCCGTCTGCCCGGCGTGGACTATGGGCAACACACATGAGTTCACGCCATTTTGGCGCGTACTTTTGTGTGTGATAGGCTAAAGTGATTATGTCAATTACACATATTGTGTTAAAATTATTTCAATATAAAAATTAAACTGTTATTTTAAAGTTCATGTGTTATTTTTGGAACTAAAAGATTTCCTTATAAAAAAATTATATAAGTACATACATACATATACATGTATACATATAAAGAGTATATCACTTGAAGATATTAAAAAACAATTACGAGTGATTTTATGTCTGCAAATAAAAATTTATCAGACTTTAATTGTGGCTTAAGACGTCTTACGGCGAATTATAACAACTTGCAAGATACGATCTTTATCATTCATCTTTGTGTGTCTATCTTCCACAATGAACTGCTAGTTTAAATTTAATAATACACGTTTAAACCATATACACCATATTTTCTGTATAAAGACAAGTTATGCTTAAAATTGTATTCAAGGTATTTTAAAAATTGATGAAAAAGCTATGAAAGAAATAAGAGTATTAAACTATTTAGTAATACCAGATCACTACTAGTGTTTCGTTATAATTGAGACAAAGTCTATTCAAAATAATTGTGTTTGCTCGCAAACGAAAAAAAAAAAACCGACTTCAATTACATCGAAGAGTAATACAACGTAGATCGACGAAAAAATAGTCAAGTAACTACGCGTTATCAGAGATTACTGAAAAATTAGTTATCAGATCTCGATAAAATTTATATGTGACCACATGATAAAGACCAGCATTCGATTAAATCAAAAATTATCAAAATCGGTACACCCAGTTAAAATTATTGCGGATTTTTGAGAGTTTCTCACGATTCCTCTGGGATTCCATCATCAGATCCTGATTTCTTTATCATGGTACTAAACTAGGGATATCCGCTTTCCAACAAAAAAAGAATTATTAAAATCGGTACATCCAGTAGAAAGTTATGCAGTATAATACAACGTAGGTCGACGAAAAAAGCGTCAAGAAAAAACGCATTATTAGATACAACTCGAAAAGTAGTTGTTAGATCTCAAATAAATTTGAATGGAACCAATTGACACACACCACCTTTCGATTAAAAAAAATTGTCGAAATCGGTCATGCCGGTTAAAAGTTCTGATGTAACATACATTAAAAAAAATACAGTCGAATTGAGAACCTCCTCCTTTTTTGGAAGTCGGTTAGTGAGAATCCTTAATAAAATTAGATAATGTAAAATATATATATATATATATATATATATATATATATATATATATATATATATATTCGTCTCTGAAAAATGTGAATGATCGAGTAGAGGGAATTTTGTCGTCCATATATACAATGATGTTTGTTTACAAATGAAACGGTTATAAAAATCACGGAATATAAAAATCATTATATCAGAAATTTCGATCTAGCGGGTACATCGTTCCATAACTTAATTGGCTAGAGCGCCAACACGGTCAATCGGAGACGCGGGTTCGATCCCCGCTGAAGCGGTCAATTTTTGATATGATATTCAAAAAAAAAAAGTTTAGAATTCCTGTGTGTAACACAAAAATAAAATCGTACATATTGAAACGGTTGTCTTTAAGACCTTCTATTGGGGGAGGGGTCATCAACGTTAACGGCAAAGTCATCTCTCACCTTTGTTTCAATGACGATATCGTTATATTTGTAGAGAATTTGG
This sequence comes from Melitaea cinxia, assembly GCF_905220565.1. Taxonomy (NCBI): domain Eukaryota; kingdom Metazoa; phylum Arthropoda; class Insecta; order Lepidoptera; family Nymphalidae; genus Melitaea; species Melitaea cinxia. Next base: position 8,543,914 of record NC_059415.1, read on the forward strand.
AGGAGCTTCGCCAAACCCTGGATAGCCTATGAGTCCTTCTGACGAGTCGCTCTCGGTATGATCTCAGTAGATCACAGCTTAATGAAAGGTCGTCATCGCGTTTCCAATGATTCTAGTGTTGCAGTCGTCTATAGGCTATGGTCTCAGTTAACCATCAGGTGGGCCGTGCTCCAACATACATCCTCTCCTATTCTGGCTACTCACTAGTAATCCAAACTTCTTAGTGATTGATTAGCACTTTGTGGCTTAAAATTAGAATAAACTAACAAACTCACTTTCAGATTTGTAATATTAGTAATTAATTACAATGACAATACAAAACACTTAGTTTTATTATTTGATGCTTATGTTTACTTTGAGAAGTGAGTGATTTATGAACGTAAGCAATTGTTTTGTTTAAACATACTAATTGTTGTCTGCAACTTTAGATTTATTTATAAATGTGTTTTTTCATTACCCATCATTATTTATTTATTTGATAGGAGGCAATACATATTGTCCACATACAGTTAAGTGGACAATAGTTTGTAATACACTACTTTAAAAGACAAAAAAAAAAAAACTGTATAAAAATAAACTATCATTATACATTTATCGATTAGTTCGCTAATTGCGATTATAAATCTGTGGAATTAATTGTTACAAAAGAGACCATAAAAAAGGATAAAAAAAGAAAAATAATACAACATTTAATTTATTTTAAATATAGAAATAAGGTAATGAAAGAAAATAACATTATAACTAAAATTAACTTAAATTATGAATTAACAAAGAAAATATTATAATAATAATAATAATATCTTTATTCATGAAATCTGTTTACAATGTAAGTTACACTGAGTCTTCCCAATAAGTTATCGTAGATACTTGTTGTGGGAATGACTCGCAACTTCCCAAGTCTTTAACTAAGATTTCATACAAACGGCAACAATATGACACGATTTTATAAAAAACAGAATTTTGTTAGAAATTAAAGTGCGCTTTATAAGTGAGTGAATGTGATCAAGAATGTGTTTGTGAGTGCGTGCGTGCTTGTGTGTGTGTGTGTGTGCGTGTGAGTGTGTGTGTGTGTGCGTGTGAGTGTGTGTGTGTGTGTGTGTGTGGGTGTGTGTGTGTGTGTACGTGTGTGTGTACATACATGCAAATACATATACTCATCTAGTTATTTACTTTACTTTTTTATGCTATTCTAACTAACAATTTTTCAACATCCTCATATGTTAGATCCCTTAACCACTCCGTTATAGCTTGTTTACACTTTCGTAATGTCATTGGATAAATTTTTAGTTTATAATTAATAGAATTGTATACGTAAGCGGATTGGCTATCGTACTGACGTTTGGCAAAGACCGTTCGACAAGAATATGACGGTGCAACTAAGTCTTTCCTACGTTTTAATACCTTGCGATGGTCATAAGGCAAATTTTTGTGACATTTTAGTGTAATGTTTAGTATGTAAAGCTTTCTTACTGACAACAAGCCACTAATCTTGAACAGAGTATCAGTAGGAAATCTAAGTGGTTTACAGTACATCACCTTAACAATTGATCTTTGGGCTCGTTCAATATTTAGGAAGCTGGACTTATTGGCGCCTCCCCAGACCGTGATACAATAGCTTAAAACTGATTGGGCCATGGCAATGTAAATCTTATTTAATAGTTCAACCGCCATTACATCCCTCAATGCTCTAAACATCCAAACAAGCTTCCTAATCCTGCTCACAGTTGCTTCAATGTGGGGCTGCCAACTTAATCTCTGATCCACTATTATACCTAAATATTTCATAGACATCACTTTCTCAATATCCGGGCAGTTGCAATCTATTTGCATTGTATCGACATTTGAACAACTGTGAATTCTAACGCGGAAGTCCGCTCCTGGTTGAGAAGCATTATTAGGAGCAAAGCAAATATATTTTGTTTTTGTTAATGTCATAAGATTATCATCTAGCCATTTGAATACTTTGGTTAAACCTCTGTCACTACTAATTCCAACATCCTTCCACGACTTGCCAGTAAAGACGATAGCGGTATCATCGGCATAGGAGATGATCGTTCCCCCGACGTCCCGTAAGTTACAGAGGTCATTTATATACACCAGGAAGAGCGTCGGACCAAGAACACTTCCCTGCGGTACCCCATATAGAACGGTTTCTTAACACTTATTGCCTTTATCTACTTCCTTGACGATCATCGTTGTAAGGGTTATAATAGCATCTTCGGTTGATAGGTGTCTCCTGAAGCCAAACTGGGCGTCGGATAACACATTAAATTTATTTAAATAATTTAGAAGTCTTACATTTAGTATTTTTTCTACTATTTTTGAAATGACATTTAGTACAGAAATTGGCCTATAGTTGTTTACGTCAGATCTGTCCCCACCCTTGTACACGGGAGTCACTATCGATCGTTTAAGTATTGTAGGAAAAATACCAGCACGGAAGCAGAGATTAGTCAAAGTTGTTATGTGTGGGACAAAAAAGTCTCTAGCGTTCTTTATAAATTTTGTTGTGATACCGTCCCACCCAGGTGCACTATTCGAATCCAGACCCATAAGAATGCGGAAAACCTCACCCGGATCGGTATCAAGCAAGACGAAAGAGGATAAACTAGCTGATTGTGCACCAGCAATGGTAATATTATTTAATGAGTTCCCAACCGTTTATTTATAGACTCAGCTAAGTTTTTACCAATATTAATGAAGTAGGTATTAATGTAATTGACTGAAGTTTGGGGTAATGCAGTTATGTTTAACAATTCTAGATTCGAAGCTTTATTAGCTTTGTATTGTTTTTGGGTTTTTAATATTTTCTTCAATTTTACTTTTATTATAATTTCGTTTGAGTTTTCTGATTAGGTTAGTACAAAAGTTACGATAACGAATATAAGTAATTTTTAAGATTACATTATACGGATTGGATCTCAGCTTATTATGCATACAGTTTCTAAGCTTAATGCAACGTACAGCCCCCTGCGTTATCCATGGCTTAAGTATTCTAGATTTATTCGAAATGGGTACAGTTTGTGAATTTTCAGCTATAGCTGACCTAACCATTTCAATAAGTCGCATCGCAAATAAATTAGGATTATTATATGAGTTAAGATTAGACACATCTGCGGTTATAAGTTTTTGATATACCTTATCATAATCCACTACCTTTTTGTACTTTTTATGTGTATCTTTAATTTTTACTTTATTGATATTAAGAATAACCATATCATGATCCGTTACTGTAGTATTTAAAACGGCTACAAAAATTGAACTAGAGGTACAATCGTGCTTCACCAAAACATGATCAAGGCAACTATTTTCACGTGTAGGGAGAGTATGACCAGGTAAGAAACCATGTGAAGACAATATATCCAAATATTTTAATCTATTATAACGTTCCTGAGACTTTTCGGTGGATGTGGCAATTAAATTTATGTTTATATCTCCTAATATCATAACGTTTTTAGAGTTAGAAATAGAATCAAGGTGATTATGCAATGAATATATGAAGTTCTCCGCACAAGTATGTGACGGAGAACGATAAATACCTAATATCACATATTTCGAGATACTTATTTGAAGACCTGTAGCATCAGATAGGTTAAGCTCTTCAATTTTAGAATGTAGATTCTTTTTTATGTAGACGACTACCCCATCACTTTGATTCAGCAATTTAGTTGTGTAAGCAGAAGTATAGTTGGTAAGTTGTGGTACTGGTTTTTCTAAGTTTAACCAACATTCTGTGAGTATTAAAACATCTACTTCATAAGGTAACTGGGATAACGTTATTTGTAAATCGTCAAGATTCTTGTATATACTTCTTATATTTTGAGTGAGGATCTTTAATGAGTTAATATATGAACAGCCAATATACTTTTCAAAAGATTCTATACTACATTTTACTGAAAAAGTAGGCTGTTTATCGTCTAATTCTTGAATCAAGTTTAAGCCGTCCAACATGTTAAAACACTTTTAATCAACATATGGTGGGTAAATATCAATAAGTACATACGAAAAATTTCATTCATGCACGTATGGTACTTGACACATAATTTAATAATACCTATAATGATGTAATTTTGCATATTTACGAAAGTAATATAATATGTAAAAATGTTTACGTGTCGACCATGCAAACATATATATACGTGTATAAAAGAATTGAAATATATTATAATTGAGCCTAATGCAACTTTAAATATGCATCTAAGTAATTTATTTAAACTATGTATTGTGAGTATTAGAGTATGTTTTTGTATATGTAATTTAGCTGTGTAGAAAATATTTAAATGAGTAAAGTAAATAAATAATATATTTGTTGAGTCAAGTTTGCGTTTATGTTTGTCTGTAAATGAGTAAGAGTTGAGCTTACTTACACTAGGGTTACTTAGATAATAATATAAAAGTAATTTAACCATTCCAAGTATAAGTTTACAAAAAATTAACAATATTAAAATACAAAATAGTGATATGGCATAACTACTAAATGGATTTGATAGTCACTTTTCCAGCAAAAGATGATGTATTTGTGCTTCACTTTGAATATGAATAATTTTTGAAGTGTCGTCTTTCCTCACAAAAACTTTACCGTACAATGTCCAACAGTATTTAAACTTCTTTGTTTTGACCAAATCGCGTGACAGAAAATGTAGTCGGGAGCCCTTAGCAGTCAGTTGTTCAGATACAAATACTGGAGTGTCTTCGTTGATAGTAAGCCCTAAATGCTTTGCTTGTAATTTTGACTTATTTTTATAATTAAACTCCTTAATTTTATTTATTAATTCTGTCTTTATTATAGTACTTGGTAATTCAACTATAATCGGGGGGTTTTTCTCCGAATCCTTCTTTGCTTTCAATCTAAATACATCTTTAATGTCCCTCGGGCATAATTCGAGATTAACAGTTTTAGATAAGCTCATAACAATATTCATTAAGTCATTCCGATTTTCTTGTTGTTTCCGTGGCACATTTTTTATTTCTATACTCGACTTACGACTCGATCTCTGAAGGTCTTCAATTTTGTCTTCCAGTATGGAAATATACTCTCTGTCCTTTTTCGATTGTAGCTCAAGTTGTTCGATCTTTTTGCGAAATTCTTCATTTTGTTGAGTAAGTAAGGAGACAGCTGATTCAATGCCTGTGTTAATCTGAGCTAAATTCTTCAAACTGTTAGAAATTTCCCTAATATCTATCCTTTGCTCACCAATCAATGATGTAACTAGGTCTTTAATTTCATCCTTAAATCGAGAAAAATCTGATGGCGATGTTTCAGTTTCCCTAGGCCTTTTACTACGGAGAGATAAACAATTAGGCGGCGTGTTTTGTCCTGTTAATTCATTTGTAAATTGAAGCTGAGGGTCCGATCCATAGCTAACCAACGAGTCTCGTTGACGAGTAGATTTGGAGGGAATATTTCTTGGCGGAGTGTGTTGTAAGGACATCTTAAAATATGCTTTAGGCCTAAATGAGTTTCAAGCCGACGGCAGTTTAAGTGAATAAGAGGTGGAGCTAGCACCCACTACAACAACAAAAGGGGCGGAGCTTGGACACTTCACTCACTTGGTAGGGCAGCGGTAGTTGCGCAGGAGCAACAATAGCCAAGCTAGTTGTCCTTATTTTACTTCACAGGGCTCGCTCACTCACAGTTCACCACTATTACGTGTTTATGTTATCCTAGTACTTCTCGGAATATATTACGATTAATTTTTATGAAATATTAGTTAAAAATAATTTTAACACGGAGCTTGCTTAGCACGACCGATAGCAACGGTGTCCGGAAGGGAAGTCCAATTATGGACCATTAATACTCGTATCAGTTCTTTTTAACCGACTTCAAAAAAGGAGGAGGTTACTCAATTCGACCGTATATATATATAGTAAATCCTACAACAACCTGGCTACAATAACAAATACAAACAACACACACACAACAAAAAAGTACAAAAAATATTATTAGATATGTCAAAACAATAACAGAATAATAACAGTATTCAACCTAATAGTCAATGAAACAAATTATGAAAGAAAACTGAATACAACTTACGAGTAGATACTAGAGTAGTTATTGTTTTAATTGGCACCGACTTCAAAATTATAAAATAATTATTTAATCATTTCTGATGAACTAAATCTAAATACGAATTACTTTGTACTGAGTAAATTTATTTTTCACTTTTTAGTTTCCTTTCTGAAGTCGGTTTTTTTTTGTTAAAAATTATTTTATTACCTACATACACATATACGTACACACTTGTGTGAGCGTGTTTGTACACGCACACTACAAAGGCAAGACAAAAGATAAAGCTAAATCTTGAACTTTGTAATTTACATTAAAAATTTTGTGAGCTGCAAAACAATCTCACATATTTAATTTTAAGTATATATACATTAAGAAGTGACAACAGTTTTAAATCAATATTTAAGAATGAATTATGTCAATTTGCTTAATTATTGTTTCCACAAGATAAGACTACTTCCTTAGCGTCACTCTGTACAGTCTTCGTTTGTAGTACAAAATCATTACCACGTGTTCGCTAGCTTATTGTTCTAATAAGTCTAAGATATTTCACTTAAGTTAGTTTTTCACTTAAGTTTAAAGTAAATAATAAAATGTGGAATTTTCGGTGTGTCCTCACGATATTAATGTTAATCGATTATTGTAGTCCAGCAAGAATTTTAGGCATGTTTCCAGCGCCAGTTCTAAGTCACCAAATGGTATTTAAAGCATTAACGCAGGAACTAGCAAAGAAAGGTCATCAAGTGACAGTCGTTACAACTTTTTCCGTAAACGATCAGAAACTTGATAATTATACGGAAATTGATTTAACATACATCGGAATGGAAACAAGAATTAATTTGGCGAGGAAAGAGCTAAATAAAGTCGATTTGTATAATCAGTTTGAAATAACTTTGGAAACCGTTTCCGATTTGGTACCAAATATGTTGAAAACTACAGAAATGTTAAATTTGATAAAACATGAAAAATTTGATCTGATACTTATTGAAGATTGCACTAAGGAAGCGTTGATTTTATCACATTTATTTAAAGCTCCTGTCATATTTATCAGTTCTTTTGGTGGTAGTTTTGATACCTTTGAAACTGTCGGTGGTGTAGTTCATCCCATATTGTATCCCTTGGCGATAAAGAAACGTTACCGTAATCTCTCAACTTGGGAAAAGATTTCGGAAATATTTCACGAGTATAAATTACAAAAGTTTTATAATAAACTGCTATTGAAACATGATGAAATAAATAAAAAAAAATATGGGCCCGACACGCCTACGTTAAGAGATTTGAAGAATAATGTTGGAATGACGTTTTTAAATATACATTCTGTTTGGGATTCAAATCGGCCAGTTCCGCCAAACGTCATATATTTGGGTGGCTTGCATCGTGTATCACACAACGAATTACCAAAGGTTTGTTTCACTTAATGCTGAAATATTTAAAAATCTTTGCACTACTGAATTAAAGATACAGATAATGTACTATATATATATATATATATGTATATATATATATATATATATATATATATATAGTACATTATCATATATTATATGTCTAAGTATTTTTTACATCTATTTATTTATTGTCTATACATATTATTAAGCTAAGTCTTTCGTCACGTCTATCTGTGTATATGATCACAATAGGCTCGAAATCTAATGAATTGATTTTCATGCGGTTTTCATTAATAGACAGAACATTTTTGTAGGAAAGTTCGGTAATGTACTATTTGTTTAGCTTTTGTGTCAATTTGTTGAGGTATGATGATACTTACTAAAAAGGTGGGAATCAATCGAGTCGCCTGAGAACTTTACTTGAAAACGCTGCCTAAGCCCATTTGTTATGTAACAAAACAACGTTTGGAGTAATTATTTCCCATTGATACGTCTGCAAAAGAGTTCGTGATGACACATGCCTGGATAGCTCTATATACTAAAGTTAACTTCTGAAAAAATGGTAATGTGCTTACAATTAATTAACTCGAAAGATATTTATACAGAAGCAGTACTTAATATTTATCTATTTATTTTACACTTTATTGTACACTATAAATATATTACAAACAAAGCATAAAAATAGTTACAGACAGTGAAGTACAATGGGCGGACTTATGGCTAATTAGCCATTTCTTCCAGACAACCCATACATAAAAAGGAAATTTACTATCTAAATTAGGTAGGTAGTGTAGATGTATAATTAACTTACATACAAATGTCTACATTCTAATACTTACAGAAAATTCTTAAATAAATAAAAAGAAGAATAAAATTATAACATATATTCTATCTTAAACTAATAAAGTATGTAAGCAAAGAATGTAAATTTACTTATTCTTATTGATTAAAACACGTCAGTCGCCTTAAGCATTATATCTTCATTATTATGTAATTTATACAAATATTTTTGGAGCTATCACCGAATTAGAGAGTCCGAGATATAATATACCCATGGGAAGCCTGGGCGGGTCGCTAGCTATTTTATATATTTAAATACATCTTATAGTTATTAACATAACTTCCCTTGTTCACTTCTTTACGTCTAATTACTATGGCACGTCTTATACTGTTGTGCGTCTTTCTTTGTTTGTAATACTTGTTGTTATTTCCAGGACCTGAAGTCGTCTTTAGATTCATCTATCAAGGGAGCAATATACGTTAGTTTCGGTTCCACAGCGGACTTGTCGACGTTTTCAAACAATATTTCTCAAATATTTATTAGCGTATTCTCGAAACTACCGTATGATGTTTATTGGAGATGGAATAACACAGAATTAACTGAGCTACCCAAGAACATTAGAATGTCGAATTGGTATCCGCAGTCTGATCTCCTGCGTAAGGATTTTTTAATTATATTATTGGTTCATCTCCATTAGTGAAAAAAAAAATGAATTATCTAACAACTACAGTTGACAAATTTAAATATATAATATTTGTAAAAACAAGTTTTAGTTTTAATTAGCTAAAAAGATTTAAATAACTTTTTCCCTTAAATTTTTTGCTCAACATACAACGTCATTCCACAATTTTTATGATATTAAAAGCTTGTCACGAAATTAACATATTTTTTTTTTAATTTTAAAAAAATAATTAAATAGCTACTACCGTACTCGACTCACGCCTCAATCTTACAGAAGACAAGACTTACAGCTAAATGAAAATGATCTCAAGTAATATTATGATCCCACAGTGAGTTAGGTAGAGTTTTCTTAACGATAATAATTTTGTTATCAGAACATCCGAACATCAAATTATTTATAACACAAGGAGGTCTACAGTCAACTGACGAAGCGATAGCCGCTGGAGTACCTCTAATAGGACTACCTATCCTTTGGGATCAATGGTTCAACGTTGATAAATATGTTCACTTTAAAATTGGTCGGCAATTGAATTTTGAGACACTGACAGAGGATGAACTTAGAAATGCTATAGAAACTGTAATGGGTGATAAAGAGTGAGTTGATTATTTTTTTACTATTTACTAAAACTTATTTTGTACCAGTGAGCGTTCTTTCGTTTGGCTCATGCTTGCAATTAATCTTAATTTTTAATTATAAATACATATTTATGTATTTTAACCCGCTGATGATATCATAAGCAAAAAGGCAGCATATTTCATCATCAGTGTCAAAAGAGTCCTCAAAAAACACGAATTTTCGTGAAGTTATCTGACGTGTTACTTTATTCAAAGGATTAGGTATTATATCATTATAATTCACTACTCATTCAATGTCATATAATGTTTATTTTTGTCATCAAACCTAAATGATCCTTTTACGTTTTAGGTATTACAGAAACATTATAAAATTACGTTCTATAATGACGGACTTACCTCAAAATTCTCTTGAGCGCGCTGTGTGGTGGACAGAATATGTTTTACGCAATGGAGCTGCGCACCTCCGAGCACCGAGTGCTAATATGTCCTGGATCGATTATTATGATGTCAAATTTGTTTTATTTTTATCAACTATACCAATCACGGCTATTTTTATAACACTAGTATGTTTAAAGATGATGTTTAAACTTATAATCGTGAATTTAAGGTCAAGGAAAAATAATAACAAAGAAAAAACTCAATGAATTAAAACAAAAGTTTCAAAGCATGGTTGGTGAGACAGCCTTGTATATAACTATTATACTGAAAGAAAAAAAATATTAATTTTTACACAGACAAAATTGTAAAAAATGCTATTTTGGTATATGTACCGTGTCCATATCAATTTAGGAAAAGCGGTTATTTTAATATTACAAACAGACACTCCAATTTTATTTATTTGTATAGATGTATAGATCTATAATATTTTTCTACAAATTAATGTTGACGTATACAGATACATAAATAAAAAAGTTTTCACATAAATACGAAACAACAGCACCATACTCGTACGTTACATGTTTAAAATAAGTTTTCCGTAAATGGACCAAAGTTAACAAGATTTCACGACAATTATGGAAGCAATTTCCATACAAATTTTCGCCAGTTCTCTCTGATTAATGGGAGGAAAAGTTTATGAGCTTTGAGGTAATTGAAAAATATTGCCTTCGGCATCAAATAATTTTTATTTACATTTAAGGTTCGTAAAAATAAGATTTACATAAAATCTTTCGGTTAGTTAAACATCGAAATAGATAAACCATTTTTTTCTTGAAAATTATTCCAGAAAACGCCTGATATGATAAATTAGGAAATAATTCAATATTTTTTTAGAAATATAAATTTAAAAATATAAATTTAAAAATACTAATTGTATTTTTTATGTAAATTATTCGTGATTAAAATTGTCACATACATTGAAATACACAGACCGAAGACGGGCAGCAGCGTCTTCGGTGCGACAAAGCCAGCCCTGCGGTCATTAACCCGCCTGCCCAGCGTGGTGACGAAGGGTAAAACACATGAGTTCACGGCATTTTTGGCACGAACTTATGGAGATCTATATCCAGCAGTGGACTGCGATTGGCTGAAATGATGATGATGATGATGATTTTAATTCTGTTACTTTTTTTTATTTATTCAGCTGTAAAGTACAGATAGCTTATTTGTCTTTCTTTATTTGATTCTATTTTTAAATTTTACAGTTACTCGTTTTTTTTTTTCGGAGTAAACTCCAGTCGTACTCACACACTTTTTTATGTTCGTTCAAACTATTTTTTTTTTTCAATACTTTAGACATTAGTAAGAGAGCTAGACATAGTTTTACGAGTCATTTAATGCTTTACTAAAATAAATATTTCGCAAAAATTAATCTACGTAACAATTTCTTTATCCTTCATCTAATTATTATAAAAAAAAAACCTTTACACAATTCATTTTGTGTTATAATAATATAAAAAAATTAATATAGTTGGTAGGACATTGTTATGTCACTAATATTAACCTTTAGGATAAAATGTTCAGGGAGAAGCACGAGATAACGCTAAAATTATATCATGAAAGATCAAAGTCAGCGTTCTAATGCTCTACTATTCGTCAGTCGCGGCTTATAGAATACATCTATGACACATAACCTTGATTAACAAGTAACAGGAAACTTAGTCATGGAATAATATTATGAATAAGAAAAAAAAAAACACAAATAATTTATCCTTACAACAAAACTATTACGAGTCAACATTGAAATAATACGAAATATAATTTTATGGCTTTCTTTAATAGTACCTACTAAAGGCGAGTTTTTTCTTCTCTCTTATCTGTCTATCTGTGTCTTAGATGTGCACACCGGAATTACTAATTGACTGTACTGGGTACAATTTGAGCTCTGGATACATTTTAACTCCTGAGAAAAAGGAATTTGTATATGATGATATTTTGCTAATTTAAGTTAAAACCTTTAATCTTAAATTCTTATTTACAGAAAAATCTGCTATCTCTAAATCGCAAAAAATGGCGGTGGTTGTTGTTTCGATTTCCGCCCGGAATGTATATTTTTATTTTTACAAATACTTGCTTCCAATCTGGGTGTCTGTCATTGAGGGTCTCTCCACCGTGTCTCGGAGATCCAATACTAATAAATAAATAAACATCGCATTGCTGGCCAATAACTTATTAACTATTATGTATGTTAACTTGTATGCACAATAAAGTATATTTCTTCTTCTTAAGATCTGCATTACATACTGCCTTTCATAGATTTTGGCGGAGAAAAAATTCATAAATCCCTCAAATAATCACTCTCCATAAAAGGAGAATCCAGGTCCAGAAACGCAACATTTTCATCAACAAAAAATTTATGATGAGACGAATTTCAAAGAACTTTGAACTTAAAATCAGCGGTGCTTGCTCAAAATTAAATCAGTCTAATAAACTTTCAGTGAAATCTATGAGCTTCATCATATCCGCAACCGAAATAATCGGATATTTCCAATAAAATATATAAGAAGCTTTGATTAATTTAGTTCAAACAGTCACACAGCCATACATTGATAAGCCGGAATCAGGAACAAAGTTGAACAGTAACTAACAGATGCACATACTGGGCGTAACTTATTTAATTCCAGTCCACAGATGGTTTGAAACTGCTCTGAATGCCAACCAAGTCTGAATAAATTTGACTTCCGTACCGCAGATTAGCAGATACTTTAATAAACAATCATTATATCATTATAATTATTTGATGTGTATTCTTAGTGGTAATACGATAAAAGATATTTGTAATTGACTTAATACGGCTTTGCAAATTAAGGAAATATAAAATTAAATGATAATAACCGATCGAGTCAAGTTTCGAAACGCTGCCCCAAATTAGATATTTTTTTCTGTTTTCCTTGACAAGGACAAGGTTTGTATAAAGAACTAGCTGTGACCCGCGATTTCATACACGTTAATTTCATGTAAAAAATAACCTTCCTTGGTAAATGGGCTATCTAACATAAAAATAATTGTTCCTGAAATTAGCGCACTTAAACAAACAAAACTTTAATTTTAATATAGATATAAAAAAATATTTTTAACAAAAAAAAAAATTGCGTTTCAAAGTTCTCCGAGTTAGCTAACTTATTGCACATTATATGCAGTGTGTATACACTAGCTTTAGATGTAGCTTCGCAAGCAAACACAAAGATTTTACTGGTTATACTACATTTCATGGCAAGGAATTTAAAAATTATGCCAAATTTTGTAATGGTGAGCTTGAGCCGTAAAAATAAAACAAACTATATAATGCTAGTGAGGGATTTTGGGGTTTTATTAGTTATTCTATGTTAAAGTGACTGGAGTTGCAGTATATATATCGTCAGTATAGTCTTTTAACCTGACACATTAATTATTTATGCTTAACCTAATAATATCTAGGTTGAAATCTACAAAATATACATCTAAAATATATCCGTCTTGATAGATTATTTAGGGAGCGGAAATTTTTGACATATTCAAGTAAAACATTTCTACAGTTTAAATACTGTTTACTTTCGTGTGTGACTTAGAATGGTTCTCAAAGAAATACTTCACAATACATAGGAGGGTTAAGCACATAAAAAAGTAAACATTAATTTAAGCCGAAGTAATCATTAAACGCTGGTAAAATTTCGGGATCGAACGAATACACTTTATCCTCTTGCCTAAGTTCGTTGATCAATTTAATTTCTTCTTCAGTCAGTTCGAAATCTAATATATCTATATTTATCTCGATATGTTTCGTGTTCGTCGATCTCGGAATCGCTATTGTCCCGCGATCAAGCTGAAAGAATGTATACATTGTCATTCAAAGTTAACGTATGATGACATAAAGATATATTTACTTATACGAATAAGACGCCGCGCAACGGTTATAGCCATGGATTGTACCTATTGCGCTGGCGGTTGTGGGTTCGATCCCCGCACATGACAAACGTTTGTATTGGTCTTACAGGTGTTTGCCGTGGTCTGGGTGTTTGTGCAGTCCTTGTGGGTCTCCCCACCGTGCCTCAGAGAGCACGTTAAGCCGTCGATCCCGGTTGTTATCATGTACACCTGATAGCGATCGTTACTCACAGTAGGGAATATATCCGCCAACCCACATTGGAGCAGCGTGGTGGATTAAGCTCTGATCCTTCTCCTACGTGGGGAAAGAGGCCAATGCCCAGTAGTAGGATATTACAGGCTCAAGTGAAGCTATACCAATAGGTCAGCAAACAAGCTTACCAAATGGTATACAGTTATTATAACTTATAGACGCCTTAAACACCAGAAGCATCGCAAGCATTGCTGACTCTATCCCTTTTACCCTAGGAGCTCGGGCTATCTTTCTAATCTCAGGAACACAGCACTACTTGATCAGTATCATTTAACTGTGACCTTTTGTAAGGTCGAGGTACTTTCCCAGACGGGCTGCTCCATATTTTGAGCAGGATATATCCCGCTGTGGCCAATCTAAATAATATATTTAAAAACTTTCGAAACTCTTCGAGTAAAGAAAGAAGAGAGACATGGTCATTTTTGATCAACTGCTACTAGACTATTTCTGAGCTATAGATATCATCATCATCATTACAGTCTATACAGTCCACTGCTGAACATAGGCCTCCACAAGCTCCACAATAACGTGAACTCATGTGTTTGCCCATAGTCACCACGCTGGGCAGGCGGGTTTGTGACCGAAGCTATAGATATACAGTAAATTAAAAGTAAAAAACTTTGTAAGAGCTACCAGATTATTTTGCTGAAAAGAATAAAATAAGCTTTTTTTTACTTTTACTTACAACTTACAACGGAAGTACACAATTTATATGATAGTAAAACCTGTCGTCAGATTTAAGTACTTGTATATGTGTGACGATTATTATATAATTAATAAATGCTTTGAAAATAAAATGATGTACAACATTAAGTCGAACATATTACGTACATACCTAGTTACCTTGTGATAATATCGATAATACTGATGTCCGGTAAAACAAAACAAAAATGAGTTTATGTGGCATCTTATTATTAGTAATTGTATTTTATATTCTTATATGTATCTTAATATAATAAAATAAATAAATAAATATAAACTTAGTTTGAGAATTTTAAAATTTAAGTCAATCAGATTAAGTTATTTTAAATCCTTGAAAGATGAATCTATAAGGTAAACTTTTAATTCGTGTAAGCGTTATCAAAATACATACCAAATATCTCAATGCGATTTGACTTGGCAATTTTTCATATTTCCGTGCCAATTGCCTTAATATCGGTTCTTCCAAGGTTTGGTACGGTACTTCTTCCAACCATGGTCTGGGCACCATGAATCCGAAATTTGCGTATGACATTATAGTTATGTTTAAACTTTGACTATATTGTACTACTTCCAAATTATTGTAAAAAGGATGAACCTAAAATAGGGATATATTAAAATAATACTTTTATGATTAGCCCGTTGGCGCTGATTGCAGTAACTCTGCTTTTAATAATAACAATAATAATACTTTATTTTTTCCAAATAAAAAGATTAACATTTGTACTTAAATGTAGTTAAAAAGCAATTTCACAGTAATTATATTTATTTAGGATGCGGGATGCCTCTGCTGCCATACTAGGAAAACCTGTGTTACGGCATGCAGCATTAATCCCCAGACAATGACAATTAATATATATATATATGTGATTATACAAATGATATGTAGGAGAAGGATCCTTCTCCTACATACGGAAAAGAGGCCTATGCCCAACAGTATATAGATATTACAGGCTGAAGCGTAGTAGCGTAGACAAATAGTATAATATTTTATATTATTGGATTGATTCTCGCCTTGAATCTTGAATATAATAATATGTATTTTTTTTTACATACATATTTAGGGAAAAATATTTATCGGTATCAGGCATCTGTTACGTAAAACATAGGCACGAAGTTTCCTGCCTTGGGAACTGGCGACTACACAGTCAATACACATACACATATTAAATATACTACACAGTCGATACACACACACACACACACACACATATTAAATATACTACATAGTCAATACACACACACATATTAAATATACTATACAGTCAATGCACACACACATACTCGTATTAAGTATATATACTACACAGTCAATACACACACAGATATTAAATATATAATTAAACAATAACTAACTAAAATTATTTTTAAAACAAATCAATGTCAGTCAACATGTTACCTCGATTTGATTTATAGATGGTACCGTATTGGAAATGGCTAATACTTGGTCTATATGATCTTTGTTAAAGTTAGACACGCCAATAGATCTAGTCAGATTTAACTTCTGTACATCTTCCAAACCTTGCCAAACATTAAGATAATCATGATTTGATGTGTTACTCTGAAAACAATACATATTTTATAAATTTCTGAAATTGAGAGTCAAAAATTAATAAATTTGAACATCATAAAACTAGAAGGCATTTGGAGTTTTTAGAAAATTCATGTATTAACTGTTTGTACTCACAAAACTTGGATAATGTATCAAGTATAAGTCGACGTAGTCTAATTTTAACTTTTGTAGAGATTCCTTGATAGCCGGGACTACATCTTCTCTCGTTGTAATAGAAGGAGAAATCTAAAAGAAATAATTTTTATCATTTTTAATTTTTCAACTTATCAAAGAATACGGCATGATCAGAGTAAAGACCTATAATATTAAATTTATTTTAGTGTATCTGTGCAAGATAACGGAATTATATCAAAACAATGTAAAAAAAAACTATATCGCGTTTGCAGTCATAGATAAAAATATTATGGGATTACTGAATTTTTGTGATATTTATGCTCACTAACACTTTATGTGTCCATAAAGTGTTAGTGAGCTGTGACCTGATAGCCGGTCCGATTACGTTATATAACTTTGTCCCTTTGTAGGAAAGAGAATTTTGATCAATAGTAAGACTATTACGAGTACAATTAAAGCAAACTCTATCATAATAACACAAAACTGCTTATAAGTGGATGGCAAACTTGATAAAATTATCTTAATCCACATTGATATCCTAAATTTGTAACATATTTTTAAATTACCACGCTTATCAGATAAATGCCTATTTTACTCAAAAAATATTTTTGCGCGAGATAATATTTTAAATAAAAACATCCATAGGGACACATTTGGTAAATATTTGAGTGATAAAGAATGAAATAATGTTATGTAACTGATAATGTATTAAAAAAATACGTTAAATAAATATTTTATTTAACCCTGCATTACTGATTTAGTTGTAAATCCAAACCATTTAGAAAACAAAGTAAAAATATATACATACATATAATACATAAAAATCAGTTCAAACGTTTAGATATCAGTGACACAAAGCTTTAAGCTTTACCTTCGTAGTAATCCACAGATCTTCTCTCTTGACTATTCCACGGTTAATCACCTCAGCGATTGCTTCGCCTACTTGTTCCTCATTTCGATATATAGCCGCTGTATCGATGTGTCGATATCCAGTCTCGATGGCATGTATCACCGCTGGTTTTATTCGGTATACCTCTTTTACCTTTCAAATAAATAGAGAAATGGAATAGTACCCTTAAAATTTTAAATCTCACTAACAATAGGACAACGATAGCGCACATTGTCTTTCAGTTCTTTAATTATTACTCCAAATTTTTTGTTACTAAAATTATATAGGCACTATCAATTTATTTATTTCTGTAATATAAGGTATAAGAATTAAGGAATAACTTAATTAAGTATTGTCTTCACTACGTAAGAAAAGTAAGTTTGTATTTATAAACTAACTGTGCCCGCGACTTTGTCCGCATGGAATTTAACAAGATAAATATTTTTCAGTTCGCAATTATAAAAAAAAATCTAAAATAAAAGTAGCCTAAGCTACTCTTTATTACATCAGCTATCTGACAGTGAAAGTCCCGTCAAAATCTGTCCAGCCGCTTCAGAGATTAGCCGGTACAAACAGACAGACATACAGACACACAGACAGACAAAAATTATAAAAAAAAATGTTATTTTAGTATATGTACCGTGTATACAGACATGAATTTAATTAAAAGCGATTATTTTAATATTACAAACAGACACTCCAAATTTATTTATTTGTATAGATTTCAAATAAGAAAGTAGTAATTACAAAAAAAATGATATGATGTATCCATTCTGATTGTACGGGTTTTTCAAGAGTGATTTGAGTTTGTATATATTAGAACCAACAATATATAAGTACGGACCAACAAAAAAGGTACCTTATTCATCTAATTTACGCAATAAAATAAGTATGAAATACTTACCCTTCCAAAAGTACCAAAAGCTACCACAGGTATATGGTTCCCATCGTTCAATTCTATAGTAGGGGCCAGACTTGCAGTTGCGGCCTGTAGTTTTAATTAAAGTTAAAAAATATAAGGTGCTGTGATTTATGTTTCAAATTGGAAATAAAATAATATTACGAAATGTTACTAAACATATCCTTGAAATCTTAAGATTTTCATTGATAAAAATAAATAATTTAAACACGGCAGTTTGAAAAAAAGTCCGCGAAATTAAATAAAAAGTCGTATAAAGCTTAAGAAGTTGTTTTTAAACGTTATTAAAATACAATAACATTCTTTTATGTAAATGAACTGTTGTGGGAAAGTTTCAAATAAGTTTTGTATAGACATATTATTTTACATGTAAGAATTTATAATACTTTAGGGAAAAAAATGGAATACTTACTGCAAATATCACAGAAATTTGTAACAAAATAGAAAACATTTTGTCACGTTTATTGAAAAATAATGTTTAACTCGGTTTATATATAATGCCTTAAGCCTTTATGATAATGATAAGAGATTAGTATTAAGCATAACAATTAAGCAGATAATAAACAAAATGCTTAAGATAAGGCAAGTTATGTAATTTTTAGGATAGAAAAGCAGTCTTAAGTGTTGAGAATATTAAATAATTGTGTTTGCTCGCAAACGAAAAAAAAATCGACTTCAATTACATCGACGAGTGATACAACGTAGATCGACGAAAAAATGGACTAAAAAATTTTTTAGTGATGGGTAGACCTAACAAGAATGCTTTTTCTCTTATGTCGGGGGTTCGGAAACATACACAATACACAAGCACAAACATCCAGATAATGACAAACATCTATATGGCCAATACAAATATCTGTCGTGCGCGGGGATTGAACCCACTAACTCCAGCGCAACAGCCGGTGCTGTGACCGCTGCGCTAACGCATCGACATACTATGAGTAAAGTTCGCTATCAAGTGTACGTAATAACAACCGGGACTGACAGCCTAGCGTGTTCTCTGAGGCTAGGTTGGGAGAACCACAAGGATTAACAACTAGACCTAAAATAAATATTTGTATAAACATAAATATCCACCCCGAGCGGGAATAGAACCCGCGATCGTCGGTGTTTAGGCGCCGCCGACACGGCACATGCACCATTACGAGTATATCAAAGCGGTCGTCAAACAGCAAAAGGTAACTGCTGTAAATTCTTGAAAAATTCCCTCGAGTGTTTATGGGCTCCATCATCAAACCTGGTCCTGCGACACAGATGATCACACAGCAGGTAATTGCTATAAATCGTTGAAAAGTTCCCTCGACTATCTTTCGTCTCCATCATCAGACTTTAATGGCACTTGTAACTTATATAGGTGCAAAGTTCTCATCACTCACTCACTCACTTCAGCCTATCGCAGTCCACTGCTGGACATAGGCCTCCCCAAGTTCGCGCCACACATCCCGGTCTTCCGCAATCCTCATCCAGCCGACACCGGCAATCTTACGTAGATCGTCGGTCCAACGGGCCGGAGGACGTCCCACACTGCGTTTGCCAAGACGCGGTCTCCACTCTAGGACCCGTCTACTCCAACGGCCATCGGTCCTGCGACACAGATGACCAGCCCACTGCCACTTCAACTTGCTAATTCTGTGGGCTATGTCGGTTACTTTCGTTCTCTCGCGGATAGTCTCATTTCTAATCCTGTCTTTGAGAGAGACCCCAAGCATAGCCCGTTCCATTGCACGTTGAGCGACTTTAAACTTGTGGACCAGTCCCTTGGTCAGTGTCCACGTCTCGGCTCCGTATGTTAACACAGGCAGGACGTATTGCTCGAAAACTTTTGTCTTCAAGCATTGCGGAATCTTCGAAGTGAAGACTCGACGGAGTCTGCCAAACGCCGCCCAGCCCAACCGAATCCTCCTATCGGCCTCCTTCTCGAAGTTGTTGCGGCCTAGTTGGATAGTATGGCCTAGGTAAATATAATCCTGAACAACTTCGAGAAGGGTACCATCGACCGATACCGGTATCGGTATGACTTGGTTGTTAAACATAACTTTCGTCTTATCCAAGTTCATACAGAGACCGACACGTCGGGAGGACTCGTTTAGGCCGGCCAGAATTTGGCCTAACTCATCCAGCGTCTCCGCAAAGATGACAATATCGTCGGCGAAACGAAGGTGAGAGATGAATTCACCGTTGACGTTGATGCCCCGTTCCCCCCAATCCAAGGTCTTAAAAACATCCTCTAGCGCAGTGGTAAACAGTTTCGGTGATATTACATCCCCCTGTCTTACCCCGCGCCGGAGGGAAATAGGTCTTGTTCTTTGGTCATTGACATGAACGGTCATCGTCGCCGCGTCGTACATAGATTTTAGTACCTCGATATATCGCCAGTCGATATGACATCTCTGCAGAGAGTCCAGGACAGCCCAGGTCTCGACGGAGTCGAAGGGTTTCTCGTAGTCCACAAATGCCATACACAGCGGTTGATTATATTCTTCCGTCTTTTGGATAATCTGCCGAACAGTATGGATGTGGTCCACGGTGCTGTAGCCATTTCGAAACCCAGCCTGCTCTGGTGGTTGGAATTCGTCGAGTCTTCTCTTCACTACTTATAAGTGATCAATATAAATGTTTCTTGAACACATAGGGTTGCAACGCGGCTATTTTGCTTTAAACCGACCCCGCTGTATAAGTTTCATACAAACTAACAACCCTGCGGCTTTAAAGAGTTCAGTGGTAACTCCGTCATCCCCCGGGGCCCTTCCGTTTTTAAGCTGCCCGAGCGCTGCACCAATCTCATCCTCTTCGAAGTCCGGGATACACTCCGAATAATGGCGCAACAATGGTGCCCGTGGATCTTCGGTGTCCCAAGTCGCAGGCTCGCGTGCGCTCGACGAGTACAGCTGTCCATAAAAATTCTCAACCTCTTCTCGGACCTGAGGGCGAGAGCAGACGGTTCTGCCATCTGCTGTTTTAAGCTTCGCAAGAAGGCTTCTCCCCAATGGTCTTTGGAAAACTTTGGACCCCCTATTCTGCTCAATCAGAGTAGCAACCTCTCTCGTATTTGAGCAGCGGAGGTCTCGGCGAATAATTTTCCGTACCCTCTTGGAAAGAGCCCTCTGTTCTGGCGAAGCAGCCGGCAACTCGCGCCTCTGCCGCATCAGATCCAAGGCCTCGGGAGAAAGTTTGGACTGCTTCGTTGGCTTTGTTGGTGGAAAGTGCCTGCGACCCAGTGTACACACCGTCTTCACCACGTTGTCGGTTATCTCGTCCACGTCGCTAGTAGTTTCCAGCGAATCGAATCGGTTTTAAGTTCTCATCAATAGAAACGAATTAAGTTCAAACAGCAGGTAATTGCTATAAGTCGTCGAAGAGTACCCTCGACTATCTTTCGTCTCCATCATCAGACTGAAATGGCACTTATAACTCATACATATGCAAAGTTCTCATCAATAGAAACGAATTAAGTTCAAACAGCAAGTAATTGCTATAAATCGTTAAAGAGTTCTCTCGACTAACTTTTTTCTCCATCATCAGACTGTAATGGCACTTATAACTCATACAGGTGCAAAGTTCTCATCAATAGAAACGAATTAAGTTCAAAAAGAAGGTAATTGCTATAAATTGTTGAAGAGTTCCCTCGACTATCTTTCTTCTCCATGATCAGATCGACTCCAGACCTTTATTAAATAGTAGTGCTTTATAGTACTAAATGAAAATATGATTAAATTTACTAATCACCCTTACGATTTTTGAAAGTTTCCCTCGATTTCTTTGGGATCCCATCATCAGATCCTGGTTTCCTTATCATGGTACCAAACTATGAATATCTTCTTTCCAACATAAAAAGAATTATCAAAATCGGTTCATAAACGGAGGAGTTATCTCCGAATATACATTAAAAAAAAATATATATACGGTCGAATTGAGTAACCTCCCCCTTTTTACGTCGACAAGTAATACAAAGTGGGCAATCGAAAAAATTGTCAATTAAATACGCTTTATTGAGAATATCTCAAAAAAATACTCTTAAACTCTTGGTCATTACGTGGGACCACACGGAAAGCACAAACATAAAAAAAATGATTTAACAAAATCGCTAAACCCATCAAAAAGTTATGAGTTAACACATATAAAAACAAAAAAAAACTGTCGAATTGAGAACATCCTTCTTTTTTTGTAATGTCTAATAACGATTTTAACTTAACTTAGGCTAGGACTAAAGACTCACGCAATTATATTTCAAAAAACTAAAATGGAAAATTACTGTACTGTACATCGTTTCGAGGAAAAAAAAAATATAAGAAAGTACCCAAAACTCTTACTTGAGTTTTTCTTGACTTTTTTCTTAAAGATGTTAAAATATTGTGGACACAATAATATAACCTTAATATAATAGTCCCATGTTTGTCTCTTACCCCGAGGCCCTAACTTTTACACAATATTTATTTAGGACCAAACTTATGATTTATTATTATCTCTTTTATTCCCAAAATGTCAACATTTGGATAGGCCTTTATAGTAAAATAAAGCATTTTAAGTAAACCATGTATGCTTCAGGTAACGATGGATTATAAATAAATTCTTGAATGCTTTTCTTTTTTATTGCTTGAAAAAGAATTGCTTGAAAAATAACTTTTTTTGGAATAATCAAGCTAGAAATCGGGGTAACAATTTTTCGTTTGCAAGCAAACACAAATATGTTTGTCATGCACAGATTTTATATCATATCCTGTGTCTTAAAGAAAACTGATTACATATGACGAGTAAAAAACATCAATTATGCTATACAAATTATACTTATAATTTTTACGATATTTCTTACCGTTACTCAGTGTGTCGTTTACGATTACCGAGGTTACTGTTATTGGGTATGACATCGAAGGATGTGTCAATTTGTGTTATTGACATAGTGACAGGAAAATATCGGTATGAACATGAGGTTTATTTATTTTTATACAACATAAGCTGATTCAACTGGCGTTATCATGTCTTGCGAACTGCCAAGCGAGTGAAGCTTAAATAAAAATAATCGTTATATTTCCTGTTTTTTTTTTTTACAAATTTTATCCATTCCGTAAAACTTTTTTTGGTAAAGCTTTAGATTAGGTAAAACCGAATTTCGGGACCGTGGGGGGATGGGGGGGGAGAGGGTGGGGAACGCTACCCCTGGTACCACTGTCACACCTCGGAACCCCATGGTTATGGAGATATCCATGGTTAAAGTTTTGAGGTTAGAAGAAGAATTTCGAAAGTTAGAGGAACGCTTGGCTCCGGCGCTGCGGGAAGTGCAGCCCTTCCGCCCTTGCGTGCGAAAGCACGCTCACTCATGCTCCGTTCCGCAGCAGAGGCTGGTCGCCTTCGGCGACCAGCCTCAGCCGCTCCTCTACGCATTCGTTCGCGCGCTTTCGCACGGCGGGCGAGGGCTGCCCTCCCTCCGCGCCTCCGCGGCACAAAAAAAACACTCTAGGGGTAGGACAGACCAAGACCACGTGGACAGTGGGGTGCTCCGATTCGGTTTTGGGTATTTTTCGAATTTCTAAACCTATATTCTAGCACGCAATGTTACTAATTTTATTAGAATATTATGTCTGACGCGTTATTTTGTTTAAAAATGTCGATTTGTCAGTCGTTAAGCGTCAGTTCGTATCGTTTGTTGATCTTGCAATCGAGATCGTTTTTACGTAAATTTGTTCGAAAATAAAATGTGAAAGTTGGTGAATGGAGCATATGAGTGCACTTCCCGCTGCACCGGAGTTAAGGTGGAGTCAGACACGGAGCTCTAAAGTATTGTAATATCTCTGAATCACGTAAAGTTAACCCCACAACTTCAAACACGATATCTTCGAAACCACGGGGTTTACGCGAAACGCACACTACGGGGGGCTAAAAAACCCACCCTCCCCACCACCCTTTACCCTCCCACCCCCATTTCACCCCATAAATTGGAGGCCACTTAACTAACAAATGACCAATTCTTCTTCTAACCTCAAAACTTTAACCATCGATATCTCCATAACCATGGGGTTCCGAGGTGTGATAGTGGTACCAGGGGTAGTGTTCCCCACCCTCCCCTCCCCCATCCCCCCACGGTCCCGAAATTCGGTTTTACCTAATCTAGATCTTAGCCCTTTTTTTTATATAACTAGGTCAGCAAACTAGCGTACGTCGATTACCGTAGCTAATAAATATTTGCAACGCCAGAAACATCGCAAGCGCATTGCCGACCCTATCCCTAATTCCCCCAGGAAATCTGGTCACATTACTCATCAACACAAACACAACACTGCTTCAAAACCGTATTATTTGGCTGTGATCTTCTGTAAGGTTGAGATTGCAGAAAAAAAAGAAAAAAATGAATAGATAAACAAGTGATTCGATCAGGGTTGCGTTGTGTTCCTCAAATGAGTAGAATCTTCGAAACAATTCCGATTCTGACGAGACTTTCACAAATATCCGATGAAATAAGGAGTAATTTAAGAGTAACTTATTATTTTATTTATTTGGGAAACAAACAATACAAACATCACATACGATTAAATTTCTTACAAAACACATTTATCAATAAAGTTTCCACTAACAATAATGAACAGACATGTTATTTCAAAAATCGTAATCTTAAATTGATTAATAGAATACAAATTGAATTAATTATCAAAAAGGGAAAAAGAAATCAGTTGAATATAAAAAATATGTGCTTTAAAAAAATATGAATCAAATAAACATATATCACAAATATAATTCATTTATTTATTTAGCCATCCATTTGTCTTCCTAATAAGCGCAAAAAGAATGATACAAACATTATTTATTAATAAAATCTCCACTAATTTTATAATTTGATGTTGTAAATATACAATATTTATTTTACATTTTATATTAAAAATCAGCATTTTACCCGTGCGAAGCTGGGGCGTGTCGTTAGTAAAATATAAATTCGGTCAAGTTCCGCATACGATTGGATAAAATGTAGAGTTGAACAATCAAGCCTGACAAAGAAAAATAGCAAATGAATCTTTGTACAATATCGTTCGTCTGTCAGGCGTTCACTTTTATCGCACGACATCATCTGCACTGGAAGTGATACGTCATACGTGATCGTCACAAGTACTTTCGTTACGCTATTTTTATTTACAAAGTTTTGCCTGTGATTAGAGTAGATTATTTCTTTGAGTAGCAATAGTAGTGATGTTTTTTATGATGATATTTAAAAAAAAAGATAAGTTATTTTTTTGTGATAAAGCAATGTACCTAAACGTGTTAAAATTTAATGAAATAAATGAATTTAACAGAATGGAAGTATTTTAGCAAACTACTTTCTTGTTTTTTCTTGCTTTACTTGTTTCTGACAACAACATACCATGATACATAAAGCTATGTTTAGACTTTACTTATGTTATTTTCAAGTTAAATCAACAACTATGTCGTATAAAATTTTAATAAACCTATAATATATCTATTAATTTTAATTCTAGGTGCATATCAAATTTCATGGCGATCGATAAAATCATTGAACCGTGAAAATGGATAAAACAAACAAAACTCACTTTCACATTTGGATAACCAAATATTATCTATTTACGTGAACTAAAAACTTTGTACACCTTTTTACTGAAATTTCGCACACATACAGTTTATATGGAGAAGGAGTGCAGAATGCTAATATATATTTTTTTTTAATAATGCACAAAAAATACACTGCACCAATAAAAAATATTACACACACTACCATTTTTACATACACACGTATATATACTCTTTTGTTTATTATTATAGAAGTATAGTATTTGACAACAGAACCTTGATAATAGTTAAACTTATAATTTAAATTA
This sequence comes from Melitaea cinxia, assembly GCF_905220565.1. NCBI lineage: Eukaryota > Metazoa > Arthropoda > Insecta > Lepidoptera > Nymphalidae > Melitaea > Melitaea cinxia. The sequence continues at coordinate 8,569,913 of NC_059415.1, forward strand.
ATTACGGTCGAATTTAGATCACTGCCGACCACTAGTTCTGTTATATAATAATTTAGCAATTTTGAAGTTTATTTTAAAATTTGCTGTATGTTATATTTTCATAAATCTACAAGTGAAATTTTTAACGTCGTTTTTTTCCAAATAATAATAAATAAATAAATTTCTTTAATATACACACACTGTCATCTATCTGTTCTAAGGTGAGCAACTTAATGTTTGTGTTAGATCTAGGATATAATCATCATATAGGTAACAGCTGATTGATATAACTACATTTCTTTTTCGATAAATTTACTTACACATTTACTTACTTCTTTACGGTTTAGATGTCTGTCCTTGTGGGTCTACCGACCGTACCTCGGAGAGCTATATATATATATATATATATATATATATATATATATATATATATATATATATATATATATATATATATATATATATATAATTATAATTATATATAACATTGTAAATATTCCTAACGTTTACAAAATATTATTCAATCTCGTGTTATGTCCTTTATTTTTTTTATATAATAATTTTTTTAAATATATATATATATACATATATAACTATGTCGGCTAATAAGCGCACGGCTCACCTGATGATAAGCGATTAGCGTAGCTTATAGACTGCAGAACTAAAAACATCGCAAGTGCGTTGCCAACCCTATTCCGTATCCCTCCCAGACCTCTAGTCACTGAAAACTGCTTGCTTGAAAACAGTTTTCTTTAGCCGTGATCTTCTGTAATGTCGAGTTACTACCCCAGCGGGCTGCTCCATATTTTGAGCAGGAAATTTTCTGCTGTACCCAACCTCATTTTAGTTTAATCATTCATCATCATCATCAATTTATATTTTAATATATATAAAGTTTAGTTTAATATATAATTTAATAGAATTAAATTCAACAACAAACAGGCCACTGATAATTGCCAATACATAGTAATAACTTCTTAATCTTGTCATTGAAAATACAAAAGGACATTAACACAATATTGCACAATATTTTGTAAACATTAGAAATGTTTACATTTTTATTTATTACAAAAGATAATTTTAAAATAAAATCATTACATTTTTTAATTTACTAAAACAAACTTCAAATTACATTACATAAAATAATTTTATTTGCTCGTAAACGAAAAAAAAAAAACAATCCACATCCAGTAAAAAGTTATGCGGTATAATACAACGTAGGTCGTCGTAATAATCGTAAGTAAAAACGCATTATTAGATATAACTCAAAAAGTAGTTGTTAGATCTCAAATAAATTTAAATGGGACCAAATGACACACACCACCTTCGATTAATTTTTTTTTTGTTGAAATCAGTCCACCCAGTAAAAGTTCTGAAGTAACATTTAAAAAAATACAGTCGAATTGAGAACCTCCTCCTTTTTTGGAAGTCGGTTAAAAAGTTAAAAATAACGTCAGTATAACCTTGACCACGCACATTGCTCCGATACAGACGTCATATAGCAAAACTTTGTTTATTCGAAAATGAACGGTACGCTACGATATACGATAACTTCACGTCTATAACGCGGTCAAGTCAGTACACACAACACGCATTAGCAACTAACAACGCGCCATGATAACGTTCAAGATGTTTAAATTAATATTTTGTTTGTGTTTAATTTTTAGTGGCAGTGAATGTGCTAAAATATTAGGAGTGTTTCCAACGCCTGCTATAAGCCATCAAGAAGTGTTTCGCTCGGTAATGATAGAACTCGCTAAACGAGGCCATGAAGTAACAATGATAACAACGGATCCGGCATTTCCGAAAGGAGGAGCTCCTGCAAATTTTACAGAAATAGACGTCAAAGATGTATCTTATGCACATTGGAATAGCTTCATCGCTAAATACGGAGAGGAAATCAAATCTGATCCAATAACATTTACTAAGTTATTATGTAAATTACTATTGACCGTTGTTGAAACACAGATAAGATCTCCTGAAGTACAAAAACTTTTCCGTGAGGAAAAAAAATTTGATTTAATTTTTAGTGAATCTTATATGAGACCAGGCCTTATATATTCACATGTATATGACGCGCCTGTTATTGAATTTAGCTCCTTAAGTGGTCATTATTCAGCTTTTGAAATGATAGGAGCCAATGCACACCCCATTATTTATTCCAATCCAAGTCAGAGGAGAATTTTTAATTTAACTTTGTGGGAAAAAATAAAAAAGCTATATCTTCATTTTAGAATGGAATATATTATTGATAATTACATTCAGGAAGAAGATAAATTATTTAAGGAAATGTTTGGTCCAGATACTCAAAGTATAAGGGATTTGAGACGAAAAGTACAAATGCTGTTTTTGAACGTTCATCCAGTTTTCGATTTTAATCGGCCTGTGCCACCAAACGTAGTGTATCTAGGAAGACTACATCAGACCCCTACGCGTGAATTACCACAGGTGGTTTGAGCGTTCTAAATAATTTTATTTTCTAAGAATGTCTTACAAAAATATTTGCAACGATCATCCTAATTCTCTACAAATACCAATTTTTATATTACTTTTAGAAATGGAAAACTTACCTCGATAATTCTAAAAATGGAGTTATATATGTAAGTTTTGGCACTAATGTAAAGCCGTCCATGTTTCCACCGGAGAGCATAAAGATATTCACAAATGTCTTTTCAAAACTTCCTTACGATGTTGTGTGGAAATGGGATAACGATGAGCTTCCAGGACGACCGAAGAACGTTGAAATTTCAAAGTGGCTGCCGCAATCTGATTTATTAAGTAAGCCCTTAGAACATTGAATCTCTACTTAATGTTATAGAGCCAAACATTTTGGCTGTGTTCAACAATCTTAAAACCCAGCAATCTAAATAAAACTTTTATAGGCGTTAGAAATCATACTTATTCAGACGATCATAATTAAACAATAAAATCATACTAGGATCATAGTGATAATGATTCAAAGCATAGTCGTAATAAAAGTGATGAATGACCCTGCTTCACTGCATTTTTGTGGACATATTTGTATCGATTACTGCTGCTTACATTTGCCTATGATAACAAACGGATATAAGAGAGAGATATAATTAATCTAAATATGTTTTTATTTTAAATATTGTCTTATTCCAGGGCATCCAAAAGTCAAACTCTATATATTACAAGGAGGCTTGCAGTCAACAGATGAAGCATTAAGCGCTGGTGTGCCTGTTATTGGTATACCGATGCTCGGTGACCAATGGTTTAATGTAGAGCAGTATGTCAAATTCAATATTGGGAAAGGGCTTTTGTTGGAATCTATGACCGAGGAGTCATTGATGGACGCTATTACAACAGTGATAGGAGATGACAGGTAATATTCGTATATTTTGTTTATTATTTATTTTATTTTTTACACTAGTAAATAAATGAATAGAGCAAGACTTACACAGTGTCTTTGAACTATTAGTTATGAGAAAGGTTTTTAACGATGGAAATAAATCTCTTAGTCATAATTAGGCGCTTTTAAACTTGAAAAAAATAAGTTCAGTAACAATTTATTTTCAGTTATCGTCAAAATGTGATTAAATTACGCAACTTTATATATGACGAACAACAACCGTCGATAGAGCGCGCCGTGTGGTCGACGGAGTATGTTCTGAGACACGGCAAGAGTGGATACCTGCGCACCCCTGGGGCGAACGTATCCTGGTCTGAGTACTATGAACTTGAAGTAGTATTAGTAGTACTTGGTGCACTAGCAACATTATTAGTCACTATAGTATTAGTTACACGTTTCATTGTCTCAAATATAAGACCTTACTTGTATGGGAAGGTAAAGGTTAATTAATAGTCAATCTCGTCTTGTGTTCGTCTTTTCTTTACGGGTACAAATTAATTTTAATTATATTACAAATTAAGTAGATTAAGTATTGTAAGTATTGTATTTTTAATTAAACTTGAGCTACATATTTATTTGGATGGTTTCATTGTGAAGGACAATTTTCAATTTATACAAATTTTATTTCAAAAAAAGATATATATCTTTACTCAACCTACGCGTAGAAAAATTATGATTTTGTTTTCATAAACCTTTGACCTGTCAAAATGTTTTCATTATGATATTTTTAGTAAACTATTCATAAATGAAATAAACAATATGTAATATACGATAAAAATTCGTTTTTGTCAATTGAAATTTAAGGAATTTATGAGGCGAATGCAGTGTAAATTATTTAATATAACTGTATAATCTAGAAATATTTATAATCCAAAAGGATGTATGTATATGTAGATTTTGTTTACATATGTATCCATCTCTGTTGACATCTCTTGCTTCAGCCAAACACCGCACTAAAATACAGATCACACTAGGTAAATCTACTTTATGTCAGTCAAATATCCCGGCGTAGAATAAAGTGGTGATGCAAGACAAGCGAGCATTTATCGATAGAAGATTATCGATATACAGAATAAAATAAAACTTTACTAGTCGGCACTTATCCACTAAAACACGTATACGATTCACTCACCAGGTGTAGAATATTTTAACATCAAAGGACAAAAGTATGCCGCAAATTTTCTTTAGCAACGCCTTCATAGATATTTATAGGTTACGATGATTACATACTCCGCAGTAAAACCGCAGTAAAGTATATTTTTGTCTTTGGGGATTAGCTAGTTAAATTATTCTCCTGAGATTAATTGCTTTTTGACATTAAATGACCAAAGAAAAAGTTTTTATTATTTTATTCATACGGTATATCGAAATACAGACACATATATAGAAAAGATACAGAACAAGACATACAAAGGGGATGTTATCCGATAATAACCTTTACTTTCGGATAATGTTTGGGCATAGGACGCGATACAGTAGCAGCAGTTAGAAGTGTCCATATATTAAGAAGGAAAAAAAAATCAATAGTAAATAACGTTAAACAAATTGGGGACATATTATTTTAATGATATAAATACGTGGCATTATCAAAAATACGTAGATATAAACTACGACATGATAGATACATAAACATAAAATATGTATAAATGATATTTTAGTATGTTATTTATAATTAATATATATACACCATATATATACATATAGAAAATATAGAAGTACTAGCGGACCCTGCAGACGTTGTCCTGCCCGGAAAACAGCTACCAAATTTAATAGCTTAAATACCGATAGCAGCGCCACCTACCGAGTCCAATTGGGATAAAAACTACCCTGTCTCCCAAGTTGGACCAAATTACACATGCTTACAAAATTCGCTAAAAATTGATTCAGTAGTTTTGGAGTTACATACTGATAGTAGCGCCACAGTCATACCGGGTCGAATTGAGATAAAAACTACCCAATCTCCGAAGTTGGACCAATTTTACAAAATTTAATAAAAATTGGTTTAGGAGTTTCGGAGTTTATGTTAACATACATCGTGACATGAAATTTTTAGATTTATAGTTATATTCGTTCAATCCTACACGCTGCTCCAATGCGGGTTGGGAGATATATTTCCTACTATGTACATGATAACAACCAGGACCGACAGCTTAACGTGCTCTCCGAGGTACAGTGGAGAGACCCACAAGGAATACACAAACACCCAGATCACGACAACAATCTGCACGGCCAATACAAAAGTTTCTACGGAGATCGAATCGCAACCCCTAGCGCAACAACTACAAACCAGTGCGCCGGCGACCGTTGCGCCAACGCGTCGTCACAAACAATATAATATATAAATTTGGTCAAGCTCCGCATATGATTGGATAAAATGGTATGGTGAAGGTATTAAGCCTGACAAAGAAAATAGCAAATGAAATTTCTTATTCTTAGATAGCGGTTCGTCCGTCAGGCGTTCACTTGCAGCGCACTACATCATCTGCACTGGAATTGACAACGCGTGATTGTCACTAGTGTTTCACAAATTTCTTGTATTTTTTATTTCCGTTACATATACCTCAGAATTTTTAAATAGGGTGGACCGATTTTGATGTTTTTTTTTTTGATCGAAAGGTGGTGCGTGTCATGTGGTCTCATTTAAATTTAATTGAGATCTTACAATCACTTCAAGTTATATCTAAGAATGCGTATTTACTTGACTATTTTTTTGTCGACCCACGATGTATTATCTACGTTGTATTATACCGTATAACTTTTCACTGAACTTACCGATTTTGATGATTCTTGTTTTAGTCAAAAGCTGATGCTTTATAGTCTAGTAGTAGACTGTGATATCGCAAGCCACATATAGATTCGAAACTGTAATAAAAGAAACGCAACATGACTTATTTATTTTTCTTGGCAAAACTGTTTAGCTGGCAGTTGAAACTCATAGTTGAAAGTGGTTCGATTGCTATGAGTGAAAAAAAATAAACTTTTTTTTTAAATAAGTGACTGTTTGTAATTTATGTCAAAGATCGTTTCAACTTTTCTGTTACGTTGACATTTCGGTAAGTATTATCCTGAAGAATACTTGTTGTAATTTGCCTAGTGAGATATCGGCGGCCATTGGAAATAACTCTATAAGTTGTTTACTAACCTCGAAATTTTGTATTTTGCATAGTATTTTATAACTTATTTACCATTCCGTGGACAAACTTCTCAGTGGACACTGTGTCCACCGAAGGGTAAGGGGTCCACGGAAGTGACTTTAATTAAGTCTCTTAACTTGTATGATACAAATATTATAAGAAATGAACATATGAAAGCATGTGTTGCTTGGCGCTTTAGTAACTGTGTGAATGCTTATTTTTTATTTTGCTAAACAATCCCGCTTTCTGCAGTTTCCTATGTGCATGTTCAGCAGGAGAAATCTCGTTGTGTCCTGCTTGTTTTATTAACTATAACTAAAGCAGTGAGTATATGGGATTAAGCTGTATTTCATGTAACAATGCCGCGAACATACAGATCAAAACTCGAGCTAAGTGATGAAGAAAAGAAAAATTGACGACGTGAAAAAAAAATGAGTATCCACCAAGCACGTAAAAAACTGAACGAAACTGCTAAGGAAGAAATACGTAAGATGGATAAAGAAAGATACCCTAGGAACAAAAGAAAGAGGTGAAATTAAAACGATGGACCAAAATGTGGCGAGAAAAATCTCGAAATCGCCGTTAATTTTTAAAAATGCGAGAAGCCACTACTACTTTTCTAGAAGATAATACTCCGCCGATGAGCCCTTCTTCATCATTTTTACGCGTTGCTCTTGGAGTTGAAACGAACTAAACATTTTACGCGCTAGAAGATTAAGTTGTCTGTCCTGGCCAGCACAAACGATTGTCCACATTTTGAAATCGGACAGATAACAATTCAACAAGACAGGTCTTTATTGAATTCTACTCCAACTTCTGTGTCTCACGTCGGTGCCTTGTGTCCAAGAAGTATACTCGTAGCTACGTCTGAGCAGACACCGAAAGTCTGATTATATATTATTATATAGCGCCAGAAGAAGAAATTTCACAAAATTTGCCTGTTTGCCTGTTGTCTTAGGACGTTAAGAAAAGATTGAGGGTAATTTCCGATTCTGATGAGTCTGATATAATTTTTCCTTTGTTAGAAACTAAAAAAAGAATAATCCTTTTTCCTTTCAACAGACAGTGGAGATGAAGATTCTATATTTTGACCATATTATTATTTTTTTTTTTTTTGATATTTATAATGCCAACAGAAGAGAAAATCACTTCCTTGGACAATTTTATTATATTTTTTAAGGTTAACAAATGTTGTATAACTTGTTTTGTTTTTTATATTAAACACTTAAGTGCAGTGTAATTTTTATTTTGTATAAGTTTATAGAGTTTTCAAAGCACCGTTATTGATAAAAAGTCTAATTTTATCTTTTCTGTCGACTTCGTTGTCTTTTCGGTGGATACTAAAAAAATGAAAATGTGGTAAATTTTGTAGAAAATAAGGTTTTGATCTCCGAATTTAGTCAATAAATGATCCTTTTGATACATTTAATAATAATAAATGTTGATTTTTTACACAAAAAAGTACTTTTTTTATTTCCAAGTTTTGAACCTCACTTTTGTTTATGACCCTATTACCATTTACTAAAAATATACAATGAAACAAAAATAATGCGTATAAAAACCCTTATGTATAAAAACCCTTGCGTATAAAAACCCTTATATACAATATTTGTAATTTTATCCAAAAAACACTCAATAAGAATATTCATACTAATTATAATGAAACAACCTTTTCGGGTTTTAGGACGACTGTTCTTCCATAACCATGGTTGCTGTAAAGTATTCGAAACGTCGGGCATTTAAAAAACTTAATAAACCGCGATAAATTGAGCAATTTTTTAACAAACAAAATTACCGTTTTTAAAAGCTCAAAGCTCTAAGGAAGCTTCTCGATTAGTCAACAGAGTACAACGTGGGCATTATCTGACTTCAGTGACGGTTTGGTGGAGTGTTCCCTATGAAGGAGTGACTTAGCCATATTTTTGTGAAAAAGGTATCAAAACATCGGCACAAGTATATCAAGATACCATTCTTGAGAAGATAGTTAAGCCCCTTAACAACAACATGTTCAATAACCAAGAATAGTCCTTTTGAGCAAGACTCGGTGCCGGATCATAAAGCTCGATCCATTTAATCTTAGTTAGAAACCAACGTTCCGGACTTTATCATAGCTGAAGACTGGCCGACATCTAGTCCAGATCTTAATCCACTGGATAATGATTTGTGGTCAGTTTTAGAGAGTATGGATTTCTCAAAATTATCATCATCATCATCATCATTTCAGCCTATCGCAGTCCATTGCGGGACATAGGCCTCCACAAGTTCGAGCCAAAAATATCTGTCTGTCTATAAACTACGTTAATCGCTTACCAGCCGTACGCTTGTTTTCCGACCTAGTTGTGTTAAAAAAAAAAAAAACAAAAACGATTACATGAGTTTAAATTATGAAATCACGGTTTTAGATTTTAAACTCCAGTATTATACTGATTACTTATGATGATAATAAGTATTTTTATCAGGTAATGAGAAATTTCGATCACTAATTTGTTTAATTAGTGATAAAATGTTGATAATAAAATCGTCAACAGTTTTTCCTAAAAGTTATATAAAGGTATACTATGATATTTTTTGTTAATGTACCATTCAACATTCGATATGGCAGATACAAAGGCGGTGGTACTTTTTCTGTTTATGTTAGCTGTAATAGAAATAGACAGTGCAAGAATTCTAGCATACTTCCCAACACCGTCGATTAGTCATCAAATTGTGTTCCGTCCTATAACGCAAGAACTAGCCAGGCGTGGACATGAAGTCTATGTTGTCACAACTGATCCAGTCTTCACAAAAGGAAACGCTCCTGCCAATCTTACAGAGATTGATGTCCACGATGGATCTTATAGTAGATGGCAAAAATTATTTGCACATCACAGTGGCAATAAAGGTGATATAATGCTTCAAGTGAGAAAATTTTTCGAAAGCTTCTCAACAATCCTTGATTATCAATTAGATACACCACAAGTGAAAAACCTGTTAAGAAATAAAGACAAAAAGTTTTTTGATATTCTCTTACTAGAAGGTTGTAACCGTTCACTTATGGGATTGGCACATATCTTTGATGCTCCAGTAATTCTGATTAGTTCGTTCGGTGCTGTGCCTGTTCAATACAGTATTTTGGGTGCGCCTATGCATCCACTACTGTACCCCACTCCTGGTCGACAGAGGCTGTACAATCTATCATTTTTGGAGAAAGGCTTGGAACTTTTTAAACATGTAGCGTTAGATTTTCTCATTGCAACAACCGAAGAGTTTGATTACAAAATAATGAAGAAGCAATTCGGTAACGACGTCCCCACATATGAAGAACTAAGACCGAAGATCCGAATGATGTTTCTGAATGAACACCCTATTTGGGCAGACAATCGTCCTGTTCCACCGACCATACAGTACATAGGTGGAATACACAAGGCTGAACAAAAGGAGTTGCCTAAGGTAAGTATATTTTTATTTTCTTATAAAGGTATTTAAAGTCGAAAATAAATAATATATAAGACTAATAATACTAAAAGTCTAAATGAGACGTTAATTCTTTTATAGGATCTCAAGCAATTTTTAGACTCATCCGAAAACGGAGTAATATACGTAAGTTTTGGCACAAACGTATTACCATCTCTTTTACCCAAAGAAAAAATAGAAATTATGACGAAAGTATTATCTGCTCTGCCATATAACGTCCTTTGGAAATGGGATAAAGAATCACTGCCAGGACAATCGAAGAATATTAAAATAGAAAAATGGTTCCCGCAAACAGATGTTCTAAGTAAGTTTTTTGTCGAATAAAATTCATGTCTATAAATGTCTAAATTACACCAAAATAACAAAGTTTAAATCGGTTAATTTGTAAAGAAAAGAGTGAAAACTACCATTTTACAAAAATTAATTTTGTTTGCAATTACTTAGAATACTAAATTTTCCAAGTTTAATCAATTGCAAATTCAATTAATAAGTATTGCTTTAATGCATTTTATGTCAAAAACACTATAATAATATTGATGACATAGATGCTTTTTGTAATAATCATAATTAATAAAAGAACCATTTTGTTTCAGACCATCCCAATGTGAAACTATTCATAACTCAAGGAGGCTTACAATCGACTGACGAAGCTATTGATGCCACAGTACCACTGATTGGTATTCCTATGTTAGGAGACCAATGGTACAACGTTGAAAAATATGTTCATCACAAAATTGGATTACAACTAGACATAACAACATTAACGGAAAATGATTTCAAAAACGCAGTGAAAACTGTAATTGAAGACAAAAGGTAAAAAAAAAAATAATGATTACATTATTAGTAGATTTGCTATTTATTATTGAAATTTCATGACTTTCAATAGTCAACTTCATTTTTATTTATTTTTGTTAACTAAAATTAACATTCACTGGCTCTTAAATGTCCATTCCATGTTGAACATCAATCATTTTAATACCACAGGTGATTTATTATTCAAACTACAAATCGACAATTATGTGACTTCTTAGAAAAGCTAGGATGTACTCCGACGGTAATGGTTTTTTATGTATACATACATAGACACACACACAGATACTAACACATACATGTACACAGACATACACAAGTATTTACACATATACATTTATATAATTATTTATTTATTTCTGTGTATATTGCACTTCATTAAAAAGTTTAACTTTTAATTTATTCTATTTAAGTCTCATTGCAAACAAGTGTTGTATATTTATAAACAAGTGTTGTATGTTGTAACTTTATTTTTTCTTTTATTTAAGCTTCAAAAACAACATCGTAAGACTACGGAACTTAATGAGATCATACGCGATCAAGCCTCTTGACAATGCTGTTTGGTGGATAGAACACGTCTTGCAGTACGATGGACACCACCTCCAATGCCCTGCTGCTGATTTGAATTGGTTTGAATATTATGAAGTTAAATTGATTTTAACTATCCTAACTGTCATAGTATCTATTTTAGCTATTTTAGGTTTTACCCTCAAGTTACTATTAAAGTTCATTTACCGCTTAATTAAATCAACTATGAAGGTTAAAACTCAATAAGTCTGTGATATTTTTAACTAGCGGCCTGTCCCAGCTTTGCACGGGTGCAAAAACTATCAGTGTTCCTCTACTATATTATGCATGTGTTATACATAATAAACCTTCCGCTGGAATCACTCTATTTTCTAAAGAAAACCGCATCGAAATCCGTTGCGTAGTTTTAAAGATCTAAAGCATACAGACAGCGGGAAGCGACTTTCTTTTATACAAGGTATGTAGTGATGAGCGAAAAAATTGAGAAATGTTATGAAGGCTTTTATCCGAGCCACGTTTATTGTTGTCCAAAGATCATTCCTTAATTTTAGCTATACGTTTGTGTGTGATTTATTTATTAGTTTTTCATAATAAGCCAATTTTTGTGTGATTGTTAGTAGACTGTGTACTTGTACAATAAATAATTCATAGTTTGTAAGTTTGGTTCATCATTCATCATCATCATCATCATTACAGCCTATACAGTCCACTGCTGGACATAGGCCTCCACAAGTTTGCGCCAAAAATAACGTGAACTCATGTGTTTTGCCCATAGTCACCACGCTGGGCAGGCGGGTTGGTGACCAAGTGTAAGTTTGGTTGAAAGCCTATTAATAAGTTATAAAACTAAGATATTTATTGTATTAACGAATTTTTAACTGTCGTTACTTATTTCTAGTATTTGGTTAATAAAGCTAATTACACAAATAAGTGATTTTACTACGTTTATAATGTACAAAAAAAAATGTTGGCCGATAAAGAACTCTGTTAAACAATGTAAACCAAAGCAAAGGGTCTACTCTAAAATACTGTTATGAGTTAACATATGCTTTTAAATTCGTTCCTTTTTATATTTATTTAACAATTATATTTTTTACTTATACACTATCTATTTACAATTTCTCCATTGAGAATATGCTTATCAAACTTCTGCCTTTGTATGGAAGAGATCTATATATATATATATATATATATATATATATCGCTAACTACTATATTTATTATTTTTATATATATTTATATTTTGTTAGGTATAATTGAAATATATCGCGTGGTGTAGTGGTACGTGTACCGTGTACGTGCACGCACACCGGAAGTTCGATTCCCGCTTGGGATGGATGTTTGTACAAATAATTCTTTACGGTCTAGTTGTCTGTCCTTGCGGGTCTCCCCACCGTGCCTCGGAGTGCACGTTAAACTGTCGGTCCCAGTTGTTATCACAGACACCTGATAGTGATTGTTGCTCATAGTAGGAACTTTATCTGCCAAGCCGAAGTGGAGCAGCGTTGTGGTAGGCTATGGGCCTTCGACGTGGAGAAAGAGGGATGCAGATGTTACACGCTGAATCAATGAATCGAAATACTTCTTTTTAATAGCCCAATATTCAATAATATTCTGCGTATTCCCGGCCATTTAAACTTTAAATTGTACCTCTTGTGGTAAGTGATATAAGTCGAGTTATACCCTATTTTGTAATGTGATCATAAAAAATTAAAAATAATAAAACATATTTTTTTTTCTAAATTACTTTTAAAAGTGAATTATTTACCAAAAAACAAGAATGTATATTGGTACTCAAGTTAAACCTAGCACACTTAGCTTACGAACAAGAATTTTATTCATCTCGTTTTTCCTCTCTTGTAAAATGATGAATTTCGACTTGGATCACTTGTAACAAGAGGCACATAAATATAACTTTTTAATTTTTTGAAGTATTTTTGTCAGAAACGTGACAAAATAGCACGTGCTTGTGGTGCCCACTTCAATTTTACTCGCATTTCCCTGATTCTGCAAGAAGTATAAAAAAATAAGAATGTGAAAAAACATTGATTATTTCGTGACCCCAGTTCACATTTTTTTTTTGTAAAAAAATAAAACAATCTAATCTCCCAAACATGAATTGATTTTTACATAAGAATTTGATTTGATGGTATCCAAAATTTTATCTAGTATTAGTGGTACTAGAAACATTATACTTGCATAAAGTTATTTTACATTAATAAGAAAACGTAAGGCTTAAAGGAACGATCGTGAGAATTGGCCGAGTTTAAACATATTCCAAAAAGTAACAGACACTAAAAGCTAAAATGAATGCACGCTTCAGAACAAATATACTAGCAGTAATAAAGAACGCTTAGGGTTTCCAAACCACATCGTTAAACAAATATTATATTTTCATATACGTATATTCAAATAAGAGTATACGACAATGTGAATTGTGATTTTTATGTATTTGTTATAAACCTAATTAATATTTTTATTTCATTAAAATTTTCCACCTAACCTCTAATTCTCCTATCCACTATAATTAATCTATTGATAAAAAATTAAAAATTATAAAGTGGTGGTAGCACTGTAACAATAGTTTCGACATAAAAAAAAAATTCCTTGACTTAAATTTACTTAAATGTATTCAAAGTGGTATTACGAAATAAAAAGATAATAAATAACGCTACTGATAGTAATCTTAAATAAAACAACGGAAATAAAAGATATAAATTAATATAATTAATATCAGCTTTGGAACTACGTAGTCAATAAGATAATATTTATCGCCACACTACTACAACGTGATTGAATATCTATATACAAAAAAAAAATGTAACGGACAATGTCTCAAATGAGAGATATTGAGAATTTTTTTTTGTGTTGGTTTTTATAATAGCGATAAAAGTCAAAATACTAATTATTAGATTTTTATCTGTATGCGTTCAGTTATAATTGTATGTTACGAATCATTCATAATTCAAAAGCGCATGTAAGTTTCATCTTGACATTATCTTATCTTATATCCAACGTTTTCTTGTCACTGGGTGAAAGAGAGACATATTCTATTTGCTCGACCTCGACCTTACAGAAGATCACAGCTAAATATACAATACTGTTTTCAAGCAGTATTGTGTTTCTGTTGGTGAGTAAGGTGACCAGAGCTCCTGGGGGGGGGGGGGGGGGATTGGGTTGGCAACGCGCTTGCGATGCTTCTGGTGTTGCAGGCGTCTATAAGCAACGGTAATCTCTTACCATCAGGTGAGCCGTACGCTTGTTTGCCGACATAGTGATATACAAAAAAATACGAAAATTAATTTTAAAATTGTCCTCATGCCTGCGCAATTCGTTTTTCGATTACGGACTGCCACGATATTACTCGTAAAAGACTCCAGTCAAAGAAATATTTTTTTTAAACTGTAATTGGTAAAGTAGTATATAGTAAAGAATAGTCGTTCTCAAATCAGATGCGCAACTTAACACACTTTTCCACCCAACAAATACCCTTCAGTTGCTATTAACACTACACTAATACGTCGTCTAGCCGAGTACTAGCCTTATAGGAAATACCAAGCGTATTGAGCCAAACGTTAAGTTGCGAATATTTTTATGAATTTATTTACATTGGTGCATCAATTGCCAAAGTATATATCCTCTGTTTTGAGCTGAACATCACGCACTACCTCAGTTTTGGAAAATAATGAACAATGCAACACTTCATGGACAAGCAGCTTCTTAGTTTCAAGTACTAACATGGACTACTTTTGTCACATTTGAAATAGATCCGTTAAAGGTGTCATTGGCTGGAAGCTATCAATTGCCACGAAACGAAATTTACCTAACAATTATCGTAAAGTAATTGCTAAAGCCATTGAAAGTGTTGAACTTAAAACTTCAAGGTATAATGTAAGTTTCTTCTTTCTTAGATAATTTGATTAGAAACTCAGCAATCCTCCCTGAATCTTCCTTTATACCACCAAATAATGTGACAATGTATGTAAGACGTCGAATTTTAATATGATGGCACCGTCTCACACAATATTGTTTTTATGCATCCGAATAACGTAACAAATTTGCCTTGTGAAAACACCTATTTTAAAACATTAAAAGTTGTAAAACAAACGATAAAATTAGCGATATAATGTTAGTATATAATTTTCTAAATGAGGTATTTATCTAAATCCCTTAGAAACACTAAGCAAATGCGTATTTTATGCCCTTAACTGATAAGTGTTGTCATAGGTAAAAGAAATTCGTCGGTATGAGTAATATTAATCCAATGAAGCATTGGCAGGAAAATGGAAGATTATTTAAAAGCGATTACAAAAAATAAAATTTAATGAATATGAATTATATAATCTGAGACACTTGTTAAATATTATATTCTCTGGATAATTTCATATTGGCATGTACAAAAAAAAGATGAGAAGGGTTTAAACTTAAGCAAGGTACGCACGCTATCAACATTTAAAAAGATTAATGAGCACCTCTTCAACTTTTTCCCAAAACTTATTTCTAAGTACAGATGAAACCAAGTTAGACTAGTCGTAAATAAATTTTGCTATGTTAAGTATTTCAATACTTACTTTTGTAGTTTAAACTTTCTGAAAACTTACAAAAATAGATATTTAAGAAATGACATTCCAAGTGGTACACCTTAAGAACTGGCCAGGTTATCTAACCAGGTTATCTTTTCAAGTAATAATTTTTTTTTACCGGCTTCAAAACAGGTGGTATTTTTATTTGTGTTACTTCAGAACTTCTACTGGTTAGAACGATTTCGATAGTTCTTTGGTTTTTGATGGTGTTTGTCATGTAGTCCCATTTAAGTTTTATCAAGATTTGGTAAGTAATTTTTGAGTTATCTTTAATAAAGCGTATTTACTTGACTATTTTTCTTCGACTAAACTTGTATATAACATCATAATAATCAATATAACCTCACAACTTTTTACTGGGTGTACCAATTTTCATGATTCTTTTTATTGAAAATATGATGCTTGTCATGTGGTCCTATTTAAATTTGAATGCGATCTGTTGCTTACTTTTGAGTTATCTCTGGCAATGCGTATTTACTTGTCAACTTTTTCATCTCCCTACGTTGTATTACTGGTCGATATAATTTAAGTCGTTTTTTTTTTTTCGTTTGCGAGTAAAACCATTTATCATTTGTTGTGGACCCAGTCACAATTTTTATTTTATCATATATTTATTTTTTATTCTTTGCCACTTCCTGTCGTGGTTCGAACGATAAATTAGTAAAATATCTTATCTCCACAATGTAACACGTTGCTATGCCATCATTTTTATTAATTTTCTTAAAATTTTGTAACATTTCTTCACAATGTAACACGTTGCTATGCCATAATTTTTATTATTTGAAAGTATTGTGAGATCTTGAAACTTAAATGAAATTTTGTTGATTTTTATTATTAGAAAAATTGTGAATTACGATGAAAACCTTCTCCTACATGGAGAAATAACCTATACCATTCTATCTATACAAATAAATGAAATAAGAGTGTCTGTTTGTAATATTAAAATAACCGCTTTTTACTAAATGCATATGGATGTATACACCGTAAATATACCAAAATAACAGTTTTTACAATTTTTGTCTATCTGTCTGTCTGTTTGTTCCGGCTAATCTCTAAAACGGCTGGACCGATTTTGACGAGACTTTACTGGCGGATAGCTGATGTAGTAAAAATTAACTTAGGCTACTTTTATTTTAGAAATGTATTTATTTTATAGCTCTGAGAACTGAACGAAAACTTTTTGTTAAATTCCACGCGGACGAAGTCGCGGGTGCAGCAAGTCTATCTATAAAATTAGTCAAGAGACTGCCAAACCTTTAATTTTTTTATTTATCTGACGGTCTTGAAGCAACAAGTTTATAAAATCAAAATTAAAACCAAAGACAACTCTATTCAAACAGACTTCAAAAGCACTTTCGAATCGTCATTTTACAAATTAAAATTGTAAACTGGTTATTATTTTTTTTAAAGTAAAGCTACCGCCAATTCGTAATGTAGATTCTGCAGAGAAGACTCGGCAAGAAACTCCGCAGTTACTGTTTTGAAAATAATACATAAACTATGTTTTAAATACAAAATTAGTAATATCTTGCATGAAATACAGCGTCACTAAGTCACTCATATTTATCAAATATCCTTAATCCTGCACCGAATAATACACTTTATCTATTAAATTCTTTTTTAATAAAAATTTTAAATTTATGTTGAAACAATTGAAAAATTGTTTGTGGGATTTTATTATACACGCAAATGCCATAACCCAGAAAAGAGACGTTTACTTTGCGCAGGTTGGTGGACTGATTTCGATGATTTGTTTTCAGACGAGATTTTTTGAGTATCGCTAATGATACGTATTTACTTTACTACGCCTAAGTTACTGTTGAGTCTGGAACGACATTTCACTGTACCACGGGACCTACATATTTTTTCCGGGATGAAACTTAGCCTATGTCCGTTGTGTCCGTCCTAGGCTTTGTGCGTGCCAAATTTCATGCGATCGGTCAGGCTTGAAATAAGATAGACCATTATTTATGAATGACGTTGCTATATTTCTGGCACCCGAAGTTTAGAACACTTACCGGCGTTTGTTGTGGAAGGCTTACCAAATTTTACTGTCAGCTACATAATACAGTATACAGAAATTAGGCGATTATTCTGACATCACTTCGGTTGTCCATCAGTCGCCTTCATGAGTATACACCAATGCCTAATGGAGTGACAGGTCATATTCAAATATCGCGGTCAAACGTTTCGTAACAAAGTCACACACGTATTTATGATTAGTTTACATAAAATATTGTTTATTTTTATTAATTTCTACTCATCTTAGTTGTTAAAATATATGTTTTATGTTACCTATGTGTTTATTTAACAACCAAAAGTTAAGTAATTAATTTAAATCGTCAGTAAAAATGCGTTTTAGTTGATTTACGCTATATATAGAGAGATAGATAATTTGAATAGGCCGCTTTTTTTGCAATTCATACTACAATTCACGTACGGATATCCAATCTTAAGATTAGATATGCGTAATTTAGAATTATCTAATTTTTTGTGTGTAGTATTTAACGTAGATATTATACTTATTATTATATAGTATAGAAAGATTTATGACATGGCATGATAAAGACTTACTATTATCAAACATATACGCTAGGAAACTACATAGTTACCGCAAACTTGACCATGACAGTTCACAAGACAAAATTACTCATCTATATAAATAAAAATGGTTTTTGCTAAGCGCATAACTCGAGAATGGCTCGACTAATTCGGCTAATTTGTTTTTTTTTTATATATTCCTTAAGGTTTAATACTTTAAAAAAAATCACTATTAACTTTTGACAGGACGAAGTGTGTCCAGGCAGCCAGTACATAAATAAAAATAAATTGCGGAAATGTATGTACGCGAAAAACTTCGGACTAAATGCTTCAAATAGTATAAGGTTTTTTATATATAGGTAAATCAGAAAAAAATTATATATTCACGAAAAAAAATATGTTAGTTGTGGTACTCACACGTATACGAACTTTTTATTTTATGTTTATAAGAAACCTCATTTTGTTTTTATATTTTGATACAAAGAATTTTTTGATATAGGTCATATCAACAATTTATTTAAAAAAAAAACATACATATATACATGTGTGGGATATTACAGGCTGAAGCTTCAAGAAAAAAAATGACTAGTTAAAATTAAATATAAAATTCAGCTTCACTTAACAAGGTGCAGCAATGCCGTTTAAAGTAGTAATTATTATTTTAAAAGTTCTACAAAAACAAACGAGGTTCTAATGTATTTCACAGTTGTAGAAAATGGTGTACATTTTGAGGACCGATCAACAGTTTAGTTTTTGTAGTTCCGACTCGAATTGGAACTTTAAAACAAAGCTTTCTACTTAATTTTGATTATTATAATGCTTGTATTTATTGAACTAACGAAACTCTCTCTATCTCTCGCTTTCTCTGTTTTTCTCTCTCTATCTCTGTCATATTTGTGCATTTCGCTATGAAAAGTAACTAGTGTTTTAACTCAGGTAAGCAACTTAATGCTCGTGCTATAGGTAACAGCGGACTAATACTAGCGGACTAGCTACTATTTTTTTTTCGACACCGATACATACAAGTAGTACATATATATATATATATATATATAGAAAGGAAAAACTTGAACAAAAATAACTACTACTAGCTAAAGACTTCTACTTAAGATAACTTAAGATTATCTTGAGAAAGACGGGGAAAGTTAAAATTTGTAGTTCGAAATGTTATACATTTACCAGACAAGACATAGTGTTAGTAATAATCATAATGTATCATCATAATGTATATGCACGTAAATGTACACACATAGTTTTCTAACGAGCTCACGGTATTATTAGCGTGATAAGTTTTTATATAAAGAAAAAATAATAAAAAATAACACGAAACATCGAGAATTAAAAAAAAATTGTCTATGCGAAGTTAATTAGAATAGGGAAACGTTGAAAGAAATTCCAATTCATATACTTTTTAGAATCTGTGACCGCAGACTTTGTATTATGAATTAAAAATTATTTTTTTCTTGGCAGAGTTAATTAGTGGTTTCTCTTCAGAGGTATGAATTTTCAAACACTTAAAGAGGTAATTTTTTTTTACAAGTACAATGCCAACGAAAAATCTTTGCAACTTTTTTTTTTTACTGGGAGAATTTTTGTTATAACCCTTGCAATTTTTTTGTATTGCATCGTGGGATAGATGAATCACATCACACAATTCCATATAGAAGAAGTTAGAATATTGAAATATTTAATTATAAAACTATGAATGATTGGCAAGTCATTCCGGAATTTTTATTAGCTTGCATATTTTACACTTTCGCATCTCTCTGCCTATCTTTGCCATTTTTTATATCGATTTATATAAAAATGTTGTGTCACGATGTATGTTAGCGATAAACTCCGAAACTATTGAACCAATTTTTTACAAATTTTGTAAGCATCTGTAATTTGGTCCAACTTGGGAGTTTTTATTTCAATTTTATTGATCTCAATATTGGTTATTGCTACGACTTTGGTCGTATAATAAACATGTAATTTATATATTTATCGGTTAGTTCTATAAAATCCTAATAGATGGCGGTTTGGCATCAAAGTTGCACAGATATCCGGTAGATGGCACCGTATTTCTATTTCTAATGGCGCGTTTGAATATAGAATTTACATATATTTTAATAAATTAAAATGACTGAGCCACAGCAACGAGTGGCTGGGTCAGCTAGTATTTAGTATTTTTTTATTTTAAATTAGCTGCCCAGACATACTTCATTCTGTCAATAGTTAATAGTAATTTTTTTTTCTATGAAAACCTTTTGTGGGCTTTAAGGAATACACAAAAAATAAAATTAGCCGAACTGATCGAGCCATTCTCGAGTTATGCGCACACATAAAATACACTCTAAAGTTGCGAATATCAGATGACGATCTCGATTTGATATGAATCCGCTTAACATTGATTAATATAGGTCTATCTTTGTTGATATCTTGAAATTTTTATTCTTGAAATATTTTTTTATGATAGAAAACTTAGATAACAAAATAATGATATAAAGCTTCCATAAAAAAGAACAAATATTTTAAGAAACTTAATACCTATCAATAAAAATAAAAGTAAGATAAAGATTCAGTAAAACTACCTATTTATCATTTATATAGTTATTATTTTTTTTTAAATAACTATACAAAAGCAGGTACTGCTCATATAATCAACATAAACATCCGACGGAGTATTTTTATCAACAGTTATAGTACAAATTGGTATACGCTAATTAGTTTTTTGTTTGGTTTCGGGCTTAACTCGCCTTAGAAATTTCCATAATGTATACAAAGCTATAAATATCACAGTTAAAACGAGAATTATTATTGATAGTACAATTATAATTAATTCTATTTCCAAATATTGAGCCCAGGACACGTTGGCGCCGGCGGCCCTCAGGTGCGCGGCGCCGCCGTGTCGCAGCACGTGTTCCGTCCACCAGACGGCGCGCTCAAGCGGAGTCTGAGGCTGGTCTATCATGATTTTGCCCAATCTCAGTATATTTTCCCGATATCTGTAAAATTGTAAATTAAATAGTTTAATTAATGTCAAAGTACAGGAATACGCTTAAAAATATTTGAATACAATATTGAAATCACATTTACAATGCTTCTAATATCATATATACGAAAATTTGGGAGAATGTACAGAGGGACATATCGATATTTGTTACTTTTTAATAAATGGGTTTATATGAAATTTTATATTACTATAGCTTACACACCTGAATAGTACGTAATATTCTTTTTACCAATAAATTCTAATACGTGTCTAATCTATCATTACATATACAATCCACAACTTAAGAATTTTTTTATGGATTACTATGCTTTAAAATTAGGTATTATTAGGTATTAAGGTAATATTATATAATATTCCGGTTCCTGGAATATAACAGACGGTACAGAAACAGGCCATAATACCGCGCATCGCAACTTCAAAGAGCGTTGTCTCTGACGCACATTACCTACATATGTGACGTATCGGACTGTCAGTATTTGGCATGATAGATGTAACAGTGTAAGATCTCAGGCACTCTAGTCTACCTATGTCACCTACCTACCAATTTACCTATATCCTTCTCCTACATAGAGAAAGAGGCATATGCCCACCAGTGGGATGTTACAAACTGAATCGAGTGAATACAAAATATATACTACATTAACTTATATATGTACGTAAAAATAGTATTAACTTGCTATTTATATTACTTATTTTATTAATAGAATATTGTAAAACAAATATAAGAAATTCATACTACCAGACAGCTTCTGTCGGCAGTATTTAGTTATCACACTAATTCATTACGGTATTTTTATGCTAGTACAGTGAATAATAAAAACGATACCTAAGACTATTTACTTAATGTTATTTAGTGAGATATGGATTCATTCAGAACATGAGGCAAACTTGTACAACTATGAACATATAACTTTAGAAAAAGTAAGGGAGGTGGTGTTTCCCTTTACATACACAACAGCATTTCATTTGAGGAAACAGAGGAATTACGTGAAAATGGGAATCTTTACCTGTAGATACATGTAGATAAATTAACCTTAGACGTTGGTATTATTTATAGACATGGCGACACCAATATCAAAAACTTCATGGATTTGTTTTCTAGGTACTCAATTAGAACGCAGAGAAAAAGCAGTTGTTTTTGAAGTTTTTTACATTGACCTACTCAGTACAGATAACCATTTCATTGAATACATGAAAGGATTAGAGGAATAGAAAATTCAGTACTCACCAAACAAGTATTACAAGCACAATATTAGGTCGTATTTATACAAATGTTAATAATATTTCATTCGAAATGTCAATAATATATAGAATCGTCTTTGTCTGACCATAAATAGATTTTTCTAAAAATCGGCACGCTAGCACCGGAAATAACCATAATGAAAACGATGTGAAGCCCTCAATTTCGAAAATTTCTACGTAAATTCTTGAAAAGCAGAGTACTGCAATGAAATCAAAGAATATCAGAAATTGGAAAAATTTATTTTAGAACATATACATAATAATAAAATTAACAAGACTAAATTTTTAATTGTACCCAAAAAAGATTGGATAAATAAAGAAATAATGACTCGATTGAGGTGCGAAACAGATTATGGTAAGAAACTTAAGTGAATCCAACCGATGAAAACCTTCAAAGAGAGCGTATATAAGGGAATAATCTGGTAAGGCCCCGCAAAAAAGATTACTATTATTCTTTCTTTAGTACCAGCAGTCATAACTCGAAGAAAATGTGCAAAACCATCAATAGCTTAAAATTAAATAAGAGTAAAGAAAGCTGTTCTCCCCTTAAAGTCGTACTGGATTCAGGACCTGTTACGGAAGGTAATGCAGTTTGTAATTGCTATATATATAATGTTTTTGTGTAGTTATAAGCATGACATAACATTAAAAGAGTAAGCACCGTGTAGTAATGAGGAAGTATCAAACATAATTGATAATCTAGATAGCAACACAAGTACTGGAATAGACGGAATTAGTACCAAAGCTATTAAATGTATGAAAGATATAATTTATCAAAGATTAGCTGATTGTATAAACAAGTGTTTGTCTGACCGCACCATTCCTTAAAGATTGCAAAAATTAGTCCTATTCACAAATCTGGTAGTAAAAGTGACCCAAATAACTGTAAAGACAGTTTTATGTTACTAGTGAAATCAAAAACATTCGAACAAATAGTGTACAAACGCTTAAATACTTGTCAAAAATACAATTTCTCATTAGTCAGCAGTATGGTTTTCGTTAAAAATCGAGTACTCTTGCCACCGCCATAAACTTAGTTATAGAAATAGGGTCACAAATCGAAAAAAAAAATGTGTGTGTGTGTTATAACCTTCAATTTGTTAAAAAATATATACCTACTGGACCCAGACGATGTCCTGCCTAGAAAACAGCTACCAAATTTGTATGCTTACGTACCGATAGCAGCGCTACTTACCGGGCCCAATTGAGATAAAAACTACCGTATCTCCCAATGTGGACCAAATTACAGATGCTTACAAAGTTTGATAAAAATTGGTTCAGTAGTTTCGGAGTTACATCAGTAATTTGGTCTATCTTCCAAGTTACATCAAATTACAGATGCTTAAAAAATTTGATAAAAATTGGTTCAATAGATTTGGAGCTGCATACCAATAGCAGCGCCACCTACCGGGTCCGAATGAGATAAAAGCTACCCTATCTCTCAAATTGGACTAAATTGCATGGACAGATGCTTAAAAAAATCGATAAAAATTGGTTCAGTAGTTTCGGAGTTCATCTGGAACATATATCGTGACTCGAAATTTTTATATATATATAGATACATATATACTTTATTAAATTTATCAACTTATCTATGATATATGATTACAATTTATTCATCAAATTAATCTCTGGTAATAAATTACTTTGAACGACGATAAAAAACGATCGTATCGTACATAGTGTGACCTACATCCTACTACTAACTTACGTGACACTCTTGCCAGCCTATGTTGCTTTGAGCTATCTTTGTATGTCACTATTTTTAGTGATAATTGATCACTTTTTTTGGAAACATATATTAATCGCAATAACACGGTATTATATTTATTTTGTCCCGGCTTCGCATGGTTGCAAAAACTATCAGTGTTCCTCTACTGTATTATGTATCTATTTTACATATAAACTTTCCTCTGGAATCACTCTACGTTACAAAATCAGTTATGTAGTTTTAAAAATCTTAGCAAACAGATAGCGGGAAACGACTTTGATTTATACTGTGTAATGATGAGTAATTCAAATAATACTAAAATAGTTGCGATAAAAAAAACAAAAAAAAAAAAAACACCTTCTATCACCAGTAACGGTTTCGATAGCTTTTATCAATTTTTCTTCTGTCAGAGATTCTATATCAAGCTGTACACCAATGTGGTGTCGGACATATTTTTGTACATTGTACCACTGATCCGCTAACAACGGTATACCAATGAGCGGTACTCCAGCGCTAATAGCTTCATCCGTAGATTGCAATCCACCTTGAGTGATAAATAATTTTAGATTTGGATGTCCTGAAACCATGAAAAAGTTTGTAATGTAATTGTTATAGTATTTAGACATGAAGTTTAATAATATAAAATATGAAACCTATCAATAGACGATCGGAGTACCTGGTTTCAAATTATATCCGTAGCTCTAATAATTGTGTTTGCTTGTAAACGAAAAAAAACCGACTTCAATTACGCCGACAAGTAATACAACGTAAGTAGACGAAAAAAATTAACAAACGCACTAGGCGTCACTACGATTTTCGAGGGCTTCCCTCGATTTCTCTGGGATCCCATCATCAGATCGTGGTTTTTTTATCTTGGCAACACACTTGGGATATCTAATTTCCAACAAAAAAAGAATAATCAAAATCGGTTTATAAGCAACAAAGTTATCCCCAAACATACATTAAAAAAAATACGGTCGAATTGAGTAACCTCCTCCTTTTCTGAAGTCAGTTAAAAATACAAATTCATTGCTTATTCAAGAAATTAATAAAGGTAGAAGAGGTCCAAGGAAAGAAACATAAGCCGAAAACCTGCATAGTCTATGTTGACCTTTTTTTGTGTAAAATTGCGCTAAAGCACAGATCATATCGATGGAAAAATATTGCATATCGGTTGTCTGAAAGAATATGGTAGATATTGATGTCAAGTTATTCGAGCATTATTCATCATATATATAACTAAACTTACCTAAAAGTGGCTGTATCAAAATAATCTCTACTTTTGTGTATTTATTTCAAAAACATTACTATAACAAATATTTTGACAAAATTATGTCATTTTTTTAAGTTTTGTCCCAATAAAGTTGAACTTACTTAGTATATCGGACTGTGGTAACCATTTAGATATTTTAATATTTTTTGTCTGCCCTGGTAGAACGTCTTGGTCAAATTTCCACAAGACATCATAAGGTAGTTGAGAAAATACTTTTACAAAAGTCTGTATAATTCCTGGTGGTAAAGCAGATGTTTTGACGTTTGTGCCCAAACTAAAGTAGATAACACCATACTTCGACGAGTCTAGGAAAGACTGTATGTCCTAAAATTAAAAAAAAAATGTTATTATCGTCAAAACTAATTGCTCTTTAGTAAATATTTTGAGAAATCTGGTGAGTAGACTCCAAATTTTTTGTTGTTATCTTTTTCAGCGTTACTTTTTTGTGAGAGTTTAGTTCATACTTTATAACTAAGAAAATTATGCGAAAACTACCCTTTTTCAGATATTAACTGCATTTAGATAACTTATGACCTTCAAAGAGACAGCTGCTTCCTACATAACAAATGCATATTGTGTTGGTATCTCTGCGTCTTAACTACATTATTTCGATACGATTATTTGGTCTGTAAATTGTTATAATGTGCGCGAATTGCTTAAGGTAACACTCGTATTCAAGTAGATAAAGATTTGCGCCCTGTTTAACTAAATGTTTTACAAGTACTGCATTTTAATTAATCATTTTGAGAAGTCAGATTAGGTATAGTGATTTGCGCTTAAAATATAAATATACGAGTATGCCATCACAAACTTTCATATACTCGTATAACTACAAAAGAGCATATTTTATGTACAACGTTTACGTCTTAAATTCATTAAGCATCGTTTTTGATAAACGCTTCCAGGTGCCTTGATTAATTCTGGACTTTTTAATAACTTTCGTCACTCGTAAAAAGCGTTGGTGCCACGGTCACAGCACTGGTTTGTGGCTGTTGCACTGGCGGTTGCGAGTTCAATCCCCGCACATGGCAAACATTTGTAATGGCTATACAGATGTTTACTGTGGTCTGGGTGTTTGTGCAGTCCTTGTGGGTCTCCCCACCGTGTCTCGGAGAGCATGTTAAGCCATCGGTCCCGTTTGTTATCGTGTAAACCTCATACCGATCGTTACTCATAGTAGGGAATATATCCGCCAACCCGCATTGGAGCAGCGTGGTCAGAGCTTACTCTGATCTTCTTCTACATGGGGAAAGAGGAATATGCCCAGTGGGTTATTACAGGCTTAAGCGTAGCGTCACTCGTAATCAACATACACCTTAACAATTCATACATTTAAATCTTCCTTGTGGATCATTTTATTTACTAGTAAAATCCGCATAAAAATTAATGGGGTAATTTTTGTCATCCTTCATTATTTTTTGCGTAGTAATTTTTTCGCTTTTCATTAATAAGTTAGTAATCTGTACTGTTTTAAATTTATGACGCGTCTTAATTTCTTTCTTTCTGTATTTGTTAATTGTGTGTAAGTGGAGTCACAAGGTTCAATAAACTTTGTTGCATAATATCACTTGAGAAATATTCACTGTGAAAAAAGTTACGAAAAGTGACGTTTCAATTTAGTGTAATTAAAATTAGTATGCCAAACTGTTATAAAGGATTAACAAAATTTACTTCGTACGAACTATTTACGCAAAAGATAGGTTAGCTCTTGTTCAAAAATTTTATTTTTAGTTTTATGAACATTACAAAACTGTTAGAGAAATATGGTAAAAACTTATTACCTTCGGTAATTCCTTCCGAGGCATCACATGTATTCCTCCTATATAAACAACGTTAGGTGGCACTGGTTGATTGTCTACCCAAACCGGATTCATATTTATAAAAAGCATATGTACATTATTAGATAATTCACTTATGGTTGGAATATCAGTTCCAAATTCAGATTTCAGTAGTTTGTCAGCTTCTTGCTCAGTTTTCCAAACATTGTCTTCTATACACCAGTGACTATATAATTGCTGCAGTTTTTCCCAATTCGTTAGGTTATATAGTTTTTGGTGTAAAAATGGTGGATACAAGAGAGGATGAGTTGGAGCACCGACTGTTATGTAGTTAAACTTCATAGCACCTAGTGAACTGACGAGATTCACTGGAGCTTTGAAATAATGTGAATATATCAGAGCTGGTTTAACGTAAGCTTCTAGAAGTAACAGATCAAATTCTCCCTTTTTTTTCTGAATAATATCTTGAACATCTTTTGTTTTTAATTGATCTATAGTGATTTTCGTTACCGCTCTCATTATAATAGATACTTGGTCAGTTATAGTGTCGTCTTCAACAGTAGCTTTAAAGAATTCCTCCATCCAAATCTTATAGGACAGATCGTGAACATTTATTTCAGTGAGGTTATCCGGTGCTTGACCTGGTGGGTACACGGGATCAGTGGTGATGACTGTGACATCATGACCACGTCTCGCCAGCTCATGAATCAACGGTCGAAATACAACTTGGTGACTTATTGAGGGCGTTGGAAATACTGCCAATATCTTTGCAGCTCTAATTTCTTCTAAGAGGAAGATACATAATATTCTTAAAAGAAGTATCCTTGTCATTATTTAGAATATTACTTAGCAACTGTTTACGTTAGCTTTTATTTAATCGGAGCTAGATTACAACTCAACATTAGCTTCAAGTTAACAAAGTTTTTGCTCTGAAATAAGGAAAAAACGAACTATATTTTATCATTCAATTTAAAAGTTAGTAATTTACTTAATTTTCTGTGTATTGATACGAGTAATTCAACCACAATTAGCTTTGTTTTATTATTAAAAAGTATTATGTGAATTTTATTAAATTGTTTATTAATTAATATGTATTGTAATTGTTATTGTTAATTAAAAGTTTGTTAGATATATAATAAAGTATCTATCTGGTACAACACTCATAAGTGAACTGTAATGTTCTTAAAAAATAAAGTTCTTTAAACCTAAATATAGTATGAACAACTTTTTTATATATATTACGTTATAATAATAATTGCATCTTAGTATTACCATATGGCTTTAAATACTTTGTATATTTACCATGTTTTAAAACTGTGTCATGCATATTTTCATTCTAAACATTTTTATAAACACTTTTAAGAAAATTAACAATAAACCACTTACATCACACTTCAAAATGTAATGGTAAGTATTAATAAAGAAAACAAGTCGTTTCACACACTGTAGTAACAATTGTAGTAACAACCACAGTAACATAAAACTACTTGGTAGCAGTATTATTTTGCTGTGAGCTTCTGTGATATTTTTTTTCTTGTGTGGACTATAGAACATTGATTTGTTTTTATAAGTGCTCGTTAAAAGCAGTTAAAAC
The DNA here is from genome assembly GCF_905220565.1 of Melitaea cinxia. Classification (NCBI taxonomy): domain Eukaryota; kingdom Metazoa; phylum Arthropoda; class Insecta; order Lepidoptera; family Nymphalidae; genus Melitaea; species Melitaea cinxia. The sequence goes on from NC_059415.1 coordinate 8,598,907, forward strand.
GTAACTGAAAGAGGTCTTCTACTAATTTTTACGGTTCCGTACCTCAAAAGGAAAAAAAACGGAACCCTTATAGGAACACTTTGTTTTCCGTCTATTTGTTAATACCCTTTTTCTCAAGAACGCATAGAGGTATCAAGCTGAAATTAATATTAAATACTCCAATCTACTGTCCTTTGGAGCTGTCAAAAAATCAAATTTCTAAGCCAACGCAATCAAAAGCTACAGACAGCTATGCTGCAAATTTTCGACACTCGAAAGGAAATTAAGACCTAACCTAAACCTATTAGTACCCTGGTACTTCTCGTAAATTCAGAATCTTAAAACTTGGTACGAAACAGCGTCTTCTAGTACAGATAAAGGAAAAATTGCGAAATGCATAAATTTTTAGTTACATCATATAATAAAAATATTAAAAAAAAATTGCTTGTATGGAACCCCCGGTGCGCGAGCTCGACTCGCACTTGACTGGTTTTTTTATTTCTTTTAGATATCTCGTTCTCGCTTAATATATCTTAAATATTTTATATTCAATTACACTATTTATGTTTTTTGTTTTATTTGTTGTTAATTTTGTATAATGTTATGAAAAAAATGGGCCTTTTACCATTATACATAGAAAAATACTCAATACAGAGTGTTGACCTTAAATATGTTTTGCATCCTACGGTAATATAAAAATAAAAAATGTGTGTGTGTACTTATGTACGCACGTAAGAAGTTATACTTCATTGGCTAGCTAACTTCACGTTGCTAACTTCTTCTTCGTTGGCTAGCTAACTTCAGGGTGTCGGTTTTTTTTGTGACGGTGTGCGCGCACATCGTAAAAATTTAATCTCATCATTTTTCCCCAACGCGCTAAAAGTATAACTTTAAAAAAAAAATAATTTTTAACTTAGGTATACGTATTTTAATATATTTTATGTTGGAAATATTATTTTATCAAATAACATTATAAGTTATTTATAAAATAACTTTTAATGTGGAAAACAAAACAAATGAGTTGTTCAAGAGTACAGTAACTATGCAGGAAAACAACATTTAATTAACTAATTAAATGTTGTTTTCCTGCTTAAAACATTTGGTTTAATTAGTAAGTTGCACACAACAAATGAATAACATGATTTTGTTTTAAAAATATTTAAATGGATCTTTCAATGCAATAAAAACATTTATTTATATAAAATTATTATTATATATATTATTAATAATATATATTTATATATCTTAATATGTTTAATAACTATTTAATAAAGGAACCATCTAGTTTACTTTAATTACCCGTCTCCATCAGTTGGGTCTATGATTAAAGTTAAAGCAAAAAATTAAGTGGCTATCACTTGAGCACATTTTGTCATTTTCTGAAACATAGTAAACTCAATTCGTCATCGACATATCGACCAGTGATGTTGTTTCCAATGAATATATCTATATTTATCTATATTTTTATTCTCTTTTGATATAATACATATTCAAAATTTTTAGAAATCCTAACTACAGTATTTTTTACTGAAACTTTCCAATCGGTAATAATATACGCTAAGTTTTTTTTTTTTTTTTTACTTTTAACCATGACCATTATATAAATAACACATACATATTAGAAGGATAGATTACACAGATAATTTAAACACTAAAACTGTAACTTAGTTAATATTTTTTATTTACCATGTCATTAGATCATCATTACAGCCTATACAGTCCACTGCTGGACATAGGCCTCCACAAGTTTACACTAAAAATAACGTGAACTCATGTGTTTTGCCCATAGTCACCACGCTGGGCAGGCGGGTTGGTGAATGTCATTAGATATGTATATCTATCTTTATATCTAATGATATTGGCAAATTATAACTATTACAATTTCTAAAGCTAGAATTTAAGATTTAAGAAATCTTAAATCCTAGTTTGTAAAAATAAGATTAGATGCTCTAGCAGCAATGGTTAGAAGCCGGGAAGACACATCGTCTCACAGTAGGTCAGCTAATTTCAAACGTTCTGATATAAAAAGATGAAGATCCAATTAACATCCGGGAGAACGAAACAAAATACCGAAAATCTTTACTGTATATAGCTAAAACCCAGTTACTAAACAAATCTTGTAAGTACGTTTGGTGTAGGAACAGAAGAGTTTACGCAACGATGTCTAATGAGTCTAATGATAGTAAAATTTACTACATAACGAGTTGAAAAGTTATGAGTTAGTTTGAGAAATAGTCAGAAGTGTCGAAACCTTTCTAAGTCATTTGAGCAATTTCATACAAATATTAATTTTGAATTATGGATATAATTATACGAGTATAAGAGAAATATTTAATAGTTAATCAACAAATAATTTCCTTAAAATTATACAATTATATTAATATATTACATTAATATATAAATTTAACCTGATTACAATTTAATATCCGATCGCTTATAAGGAACTTATTGCAACGGACTGTTGAAAGTTTCCATTAGTCCTCATAATCTTAACAGAAGTTGGTATATTTGACAATATAGTTAACCTATACAACTTACCCGGCTACAAGCTATAATCACATCTGCGAAAAAGCCAAAAAGGTGGCGGGATTATTATTTATGTGCCGAACCATATAAAATTTACACGAATAGAACAACACACTAAAACTTTTGAAACTCTTACCTTAAAAATAAAAATTAAATTATGACATAGTTGTGAGTGAAATATATAGACTACCTTCTACAACCGTAAGGTATCTGGGAGCTCAATAACCACATAACTAAGTTTAATTCAAAGCAAAACTTCCTTCTCGTTTTTGACATAAATATTGATTTAAAAGGTACTTCGGCATACAATAATTCATACTTAGGAGCACTGTGTGAACATGTATTAATCTGTGGAATAATAGACTTTACCAGAATTGAGGTAAGAAAAAAAAAATGTTACCAAATCATGTATAGATCACATATATACACTTTTTTCAACTTTGCATCCGTTCACGGCAGTACTCGACGTCGTACTGGCCGACCATCGAGGAATAATATTTGCCTGTGTTGACGACACATTCTCGGTGCTAAGGTGTATACAGGTTGATTCGAAAGTAAATATTAATTACAACACTTTATATGAGGAACTTAAAAAATTAGAATGGTTTAAAACAAAAACAAAATTAAAATTATTTATAATTCTTTTGATCATGCAAAAAAGACAGCAAACAATAAAAGCACTATTAAAAAACAAGAATATTCTTTCAGAGGTTTAGTTAACCTGGGTAAATAACAAGATTATTTGGCTCTGTGATAAGAGAACATTTATATTTTTTAAGTGGAAAAATAGTCTTGACCCAAAAATTAAATTAGATTATAACAAAATTCGAAATAAAATTCATAAAATTTTAGAATACAAGATGAACAATTATTACATACAATATGTTATCAATAATTTTAGAAACACAAGGAAAATATATTAAATCGCTAACGAAATGTTAGGAAGAATAACACTGTCACTAGATATGGCTATACAGCATAGGGGCCTTAGATGCACAGAGTATTAATACCAAAGACATTGCCGAGAACTTTGCATCAGCTTTTGATAGAGCGGTAAAATATATTATTCCAAAATTTAATTTAAAGTTATCTGATTCTACAGTTATACGTAAACCTTTGGACTCAAGTATCTTGTTCAAACTAGCATCAGCAAATTGTGTCAATAAAATAATTAAACAATTAAACTCAGAGAAAGCTCCAGGCTTGGACAATATTAATGTTTCCGATATTAAAGTTATAAGCGACAGCATTTCAGGCTCAATTTTAGACTTAATTAATCGTAGTGTTCAGAGTGGTTACTACCCGGATGCTTTAAAAGTAGGTTGCATAAGACCAATTTATCATCATACATCATCATCATTACAGCCTATACAGTCCACTGCTGGACATAGGCCTCCACAAGTTTACGCCAAAAACGTGAACTCATGTGTCTTGCCCATAGTCACCACGCTGGACAGGCGGGTTGGTGACCGCAGGGCTGGCTTTGTCGCACCGAAGACGCTGCTGCTCGTCTTCGGCCTGTGTATTTCAAAGCCAGCAGTTGGATGGCTATCCCGCCACCGATCGGCTTTTTAAGTTCCAAGGTAGTAGCGGAACTGTGTTATCCCTTAGTCGCCTCTTACGACACCCACGGGGAGAGAGGGGGTGGCTATATTCTTTAGTACCGTAGCCACACAGCAAACACTTAATGACAAAAAATCATCTTAGTTCTCTTTATTGATTTTTGCCGTGCCTTTGATACATTGGTGCATTGGTAGCTAGTTGACAGATTAGATTGACTGTGGAGTGTGTGGCCCAATACTGACCTGGTACAAAAAACTAATTTGAAAACCGAACCTTTACTGTTCAAGTAGATAATATATGCAGAAGACGTATATCTATGACTAGGGGTACAGCTCAGGGCTCTGTGTTGGACCCACTTTTCTTTTTACCTTGTGTCAACGACATCAGCAACTGTATCATTAATAGCACATGTTACCAGTTCGCGAATGATACAAGTCTTGTAATTGCTAACAGAAATCCCGAAGCCCCTGTAAACAAATTACAAGTCGACTTGGATACCCGGTATACGTATACGTATTACGATGGTGCCATGACTCTGGTCTAGTGCTCAACGCAAGAAAAAAAGGGAACTAATTATTAAGTCTCTATACATTAAACAATTTCTAATAGCAAATTTAATTGCTCATAACCATGACTGTCTTCGTGCGAAAAGTAAAGCAAATTCTAAATATCCAACTATAGAGACTAACCAGACACAGACATATCTTGAGCTGACTATTGATAACAAATTTAACTGGAATCGCCAAATTGAACGAGGTGTTGTGATAAACTAAGACAGTTTTTTTTTTATGTCACTAGGTCGGCAAACAAGCGTACGGCTCACCTGATGGTAAGCGATTACCGTAGCTTATAGACGCCTGCAATACCAGAAGCATCGCAAGTGCGTTGCCGACCCAATCCCCAATCCCCCCCAGGAGCTCTGGTCACCTTACTCACCAACAGGAACACAATACTGCTTGAAAACAGTATTATTTTGCTGTGATCTTCTGTAAGGTCGAGGTATTACCCCAGTCGGGCTGCTCCATATTTTGAGCAGGAAATTCCTGCTGTGCCCTACCTCAGTTACTTGCAAATGTTACAATACTTAAAAATCGTAACCCGTTTAAGTTCTAAATTATGCTTTATAACGCATTAGGAGAATCCTATATACAATATGACCTTAGTAGCTACGGCCGTACATACAAAACTTATCTTGATAAGATTTATATCTTAAATTAAAAATCTTAAAATAATAGTGTCACCAAAGATAAACCAAAGATAAAAAGTCAGTTTTATAATAATTAATCAGAACTCTTTAATCATTGTAAAGTTTTACAAGTACATTCCAAAGGAGATTTTATATTTCTTAAAGAACGATTTTTCAATATCATCATCATCATCATTCCAGCCTCTTGCAGTCCACTGCTGGACATAGGCCTCCACAAGTTCGCGCTAAAAATGCGTGAACTCATGTGTGTTGCCCACAGTCACCACGCTGGGCAGGCGGGTTGGTGACCGCAAGGCTGGCTTTGTCGCACCTAAAACGCTGCTGCCCGTCTTCGGCCTGTGTGTTTCAAAGCCAGTTAGATAGTTATCCCGCCATCGGTCGGCTTCTTAAGTTCCAAGGTGGTAGTGGAACCTTGTTATCCCTTAGTCGCCTCTTACGACACCCACGGGAAGAGAGGGGGAGATTTTTCAATTTGTCGTTAAATAATATTATTAAACATTCTGCATGCACACGGGCGATCACTGAGAGACAACAACGTACGCAGCTATGTATGGTGAGCGTACAACCGCTTATATTGTTCCTCGACTACAACCTACCCCTAGATTTCTGCAAAAATATTTAAAATAGAAATATTAAAACTAAATTAAAACAACATTATTTACATATTCAGACCTAAAAATTATTTAAACTGTATAAACATCACTCATGGTTTTTGTAATTTTCTTAATATTTTAAACATTATAAGAAAAATCGTATTATGTCTATAGCACAGGTTGAAATCTTAGTGGTTTTTTGTTGCTATTTTTCATTATTTTATGTATTGTAAATTTTATAAACGATAATAATAATGAATATATATATATAAAATGATTTAATAGTCATTGTTCTGTCTTGCGACTGTGCAACCCGAGAAGTTATTGTACGTTTTCTGAAATTTTCCAATATTCTGTACAATTTTTCAAACTTATTATTCCATAAAAAAAAATCTTCTTTCTAATTTATAGTTAATGGTGAATTTAAAAAAATATCAGATGTAGCAGACTACCTCTTTTCGAGTTTTACGCCTAGCAGACCACGGCAAACGCCTGTATGGCCAATACAAATGTTTGTCATGTGCGGGGCAGTCCTTGTGGGTCTCCCCACCGTGCCTTGGAGAGCACGTTAAGCCGTCGGTCCCGGTTGTTATCATATACACCTGATAGCGATCGTTACTCATAGTAGGGCTCAGATTAATAAACAAAAGGCAGATGGAGCGTGTGCAACAAAAAGTATGAAGCCACTTTTTATTCATGTGTGCGTGGCGACTAGAAATGGCAGTGTAGGAACACGTGCATCTATGTTTGTATAATGATACCATAAAAAGAAAAAAACTCCCTGTATTTTTTAAAATGTCCTTTTACGACAATAGGTTCTAAAGTTTTATTTGGATACATGAATTTATAACTAAATAAATACTTTAATAATAATAACAACATTAATAAAGGTTTCCTTAAAAATAACGAAAGAAATAGGTAATATGTCAAGATTTTTTATAACTAGCGGTCCTACCACACTTTGCTTCGGGTATTAATTTTGTTTTTGTTTAATAAGGTTTAAATGGACTTTACAATGTTTACAACTCTAGATAATAAAACTTTAGTGTTTTTCAGTAGTATCATATTTATTTCATTAGACAAATTAAAAAAACATACATAATTTAAAATATTTATTAATAATAATAATAATAATCATCATCATTTATTCACACACACACATACATCGATATACAGACAATTTAAAGACTAGACCAAAAGATTAGATAGTATTACAAATAATTACATTGGATTTTTTTTTATCAACCTACGACATTTTTCGGTAAAGCATAAGCCATCTTCTTTAAAATGTAATGAACACACAACGCAAAATTTTGATGCCTGCCAATTATTGTCTTGCCTGCTTTGGCGAATAATAGAAACCCATTCCTCGCGTAGAACAACATCTGTCGGCAATCTGCAAAAATCATTAAAAAATAAAACTTGACACTGATTACAATATGTATTCTTTAAATATTATATCTAACATCTTCCGTTAATTCCACTAATATTATATAATCTAGCTATTGCCCACAACTTAACAAAATATACCATATATGTGAATTACTTCATCATTATCATATGACCGAATCACAGTAAATGGTAATAACAGATAAAAATACATCTAAATTCGGAATAACTATTTAGGCGTGATATTACGTGTGGGAATCGAATACACGTCCGTACATTTAAAAGTCAGTCTCACTAACGTCTAGACCGTCAGGTAGTTTCCCCAATTGAAGGGAAAAACATTTCGCCGAAAACTGGCAACACAGTTGAATTAATGTCGAGGTTTTGTGTTCCGAGATAATCATATAATTTATTGAGTGAATAAATAATAAAATCAATTAAATAATTTATAATTACCTGTGAAATGAAATTCCATCCTCTTTTTTTTGGTTTTAGGAACAACTTTTACAATGTTTAATAACACAAGACGGCATTTTTTGACAAAAAATAATGAATCACTCGAGACGTTTAAACAATACAACGCTATCTTTAGCACTGCTGCGACTTTGTATTCGCTTTTGATTTTGTATTCGCTTTGGTGGCTTCACTCGCATGTTCGGCGCGCTCCATCTGCCTTTTGTTTATTAATCTGAGTAGTAGGGAATATATCCGCCAACCCGCATTGGGGCAGCGTGGTGGATTAAGCTCTGATCCTTCTCCTACATGGGGAAATAGGCCTATGCCCAGTAGTGGGATATTACAGACTGAAGCGTAAGTATATATTAATGTTAACACGATTAATTGCTTGAAGGCAACGACTAAAAATCATGGGCCACAAATTAGCATTTAAATATGTCACGTTTATTATTAACAAGAATTATAAATCTATTCAAATTGAAAGAAGATTGTTCCAAGGAATGCTTATTCAAGTTATGTGTTCAAGGAAATAAAATATGATCTTTTATATGACTTCGGAGTTCGACCTTGACATTTTCAGATAAAAAAAGACATTCTATTTTTGACATCGCTTTTATGGTTCCGTACCCAAAGGGCAAAAACGGGACCCTATTCCATCCGTCCATCCATGCATCCGTTCGTCCGTCAAAACAAAAACAAAATAAAATAAATATTTAAGGGAGGCTTCCATACAAAAAACACAATTTTTTGCCTATTTTTGCTTGATATCAATATATGGTAACAGCTGGTAAGCACTTGAAATATTCACAAACTACTTAATTGTATTATTTACTTTAATAATAAATAATAAAATTATAATAAAAGAAATACTGAGAAAAAAAAATTGTCTAAATATTATACCTACTCAATGGTATGGAACCCTTCATGTTCTCGCACTTGGTCGGTTGTTTATAATAACTACACTTGAATACGTACTAATACAAAGTAAAAACTTACGTCACATGAATCAACTAAAAATAAATAAAAAAAACTAAAACATTAAAAAATATTTAGTGAGCGATTTAAAATTGTTTAACGTATAAAATAAAAAACGAATTCGATAATAAGATTTGATAGATTAAAAAAAAATATAGTTCGCATAGTATATATATGTCGGCATTAGCTCTGTCTTACGCAATTAGAAAGGAATTATTAAACAACAAATGCAACGATCGCGCCACCTAGCACATCGTTCGATAGTCACCTACCCTCATTTATTATATTACTCGAATTGTTCTGACATGTATAAAACGAACGGTGTCACCTCGACTAAGGCAGTCTTGGCTCTGGCTTGGCACGATACATTTGTTGTATCCTGCTAGTAGCTTAACCTAGACTCATTCGATAATTAATTTGTGCATACGAATTAATTATTACATATTATGGCGGATAACTCGAGCAGTGAAGGTGAGCGTTGATGCGCATCTCAAAGGAGATCTCCTTAAACCTACACCTGGGTCGCAAGTCCTAGGCACTGCTCTGAGTTACTCCCTCCGCCATACGATACGACCGATACGTCGAAGAGCGTGCACGCATACACGTGTTCGGTGTACGTTACAATTTTGTTATAATCTTTGTAAGTACTACCTACATAATATTGTAAAGAGTGCGAGTATAACCTACGCCCGCGCCCTGCAAATATAGAAAAGGAGCTTCCAACAGTCGAAAGACTACATATATATTTGATGATTTTTAATTTAATCGAAAGCCAATGTTTATCATGTGGTCACATTTAAATTTCATCGAGATCTAATTACAAATTTTAGAGTAATCTTTGATGATTGTAATAATAAGCAGCCAAGTCCTAGTAATGAGAAACGTGTCGGTTTTTTTGGCTTTTATTCCAGAGTTGAATAAATTTTTATAGTAAGCCAAATGTAATTCATATAACCTGTTTTTTTTAATCAAAAAATCGTTACTAAAAACACAGACATTTTTAATTTGATAGAGTTAGTTTAGCAGTATAATTATGTAACTTTTCTTTTGACATCTAATTTATGGTTTTGTTTTTGTTTCCATAACATATATAAACAAATAAATATTACAGTTAAGGCTAGAAGTAATATTGATAGTACAATGAGAGCTAATTCTAGTTCCAAATATTGAGCCCAGGACACGTTGGCGCCGGCGGCTCTCATGTGCGTGGCGCCTCCGTGTCGCAGCGTGTGCTCCACCCACCAGACCGCGCGCTCCAGCGGGGACTGAGGCTGGTCGGACATGATGCTGCGCAACCGCTTAATATTCTCTAGATATCTATAAAAATAACAGCTTATAATCAACAAATTTTCTGACACTAGGAAACTGATAGTAACTTGAATTCTCAAAATAACAAATAAATACAAATTAAATGAATAGATACAATTCTGTAAAATATTTATATTTATTATTATAAGTACTATATATAAGCATACACGAAAAAATAGTCATAATAGTAGTTAAAAAAATGATGCGACGAGAATCTACAAAATTAAGTTCATTACATTTTTTTTTATCGATACTACATTCATATTTTATAACTTTACGAATAGGAAAAATTAATTGTAGATACGTAATTAGAAGCGGTCTGACTAAACAAGTACCTCAAAAAAAAAAAAAAAACTCAGAAACTAAGAATGCGTGCCCGCGACTTCGTCCGCGTGGAATTTAACAAAAAGTTATTCAGTTCAGTTCACAGAGTTACAAAATAAATAAATTAAAAAATAAAAGTAGCCAAAGGTACTCCTTATCACATCAGCTATCTTCCAATGAAAGCCCCGTCAAAATCGGTCCAGCCGTTTCAGAGATTAGCCGAAACAAACAGACAGACAGACAGATAGACTGACTGACAAAAATTGTGAAAAATGTTATTTTTGGTATATGTACCGTATGCATTTAGTAAAAAGCGGTTATTTTAATATTACAAACAGACACTTCAATTTTATTTATTTTCATAGATTATCAATATTCATCACTAAGGTAGGCTACAACAGTAAATATTCTATTCAAAATTTGATGCAACCCGACTGCAAGTACCTTAAACTTACAGAAAGGTCAAAGCCCAATGATACTGCTCTCAGGCAGTTTTGGGTTCTTGAGGTAATTAAGATAGTCAAAGCTCCTGGGGAAGGGAGGGAGTAGGGCCGGAAGCATATTTGCGATACATCTGGTGTTGTAGACGCCCATAGTTACGGTAACCACTTACAATCAGTCGGGTGATATTTTTGTTTGCCACCTCAGTGTACGAAACTCTAGCTTATATCATCATCATCATCACTTCAGCCTAATATAATATAGTCCACTGCTGGACATAGGCCTCCACAAATTCGCGCTAAAAATGGAGTGAACTTATGTGTTTCGCCCATAGTCACCACGCTGGGCAGGCGGCTTATAAGCTCTACGTAGATAAAAACACAATAAAAAAATGACATTTCAAGAATATACCTCTTGTCACCAGTGACTGCTTTAATTGCTCTTATAAATTCATCTTCTGTGAGAGTTGCGATATCTAGCTGAATTCCAATTTGATGTCGGACATATTTTTGCACATTGTACCACTGATCTCCCAATAACGGTATACCAATTAGTGGTACACCAGCGCTAATGGCTTCATCCGTAGATTGTAGCCCACCTTGAGTTATGAATACTTTTACTTTTGGATGTCCTAAAATTATAAAAAATAGGTAGGTACTTTATTGTTTTTATACAACGCAGTTAATTGTACTGTATAGGCATGTATTACTACAAATATATACACGTATTAGTCGATTCATATCACTTAAGCTTAACTTTCATTATAACAACGAAATAAAAATAGTAACAAGCGTAACTAAGTATTTAACTTACTAAGTAAATCAGATTGTGGAAGCCATTTAGATATCTTAATATTTTTGGTCTGTCCTGGCAGCGTGTCTTGGTCCCATTTCCACAAAATATCATATGGTAGTTGTGAGAATGCTCTTACAAACATTTGTATCAGCTCTGGAGGCAGAGTAGAAGTTTTGACATTTGTTCCCAAACTAAAGTAAACAACACCATTTTTAGATGAATCTAAAAATGATTGTAAATCCTGTAAAAATACCATGTACTGAACCAATATTTATAAAGATCCAATTTTCACATAAGTTGACCGTGTTCTGATTATTTATCTAAAATATAAAGTTTTACGTGTTGAGGTTGGGGTGGGAGTAGTTTATTTGACTCTAGATTTTTAACAACATAATTGTGTTTGCTTGTAAACGAAAAAACACCCACTTCAATTAGATCGAAAAGTAATGCAAAGTAGACGAAAAAATAGTCAAGCAAATACGCGCTATCAACGATTATTCAAAAAGTAGTAATCAGATCTTGATTAAAATAAGAATTATCGAAAATTATTTATAAAAAATAAACTGCTACCCTAGTGGATAATACAGCTAAGTTATTATAAATGTAGCTACGTAAAATTGTTTGATCGATATCCACTGAAGTAGTTTTACTGAATTCAGATAGATGGCGCTGTGACAAAGTACGCACCATCTCATAAATACGCGCCATCAAAGATTACTTAAAAAGCACTCATTATATTTCGAGCATATTTAAATGAGACCAAATGACAAGCTTTTGATATTAAGCTTTTGATTTATAAAAGAAACATCAAAATTGATATGATCGAACCCAGAAAAAGTTAGGACGTATAGTATAAAAAAACAACCAAGAAAATATGCGTTATCAAAGATTACTCAAAAAGTTGTAATCAGATCTCGATCAAATGTAAATAAGCCTATATGACAAGCATTAACTTTCGATTAAAGTATAACTTCAGCCTATCGCAGTCCACTGCTGGACATAGCCTCCACAAGTTCGCGCCAAAAATGGCGTGAACTCATGTTCGTTGCCTATAGTCACTACGCTGGGCATAACTCAAAACCTATATACATAGGTGCTCCTCAGAACTCGATTACATGTTATTACATAGTTTCATTAAACTACATGGCAAGTACCAGTTTATGAACAAAAAAAGAATGATGGAAATCGGTCCACTCCGTAAAAAGTTATGAAGTAACACACATAAAAAATACACTCCTCCTTTATGGAAGTCGGCTAATAATTGTCAGATAACTTCAAGTAAGTAATACATTTTTGAGAATCGTCAACTTAACACGGTCATTTTATCACTGTCACACCTTTTAGCCCCACAATCGAGAATCAATTGACAAGAGAAAAAAGGCGGATCGTCAAAATGAAGCTACTCTCGGAAAATTGGTTTAAAATTATTGTTTTTTTTTTTTTTAGTAATATATGCACACGGTCGACTATTATCAAGGTAAGCAACTCAATGCTTGTTGGTAACAGCCGACTGTTACAGATAATATGTTTTTGATAAATATATCACTACATATTATAAAACAAAGTCGCTTCCCGCTGTCTGTCTCTGTGTATGCTTAGATCTTTAAAACTACGCAACTGATTTTGATGCGGTTTTTTTAATAGATAGAGTGATTTAAGAGGAAGGTTTATATGTTTATTACATACATAATGTATTAGAGAAACACTGATAATTTTAGAGGTTTTTAATGTGATGTCGTAAATAAACACATTTTTTTGCGCTTACACTGGCTGAACCCTACGAGATAGATAAAAATAATATGCTGCAGTATTGTACACCTTAAAAAGGCCTACAAAAAAATCCGCGATGGTTATATGTCTCTCTTAAGAATAACCCACAATAACCATTTTTTATCGAGAAATAATGGCTTATTTACGAAGCGATTTTAAGCATTACAGCATTAATCCTTATCCAATTAAGTACCATAAATATATTTTACATTTAATATAGAACAATATGGCCCTACACCACCATGTAATTTGCTTACACCATGTAATTTAACTGAATATTTTCGAAGATATTACACATTTAGAATGCAGGGACATAGCGGTTGAGGCGTTACCGGCCGGAGGGCCGGCGGCGCGTGCTTAATAAATAATAATAAAAACAATAGCGCGTCGAGGGCCGCGCTTCCCCACCACACCGACTTTGTCTTAAGCCGAGGTGCGTGCGATCTCGCTTGGAGACACCTTAGGACGAACGGACATCCTGAGCCCTTCTAAAGGGCTCCACTTTTTCTTTCACGGCTGGGTCTCCGTACCCAGCCACCTCACACGATGATGCTGTCGAGGCCGTTAGGGCCAACAGCACTAGAATAAACACTCCGAAAAAAAAACGCGCTTCGCACTATAGCACTTTATGATTAGCATCGCAAGCGTTTATCGGACCTCTCTAGTGAGGAAAATAACAATTATTACTTAATAAGAACGTGCTTTTCATCATGACAATGCAATTCGTACTTATAAGTAGTACTTTACGGTAAATTATAATTGTGTTTGCAGGCAAACGAAGAAAAACCGACTTCAATTATATCGACAAGTAATACAACGTAGAGAGACGAAAAAATAGTCAAGTTAAAAGGCAATATCAAAGATTACTCCAAAAGTTGTAGTCAGATCTCAATGAATTGAAATGTGACGACATGATAAACATCGGCTTTCGGTTAAATAAAAAATCATTAAAATCAGTACACCAAGCAAAAAGTTATGCGGATTTTCGAAAGCTTCCCCCGATTTCTTTAGGATGCCATCATCAGATCCTGATTTCCTTATCATGGTACCAAACTAGGGATATCTTCTTTCCAACAAAAAAGATTTATCAAAATCGGTTCATAAACGGTGGAGTAATCCCCGAACATACATTAAAAAAAACATATATATGGTCGAATTGAGTAACCTTTTGAAGTCGGTTAAAAATAATATATATATTCGAAATTGTATGATAGTATTTAAATACTAAAGTAAATTCTTTTTTAAGACAACACGTGCTTTTCAGAATGCCATTTTTTCAGAATTGTATGTTCGTACTTTAGCCGGTATTAAGATTAATTTTTAAACCGCACTTATAGTAAGTACATTACGTTGGATAGGATTAGATTAAAACCATAATTTATCATTTTTCTTCTATTATGATCTTGATTTGAATTAAGAGTTAAGGCAATTTAGTATTAGGGCAAGCATTTTTAACTGTCGAAAATCGTAGTTTAAGATTAGGTATTTGAGTTCAAAAAAGAACTGAATAGAATAGGTACATATCTTTTGTTGGTCATAATAAATTGTGACTATCTTTTGTTTTTAGTCGAACGAATAGTAAGTAAAATATTTTTTACTGCAGCACACACTAAAAATATGGCAATTTGTTCATAATCATTCTTATAGTTTTAAGGTGTGAGTTCAAACAAGGATTGAGTAAATTTTATAATCCACTAGCTGTGCCCGCGGCTTCGCCCGCGTTGAAATTAGTGTGTCACAAAGTTTTCCCGGTAAGTTTCCAGTGAAACTCTCATCAAAATCGGCTTAGCCGTTCCGTAAACCTTCCTCTTGCCAGTGGTGGAGCCCTCTCTCCAATGGTGAAACCGCATGAAAATCCGTTCTGTAGATTTTGAACGAATCGATCACATACACTTTTGGGAACTTTGTTTTATAGTACACTAACTGTTGTCTGCGACTACGTCCGCGTGGTTATGAAGATATGCATTACTATTAAGATGGTGAACGCAAATTATTTTTTTTATTTCAGTCACTTGAAATGCTTATCAAACTGAGTAACTTTTTAAAGTCACAATTTAGTATAATTTAATAGTTATTTTTATAAAACCTCTCTATACACCACATTTTTAGTTTTGTTTTCAGGCTGTATATCTTTTATACAAACTATCAACCCTAATTAAACCCCCTTAGCGGTGGAATATTGTAAAATCCGTTCTTAGCGGACGTCTGCTAACTATAATCTACCTCCCTGCCAAATTTTATCTTTGTCCAACCTGGATGGATAGACCATCCAGCGGTTTTTGAGTTCTCGTAATGCGTGAGTTATTTACCTTTCTCTTTTATATATATAGATAACGATGCATTATTTGGACACCTTCTCACCATCTAAAGAGCGTACATTTTATATTTCAAGTCTCTTACTTTTTTTTTTTTTTTTTTTTTTTTTTTTTTTTTTTTTTTTTTTTTTTTTTATAAATTTTGATCCACGGGCTCAAAATGCCCGTGCCTTTGTTTATCATGCATGCATTATAATACTACAGGCGATTTTTCTACTTATTATACTACAGATCGACAGTCCTGTGACTGCCTAGTAAAACTAGGACGTGGCCCGACGCCGACGGTTTTTTTTTTCCTTTCTAAATACTGTTTATGCAGAAGTATACACATAATTGCTTTCTAATTTCTAACACTATTATTTTTCTTATCTATGTCTATATTTACACTTATTTGCCTAGTTATCATATATGTACACTTATTTCCTAGTTACCATATATGTACACTTATGTTCTACTTACAATGTACACTTAACCTATGTTACTGTTAGTAAGGATTTTTTTTTTTTTTTTTTTTTCTTATATATATATTATTTTTTATATAGTTATTATTTGTTTATCTATGTATAAGTTATCTATTTCTGTTATTTACTTAAATTTCACTACATATCTATTTATTTATCTATTTTTTTATTTTATTTTATAGGTACATCCACAAAATACATATGGAACATTATATATAATTCACTATTACATTATTATCTAATATGTATCCCATCACGGGGTACACAACATTCCACATTATATTAATGCCGTGTAGCAAGTATAATTAAAATTACTTCGCATAAAAAATTAACAGTAAAGATGCTACATGTTAATAATAAAATTCATTTAAAAAGGTCATCAATCAATAAAAGCATACAATTTAAATTTCAAGTCTTTTACTTCAAAAACATAGGACTTTCATACAAACTTCCAACCCCCGTTTTACCCCTTTAGGGGTCGAGTTTCGTAAAATCCGTTCTTAGCGGATGTCTAAGTCCTATAAGGAGCCTACCTGCCAAATTTCAAGTTTGTAGATGTTATAGTTTCGGAGATTTCGTGATGAGTGAGTGACCTTTCGCTTTTATATATATTATAGATATTATAGATTATAGATAGATTATAGATTAATAAATCGCAAGGTCAAACTTTCAACGGTATATTTAGTATCACCATTGCACCCGTGCGAAGCCGGAGCGGGTCGCTAGTATACAAATAATTTATATATAAATATATAAACACAAATATTACACGCAGACTCAGGCAGGAATTGAATCCGCGGAAATAGCAAAGAACACTACACACTGCGCCAACGGGCTAGCCAAAAGTGGTAAGAATGGACCCGGAGTCCTGTATCATAAGCTCTGTAAATGTACTCAAGAAACGCTACGAAACTCCTTAACGGTATATTGCTGTTTGTTTGAGCATTAAAGCCGTAAAGCGGTGTATGCTTTACCTTAATAACAAGACCGACTCACATTGAACGTAACTATGCATTTTCAAGAGTTTGTGTAATCTATACATATAATAAAATGGTAGGAAAGTCAAAACTGCACATTGAATATTTTTTTAAAAGAATACTTGGGTTGTGATCTACAATCGAAACCGAAGCCAAAAATATAGTTTTTAGAATTTTTGTCTGTTAGTCTATTTGTCTGTATGTATGTCCGGGATAAACTCCAAAAGTACTGCACGGATTTACTTCAAATTTGGCACGAATATTATTAAGAAGTCGGGTCAACATATAGGCTACATATTATCACGCCATCATCTACGGGGAACGAGCAGTGAACCTTTATTTCTTCAATGCACTCTGTAACAACGTGTAATCTAACGACGCATATTTGAATGTTGTTGTTATTGTGTTAATAACCATGCTTTAAGCTAGGTTCACGTTATAAATAAAGACATTCTGTACTATATTTAGTAAAAGCATTGCACCCGTGCAGAGCCGGAGCGGTTCGCTAGTATAATAATATTTGTGTTTCTTGGATAATTCTGGCAACTCTAAAGAAACGACGGGTAAATATTATGTAATAATCGTTTCCATATAAAGAACGGTGTCACTAAATCTGTACATTAATACGTGAAGCAAAAACTTTGTACCTACCCCTTTTTACGAAAATTACGCGGACGGAGGAGTATAAAATTTCGCACACTTATAGTTTATATACAGAAGGAGTGCAGAATGCTATTTTTTTTTATTATGCATAAAAAATAAATTAAGTCAATAAAAAGAAAACATTACATACACTACCATATATTTGACACACACACGTCAATCGAATATAAATAGGTTATAGACTATAGATTAATATTGTTTGTCTTTACTGAATGTCAAACATAATAAGTAATATACAAATATGTGTTCAAACTTATAATTTAAATTAATTGGTCACTTGGCGATTGCTAGTTTACAGATTCATTTTTATGATTATGTTTGCTCGCAAACGAAAAAAACCGATTTCAATTACATCGACAAGTAATATAACGTAAGTAGACGAAAAAATTTAACAAACGTACTAGTTGTCACTACGATTTTCGAGGCTTTCCCTCGATTTTTCCATCATCAGATCCTGGTTTCCTTATCATGAAGAATTATCAAAGTCGGTCCATAAACGACGGAGTTATCGCCGAACATACATAAAAATAATATATACGGTCGAATTGAGTAACCTCCTCCTTTTTTGAAGTCGGTTAAAAATGCAAGAGACCACCAGTGTAGAAGCCTCATAAAATTTGAGAAACAGATACCTGCCTACCTACTTACCAGGAACAAATGATTTTTTTTTTGCTTTATGAAATAAATTAAAATTAGTTTCAATTTTTTAAATCGTTTTGTTTAAACATTACAATACCTACAAGTACAATACATGATTTAATGATGACGAATATTAACACGGCCAAAAATAGACGACATTTAATCCACTATGTATTTAAATATTAAAAAAATCAATAAAAAATAATAATCACAAGTATTTTATTTGATTATTTCAATATTATGGCAAAGATAATTGACATCAATATTGAAACAATAAATGGTAAAAGTAAATTACCTTTGGCAATTTTTTCAGCGGTGTCACGTGTATACCTCCAATATAAACAACGTTCGTCGGCACTGGTTGGTTGTCAACCCATATCGGGTTTACGTTCAAAAATAGCATGTGCACATTATTAGATAACTCACGAAGAGTAGGAACATTGGTACCAAATTTAGATTTTAACGTTAAATGAGCTTGGCGTTCCGCTTGCTGTATGCTGCGTTCTACACACCAATTATTATACAGTATCTCCAATTTATCCCAATTAGTTAAATTGTATAGTTTTCTTTGTAATATTCCCGGATATAATAAAGGATGTGTTGGAACACCAACGACTCTAAGATTGCTTGTTGTTCCACCGAACGAACTGATAAAAATTACGGGTACTTTGAATAAATGGGAGTATATCAGCACTGGATTTACGAATGCTTCTAATAGTAATAAATCAAAATAACCTCTCTTATTATTAATTATATCTTGAATTTCTTTGCTTTCCGTTTGAGTTATAATTATTTTTAACATTGTCTCAATTATAAAAGTAGCTTGGTCGCTTGAATGTCGTTTTTTTACTACGTTTACGTTCTTTTTTTCTAATTCCTCTTTCCATAGTGTATAAGATAGATCGTGGACGTCTATTTCTGTTAGGTTATCAGGTGCTTGCCCTGGCGGGTACACGGGGTCTGTAGTGATGACCGTGATTTCATGACCACGTCTCGCTAACTCACGAGTCAGCGGTCTGAACACGACTTGATGGCTTATCGATGGTGTTGGAAACACTGCTAATATTTTTGCACTTTGAATCACCTCTAAACATAAAACCAGTAAGGAAGTATTAAAAAGTAATATTCTCGTCATCTTCTTAAGAAGTCTTTATAAGAACTGCATCTCGTTTACGTCAGCTTTACAAAGCGTAAGATTATTTTTAGATGTTTACTATATGTAACGTGCCAGAATCGGTCATTCAACTTTTTAGAGTTCCGTTCTTAAAATAGAAAAGATTATGCAGCAAATCGTTATCATAAAATATATATTTTAGTATAAAAGTCTCTTTGAGTAAATTTATTTATTTATTAATGACAACAGAAGATACAATATAAATGTTTTAATACATAATGGGTAAACAATGATCATTGTACTTCTCTTTATAGGCAGTCATTACATGCTATACTACTCAGTGTAAATTAAATTTAATATATAAAATTAGAAAATAAAAATAATATAAGAATGATATATAAATGATTGCTATTTTCGAGGATTGTTACGAATCGTCTCTCCAGAAGACTCGACGAATTCCAACCACCGGAGCAGCCTGGGTTTCGAAATGGCAACAGCACCGTAGACCACATCCATACTGTTCGGCAGATTATTCAAAATACAGAAGAATATAATCAACCGCTGGGCATTTGTGGACTACGAGAAAGCCTTCGACCCTGTCGAGA
This sequence comes from Melitaea cinxia, assembly GCF_905220565.1. NCBI lineage: Eukaryota > Metazoa > Arthropoda > Insecta > Lepidoptera > Nymphalidae > Melitaea > Melitaea cinxia. The sequence goes on from NC_059415.1 coordinate 8,619,007, forward strand.
CATGGGCTGTCCTAGACTCTCTGCAGAGATGTCATATCGACTGGCGATATATCGAGGTACTAAAAAGTATAGTACTTAGTCAGGGGTATTCTTTACAATCACTTGTCCAGTGATTGCTTAAAAGGATACACGGGTATGCGACCCCGGCTTCCCGAGCTACTATTGCGGACTCCCAACCTTGTAAAGCAATAGTATCCCTTCCTTTCTCTCATCTTTCCCGATTCCACAATCTCCTGTTACCTTTTCTTCCCACATCTTTTCTCCTTTCCCCTTATGGCGAGGTAGGCGTCTTTAGCATTGGTTTGCAACCTTCCTAGGAGAAGGAAACTCCGAATTTAAACCCGGAACTGGCTACTCCGTTAGGCGTGAGTAGGATGCAATCCGAAAAACGGCAGTAGCCTGCAACCGATTCGGTGGCTCTGCACGTATTGGCATGCCATTCCTGCGAGTCAAGCTGGAGAGGTCGAGAGGATGGCACAGGTCTTGGGCAACCCTGCGTTATCTATATGCGTCCCAGGCGATGCAGTGTCTGTGGAGAGGAAACTTCACCCACGTCGTTCCGCGGCGTGGAAAGCAACACGGGGAGTGACAGTCACCGGTTCTAAGCCAGCACAAATGGACGTAAGTGTAGGCGCCAGGGGTCACTCTTGACAGTGGGAGGGTCCATCGTAGATCCACTGATCAGTTACCGCCCGCTTCAAACTGGGCAGCCCCCAGTCAATATGGTACTGGTCCGTCCCGGCATCGTATGTTCCCCTGGGGTGTTGGGAACATAGGGTTTCACCCGACAAACGGTGCTGTGTTGTTTTACACCCGCGAATAAACAGCGAAAAGGAACCAACAAAGCAACCATTTCCATGCGCTTCAGTACTTGGAATGTCCGTACAATGAGGACTGGTCTCCCCGACAGCTCGGAGACTTCAGATTACGCATTTCAACTGCGCAAAACAGCTGTTATTGATCTGGAACTTGCACGCCTTAACATTTCTATTGCTGCACTACAAGAAACCAGGCTTCCGGGTGAGGGCTCATTGCGAGAACAGAACTACACCTTCTTTTGGAAAGGCAAGGACTCAAACGAACACCGTGAACATGGCGTGGGCTTTGCAGTCCACAATACTTTACTAAATGCCATAGAAACACCGCGGTGTCTGACGGAGCGTATAATGGTCTTACGGCTTAACACTAAATGCGGCTTTATTACTTTAATTTCCGCTTACGCCCCTACACTAACCTCGACTGCGGAATCTAAAGACGTCTTTTACGATGATCTGTGCAACGCTGCACGCAATGTACCGCCCGGGGATCGATTGTATATACTGGGTGACTTTAACGCACGTGTGGGACAGGACAACGCCACCTGGCCCGAATGCCTTGGCTATCATGGCGTGGGTAAGCAAAACGAAAATGGCCAACGTCTACTAGAGTTTTGCTCTAAATTCCAGCTGTGTGTCACAAACACTTATTTTAAAGGAAAACTAATGCGTAAGGTCTCCTGGAGGCATCCCCGGTCCGGTCATTGGCATCAATTGGACCTTGTCTTAACCAAAAGAGGGGATTTGGGGAGGTTCGCCTATACGAGAACGTTCCACGGCGCGCAATGCGACACGGATCACTCCCTAGTGGCTAGCAAAATACGTCTTTCGCCAAAAAAGATTCATTCCTCCAAAACCCCTGGACGGAAGACCTTAAACCTTCCCAAAACTAGGGATCCTGAGTTAGTGGAGTCTTTTAGTTCAACCGTGCGACATCAGACAGCTACTTGGGATGTGAATGCTCCTATAGAAGTGGAATGGGAATCCATCAAGGAGCTGCTCACCAAAACTGCTGGTAAAGTTTTCGGACATTGTAGGGTGAAATCATCGGACTGGTTTTTCGAAAACCTAGATCAGCTTCAGCCTTTAATTGACTCCAAGCGACAGGCTGCACTCAACTACCATTTTGATCCCTGTGAAGTCACACGCGCTGAACTCTGCACTGCAAAATCTTCCCTCCAGCGAACTTGCCGTCAGTTTGCCAACGCGTATTGGATGGACCTGTGCAGAAACATCCAGGATTGTGCGGATGCAGGAAACTTTCGCGGCGTTTACGCGGGGATTAGAATGGCTATCGGCCCTGTACAAAAGAAAACGGCTCCCTTGAAAGAGATCGACGGCTCTATTATAACCGACAGTAGTCGTCTGCTGGAAAGGTGGGCAGAACACTACACAGAGCTTTATTCTCAACCAGCCGAGATCAGCCACGTAGCAAGGGAACTTATTCTGACATTACCGGTTATGGCTGAGCTCGATAGCCTGCCTACCATTGGAGACCTTCATGCGGCCGTTCTGCAGCTCAAATGCAACAAGAGTCCCGGGGTAGATGGTATCCTCACAGAACTCCTAAAACTCAAGTGTGTGTTACCACTTCTGCATAACTTTCTGGGCAAATGCTGGGAGGAGGGGCGATTTCCTCAGGATATGCGAGATGCAAATATTGTTACATTGTATAAGGGGAAAGGTGACCGCGGCGATTGTAACTCTTACCGCGGCATATCTCTTCTTAGCATCGTTGGCAAACTATTTGCAAGGGTCATGTTGACTAAACTGCAAAGTCTTGCTGAACGGGTATACCCTGAGGCCCAGTGTGGCTTTCGCTCTGGACGGTCAACCACGGACATGATTTTTACCCTCCGGCAACTTCAAGAGAAGTGCCGAGAGCAGAACACGCCCCTGCTGATCGCATTTGTTGATTTAAACAAAGCTTTCGATACGGTGAGTAGGGAGGGGCTATACATCGCGCTTGAGAAAATAGGATGTCCCCCAAAACTGCTGGAGCTGGTGAAATCTCTTCACGATGACACGAAGGGTACCGTTATCTTTGATGGCCAAATGTCCGACGCTTTCGACATGCGAAGAGGGGTTCGCCAGGGCTGTGTGTTGGCACCCACTTTGTTCGGCATATTTTTCTCCTTGCTGCTGAAAGTTGCCTTCGGTGATGCACAACAGGGAGTTCACCTACACACAAGAGCGGATGGGAAATTGTTTGGTACCGCCCAGTTGAAATCTTCCCGTAAACGAGAGGATTTATATATCGATAGTCTGCTCTATGCCGACGACGCAGCCTTCGTGGCGAAAACTCCCGGGGAGCTTCAGACTTTGTTGGACAAGTTTGCATACGCATGTTCGCTGTTCTCTATGTCCATAAATGCAACGAAGACCGTAATTCTAGCGCAGGGCTACACCTACCAGCCTTCTATCTTGCTGGAAGGCGAACCCTTGAAAGTAGTCGACAAGTTCTGTTACTTGGGGTCAACTGTGTCGAACAATCTTTCCGTTGACGGAGAGATTGATATCCGCATCGGCAAAGCGGCCACGACGTTCGGCAGGCTGCGTACAAGAGTATGGAATAACAAACACCTTACCGCAAAGACTAAGATGATAGTCTATCAAACTTGCATATTAAGCATACTCTTGTACGGAGCCGAAACCTGGACGTCGTACGCCAAACAAGAGCGAAGACTTAACACTTTCCACATGCGCTGTCTTCGTAGCGTACTTAACATCACGTGGAAGGACAGAGTAACAAATGAGAGAGTGTTGGGGATTGCACAGCTTCCTAGTGTTGTCGCTCTCCTCAAACAGAAACGCCTGAGATGGCTGGGACATGTACACCGAATGAGCAGTGCGCGTTTGCCCAGACAAACCTTATTGGGCCAAATTGCGTTTGCAAAGCGTAACGTGGGGCGACCTATGCTGCGTTTCAGGGATTGCGCTAAACGTGACATGGTTGCATTTAACATTGATCGCAACTCTTGGGAAGATCTAGCATCGAACCGCAATGAGTGGCGGAAGACCATCTTCACGGGTTGCAGAACCCACGATAGCACCTGGTTCGAAGACCTGGCTCAAAGGCGTGCCAAGAGACACAATCGCGAGGGGGCTCCTCCACCGATGAATCCCCAATATGTGTGTCCAAAGTGTGGACGAATGTGTCGTTCACGGATTGGCTTATTCAGCCACGAACGGCGTTGTCGCATAAATAACACAGACACTGATTAAATCATCTGTCAAGATGTTACAGGCCTTAACTAACTAAAAAGTATGTACGATGCGGCGACGATGACCGTCATGTCCAGGACCAGAGAACAAGACCTGTTCTCCGGCGTGGGGTAAGACAGGGAGATGTAATATCACCGAAACTGTTTACCACTGCGCTAGAGGATGTCTTTAAGACCTTAAAATGGGGGGAACGAGGCATTAGCATCGAGGCAGGCTTTTATACAATAAATTATTACTTATATAGTCTAGGAAGGTTTATTTTATCCATATTTTTCTTGTGTTATCTTGCACTCGTTATATATACTTACAATAATATAAATAAAAAACAAACATTACAAAAAATAATCGTAGTAAAGCACAACACTATTTTCTATCGCCAAGACGTCACTGTCACGACTGGACGACTACGGCGCAGCTGACCTACGGTTTTGAAATTTTCTTAGAGACGTGCTGTGTCGCACGCAAGGAAGCCGCACGCGATATATCGATTTCGAATCGAATCGATATATACATATATGAAATGTAATTTAAAAATTTTTTTAACTAAATTCAAATTTTTGGAACGTGTTCCTTACGGCAGGCTTGACATTTGGCTGGGCGACCGAACTAAAAAAAATGTGATACTAAAACCGTAAGAGAAATATATAACGGAAGTGACGTAATATCAGTCACACGACTGTATAATATGACGTTTGTAAAACTAAAATATTACTAGTAAACTTTTTTTAAATTATTTATGTAATTTTATACTGTCGACAAAAATAAATAAAGACTATAATGTTTTTTATTTCACTTAATAGTTTAAATTATTATTATTATATTGTTTGATTTATTTTATTTTACGGCATTTGTTATTTTCTAAAATACTAAATTTCCTAAATACTTTTGTGTACTTAATTAAAAACCAATCAACAAAATTAAAAAAAAAAATCAATAACTAGAAAATATATATGAAAATCAACTTTTTCTTTTCAAATTGTGTTGCTTCTATACTATTCAAAGGAACTTCGTTCCTACCTGGTATCCCATGACACCACTTTTTTTTTCTTATTAGATAATTAATAACTAAAAAGGTTTGTAATAAAAGTTTAATATTTAAAAAACTCTAAAGTACTTACCTAAATATGGCTACTATTTATTTAAAGGTGTGGGTGCCAGCCTTAATAGTTAACGCATATAAATATTTCTTTTAAACTAAGGCTGGCACCGACCGCACCGATTAATTTGCTTCATCAGATCAACTACTGAAGTACTTTTTTCGCTTAGGTAACAAATACTACTAAAACAGTACCGAGTTATAGATCCCGCCATTTGATTTCACGACACAAAAAGGCTAACTTAAGAACAGAAGAAAAGCTTTTATGAGAGGGGGGGTTAGAGATGATGTTGGTGCTACCAGATGATTTTGAGAATGAGAAAGAAAATCGTAATCTTCCCTCTTACCTTAGATAAAATAAATGAAGAAAAAAAACTATTTATTTGTAATTGTATATTATTAAAATCATAAATGCGACGATGTTCTAAGGTATCGTTCATGTTGCACTTCACTACTTTTCTCACTATTCGCTTATGACATCACTACAGTGTCGTCTATGCTTGACAACGGCGTGTAGTAAACGGATTAATGGTGAAACGCTAGGGATACGCCAGATTTGCGATGTCAGATTTATTATGGCAATTTGATTGATTTTAGATGTTTTGATTTTTTTATTCATTTGCTATTTATGTATTAGCTGATAGTTTTGTTTTTTAGATTTTGTTTTATTCAAATATCAAATTATTAAAAGAAAATATAACACGTTTGAGTTCAATTTTGAATAGCTTAAAAAACATATATACAATTTTGACTAGCCCATTGGCGCAGTTTGTAGTGACCCTGCTTTCTGCTCCGGGGATTGTGGGTTCGATTCCCACCCCGAGTCTGGGTGTAATATATATTTATTTTATATCTGTATTATTTATATGTAAGTTTATCAAAAAAAAATATGTAGCTATACCAGTCGGCTGTTATCTATAACATAGCATTAAGTTGTTTACTTTAGGAACAGATTACGATGTGTGTATATTATAAATATTTATTTATTTATTATTTATTTATACCTCTTGCGCCACATCCCTAGCGGTCAACTATAGACGACTTCGGCGTTCTGGACATATCATTTACGTGGAATAAAAATGCATGTTTTTATTTCAATGTTTCTCAGTACGGGTAGCTCTAAAAGACTTGTTTTTTATACTCGAATGTTGCAGGGATATTCTATTTTCAGAAATGTTGAATTAAATACTAGAAATATTTTTTAAATAATTTTATTTAATATTTGTGTGGTCCGGGTTTTTTGTCGCCTATAGACGTCGTCGTTGGCGCACAGGACTCGCGAGTCCTTGTCAAGTATAGGTGACTATGGCGGTCAAAAGGTTAATGACAGCTTCGACAGCTGACTAACAGTAATACTGTGTCCGTCACTCGTTTCGTGTTTACTGTTTTCCGATGCATTCTGAGTCAATTCCTGATATTTATTTATGGTTTCAAGTGTATATAAATATTTATAATGAGTTTTCAAACAGTCTTCACTAAATATAAAAAACATTAGTGTTGGAAGAACTTAGTGATCGGGTTTTTTTATAGACATTGTAACATAACCTCACTTTTACAAAAAGTCTAATAACTCCACTCTCAGATAGCCAAAATATAGATAATTTTCAGCGAGGAATCAATAAGCCTAAATGCATTAATTGATACCATTTTCATTTCATTACATTTGGCCCAAGAATGTATGGAATCGTATGCATCTCCTTTTAGTCGGTGACTTATAAATTTGAAATGTTAAATATTACTTATAATTATTATTGACAAAAAGATGTAACCTTTCTTAAATTTTTTATTTAAATTAATATTGTATCGAAAAAAAATCACCGTTAGATAATAATATTTACCTTATAATTGGTTAAGGGAACTTATAGTGAGAAGAACTCTCATTGTTTTTTATTTCACTATTAATATTAAAAACTTCGCTGTGTTTTTTTTTTAATATTGTTTTAAATAAAACTTGTCCTGACAATAACGAACACAAAAAAAAATTATTCAATTGGAAGTTTTTCGCACATAGGTACATTTCGGCGGTTAATTTTATATATACAGATAAGATAATGACGATGACCATGTGATTTGGTATATATTCGAGTGACCTATAGTATTATACTTTGTAGTACATTTAAAAAAAAAGAACCGTTTGGTGTCGTCGGAAACGAACGTAGTCCCTTATTATAAAATATTAATATTTCAAGTTATACTCTAGGTATAAGGAAAATAATTATTCGGGTATACTTTTTTCGTATAATTTTTATCGATAAAAATAAAAAATAAAACTACTTCATAAAATTATCGTAACATTTATTTTATTTACAATGATTTATAAAAATGGATAATAATAATAATAACAGCCGTCACGTAGGTACACTATACATTAGATACTGTATAGCCATCACACATAGACTATACATAAAGATCTTACGCTTTTTTTAACGTTACGGACGTTTTTGCCGGCTAGGGTACCCCTCCGCAACGCCAAATAAGGAACTTCGTTCGTGACCATAATTTTTTGAGATAATAAATAAGAGATCAGCTTAAGAAAAATGATAATATTTTATTATCAATTATTAAAATATTTGGAGATGATAAATGGTATCTTTAGTTCTATCGATAAGCGTATTTTAATAAAAGGATAAATCGTCAATCTTCTTCTATATATCAATACGTGAAGCAAAAACTTTGTACCCCTTTTTACGAAAATTGCGCGGACGGAGAAGGATGAAATTTCGCACACTTATATTTTATATAGTAAAGTAGTGCAGAATACTAATTTTTTTTTTTTAATTATACATAAAAATCACATTCAATCAATAAAAAAAAAACATTACACACTCTATCTTATAGGTTTGTCCAATACATATTTGACTCGTAACTTCTAGCTATGGCTTTAGTTTTCACAATACCCATGTGACTATCGTACAATTGTAGTGTAGTGTGTGTGTTGTACCTTGTTTCGACAAGTTTTAGGTACTACCAGCCTATGGTCTTATAATGAGATATCCTAATTCGTAATATAATTCTGTGCGCCTATTAAAATAGAGTTTAAATTATTTAATTTCTAAATCTTTCAATCACCCGTCCCTAAGATAAGACATATTTCTACTCGAAATATGTTTTGTTTTTGTCTAATATTTTCAAAATTAAGCAAAGGAGTTTCGGATGCCTTGTGGGGAGGTAAAAAAACCAACTAAACGGGTCACCTAGTATCGGTCCGTTTCCTTCTAGTATTGGTATTGTTTTATTCAAGAAAAAAACAAATGGAAATCTATAAAAATATAGTATATTTATTGAAGTAAATTAGCATTAATGTTTTGTAATGTCACACTATAACTGGTGTTACATAAATTAAGCTATGAATAATTGAATACTGAAAGAGTTGTTTCAAGCTTTTTAAGCAATGCAATAATTATTTATAAACGAAGTCTCTAAAAGTATGTTTTATTCCTATGTTTGGTTGTCCGTTAAATCTAAGAAAAATCTAGAAAAGATTTAAGGAGAAGAAGCTGAAAGATAGCTTCTATACTGTCTGGAGATACTTTTAATAACATAATATATGTAACTAATAATATATGTAATTTTTGGTCAGTAAAATTTGAACACATTTTTATTTTTTTTTCAAAAGTTAGCTATTTTTAAAAATATTCTAACAAGCGAATTAAACTTTAGCATAGTCATAATATTTATATTAATACTTATTTTAATTAAAATTTTAATATACTGCTCTGATGTGTTTAACATATTATTGCTTGATAGATTTGATAAAAATAACATCAAAGCGGTATCAACCTTGCCCTTTTTTGGAATAATTTTTAAACTGAACCTCTAGAAATCCTATGGTTTATTATATCTAAAAATGTCTAGATATTGTTAGCTTTTAAAATCTAGTTTTGTGTTCGAAGCCGTGATAAAAACTAGTAATACATTACACTATGTAATACGGTACATTTATTAATTCGTGTATTAATATTTTCTATCTCGTAAATCATGTACAAGTGAGTTACACAGAAAATCTAGTATAACAAAACGTAAAAGGTTGATGCAAACTATTAACAGATAATAATTTGACAACAATTGCTCAATTTGCAATTACTACAAAACATTGTAATCTCACAAATTACATACATTAAACTCACATTATTATTTAAAAATATATATAATTGAAGGTTGTAAAAAACAACCAAATCACAACCTTATGCAAACTCTTCACATCACTCGGTGTGTAATGTTCATAAATTAAAGTCACATTTACATTTTATAGCTTTCTACATTTAGTTGGTTTTCTTTTTAGTTGCTCGTTTACTTAATTCGTTTTTATTGCATAATAATTTACGAATAAATCTAAATGCATATATAAAAGTAACAATTAATAATATCAAAGCAGTGACTGCTATTGATAGAACAATTAAAACCAATTGTAACTCAAAATATTCAGCCATTGAAATGTTAGCTGTTGGTGCGCGAAGTTGTTTTGCTCCACCGTGTCTTATGGCATATTCAAGCCACCATATCGCCCGCTCCAGTGGTGTCTCAGGCTGATCATGCATTATGTCACGAAGCTTAATAATATTTCGACGATAACTGAAATTGCATAAAAAGGTTATTAATTAGCTAAAAGTTCCTTGATTTTAAGTGATGAGTAAATTACTATAAAAAAAATCACATATTTTGTTAGTATCTACCTCAAATTAGGCTGTGTAATGTAAAATTAATTTGCAATCTATTAGATTTTAGAATTAAGATTATTAGAATATTGGATTTTTTATCTTAACCGATATAAGTAGTTTTGACAAACAATCATATTCAGTGCAATACAACGTTAACACAACAGGTTATATTAGATAGTAAGATACATATTTTGTCATTTATGATACTACATAGTATTTTAATTGTTACAAGTAAAAGTTGAGTAATCGATAGACTATACTGTCCGTATATCCAAACAAATTGAAGACTAGCTGTGCCCGCAACAACGTCCGCGTGAAATTTAACAAAAGTTATCGTTCAGTTCACAGAGTTATAAAATAAATAAATTTATAAACTAAAAGTATCCTAAGTCTAGTCTAGTATCCCTATTCCATCAGCTATCTGCCAGTGAAAGTCCAGTCAAAATTAGTCCGGCCGTTTCAGAGATTATCCAGGACAGACAGGCAGACAGAGGGACAAAAATTATAAAAAATGTTATTTTGGTATATGTACCTTGTATACATCCATATGCATTTGATACAAGCAGTTATTTTTAAGCAGTTATATATATAGACAACACGCAAGCAAATTGCGACACCATTTTAATATATATGTTAACGTTTACCTTGTCTATTTTATACGTCAATAATTTAGTGCAATATCTTATACTATTAAACGAGCATATATATATAATCTTAATCTCGGAAACGGCTCTGACGATTTTCATAAAATTTAGTATGCAGGGAATTTCAGGGGAGATAAATAAATCTAGCTAGGATTCATTTTTAGAAAATGTCGTTTTATCCCAGTTTTAGACAATGAAAAAATGGCTACAATATCGTCAGAATAAGATAGCAAATTTCGCGGTTGTTAATAAAGTTGTTATAGCTCGGGTGAGAAATCGGTCGATTGCGATCGTCCGATAGGACCATGGTTCAAATCCTCAATCGATTATTATTTTTTCTTTTTTTTCTCTAATTGCACTCGTTATTTTTTTATTTTATTCATTCATTCATTACAGCCTATACAGTCCACTGCTGGACATAGGCCTCCACAAGTTTACGCCAAAAATAACGTTGTTTTGCACATGAGTTCACGTTATTTTTGGCGTAAACTTGTGGAGGCCTATGTCCAGCAGTGGACTGTATAGGCTGTAATGTAATGTATGTGTTTTGCCCATAGTCACCACGCTGGGCAGGCGGGTTGGTGACCGCAGTACTGGCTTTGTCGCACCGAAGACGCTGCTGCCCGTCTTCGGCCTGTGTATTTCAAAGCCAGCAGATGGATGGTTATCCCGCCATCGGTCGGCTTCTTAAGTCCCAAGGTGGTTCGCCTCTTACGACACCCACAGGAAGAGAGGGGGTGGCTAAATTCTTTAGTGCCGTAGCCACACAGCACTTTTATTTAATAATGTATGTAAAATCGAAAAATATTATTTATATTTTATCTTTATAATTTTTTAATTACTTTTTTATTTTTGATTTTTTATATTTATTTATATTTTTTATTATTGTCGGTAAAAAAATATTATTCATATTTTATAAATATGTAATTCGTATTTAAATATGATTTCCAAAAAACGCGATTTGCTAAAAATACCCAGCTAAGCTCGGTCACACAGCTACTTAAAATAATAATAGAATTGATGACTGTTTATTGCTATCTAATTAATGCTAATGTATATTACCTTTCGTCCGTTATTACAGTTTCGATGGCATGTTTCAGTTTGTCTTCAGTTAAAAAGTCAATATCAAGTTTCATACCGATACCATGCTTGATATACTTTTCAGCATTATACCATTGATCGGTAAACATAGGTATAGCAACAAGCGGCACACCAGCAGTGATAGCTTCATCCGTAGATTGAAGTCCAGCTTGTGTGACAAACAGCTTTATTTTGGGATGTCCTGTAAAGTATTTGTTATGTTTGTGTAAAACTTTAAATCAATTTCAGTATCCAGATATTTATCTCCAAAAACCTCACTCAATAAATCCGATTGTGGTAGCCATTTGGATATTTTAATATTATCCGATTTCCCTGGCAGCTCGTCCTGATCCCATTTCCATAAAACATCATAGGGTAACTTAGATAATACGTTCACTATAATTTGAACTGTTTCTGGTTCAAACATTCTTGCCAATATATTGGTTCCAAAACTCACGTAGATAACACCACGTGTCGACGAGTCCAAGTACGTATTTAGATCCTGTAAAGTAAATATATTCATATTTTCATAGAAACACACCTATCACAACAATATATTCACTATTTTTACAAGTTGTTGACAAACCTTTGGTAGTTCCTTTTCAGGTGATTGATGAATTCCACCCGTAAATATAACACCGGGTGGTACAGGCTGATTGTCTGCCCAGATAGGATGAATATTGAGAAACAACATATGCACATTGTTATATAATTCTTCTAAAGTTGGAACATCTGATCCAAAATCTTGTTTCAACATTTCGTGCACATAAAATTGATTCAAATAGTTTGCATATTCATTCATATAGTGATATCGTAGGAAATCAAGCTTTTCCCACAAAGTAAGATTATAAATTTTCATTTGAAAGATATACGGATACAAAACTGGGTGTGTCAGAGTACCCATTATGTCATGGTAATTATATATAGCTCCAAATGGACTAGTTATAACTACCGGTGCTTTAAAAATGTGCGACAAAACAAGTGCAGGGCGCATAACAGCCTCGATTAATATTAGGTCAAATGTATTGTTCTTGTTTGTTATGAGTTCTTGAACTTGTGGCGTTTGTACCTGGATGTGAAAAAGACTTGAGAATATTTGCAGTCCATCTCTCATTTCTGCAAATGTTTGATGTTTCATAGCACCAGCCTTGTATTTAGATTGAAAAGTTTTCTGGAAAAGCGCGTAAGATACATCATGAACATCGATTTCTTTAAAATTTGCTGGTCCATTTCCTTTGGGAAACGCTGGATCTGTTGTAATCACTGTCACTTCATGACCCTTTTTAGCAAGTTCCTGAGTTATTTTACGAAATACAATTTGATGACTTAGGGACGGCATTGGAAACACTCCTAGAATTTTTGCCGCCTCCGTCGTTACAAACAAGAACGACAAAAATAATACTAAAATTTTGTGACACATTTTTATGACTGCTACCTAATCTAAAATAGTAACAAGACTGAATGATTCTGTAAAGTATGGTTAATTTATAACACGATTATCTATTGATAGCGTTATTTAAAAGATAGTAGTGCCTACTACAATTTTCAATCTAATATAAATTTAATTAACTCTTACGTGTGGTTTAAAACAATATTAAGTAGGTACATAGCTTTTTATCAAGGACTAGCAGCCCGCTCTGCCTTCGTTTAGGTATTTAACAGAAATTAAGACTTATAATACACACACACATAAACCCTTCTATTTGCGTCAGTTTACTAAAGAAATAAAATTGTTAAGAAACGGCCGTATCCCAGTGACGGCTAAATCGCATAAGGCTAGCTGAGCAGGGAGAGAGACGACCACGCCACTTTTTTCTAATACTTACATTCAAACTCGTTGTCTTTCGAATCGAATGTCAAAATTGAATAATTCAAAAAATTATTTAAAGGTATTGAAGCAGTCTTGAATATGAAGTAATTTATTTTGACAAGGATTAATACCAAGATAAAGAGCCTTTTCTAGCAGCGGAATTTCAATTAAATTTTTAAAATTAAATGACAATTATTGTGGCATAACTTTAATAGTTAAACATTTTTGTCGTGGCACTTTTTGTAAATAATGATGTGTTCTGCAGAGTCGTACTACATTAAAAGTTATCGCAGTTCACGCGATGTAAAGAATATTTTCGGCAATTTTTTTACACCTTGGGTTACATTGTTGGAGTTTTCGTTAGGATCTCAAATTTTTTTGAAAATAAAATATACCCTATGTCGACCGCGGATAGTGTAGTTTCCCTAGAATGAAAAAAAAATTCAAATCGGTTCCATAGTTTTGGAGCCTATTCAATGCAAACAAACAAACAAACAATCATGATACTGAGTGAGTATGTTACACATAGCCTACCACAGCAGCAGGGCTATTCTGTAAATAACAATTTCGATATCGAGCTTCACCTGAGTGACAGCGCTCACTTCGAAAGCGAACCCACTTCACCTTGGTTTGGAATTCTGTAAACATTCCGTATGCACAAGCGATGTAAAGTGAGTGTCGAATCGAAGAGCGGCAATTTAGAGCTGTGTTTATTTTATCGATATTCTTTTCTTATGACTTTATTTTAGAATATGTGCATGAAGTCAAGTGTCGAATCAAGTCTCGAATTGTGATGTGTGAAGCGATAAATCCCCTTACAGAATACCGAATTCATACTATTAAATGTCAACGTTCTCACGCAACAGGGTTCGACTCGTCGCCGCACTCACAAGTGTGGCGCTACGGGACTGTCGAGTTTTAATGAATACGAATTTGATATCTCACCGCGGATTCCGCTATCGAGACACGAAAATGTTCTTACAGAATAGCACTACAGATCGCTGCATCAGCATGCTTGCATATACATTGCACTCGGTACCTACGACCTACATAGAGTTCACATTAAACAAGCTCAGCAATTATATATAATAGTAATTGAAATTGTGATTTAATTTCTTTATTTTTTTTAATAAACTTAAAAAAATAATTATAAATTTAATTTGCATATTTTTGATCCTGCGGCTTTTCCCATCGTAATTAGTATACAGTCTTCAATCAATCAACGAATAATGTAACTTAAAATATAACATTACACTAAAGCTTAGCATATGCTATTGCTGTGATAGAATTAAATATATTTTTATTTCTAATTTTATTGGTTGTATGAAACGTGGAGATAAATAGAAGGTTTAGAAAATAACTACTTTAACGAAATATTTATAAAAATAAATCATATTTTAATTCGTACTAATTTATTTTTGTGTTACACAAACAAAAAAAAAAAAAAATTAAAAAAAAAGTTTTAAATCATATTTTACTAATCATTTGTTTAATTAGATTAAATAGGCAACTGAAGATCTAATACTGCTTCTGGATTTTTATCTTATATAATTATCACAGATATAAATAATTGTAATAAAAATTTCATCTTATAGCACGTTGAACTTAAAAATTATTAATAAGTTTTTTAGTAAGAAAAACATAATAACTTGGAGATTTACTTTAAACCTTCTATGTCGGACAGCAGTTGGATGTTTTACAGAAATTACAGTTACACAGAGTATTTACAGAAATTAGTATTATTGATAGGAATATTGCTATTTAGCTATCATTTCACTATTATCAAACTTATACAACACGAAGTGTAAACAAACTTGTATTCTATTACTAGTGATTAACAAGTTAACTATAAATATACACTATCTCTTAAATAATTTCTATTAGACGTAAAGCATAACTTGATTGACTGTTGGGAATCCAAGTATATTATGGCAATTTATCTATAAAATAAAAATGAGTCGCTGAATGTGTTGCTAAGCGCAAAACTCGAGAACGGTTGGACCGATTTCGCTAATTCTTTTTTTAAAATATTCCTTGAAGTACGAGGATGGTTCTTACGGAGAGAAAAATTCTAAAAAAAAAAATTTTAATTTCCTGAAAAAGTCTAAAAACAACACTTTTCTATACTCCCATACAAAAGATTTGTGATAATACTTAAAAGTCAATTTGAACTTTAATACCATACGATAAAGTTTGTGTTAGGCGATACGAAGTTCGCCGGGTCAGCTAGTAAATGTATAAAAACAAATTCTTCGAAGATTGACGTGTAATTTGGGTCCGTTTTTGTTTGATAATTATTATTCAATAGGGAAAACGTAGAGATATCATTACGATTTTTTTATTATTATTTGAGTAAATTTAGTTACACATGACATATTTTGCCTTCACTTTACCCCATTTATCATTATTTCAGTCTTAAGATAATAATTGATAAGCTACGCAAAAACGGAAAGAACAAGAAACGATTAGAATTGTACGTTTTCAAGGTCGGCGCTACGAGTTTACTGGGATTATAGATATTTCTGTGCCAATAAAGCTTAAGGACCGAAACATAGCTATTAATGATATTGTTTCTAGGCATAAGGATTTTTATCTGTGACATTAAAATTGCGAGCCGTAGACACCTCCTAATAGCCTTCGCCGTTGGTAATTGTACGTAAACCTGATGGTTCTTTACGTAAATTAGAAAGATATAATAATAATAAAACTTACTTAATTCCATACAAAGTTCATCAATCATTATTGCCCAGATCAAGATTTCAATCAATTGAAAACAATGGAAAATAATAAATAATATTAGATTACATTAGATTAGTGATCATTATTAAAACATTACTTGCAAAAAAACCATAGTCGTAAATAATCTTAATTATTAACCTACATAAATAATATATGTATATATAGGTATATATATCTCTCACGGTTAAGACTCACCATGGAATTAGAGAAAATAAGCTTTAGTTCGTAATTTGAAGCATGTAATGTTGAAATTAATACGCCTCAACGCTTTGAAAATTAAAATGTAAATTGAAAAAGGCATGGGCACTTAAGAGCCTATGGATGTTAAAACTTATATTAAAAAAAAAAAAACATTGCATGCTATATATAAAATAATTTGCTGTATGCTGCTGACTTTGACTGATACTTACTCAGAGATGCCTAGCATCTATAGATAGTGTTTCATCATCATCATCATCATTCCAGCCTATTGCAGTCCACTGCTAGACATAGGCCTCCACAAGTTCACGCCGAAAATGATGTGAACTCATGTGTGTTGCCTATAGTCACCACGCTGGGCAGGCAGGTTGGTGAACGCAGGGCTGGCTTTGTCGCACCTAAGACGCTGCTGCCCGTCTTCGGCCTGTGTGTTTCAAAGCCAGCGGTTAGATGGTTATCCCGCCATCGGTCGGCTTCTTAAGTTCCAAGATGGTAGTGGAACCTTTTTATACCTTAGTCGCCTCTTACGACACCCACTCTTTGGAGCCGTAGCCACACAGCACTGATAGGGTTTTTTTTGGTATCGCAGGGGTACCCATTTACGGGTGATATCCAGGACGCCCGGGTAGGCAGTCCTAGACTGTATGTCGGCTTCAACACTTGGGGGTGTATTACTGACCAGAACCCCTGCGGGAGCCTTCAGCCGCTTTAATTGGAGGGTCCCGGATCTGCAGGCAACAGGATCCTTCCAGCGACAGGCTGGCCTCGGCGAAAAGACCAGACTTCTCCTCCATGGGGACTGTCCGGCTTACCTCTGAACAATCCCGACGACGCCATATCTAGCAGGACCGGGTTCCCATCCCGGCCAGACACGGACACAGGGGCTTTACTGGAAGCCTATTAAGTAACGTCTCCTACGCACCCCCGTTCGTCGCCTGCGGACGGAGGCCTCGTCGGCGGCCCCCTCTCTTATCCGCTCGTCATTCTCCTTCTGGGACATTACTGTCTCGCAGAAGGAGACCATCGCCTTCCAGGACTCGTCGTCGCCGAGCATCGCGGTGATAACGCTCGGCAGTGACAAGTCCCCTCCGAGGACTGTCGTCAGATCGCGACGCAGCGCCCCCCATCTCGGGCACACCTCGAGGGTGTGCTGGGCAGAGTCCACTACCGCACCACAATCGTGACATCCAGTTGTCGGCTCCCTTCCGTCGTGCGACACAAGTATTCACCAAAGCAGCCGTGCCCAGTGAGAACTTGCGTCAGACGGAAGGTGAGGGGCTTCCGCTTACAGCGCATCCACCACTCAAGGACCGGGCGCAAGGCAGCCGTTACGCGTGTGCCGTACGGCTGCTCCGCCAGGTCCTCCCCCCACCTCTGCATTAGCGCTTCTTGCCCCATCCGGCGTACCCGAAGGATCCCGTCAAACGTGGGGTTCTCACCGAGAGCCCTCCTACTCGAGACGTATGAGTAGGTCTCGGCAAGGACCTCCGCCACGAGCTCCCACGGGGGGTCGCCGGCTAGAGCAGTAGCTGCAGCCCACGATACCGTACGGTACCCCCGGATCACCCTCACCGCGATGATCCTCTGCGCCGACCGCAGTGCGGCCTTATTCCTCGCAGTGAGGCGATCCGCCCAAACCGGGGCACCGTACGTCGCCATACTCCGGCAGACTCCGGAATATAGCTGCCTGCAGGCAGCGCTGGGTCTTCCGAGGTTCGGGAGGAGTCTGCCCAGTGCACTCGCCACCTTCACAACCTTCGGTCCCACCATAGCGAAGTGTGGGCCGAAGGTTCAGCCTCCGTCAAGGATGAGCCCCAGTTATATCATTTGGGGGCTCATCCTGACCCTCCCCTCTCCGATCTGCGGGGTAGCCCCCGGTGGGGTCCCTTGCGTCCGGTCCCACGGAAGAGTAGGGCTTCGGTCTTGTCAATTCTGACACGAAGCCCCAAACTCTTTATGCGGCTGATCATGAGGTCGAGTCCGACCTCAGCCAGCCGCGCCGCCTCCTTGTAGTCTCGTCCCCGGGAGTAAACGAGAGTGTCATCCGCGTAGCAGATGACTCCCATCCCGGGGAGGAGACGGCCTCGCAGGACCCAGTCGTACCCAATGTCCCACAGGATAGGGTCCAGCACCGATCCCTGCGGGACACCACAGCCGACCCGCCGCCACTCCACGGACCCCGACCGATTTTCGAGGCCTACTTTGCGATCTGAGAGGTACGCCCCCAACAGCCTCCCCACATACGGGGGCACTCTGAAGAATTTCAGTGCCTCCCGAATCACTGCACGCGGGAGGCTGTTGAAGGCGTTCGCGATGTTCAACGACACCGCGAGCACCACCTCCCTCCCGTGTTCCGCTTCACCTGTCACCACCCGCAGGCGTTTGAGGGCGTCGATGGTCAACCGGCGCGCACGAAACCCGAACTGGGATTTTGAGAGTCCGGGTCCCGAGCCCTCCTCCAGGTGCTGAACGAGCCGGGAAGCTACTATTCTCTCCAAGAGTTTCCCAGCTTCGTTCAGCAACACCACCGGTCGCACCGACGAAGCCGAATCCGGGTTCCGCCCTGCCTTAGGAAGTAGGCAAAGCCGACCCACCAACCTTTCAGGCCCCCGGGAACTGACCAGACCACAGGCAGCAGTCAAAAAGTTCCCGGAGGCTATTGCCGAGGTGCCCGAGAGCGATCGCAAACACTCCCGTGCACCCCGTCTGGACCCGGCGCCCTCTTCTTACTACGAAGGCGGGACAAAGCCGCCTCCATTTCAACTTCTGTGAAGGGTGGCGGAACACCCTCCTCCTCGTCCGGCGTCTGCCGAGCCATCCTGGGGGGCCTGAAGCCCTCGGGTTCGTCGGAAAAGAGTTCCCCGACGATTCTCCCCAGTTGCTCCGGCTGGAGCGTTTCGCTGATGGGCGCCGACTGGGCGCGGAACAAGCTCTGCAATACAATTATACGGTCGGCCCCAGGGGTCTCTCTCCAGACCCCCAATTAACTCCAGCCAGGCCTCTTCCTTGGCTCGGCATATGGCTTGCTGCAGGATCTTCCTTTTCTCCGCGTAGATCCTGCGCAGCCTGTCGTCCCTGTCCACGTCCTGGGGGCGTCTCCGCCTGCTCCGAGTATATTGCCTCCTGGCCCCGTTGCAGGCGGCCCGGAGACCGGCTATCTCGGCCGACCACCAGTAGAGCGCCCGCCGCAGGGGTGGACGCTTCGCCAGCGGCATGGCCGCTCTGATCTGATAGCAGTGAATGCGTTGCAGAGCCGGTTAGCCGCCTCATCGACCCCAAACTCCAACAGCGGCGGAAGACTCCAGCGGCCTATGATTGCGGCCTCCTCAGCCAGTTCCCGGTTGAGCTTGAAGAGCGCCCAACGCGGAAATTAACTACGTCCCCTAGACGACGTTGACGACGACAACGACGCTGGACGGACGGGGCTGGCGACACCTCGAACCTTATGTATCGATGGTCCGAGAGAGTCTCCACCTCCGTCTCCACCCTCCATCCCTTCACTCTGCGTGCAATGGCTGGCGTGGCGAACGTGACGTCCACCACGGAACCTCCCGACCAACGCACGCAAGTCTGGACTGTCCCCACATTGAGCAGGGATAGTCCGGCAGCAAGCGCCCACTCCTCAACCTCCCTTTCTTTTGGATTCGTAGCCGGGTTCCCCCAAGCCGTGGAGTTGGCGTTGAGGTCGCCGGCTACGAACACCTGAAGGAGAGCTAGCTGCCCCACCAGCGGCCCCAGAGCGTCGAGAAACCGTTATAGGGCCGCCAGGTCACGGTTCGGGGAGAAGTAGACTCCGACGAAAGCCACCCCTCCCCGTACCGCTGGCATATACCCGTGGCCCCTCACCTTGACGACAAGAGGGGGTCCGGCTCCAGGCCTCACCACAATCGCCACCAAGCCCTCGGTGTCTCCCGCCCATTGTGGGCAAAGAGGAACGGCATATGGCTCGGCGACAATCCCGACGTTAACACACCACTCCACCATGGACTGCAGGAATAGGTCCTGGGCCCCGGCGGAGTGGTTGACATTCGCCTGGAGGACGCTGAGATGCGCGGGCATTATTCGGCCATCTCAGCGTCTGCCACTCGGTTCCCCTCTTGGGATGTTTGCGGGGGGAACTTCCCGCGAGTTGTTGGGGGCTTGCACGCTATGTGCCATGCTGGCCTACCAGCGTCCGCACACACTGCACAACGAGCGGTGGCTGAGCACCCGGCAGCTTTATGGCCAGCCTGGCCGCAGCGATAGCACAATGTACTACGGTCAGTGCCAGCTGTGCACGTGGCACCAACGTGCCCTAGTCCCAGGCAACGGAAACAGCGCCTGGGACGTGCCTGTATAAGGTGGACGACCCCCCTGCTCCACCCCACCGCTATGCTCTCGGCCTGCAGCAGTTTTTTCCCTGCCACCGCCGGGAGCTCAATGTGGGCTGTCCCCGAGCCCATTTGCCCTACGCGGATGTTCTTCACGTGGACTTATCCCGGGGAACAGACCCCTTTCTTTGCCACCGTGGTAGCTAGGCGCTCCGCGGTTACCGCGTCACTCAAGCCTGAGATCCTCATCTCCACCCTCTTCTTAGCCCTGAGCACCTCCACCTCCTCATCCAAGGCCTCCTTTAGAAGAGTGGCGAGGCTTTCTCCCCGCTCGTAGAGCCGGGTACCTCGATGAGGCGCGCCCCGGTCGCCGACTGGCGGATCCGGAGCGGGCCTATTCCCAACTCCTTAAGGTCGATACTGCCCTCTGCTTTGAGCAATATCGACTCGTACGTGGCCCCCCTGGCTACTGCCTCCGGCCGTAACTTGATTATTACGGCCGCTGAGCGGGAGAGCGCCAGCTTGGGCTTCGGGGCCTCCTTCTTAGTAGGTGGCGTTGAGGCCATTTTTGGACGCCGGGTTCTTTGCCAGCGGCGCTGAAGCCGTCTGCGGCTCTCCTCGAACTCCCGTCTATAGGCCCGCACCTCCTCGCGAACCAGTTCTGGCGCCCGTAAGTGTAGGCGCCTTGCCCCTCTTGGCCGCTGTCCGAGACCTACAGCCCCGCGGTCACTCCCGCCTCTGTCTCTGTGCCGGAGTTTTCCGACCACTCTGAGTAAAGGCCCTTCGCCCCAGTTCTGACTCAGACAGTGAGGTGACGGAAATGTCCTCCAGGACTTCAATATCACCTTGTGATTGGCCCTGAGAAGGACCGTCGGGTTGGCCCTGATAAGGGCCGTTGGGCTGGCCCTGAGAAGGGCCGTTGGGTTGGCCCTGAGAAGGGCCGTTGGATTGGCCCTGAGAAGGGCCGTTGGGTTGATTCTGAGAAGGGCCCTTAGCAACTCTATCACTACTCTCGCGTAGAGAAAACATCGCTTCACAGTAGTAGTCACACAAACAAAATACTCTACAACCAACTACAGCTTATAACATTCAGTCACCTGCCTGCCACCTGCGTTACCGGGGTCAGGACAGGGTCCAGGGGAGACGACGAAGACGTAGCTAGACACTTGGTAGACACTTGGGGACTCCCCCACAGATAGTGTTTAATCTGTAGGAATCGTAATATTTTTTTATTCCTTTATAAGTAATTTTATGGAGTTATTTAAGTATTTTTTAATAGTTTTATTTCGTTTGGGTTTGTTTTGTAAATCACTTCTTTCCTTTTTGAGCTTTAGTGCCTCTTTCAACAAGATTTTGGGTTTATGCGTTCTTATAGTATGTTTTAAAATTACTGGGATTGAATCTACGATTTTTTGGTGGTCTTCTTCCAGTTTTTAAAGTTTATGTGTTTCCGTAAGTTTAGATAATTATTTGCTTAAGCTAACGAGGTACGGCTCACATTCCTCTTTAGTTTAATTAATTTATTTATTTGTTTACTTTGGGAGGAACAACAGCTGAAAAATATAATGTTCAAATAGATAGTAGACGAAGAAATAGTCAAGTAAAAACGCGCTGTCAAAGATTACTCCAAAAATTGTCATCAGATCTCGATGAAATTTAAATGTGACCACATGATAAATATCGGCTTTCGATTAAATTAAAAATCATTAAAATCGGTACACCCAGTAAAAAGTTATGCGAATTTTCGAGGGTTTCCCTCGATTTCTCTGGGATCCCATCGTCAGATTCTGGTTTCTTTATCATAGTACCACACTTAGGATATCTCCTTTCCAAAAAAAAATATTTATCAAAATCGGTTCATAAACCACGAAGTTATCGTCGAACATAAATAAAATATATATATATATATATACGGTCGAATTGAGTAACCTCGTCCTTTTTTGAAGTCGGTTAATAAAAAGCTGCCAATAGTTCCCCACTGGTAGTCACAGAATAAGGAAGTATAAAACAGAAAACTTACGATACATATTAGTCGTAGTAAAAAGAACACTAAGTTTACTTGTGGTTACAGACAAGTTTCGTTGGATTTTTCTTACAGGATGCGATCTTGTATTAAGGGTGCATATATTAAAAATGTTTTTCTCGCCTTTATTCTTCTTTTGAGGGTCTTCGTCGATCTATCCCGCGGTGACCTGTCGTATTGGGAGATGGGAAGGAAGTACAGGGTTCATTTGTCGTTGCTCTTCTATTCTATTATGTGAAGTATTCGCTGGGTTAGGATTGTGAAAGGTTAAGCTTGGTTTCTGAAGAATATAATCGTTCATATTAGAAGATTTATTTTTCTTTGATGGCTGTTTTTTTGTTTTTTTTGTATTTTATGGCCCCTAGAGTGTGATGACTGTGGAGATTTAAAAAGGTTCCTCTGGTTTTTGTGGCGAACATAGTAAATAAATAAACACTACACACTCAACGGCCCCCAAGTAGGATTTTCTCCTGTGTCGGGGGTCCGGAAACACACACAATACACAAGCGCAACGCCCAGACCACGACAAACATCTATATGGCCGATACAAATGTCTGTCGTGAGCGGGAATCGAACCCGCGACCGCCAGCGCAACAGCCAGTGCTATGACCGCTGCGCCAACGCGTCGTCTATTATAAGTTTATCGTATTTTATAAAAGCTGTATTACCTGCTTCTTTTTCTTTCTTTAGTTGAGCTCGCAGTTGCTTGCGCTTATTTAGAACATCCAAAGGAAAATCTTGATCTTGATTTAACCGTAGTGAATGTAATTATAACTAGTTTAGCTTTCCTCCTTTCTTCCGTAGTCTTTTTCTGCGTTAATATTGTTCCTATCACAGGGGATTTTTAATTTTGTATTATATGTTGCATTTTAAATAGCATTTGTTTTATCTCTTTCATAAATTGATAACACCTAGCGACCTCTATGAGAAGCTGAAGAAACGATTCTAACAATTAGGTCGATATATATTCAATATATCGAAGGTTCGTTTATGAGTAGTAAGTGGTTTTGGTAAATGTTACTAGGTGGCGCTATTAATGATTAATATCACGTAAATTCTTAGCTGCTTTACGAAAAATCATATAATATTATATTAATGTTTCGTGTAGAATATTAGGAAAATTGGTGAATTATTGAGGAATTTAGGAAATTAGCTTATTACTTACGTGCCCCCCCCGAATTTGTGACTAACACCATAGATGTCTTTGTTAGTGTCGTGTTTGACTATTTAATTTTAAATAGTCGAATTACTTTTATCGTGTACACACTTTTTGGTATTTTGTTCATTATATGATCTCAGCCACAATCCACAAATCACTACAAAATTACAAAAAAGTATTGAGTGTGAACAAAAAATTTACAGACGGTCAATCATGTTGACGTTGTTTCAAAATTAAAGCTGTTAAATGGCAGCATTGCTGTATTGCGTCTCAGTGTTTATTTATAATTATTATTTTAATAATTAATTAATTTACAAAAAACAAAAGCTCTAATAATTTTTTTTAGTTTTTGATGTCGGTAGAGAAAGCAATATCTATAAAATGATATATATATATATATATATATATATATATATATATATATATATATATATATATATATACATATATATAATTTATGCGGACTAATTCTAAGGTTTTTTTTTCTAAAAAGGGAGGCAAACATCTTAACCTTAGCGTATTAATATATATGATACATAATTCTTGCCTGGACTCTCATATTAATACGGTAAATAGGGTCTTGCAATTCCTTAAAGACAATGGATTGAGAATAATGAAACAAAATTTTCCGACCAACTTTCGTAAAGACGGGAAACTGTTGCTACAGCCAATATAAAAATGGTAGTCACATATATATACTCGTAATATCCATGAAACTGGATCCAATCTGCGAAAACAAGGAACAGTTCGAAAACAAAAATTGCTTCCTTACAGCTGTAGTAGTTACAGCTGTAGTAGTTACAGCTGTAGTAGTTACAGCTGTAGTAGTTACAGCTGTAGTACAATGTAGTATTAATGCGAGGTCTACGCTTTGAATCTGATTTCGTTTAAATTTCTATTAAAAAAATACGTGTATTTAAGTAGTCATTATGTTTTGTTTTTTAATTTCAATTTCACCTCTGGTTTCTAAAAATATATTTCCTAAAATTTTTCATCAAGTACCCAAATAAGTTATTTGAAAGTCAATAAAAGATTTTACCACTTTTGAAGATATTGAAGATTTTCTAACCGACTAATTTTCTTCGGTCCAGTGTATATTTCGAGTTTAATAACTTTTTACTTTGCGATTTTGTTTAATTAGCCGTGGGAATACTAATAAAACGTAATGTGTATTGTTTTTTTTAATAATAATAATCGCTTCACACTCAACGGATCCCCCAGTAGGATTTTCTCCTGTTGGGGTCCGGAAAAACATACACACAACGCCCAGACCACGACTAACATCTATATCGTCGATACAAATGTCTTTGATTATAATTATTGACCTTTTTGACTATATAAAGTGAAACACATAAATAAGCAATCACTTCAATATCTTTAAAAACTGTCAATTGTCATATTGTTAATCATCTATCGCTAGGCGTTCGAATTTTTGTATTTTTGTTTCAAAAAAAATACTAGTAAAATGTCTGCGATGATGTAATTTTTTTTTAAATATTCTATAGCTTGAGATGGATTGAAAATAAAACAACTTGAATTTATTGTAATTGCAGAATCATATTTTTTTATGTACCACTGAGTGGCAAACTAGTCTTCGGTACCTCCGATGGTAAACGGTTACAGTAAGCTTTGGCGCCAGTAACATCAGTGTATCACAAGCACGTTGGTGCAAGTGCCGTATTCTTGGTTGCCACGCTGGTGTTTAGTTAAGAAAAAACAATACACATTAATAGGTTTTGATTACGCTATGACACAGACTGGAAGATGATAGAGAAATTCTGAAGAGTTACTAAAAAGCCTCTACTCATAGAAAACATTTTGCAAGCTTAATTACTTATTTTTTACGTTATTTAGTAATTTTTCCAATATTTATTTCCGGTAATATGTGAGTATATGTGTCTAATAATTTGTTTATCCTATTACTCTTCGACTTTTTAAGTGGCCAGTCAATTATTCTATAACTTACTTTATAACTTAAGAGAATAATATAAAGATAACGCTAAAACTGATAAAAAATGCACGCGAACGAGGTTTTGTCTACATGATCTAAATACCGGATATGTTTAGTAAATTAGGTTGAATAAATTAGGAACACTCACATAAAAATAATTGTTCTTTATTCAATAACTTTAATAATAATATTTAATTATGAACTATTAAAAATGCATTAATTATATATTTCTGTTGTATGATAATAATCTTCTTATGAATTCGTGATGTGGGTTAGATGTTTTCTTGTACTGATTGTGAAGAAACGATGCAATTCTATAAAAACCACCGTCTCTGGGTAACATTTAACTGAGGTAGGGCACAGCAGGAATTTCCTGCTCAAAATATGGAGCAGCCCGACTGGGGTAGTACCTCGACCTTACAGAAGATCGCAGCAAAATAATACTATTTTCAAGCAGTATTGTGTTCCTGCTGGTAAGTAAGGTGACCAGAGCTCCTGGGGGATTGGGGATTGGGTCGGCAACGCGCTTGCGATGCTTCTGGTGTTGCAGGTGTCTATAAGCTACGGTAATCGCTTACCATCAGGTGAGCCGTACGCTTGTTTGCCGACCTAGTGACATAAAAAAAATAAATAAAAAAAAAACATTTTATTATCGAATTTTTAGTCTTGTAGATGATCTAACTTCTGATGCAGAGTATTCAGATGAAATTGTTGAAATGATAAAATCTTGGTATAATACCGATGATACACAGTTGAAGAAGTAGACAAAAATGGCTGGCAGAGAAAAAACTTCCATTTGAAACTATTCTGTCTAGTGATTTGACAGATTTTTCCATAAATGACCGAAAACGACTTTAAATTTCCTATTAATATAAACAAGCAATACCATATTTAGCAAAGGCAACATATGATTAAGATAGCATGACTTTTCAGTTTGTCAGAGATAAAACCATTATATTGGAGGCTCAACTACAATCTCGCCATATTGGTAGAGAGGTTTATACATGTTTTATTTAATGTAAACCAAATTCAATTGGATGGAGTGAAATATAAAGATATAGTTGCGAATATGGTAATGGACTGAGGTCAATTGGTTTGTTATTCACGAATGCTGCAATAATTTTGCCTGGCGCACGGACAATATTTGGCTAAAATCCCCAAACCAGTAGCAATACTGAATATTCTATTCAATAAAGACAATATCTTATCTGTGATTGATGAAGATAGCGACGAGGACCGGTCGCAAATACATAAGAAGATTTTTATCATTCACAGATTCATATAGTTAATACATTTTTACCATTTTCAAAGTCTTAAAGCACCGGCCTATAAGTCAAAATTCAGAAACTATATTAGATCTTTGACGATTAGTAAAATATGATTTTTTGTTGCAAATATTTTTTAAAGTAGTTATTTCCTAAACTAAATATTTATCTCTACATTTCACACAACCTATAAAATTTTCCTCAATTCTATCATCGCCAGAGCATATAATATCTGTAGTGTAAATACGTTTTTTAAGTTATCATAATTAGTAGGTAGATTTGCGAAGACTTATATTCTGGTTCGTATTATTCTTTTAAAATTTACGTACGGGTTAATGAAATTTATACTAAATTTAAAATTAAAATAGGCACGAATATCTTGTAAATAAAGCTATCATTAGATAATGGTTTTATAAATTAAAAATAATTTACATAATCATTTGATCTTCTTAAAATTTCAGATCAGGTAGCAGTCATAAAAAATGTATCACAAAACTTTAGTATTAGTTTTGTCGTTTTTGTTTGTAACGACGGAGCCGGCAAAAATTCTAGGAGTGTTTCCAATGCCGTCCTTAAGTCATCAAGTTGTCTTCAGTAGAATAACTCAGGAACTTGCTAAAAGGGGTCATGAAGTGACAGTTATTACAACAGATCCGGCGTTTCCCAAAGGAAACGGACCAACAAATCTTAAAGAAATTGATATTCATGATGTATCTTATGAACTTTTCAAAAAGAATTTTCAAACTAAATACAAGGCCGGTGCTCAGAAACATCAAACATTTACAGAAATGAAAGACGGACTTCGAATATTCTCAAGTCTTTTTCACATCCAGGTACAAACACCACTAGTTCAAGAACTCTTGACAAACAAGAACAATACATTTGACCTAATATTAATTGAGTCTGTTACGCGCCCTGCACTTATTTTGTCGCACATTTTAAAAGCACCAGCAATTTTAATTAGTTCATTTGGAGCTATATATAAATATCATGACCTAATGGGTTCTCTGACACATCCAATTTTGTATCCATCTACCTTTCAAATGAAAATTTATAATCTGACTCTGTGGGAAAAGTTTGATGCCCTATGGTATCACTATACGAATAAATATGTGACCTATTTAAATGAATTTTATGTGCACGAAATGTTGAAACAAGATTTTGGATCAGATATTCCGACCTTAAAAGAATTATATAATAATGTGCATATGTTGTTTCTCAATATTCATCCTATCTGGGCAGACAATCAGCCTGTACCATCCGGTGTTATATTTATGGGTGGAATTCATCAATTATCTGAAAAGGAACTACCAAAGGTTTGTGTACAACTTGTAAATATAATGAAATTAGTGTTGCGATAGGTCTGTAGTTCTATGAAAATATAAATATATTTTAATTTACAGGATCTAAAAACATACTTGGACTCGTCAAAACGTGGTGTTATATACGTGAGTTTTGGAACCAATATATTGGCAAGAATGTTTGAACTAGAAACAGTTAAAATTATAGTGAACGTATTATCCAAGTTACCCTATGACGTTTTGTGGAAATGGGATCAGGACGAGCTGCCAGGGAATCCGGATAATATAAAAATATCCAAATGGCTACCACAATCAGATTTATTGAGTGAGGTTTTTAGAGATAAATATCTGGATACTGAAATTGATTTAAAGTTTTACTCAAACATAACAAATACTTTACAGGACATCCCAAAATAAAGCTGTTTGTCACACAAGCTGGACTTCAATCTACGGATGAAGCTATCACTGCTGGTGTGCCGCTTGTTGCTATACCGATGTTAGCCGATCAATGGTATAATTCTGAGAAATATCTCAAGCATGGTATTGGTATGAAACTCGATATTGACTTTTTAACTGAAGACAAACTTAAACATGCCATAGAAACTGTAATATCGGACGAAAGGTATATATATTAGCATTAATTATAGACAGTATATATAGGTAATAGACAGTAGTCAATTCTATTATTATTTTAATTTTGCACTAAATTATTGATGTATGAAATAGACGATGTAAACGTTAACGCTGTTTGAAATAACAAATACAGATCTTTTAACACGGTAATTTGCTAGCATATTGTCTCCAATATGTTTCGATATACGGACAGTAAAGTGTATCCACTACTAAACTTTTAGTTGTAATAATTAAAATGCTATGTAAGTATAAGCATTTCAGTTTTAATTTTTTTTTTTTTGCTTTGCGCTAATTATATCGATTAAGATTAGAATATCCAATATTCTAGTAATCTTAATTCTAAAATCTAATAGATTGCAAATTAATTTTACATTACACAGCCTAATTTGAGGTAGATACTAACAAAATATGTGATTATTTTTTATACTAAGTCAGTAATTTACTCATCAGTCAAAATCAAGGGACTTTTAGCTAATAAATACGCTTTTTATGCAATTTCAGTTATCGTCGAAATATTATTAAGCTTCGTGATTTAATGCATGATCAGCCTGAGACACCACTAGAGCGGGCGATATGGTGGCTTGAATATGCCATAAGACACGGTGGAGCAAAAGAACTTCGCGCACCAACAGCTAACATTTCAGTGGCTGAATATTTTGAGTTAGAATTGGTTTTAATTGTGCTATCAACAGCTGTCATTGCTTTGATATTATTAACTGTTACTTTTATATATGTAATTAGATTAATTCGTAAATTATTATGCAATAAAAACGAAGTATGTAAACCAGCAACTAAAAAGAAAACCAACTAAATGTAGAAAGCTATAAAATGTAAATGTGATTTTAATTTAAGAAAATTACACACTGCGAGATGTGAACAGTTTAAATAAGGTTGTGATGTGGTTGTTTTTTACAACCTTCAATTACATATATTTTTAAATAATAATGTGGTTTTAATGTATATAATTTGTGAGATTACAATGTTTTGTCGTAATTGGTGAGCAATTTTTGTCAAATTACTATTTGTTAGATGACCTTGTACTTTTTTTTAACTAGATTTTTAGTGCAACCAGCGTCTTGACAGTACTAAATTGTCAGTAATATCGTACTAGACATTATTTACAAGATAGAAAATATTAATACACTAATGAATAAGTTTACTTTATTGATTACTAGCTTTTATCACGGCTTTGCCCGTGAAGGTCTAGATTTTAAAGACTAATATTTTTAAACGACTTCAAAAAAGGAGGAGGATCTCAATTCGATTGTATTTTTTTTTATGTGTGTTACATCAAAACTTTTGACTGAGTGGACCGATTTCGATGAATTTTGATTTAATAGAAAGATGTTGCGTGTCATGGTCCAGTTAATTAATTAATGGAGACCTAACAATTACTTTTAGTTATATTTAATAACGCGTATTTACTTGACTATTTTTTTGTCGACCTACGTTGTATTAAACAGCATAACTTTTCACTGAGTTTATTGATTTTGATGATTCTTACTTTAATCGAAAGCTAATGCTTGTCATGTAGTCTCATTTAAATTCGCTCTAAATCTGATTACTACTCTTTGAATAATCTTCGATACAGCGCATTTAGTTGAGTGTTATTTGTATTAAGTATATCTCATAACTTTTTACTAGGTGCACCGATTTTGATGTTTTTTTTTATAAATCACAAGCTATTACTCGTTATGTATTTCATTTAAATAAGGTAGAGATATAATTATCACTTTTTGAGTAATCTTTGATGACGCGTATTTATGAGACGGTGCAACGCCACGTTACGCCACCGCCATCTATCTGAATTTATTAAAACCACGTAGTGAAGAATCGATCGAAGGATGCATCTACTATAACGTAGTGAGCTGTACTATCCACTAAGGTAGCAATTTATTCTTATTAATTTTATTGATTCTTGTTTTAATCAAAAGCGGATGCTTGTCTTGTGGTTCCATTTAAATTTAATCGAGATCTGATGACTACTTTTTGAGTAATCTTTGATAGCGCGTATTTACTTGACTATTTTTTTATCTATTTACGTAGTCTACTTGTCGATGTAATTGAACTCGTTTTTTTTTTCGTTTGCGAGCAAACACAGTTATAATTTCTAGAGTTTCAGTTTAAATTTATTCCAAAAAGGGCAGGGTTAATATTAAATTAAAAAAATAAAATAAAAATTCAGCCAGGCATATCGTACTGGCCGCTTTCCTCCTGTAGGAGAAGAATCAGAGCTTAATCCACCACGCTGTTCCAATGAGGATTGGTAGATATAAAAGCTCAATAACTTGACCGATCGCCATGAAATTTGGCACGCATTTTATCCCGGAAACATTTGATGTACCCGAGGGATAGTCAAAAGATTTTACAAGCGCAGCCGTTACCCTGGCTACTTTCCTATGTACATAGACGCAAATATCTTACGATATCAACTGAGATTAGTGAAAAAATCGCGACAATATGTCAAAAATTGATAATATTATAATATACTAGCTGTGCCCGCGGCTTCGCCCGCGTTTAAATCAGTGAGTCAAAAAGTTTGCCCGGCAAACTTGCCACGATGTCCTTAGATGGCGAAGTGGCTTCTTCCGGACCTGGACAGATATAATATCATAAATAACGGTTCGTTATTAAACAGGTTTGTTATTTTTGTTGGCGTCCTGTCGTGTTGGCGCATTGGCGCGTTAGCACGTTGGCGCATTGGCGTGTTGGCGTGTTGGCGCATTGGCGTGTTGGCGTGTTGGCGCATGGGCGTGTTGGCGTGTTGGCGCATTGGCGTGTTGGCGTGTTGGCGCATGGGCGTGTTGGCGTGTTGGCGCATTGGCGTGTTGGCGTGTTGGCGCATTGGCGTGTTGGCGTGTTGGCGTGTTGGTGTGTTGGCGTGTTGGCGTATTGGCGTATTGGCGTGTTGGCGTGTTGGCGTATTGGCACATTGGCGTGTTGGCGCATTGGTGTATTGGCGTGTTGGCGTATTGGCGTGTTGACGTGTTGGTATGTTGGAGTGTTGGTCTGTTGGCGTGTTGGAGTTTTGGTATGTTGGCGTGTTGGCGTGTTGGCGTATCGGCGTGTTCGCATGTTGGCGTTTTGGCACATTGGCGTGTTAGCGTGTTGGCGCATTGGCACATTGGTGTGTTGGCGTGTTGGCGCATTGGCGTATTGGCGTGTTGGCGTATTGGCGTGTTGGCGTGTTGGCGTGTTGGAGTGTTGGAGTGTTGACGTGTTGGCGTGTTGGCGTACTGGCGTGTTGGCATGTTGGCGTTTTGACATGTTGGGGTGTTGGCGTATTTGCGTGTTGGCGTATTGGCGTATTGGCGTATTGGCGTATTGGCGTATTGGCGTATTGGCGTATTGGCGTGTTGGCGTATTGGCGTGTTGGCGTGTTGGCGTGTTGGCGTGTTGGCGTGTTGGCGTACTGGCGTGTTGTCATGTTGGCGTTTTGACATGTTGGGGTGTTGGCGTATTGGCGTGTTGGCGTATTGGCGTATTGGCGTATTGGCGTGTTGGCGTATTGGCGTGTTGGCGCATTGGCGTGTTGGAGTGTTGGCGTGTTGGCGTGTTGGCGTGTTGGCGTGTTGGCGTGTTGGCGTATTGGCACATTGGCGTGTTGGCGTGTTGTAGTGTTGGCGTGTTGGCGTATTGGCGTGTTGACGTATTGGCGTGTTGGCGAATTGGCGTATTGGCGTGTTGGCGTGTTGACGTATTGGCGTGTTGGCATGTTGGCGTGTTGGCGTACTGGCGTGTTGTCATGTTGGCGTTTTGACATGTTGGGGTGTTGGCGTATTGGCGTGTTGGCGTATTGGCGTATTGGCGTATTGGCGTGTTGGCGTATTGGCGTGTTGGCGCATTGGCGTGTTGGAGTGTTGGCGTGTTGGCGTGTTGGCGTGTTGGCGTGTTGGCGTGTTGGCGTGTTGGCGTGTTGGCGTATTGGCACATTGGCGTGTTGGCGTGTTGTAGTGTTGGCGTGTTGGCGTATTGGCGTGTTGACGTATTGGCGTGTTGGCGAATTGGCGTATTGGCGTGTTGGCGTGTTGACGTATTGGCGTGTTGGCATGTTGGCGTGTTGGCGTACTGGCGTGTTGGCATGTTGGCGTTTTGACATGTTGGGGTGTTGGCGTATTGGCGTATTGGCGTATTGGCGTATTGGCGTGTTGGCATATTGGCGTGTTGGCGCATTGGCGTGTTGGAGTGTTGGCGTGTTGGCGTGTTGGCGTATTGGCGTGTTGGCGTGTTGGCGTATTGGTGTGTTGGCATGTTGGCATGTTGGACTGTTGGCGTGTTGGTGTGTTGGCGTGTTGGTGTGTTGGCGTGTTGGCGTGTTGGCGTATTGGCGTGTTAGTGTGTTGGCGTGTTGGTGTGTTGGCGTGTTGGAGTGTTGGCGTGTTGGCGCATTGGCGTGTTAGCGTGTTGGCGTTTTGACGTGTTAGCGTGTTGGCGTATTGGCGTATTGGCATGTTGGCGTGTTGGCGTGTTGGTGTGTTGGCGTGTTGGCGTGTTGGTGTGTTGGCGTGTTGGCGTATTGGCACATTGGCGTGTTGGCGCATTGGCGTATTAGCGTGTTGGCATATTGGAGTGTTGGCGTGTTGGCGTATTGGCGTGTTGGCGTGTTGGCGTGTTGGCGTATTGGCGTGTTAGAGTGTTGGCGTGTTGGCGTGTTGGAGTGTTGGCGTATTGGCGTGTTGGCGCATTCGCGTGTTGGCGTGTTGGCGTTTTGACGTGTTGGCGTGTTGGCGTGTTGGCGTATTGGCACATTGGCGTGTTGGCGCATTGGCGTATTGGCGTGTTGGCGTGTTGGCGTATTGTCGTGTTGACGTGTTGGCATGTTGGAGTGTTGGCGTGTTGGCGTGTTGGAGTTTTGGTATGTTGGCGTATTGGCGTGTTTAAGTTAGGCGGACAATAAAAAAAATGTCGATGCTTACAATTTTAGTAATTTTCCAATATGCAATGAATCAAAACTAATGAATGAAAACTATTGCTAACGGGCGTCAGATGTAACCATCCAACTGCTGTCAAACGCCCTTAGCAGTGGAATATCAAAAAATCCGTTCTTAGCGGACGCTTACTAACTATAATCTCCCACCCTGCTAAATTTCATCTTTGTCCATCCTGGATGGATGGACCATCCAGCGGTTTTTGAGTTCTCGTGATGAGTGAGTCAGTGACCTTTCTCTTTTATATATATAGATTACGATGCATTATTTGGACTCCTTTTCACCATCTATAGAGCATACATTTTAAATTTCGTCTCTTACTTTAAAAACATAGGCCTTTCATACAAACTTCCGACCCCCGTTTTATCTTTTACGTCCTATACAAAACCTACTTGCCAAATTTCAAGTTTTTAGTCGTTATAGTTTCGGAAATTTCGTGATGAGTGAGTCAACCTACCATCCCTCGTTTTAACCCCAAAAGGAAGTTGATTTCTAAAGGTACATTATTTAGACACCTTCTCACCATCTATAAAGCATGCATTTTAAATTTCAAGTCTCTTACTTCAAAAACATAGGACTTTCATACAAACTTGCAACCCCTGTTTTATCCCCTTAGGGGTCGAATTTCGTAAAATCCGTTCTCAGCGAATGTTTACGCCTTATAAAAAACCTACCTGCCAAATTTCAAGTTTGTAGGTGTTAAAGTTTCGGAGATTTCCTGATGAGTGAGTCAACCTACCATCCCCCGTTTTAACCCCAAAAGGGAGTTAATTTCTAAAGATACATTATTTGGACAACTTTTCATCATCTACACAGCATACATTTTAAATTTCAAGTCTCTTACTTCAAAAATATAGGACTTTCATACAAACTTGCAACCCCCGTTTTACCCCCTTAGGGGTCGAGTTTCGTAAAATCCGTTCTTAGCGGATGTCTATGTTCTATAAGGAGCCTACTTGCCAAATTTCAAGTTTGTAGGTGTTATAGTTTCGGAGATTTCGTGATGAGTGAGTGACCTTTCGCTTTTATATATATTATAGAATATCATCAAGGACAAAAAAGTCAAAGACAATTATTAAAAGAATCATCTTTATTGATAATGGTTACCTTAATTTCACTTTTAAACGTAGTATAAATGAAATAAAATATATTGTTTATTCGTTTTAATATAACGGAAATTTGAAATAGGACTGCCGTGTAGCGTAGTAGAATAATGTCAATGTCAATTTGTTATTATCAATTGTAAATTCTGAAAGCCTTCTCCATACTATGTGACTTTGGCGAAACCATCTGTGCTAGCTTGGCACTGTTAGAAGCCATTTCTGAATGAATGAATGAAAATTCTGAAAGCCATTAAACCAACCAATCAATCAATTAACTGTAAATGCGTATTTTTGTTTTTTTTTTTTGTCAAATTTTTGTGAATTATGAACAGTCTTCTTCTTCTTCCTGCCCTTATCCCACTTATGTAGGGTCGGCACAACATGTTTTCCTCTTCCATTCCTCTCTATTATTCGTCACTTCAGTGCTTACTCCTTTCTTTCTCATATCCTCACTCACACAATCCATCCATCGCTTTTTCGGTCTGCCGATCGCTCTTCGTCCTTCGACATTCATCCCTAACATTTTTTTACCGACATAGTGGTCATCCCTCCTCATTACATGCCCATACCACGCTAACCTATTGCTCCTCATTTTCTCTGTCACGGGTGCTACTTTCAAACTTCCCCTTATATACTCATTTCTAATCCGATCTTTCCTCGTCACTCCACACATCCATCTTAGCATTCTCATCTCGGCTGCGTGCATTCTTCTTTCATCCGTCACTTTTGTTGCCCAACATTCCGATCCATACATTACGACAGGTCTTATGATCGTTTTATAGATTTTCCCCTTAAGTTTAAGGGGCATTCGTGGATCACAAGCTGTTCCAGAGACCTGTCGCCATTTCATCCATCCCGCATTTATTCTATTTTTCACGTCACGGTCTATGTTGCCGTCATTTTGTATTAATGACCCAAGGTAGCGGAAGTCGGAGCAGACTGGTAGGGATACACCATCCAAGGCAATATGGGAAAAACCGGACGAACCGCTGAAATCGCAGAACAAGTGCTCGGTTTTAGACCTACTATCCTCAATCCCGTGCCCTCCAGTCTTTCCTGCCATTTTCCCAGTCTGCTCTGTACCTCAAGCACATTATCTCCGACAAGAACAACGTCGTCAGCAAACAGCATACACCAGGGTGCTTCCTCCTGTATGTCTGATGTTAGAACATCTATTACCAGGAGGAATAGATACGGGCTTAAAGCCGACCCCTGGTGCAAACCTACAGCCACATTGAACTTGTCAGTTACCCCGGCTTCGGACCGGACGTGGGTGCTAGCTCTATCATACATCGCCTGAACAAGTCGTACATACTTCTCTGGCACTCCTTTCCCTTTCATAGCCCACCACAGAACCTTACGGGGGACTCTATCGTATGCCTTTTCCAGATCTACGAACACCATATGCAGGTCTTTTTGTGCGAGTCGATATTTTTCGCAGAGTTGGCGGAGTGCAAATATGGCGTCCGTAGTTCCCCGGCCCGGCATAAATCTAAATTGGTTCTGTGTGACCTTACATTCTTCTCTCATTCGTCGCGCTATCACTTTCTCCCATATCTTCATACTATGTGACATGAGCTTTATTCCCCGATAGCTGCTGCAGTCCTGTATGTCACCTTTATTTTTAAAAATGGGCACCAGTGAACTGTAGCACCATTCCTCGGGTATGACCTCTTCTTGCAGCAAATTATTGAAAAATAAAGTCAGCCACTTCCATCCATCCGCCTTCAAAAACTTCCATACTTCCGCTGGTATACCATCTGGCCCAACTGCTTTTCCATTCTTCATACTCTGCACTGCCCAGTTAATTAAGCAGAATTATGAACAGTGTTTTTGCTTTATTGTTTGGTAAGAGTAAAAGTAAGAATTAACGTTGTACATTTTTCTGAGTTCATTAGTAATTTATTAATCTGTTGTATTACTATTTATAAACCTCAGTTATATATATTTCGTTGCAGTAGGGTTTTTTAATGCCTACTTTAAAAATCTTATGAATTTTATTCGTTATTACAGTTTTTGTTTCATTTGCATTTTGCGGTTTATTACCTTTCTTGGATAGAAATATGTTGACTATCAATTGATATATTATTTGTGCCTACATGAATTTTAAAATCGTTTAATGTGCATAACAAACAAGGTTTAAATTTACCTGCACAATTTTGGGATGGGAACCCGGTCCTGCTAGACACGGCGTCGTCGGGATTGTTCAGAGGTGAGCCGGACAGTCCCCCTGGAAGGATCCTGTTGCCTGCAGATCCGGGACCCACCAATTAAAGCGGCTGAAGGCGCCCGCAGGGGTTTTGGTCGGTATTACACCCCCAAGTGCTGAAGCCGACATACGGTCTAGGAATGCCTACCCGGGCATCCTGGATATCACCCGTAAATGGGTTCCCCTGCGATACCAAAAAAAAAAAAACGTTCCATCAATCGTCCCCAAAGAATAAAATGATAACTTCAAATATCTTAGTTTTAATCTTATGCCATTTTAGGGATCTGTGGGCGGTAATAAATCTGCTCAATTTTTTTATTTCACGAAGTTACAAAATTTTATCATAGTATTCATACATTGAACACAGACCTTAAATTACGAGATTTTTTTATTTAATAATTTTCTCATAAATTTACTATTTTTTTAAATTTAAGTTTTTAATTTAACATTTTACGAGAATAAGACGATATTAAATTATTATAATCATCACTTGCGGCCTAACAATCCGTAGAATAAAATAACAAGTAATGAGTGGAATATGTGACTCGGGTCAGGCTGTATGATGATAATGGATATTATAGACCTTAAACGATGACTCATTTTGATTATTATATAAGTTTTAACTTCTTTAGCGGCGTTGTGCACTTTTTTGTGATGGGTAAAAAATGTTAATCTCGTGTCAGCTGATCGCGTCAGCCGCCAAGACACGTGGCCTAAGTGCCTAGTGCGAGTTTTGTTTAATCCGTCTCGCAATAACGGGCGTAAACTTTAACTTCATTTTGTATGGGAAATTCGGGATTTCAACCTAGTTCTCGCGTTTACCGATAGATGACTCTGTATCGATTGTATCGTATACTCTTCTTTATCGTCTAGGCTGAAAAATTCGTAAGACGGAGGGCGATTCGTAGACAGCCGGCGCGGCGTAGGAGAGGAAGTATCCCCTCTCATTCTACCGTGCGGCGAAAATTGATGGGCGAAAATGTATGCCTGCGCCTGCTGTTTCGTTTAAGCGCTTGTGCGAATGTTGTCGTGTGTGTTATTTTAATGTAAAATAATTGTAAAAGTTTGTGTACGATAGCGCAATAAATGAGTATTGTATTTTACCACATTAATGATAGTACTTTTATACTGATAATTAAAGCAATTCGTGCAA
This sequence comes from Melitaea cinxia, assembly GCF_905220565.1. Lineage (NCBI taxonomy): Eukaryota > Metazoa > Arthropoda > Insecta > Lepidoptera > Nymphalidae > Melitaea > Melitaea cinxia. Next base: position 8,657,307 of record NC_059415.1, read on the forward strand.
AATTATTCACCAACCATTCCAAAATATCAAAAATGCACAACGTTAATATTCAAGTTTTCACTTCTTTCGCCACTCCCGGAGTGCAAGCCGTTGTTTATTTTTTTTCTTGAATACTATCTGTATTTTAATAACTAGGCATGTTTCACTAAATCATTTCGAACATACAAGAAATAACCTTTTATCAAAGCTATGAATCACTAGCTTGCGCCCAGAAAAATATGTTTTTTATTTTTATTCTTCGGGGACAGCGAAAAAACTACGCTGTAAATGGGTATAGTATTTTCCCTTAAAACTCGTTCGTAACAAATCGTGAAGTACGCGTAGTATGCTTTATAATTTGTTAGACTTAGTGGTGAGACATGGATGTTGTGTGAAATTGTCATAGAAGTTTAAATGAAATGCAGAGACAGGCTTGTTTTAGTATGAACAATAGAAAAAATAAAACTATACTACAAAGAAAAACTGAACATATCTGAGAGATAACAAATGTGTACAAGATGTCAAGGTCAAATCTAAATACATCAAGCATACAAAAATTATGAAATAGACGCACATATTATTGTTCTTGAAACAATAAAATCAACCATTTAATATATCACATTGAAGTGAAATGAAGAATAATATTTAAAATAAATAAACATTACTAACAAACAATAATTACTTATTTATTAGAAAACTATTGGTTACCTACGTAACTTACGTAGCCAATAGTTTTCTAATTTATTTATTTATTTATTTATTAGCACCAACAAATTACGTTTGCCACAGCCGATGGATCCAAAAAAAACCAATTACTTTTATAAAAATTTATTAATATAGTGAAATTTAAAATAAAACTTATTCTAAGTAACAATAGTTCTCGATGCTAGAGACTCTATATAATTGAATTATTATTTGTTAAAAATGTAAAAAGTAAAATATGAGAATGCTGATGATGCTCTTGATTGACGTCATATATTGTAGCGGCGACTCGTGGCGACGCGCGATGTCAGCGATTCCCTTGTAGGCATTGTACGTAACACCTCCACCCGCAGAACAGCAACTATTTTGTCAGCTTCAGAGAAAATGTTGCTGGAAGTTCATCCCGTCTAATGGTAGTTTTATCTACTTCTTCATATACAGGTGTCTTAGGAGTTTGATGCTTTTCTTCATTTTCTGATTTGAAGGGCCAGCATCTATATATTCGCCTTATTAATACAATGATTACAACTGATACACAAGATATTAGGATGTAGAATGGTATCGTTGTATGGTATAAAACAATTGATTGCGTCTTATCTATCTGTATAGGACTTTCTATTAAAAATTTATCTTGGATGCTGTGAAGTTCGTCTAAACTAATTGTTTTAGAACCGGTGTGGGTGTAGGTAGTGGTTTGATTAATTTTGTTGTACGGGATCCTAGATAGCTTCAGCGGCTGGCCTTTTATCTCATCATTTTCATTGATGACAGTGAATTCACTAGTCCGCAGCAGGCAATTTATGGGAATGGTGACCAAATAACTTCCTTGTAGTGTATTGAATTCTTTTCTTTCACATGATAATTGCACTTTCTCTGGCTCAGGTAATGAGATGACATAATGTTGATCGTCCAGTTTAACTATCGCTACAGCAGATAACATAACCTTCGTGAAGTGGCAAGTTTCCTTTAGATTTTGGTTAGTGATGAGCTCTTGAATGCAGTCTGGTTCTGTACGAATTTGATGACTTATATTCTGGTCACAGAGATATAATACCCTGCTATACTTCGGGCATTCAGCCTCTATGTACACAAATGCTTTCTCATTTGTTGCTATATAAGGAAAGGGAGGAATAAGGGCTAGTTGTTTTTCATTTGGAACGATAGATAATCTGTACAAGTTATATCTGTCTAGGGATATTATAGGAAATTTGTAAACTATAACTATTGTTTTATCATTATAGTAGGAACCCAGTTTAATTAAGTCATAATATTCCCGTAATTCTAAATCAGGAATTTGCTCCTTACCATATATACTTATTAACTTATCTAACATTGATTTTAATACTTCTATATCTATCATAGAATGATGAGTGCTCGATGCACGAATAAAAGCCATTATATTTTCTAACCTAACTATTTCTAGAACTAAATCCTCTACATTATTACTTATAATTCCTAATAATTGGGCAAACTGTGCTGACTGGACTAAACTATTGTCTCTACGCGAATTTACTTCTAAAAGAAATTCTAATGTGTTATTAATTTTTTCTTGATTTATGGTTAACTGGTCTAAAATGCTTTTATGTTTTAACATCCATTCTTTACTAAGACTAATATGACTATTGAATTCTGAAATAATTTTATTCTCGTTATTTTGCAGTATTTGAATAGCCTCATTGTACTTTTGAGCATCAAGATAGTCTAAATTACCTGTAATACTTTTTATTAATGATCCAAGGCTATCTACAAGACCTCTTTTAACTCTTAAAGGTTCTAAGGATTTAACTTGACTCAATACCTTGTTAAGCTTGTTTGTAAGATAATTAATCTGGTACTCGTAAAGAATGTAAGTTTCATTGTTCAGTCTAGTCTTGAATATGTTAAGTTGTGTCTGTACAGAATATATTTTATCTTCAATGTCAGTTAGTTTTACATACTGTATAAAGGAGTGATAATGTGATATTAGTCTGGTCGGTCCCAATTTGTAGGGTAAAAGTCCAGGTCCGTCAGCTAAGCTTTCAAGTCTTATGGTTTGAGGATGCGACACGTGTATTGTCAGCAATAGCAGAATCCTGCAACAATTGATTACTTTTAGGTACACGTTTTAGACGCGATTTAGCTACGGGGCCTCGCTTTTTCGAAGTGTATATATGGATTGGTAAATCAGCTAAGACTGTGTCCTGTGTGTATCGTGGTGCTAACTTCTGTCGGCTAGCTATAGGGTTTTTGATAAAAACTCGTTGGTCAGGCTGGTATTCTACTTCGGGTTCTCGATTTTTATTTCTATTATTCATTAAATTTGTACGGTCTACATTAGTGGATTCGTTAATTACCTCATATACGGTTTTCATCTGGTCACGGTGTGTAAGGATATATTGTTGCATTAAATGTTCCGTTAAGTCTATGTCTAAGGGGTCTCTGGGGTCGAAATGTCCTCTAATTATGTCATGGGGTCTACACTTAGTAAAGCTATGTATGGAACTATTGTAAGCTAGTATCGCGTAAGGCATTTGATTTACAGTGGGTTCATCTTTTTGTTTCAATCGGAGTATGCGTAGATGTTCTAATAAGGTTGAATGGAATCTTTCTACAATGCCATTGTCATTTGGGGAATTAGCTAAAGTTCTGTGGTGGTTAATTTTGTGTAGTCTTATAAATTCGTTAAAAAGTTGGTTTGTAAATTCAGTTCCATTGTCAGTAACTATAGTCAGGGGTAGTCCGTGGTGAGTACAGTAAATCAATAGTCCTTGTAAAATACTGATTGCTGTACCGTCACGTAAATGATAAGCTTGACCGTATTTTGAGAAGGAGTCTACAAATGTCAAATACTTCTCGTTCTGAGCAGTGAATATATCCATGTGTACTATCTCTAAAGGTTTGGTTGCTGGCGGTACAATATTAAATATTGGTCTTATGGGGTTTCTGTCGTATTTTGTCTGTCCACATACAGTACATTCATTGACGTATTTGGTGATCTCCTCTTTCATCTTAGGCCAATAATAGCGACGAGATAAAGCCAAGTAACATTCATTAATGCCTCTATGATTTGTCTTTCCTTCGTGATAATGTTTAAGTATCTCTTGCTGCCTTAAATATTCCTTTACATCTTCTAGCTCGGTTTTTGCCAAAACTAGATTCATAGAGGAATTTTTAAAATTTCTCTGGAGTATTGGTAAAATTGAATACATGCCTAGGGGTGGTGAGATCTTAAGGGCGGTTTTTACTTTAGGATTAACGTATTCTTTAATAGCATTAACAACGTCTTGTTCTAAGGAGGATTCTGAAACTTGTATGTGAGTCCGTGTGTGAGTGTCAAACGGTTTTGTTACGGTTGTACGTCGTTTAATGTCACCTACTATAGTGAAACAGATCTGTCTATGGAATTTATTAAGGGGCTCGTCAGTAATTGGTATCTCAAGTATGGGGTTTTCGCTAGATGTATGTATGGTAGCAGTTGAGGATCCTGATGGTTCGGGTATGATGGATATATCGATTCCGCATTCTTTTAAAAGAGATTCAGTTTCTTCGTTATTTACTTGAACTCGCGACAAAGCATCTGCATTGGTGTTACAGTTTCTTCGTTATTTACTTGAACTCGCGACAAAGCATCTGCATTGGTGTTACATTTTCCTTTTTTATAGATAATGGTGTAGTCGTATTCGCTAAGTTTAAGTCGCCATCGAGTAAGTCTAGAGTTCGGTTCTTTTAAGTTCATAATCCATTGGAGGGGTTTATGATCAGTAAGAATTTTGAATTTACGGCCAAATAAATAGGGTCTAAAATACTTAGTAGCCCATACTATGGCTAAGAGTTCTTTTTCAATTGTGCTATAATTTAACTCACTATCATTTAAAGTTCTGGACGCGTAACAGATAGGCTTATCGGAACCTATTGGGCCTTGAGAGAGAACAGCACCTATAGCTACATTTGAGGCGTCGGTTGTCAAAATGAAGTCCTTTGTAAAGTCTGGATACTGTAATATGGGGTCATTTGTCAGAAGAGTCTTACATTTTTCAAAACAGTTAACGTACTCGGAATCTAATATAATCTTATTGGATTTCTTAAGGCATTTAGTCATGGGTTTAGTTAAGCGTGCAAAGTCGGGAATAAATTTTCTATAGTATCCTAGAAGTCCTAAAAATTGTTTTATTTCTTTCGTGGTTTTAGGTAAAGGATAATTTTCAATAGCTTTAATCTTATCTGGGTTTGGTTTTATACCATCTCTACTAATTAAATGACCAAGATATGCAGTTTCTAACTTTAAAAACTCGGATTTGTCCATTTGTATTTTTAAATTAGACTCTCTTAATCTACTGAAAACTTTTTCGAGATTTATCATATGTTCTTGAAGTGATGTACTGAATACTATAATGTCATCAAGATAAACTAAGCATATTTCGTTTTGAAGTCCTCGGAGCACGTTATCCATTACTCTTTGGAATGTTGATGGAGAGTTCTTTAAGCCCATGGGCATGCGTAGAAATTCAAAATGCCCATGTTCGACATTGAAAGCTGTTTTTGAGATGTCATCAGGGTTCATCTCTACTTGATAAAACCCTGAAGCTAGGTCTAGGGTGGTAAAATATTGGCATCTACCTAACTTATCTAGTACGTCTGTTATGTTGGGAATAGGATACTTGTCGTCAATAGTCTTGTCATTTAATTTACGAAAGTCTACTACAATTCTCCACTTCTGTCTACCGGAAGCGTCTGCCTTCTTAGAGACAACCCAGATCGGTGAGCTCCATGCTGAGTCCGAGGGTCGTATAATACCCTGTTCTAACATCTTGGTTATCTGGTCCCTAACTTCCTGTCTATGTATGTATGGGTATCGATAACTTTTAGTGTGGACGGGAATTTCGTCATGGGTCCTAATATGGTGTTTGATTTTATTAGTGAATGTAAGGGGTTCTCCTTCTATATAAAACACGTCAGCGTACTGTGAACATAGGTTTTGTAAGTTAACTCGTTCCTCAGCATTTAGATGGTCAGTACGAAGTCTCGCTAATACGTCCTTAACGCGTTTCGGGTCTTGTTCGGTACGTGTGCACTCGATATTACACATGTCTAGTTGTACTGGCTGGTCACACAAAAAGGTCACATCATCATTTGTCGGGTTTTTAACTTCAACTATACTAGTCCTGTCGGTCACAGTCGTAATACAGTCATGAATGATACAGTTAAATAAAATTTGTGAAGGTATATACACTTCACCATCGGGATGACAGATAGGGATATTAACTAAGCGAGTAGAATTGGCGGGAATAATTATTTCAGAGCTGGGTTTTCTACATTGATAACGTAGTAGTGGTATGCTGGCACTCTCAGTAAACAGTATATTATGTTTAAGATCTATTTTACAGTTTTCTAATAAGTCTAACCCTATTAAACCATCAAAGTAATTATGAAATTTATATATAAATAATTTCATATTACTTTGTATATTAAATTCTGGAAAACTAGGTATAGTTATTGAATAGTCATGAACACTAGTTACTCGTGAATTAGTTACTTCGAAAGGATCAAAATTTTTAGTTATATACGGATAGAATTTTTCTACAGCTTCGGGGCTTATAAATGATTGATTTGCGCCGGTATCTATGAGGAATCTAAGAGGTGGATTACGAATCTGTATAAAAGGTAATTCTTTTTTTGAATGCAAATTTAATTCTATCTTGGTTTTGAATCGCGAGAATCCTTCGTAAAATCCTGCTCCTTTTGACTTGTAGAAGGTTGTGGGGGTTCTTCACTGTTATTAGAAGGTGAATTGTAGTCTTGAGAGTCGATGTCATAAGGGTACTCGTAGGGGGTATGAGTAGTATTTTGATAGTCATAATAATTATAATCACTGTACGAATCAGTATAGTCGGTATAGTATTGGTCGTAATAGTAGTCTGGGTAACAATTATAGTCGTCATAAGTCTCATTAAAGTTAACTTCTTTTGATTTAAAGTAATTCGATGGAGGAGGGTTTCCAAATCTCTGCCAGTCATGTCCAGGGATTCTAGGTGGTAATGGCTTAGGAACAAAGTGACTGACTCCACTCATAGGCTTCTCATTAAAATTGTGTGGGGGATTTGATCGGGGCGGTAAACGAAACACATTACTCTGGGGGTTGTAATTCGGTGGCGGTGCGCGAAACATTTGCTGGGTTCGACTAGAGAAACGATTCGGTTGATTATTGAATTTAAAAGCTTGGGGCTGTGCAACAGGAGAGTTAAATCTAAAACCTTGGGGTTGTGGCTGGTAATAACGCGGTCCAACTGGAACGGGCCAGTTAGGTACGGGTCGCATAGCGCTGGGAGTATTTAATACTATATTATGAGACGTAGCTTTAGACGTATTCTGAGTATTAAATTTAGGAGGATCATTACGCTGCTGTAAATACATTATATTTAGTTCTTCTTGAACAAATTCTAAAGCCTTTTCAATCGTTTTCGGACGCATGCAACGAATACGTGAACCTAGGGGTTCTTTTAACCCTCGTACGAAAGCCTGCATTGTAACCTTTTTATAAAGTGCCCGCTTAGCTTCAATTGTCGTCTGTAAGCTCTCGTGTAAAGTTACGTATGTCATTATGGTGCTGAACAAGGTCTGGCATTGATCATAAAATTCCTGAGGGGATTTATTACCCTGTGTAGCCAAAGAGAGGTCATTGTACAAAGCCGTTTCATCTCTTTGATCAGAAAAATTGTTAATTAATGCTGATCTTATTCCAGTCCAGGTTTCAGGGATGCCGTTGGAATTAATAGTTGACGCGGCGGACCCTGTTATTTTATTCAGTATACCGTTTAAAAGACATAAATTACTTAACTCACTACCTGGCTCGGCACTCGCATATTGTAAAACTATTTGATCACATATATTAATAAATCTAGTTAATATATTCGGGTTACCATCAAATTCTGGCACTAGGCGTAAGGCCTTAAAAATTACGTCGGGATCGTATGACATATTTGAATTAAATGAAATATTTAAATTAAAATCTAATTTATTATTTATATTTCTATAACTATCTAATATATAACGGCGAGCCTGACGTGATGCAGATTGCCGGGGACAAGGCTTTTCGTGATGAAAAATCTTGAGGATAAAATATCTTAGGACAAAAGGAAGCAACACGAGAAAGATTCAAGTGTAACTCACATGTGTTTCATCTCTGGCTCTTCTTGGTGAATCGATGACTGGATTCTCCACACGGCTTGGCAGCTCCGTAGATTCTGGATACTCGTAGCGTGACTTGATAGCCACCGGGCGACTCGTGAACGTGAATATCGATATGAGAATATTCTAATGCTCGCGAACTGACCCGCGAGTATCCTACCGACTGCGCCAATTACGTTTGCCACAGCCGATGGATCCAAAAAAAACCAATTACTTTTATAAAAATTTATTAATATAGTGAAATTTAAAATAAAACTTATTCTAAGTAACAATAGTTCTCGATGCTAGAGACTCTATATAATTGAATTATTATTTGTTAAAAATGTAAAAAGTAAAATATGAGAATGCTGATGATGCTCTTGATTGACGTCATATATTGTAGCGGCGACTCGTGGCGACGCGCGATGTCAGCGATTCCCTTGTAGGCATTGTACGTAACAAACATGATAGACACTGACAATAAACAGATATAATCATAAACAAAAGATCTTAAAAGCTAAGCGTTATCTTACGAGTAATTATAAGGAGTTACACTCATTCTATTAATTAACGCACTTATACATAAACATTATTATAACTAACAATAACAATTAAAATGCATTAAAAGGCAATTCAAAATAGTTCAATAAAGTCTCGATCAATTGACTATACAGTTGAAATAATTAATATGCTATACCTATATATTGTGTGTATTAGGATCAGTGTGTTTTACAAATAAAGTTATTATTATTATTATTATTATATATACTAAGAAGCATTGCAATAAATAAAAATTATCTTTTACTACTTCGGGGCTATTGTAAACATTCACAATTGATTAAAAAAAAATTTTTTTTATCATTGTAGTTTTGTATTTTGGGATTTGGCTAGATTAGATATTGACTTTTGTTACGTGTACATTTAAAAATATGTTTATACTAGCTGTGCCCGCATCTTCGTCCGCGTGGAATTCAGAAAAATAGTTATTATTCAGTTAGCAGTTATAAAAAAAAACTAAAATAAAAATAGCCTAAGTTACCTCTTATTAGATCAGCTTTCTGCCAGTGACAGTCCCGTCAAAATCGGTCCAGCTGTTTTAGAGATTAGCCGGAACAAGCAGACAGGTAGATAGACAAAAATCGTAAAAAATGTTTTTTTTTTGGAAAATGTACCGTGTATACATCCATATGCATTTAGTAAAAAGCGGTTATTTTAATATTACAAACAGACAGTCAAATTTTATTTATTTGTATAGCTACGTAATAAACAATCTTACTGAATGTATTTTTTTATTGTTGGAAATATCTCTTCACTGTCAACACTTTTTTTTTTCTAAAATTTCTATCTTTCGTTATGCTTGCCATCGATGTTGCTATTGATTATAAACACGTCATTATTACACTAACTTACGGATCGACACTTGCGCGAACGCTCTGTGAGGCAGCAGGTCAACGGCGGCCTGTTTTAGTGACGGGCCGACACAGGCCTGCTACCGCACTGTTTATCGCCGTCAGTGCGTAGGGGGCCGCAATGGGCCTGTCTTAATCGGTAGGCATTCGTAGACCATATGTCTATGCTTCAGCACTTGGGGTGCAATACCGATCAAAACCGCTGCGCGAGCCTTCAGCGGCTTTAATTGGAGGGTCCCGGATCTGCAAGCAACAGGATCCCTCCATCGACCGCCTGGCCTCGGCGAAAAGGCCAGACTTCTCCTCCATGGGGACTGTCCGGCTCCCCTCTGAACAATCCTGATGACGCCGTGTCTAGCAGAACCGGGTGTGGGAAACTGGTGCCTAAGCTAGGCTCGCGGCCTGTAATTTAGGACACCAGGTACCCCCTCCCCCCATCCTCTACCCCTTAATAAAGTACATTTCAATTAATAGCATTAATACGGGCATTAACATTTTTCTTTTGTAAACAATATAATATGAGATAGAAAATTTATGTACCTGCGCTGTCGTAATTGATGCGCAAGGAATTTATAAACAACAGATACACCGATCAAGCCACTTCGCACATCGTTCGATACTCACCTACCGTCACTCATTCTATTACTCGAGTCATTCTGACGTGTATAAAACGTCCGAAGCAACTGCGGCTAAGGCAGTCTTGGCTCTGGCTTGACACGGTAAACTTGTCGTATCCTGCTAGTAGCTTATCCTAGATTATTTTAATAATTAATTTGTGAAAGCGAATCAATTGTTAGATATTATGTTACAGTCTATAATTTGGCTAGGCGGGGCGGGAAACTCGACCAGTGATGGTGAGCGGTGATGTGCATCTCAAAGGGGGCCTCCTTAAGTCTACACCTAGGTCGCAAGTCCTAGGAACTGCTCCGAGTTTCTCATTCTGCCACACGATGGACCCGGCACAGACACGGTGAATCCATCCAAGAAGCTAGTCTCCCCCCCCCTCCCCCGTTAACTAATATCTATCTTATGTTACCTTACATTGTAATTAGCCAGTGTGACCTCATTCCTACATATTTATATCTAAGCTTAGTATGTTTTAATGGAATGTGTGCGAATCAAAACCTACCCAGAATACAATTAAAATAATGTGTAGGTATTCAACAGTATCTTGGCTTCTCCAACTTCTAAAGAGGCTTGAAATGTTTATAAATTAGTCCTAATATATTTAAAGAGACGTTGTTGATTTAGTTAAGAATGATGGAGGTGACGTGGTCACTGTGTGACAAAACCTCCAATTTTTTTAAGAATAAAAAAAATATAAGCTTAGTATATTTTATATTATTCATGGTACGATATAGATTAGTTTATGTGTGTGTGTGTGTCCGTGTGTGCCCCAGTGTGTGTGTCCGTGTGTTTACGGGCGTGCGTGCGAGCGTTTGTTTTGACCAATCGAAATGTTATTTGTCTTTGTCGAATTCTTAAATGTACCTCACATAGTAATCGTTTCGCATCAGCGAAAAGACACAGTTTTCACTGTACGCATCATATCTAATTCTGTAGTAGGCCGGTATGGGTCTCCGCAGCAGTGAAAGTGTCATTAAGCCAAAAATTAATGACGTTATTGTTTTATTGTCCATAACGTTAATCTTTAATGCTTTAATATTGATGAATGATTCGTAAATAAAAACATCTATTATGAATTCAGTCATTCAACTTTTCTTATAAAAAAATTAATAGTTCACATTATACAACCAAGTATATACAACCAAGTACCGAAACTTGATATTTATCTATCTATTTTACAAGAAAATTTAATTTTTTTTTTACAATAAACAAACAAATTCACACATTATAAAAGGATATAATATAGATATAATTTATCACAAAATTATCGCAAACTAAAATTGAAATGTCCTTCAGTCTATCACATCCATATTAAATACCAATCACGTAAATCTTTGAGGCCATCATGATTAGTTGATTGTCGTACTCTCCTTCACTCAGTATATTGTTATCATTCATAAGGATTCGTTTTATTATATGAATTCTACTTTAAATTACCTTGTCAGTTGAAACAACGTGCTACTATCTATTAAATAAGGCTATCGATATATAAAAATCTTTTGAATTAACTCAACTTATAATCATTCAATCTTGTTGTGTGCGAATCGCAGAGAAGCAGATATTTAAAAAATGTATCACAAAATTTTAGTATTAGTTTTGTCGCTATTGTTTGTAACATCGGAGGGAGCAAAAATTCTAGGAGTGTTTCCAATACCGTCTATTAGTCATCAAGTTGTGTTCCGTAAAATAACTCAGGAACTTGTTAAAAGAGGTCATGAAGTGTCAGTGATTACAACAGATCCAGAATTTCCCGAAGGAAACGGACCAGCAAATCTTAAAGAAATCGATGTTCATGACGTATCTTACGCATTTTTGAAAACTATATTTACATCTACATACAAAGTTGGTTTTCAAAGGCATCAAACATTTGCAGAAGTAAAAGAAGGAACCAGATTATTCTCCAATCTTTTACGTGTTCAGGTACAAACACCATTGGTTCAAGAACTCATAACAAATAAAAACAATACGTTTGACCTAATATTAGTCGAGGCTGTTATGCGCTCTGCGCTTATCTTTTCTCATGTATTTAAGGCACCAGCAATTCTGATGAGTTCGTTTGGTGCTTTGTTTAATAACCATGACATAATGGGTTCACTGACGCATCCAATTTTGTATCCGACCACCATTCAAGCGAAGATTTACAATCTAACACTCTGGGAAAAGCTTGACCTTCTACGCTATCACTATATGATTGAATACGTAGCCTATTTAAATGAATTTGATGAGAATGAAATGTTAAAGCAAGATTTTGGATCAGATGCTCCAGATTTAAAAGAATTATATAATAATGTGCATATGTTGTTTCTTAACATTCATCCAGTCTGGGCAGACAATCAGCCTGTACCACCCGGTGTTATATTTATGGGGGGAATTCATCAATTACCTGAAAAGGAACTACCTAAGGTTTGTCAACAACTTGTTATATTGAAAATGTTGTTGTAATAGGCGTGTATTTCTATAAAAATATGGAAATATTTTAACATACAGGATCTAAAAACGTACTTGGACTCGTCAGAACGTGGTGTTGTCTACGTGAGTTTTGGATCCAATGTATTGTCAGGAATGTTTGAACCAGAAACAGTTAAAATTATAGTGAACGTATTATCCAAGCTACCCTATGACGTTTTGTGGAAATGGGATCAGGACGAGCTGCCAGGGGATCCAGATAATATTAAAACATCCAAGTGGTTACCACAATCAGATTTATTGAGTGAGGTTTTTAAAGATAAATATTTCGATACTGAAATTGGTGCGAAATCTGACTCAAACAAAACAAATACTTTACAGGACATCCTAAAATAAAGTTGTTTGTTACACAAGCTGGACTTCAATCTACGGATGAAGCTATCACTGCTGGTGTGCCGCTCGTTGCTATACCAATGTTAGGAGATCAATGGTATAATGCTGAGAAGTATGTCAAGCATGGTATCGGTATGAAACTTGATCTTGACTCGTTAACTGAAGAGAAAATGAAACATGCCATAGAAACTGTGATAATAAACGACAGGTAATATCTGTTAACAAAATAAACAAATAATAACAATTATTATTATTATTTTAATTAATGATATTTTAATGTTTTTATCGAATATACATAATACATAAATAAGATATACGAAGATAATAAGATAATATGAAAATGTCAGATTTAGTCATAAATCATGTTTTTGATCGTCGTTTCTTTGTGACTTTGAAATCTTTTAACCGTTACTAATATTGATTGGAATACCAAGACAATATAACTGAAATATTATCTTTGTGTTTGTTTCACTGTGTTGTAATTATTTTTCTTAATAAACTATTTTTCCTAACAGTATTTATAGCAAAATCACTTTTCATGGTGAAAGTATAGCAAAATTGTTTGTTTTTTTATGTTATACTGTCAGGAATAATTATTTTACTTATTCATTATAGAAGGGTATTTAAGTTTTTTTTTTATTATTTTGTATTAATTGGATGTGTTGCTGATCTAATTAAGTAATTATGCTTACATTATACATGTATTACAATATTCTGAAAACGTACTTCTATAACAGTATCTATGTCCACATGATGAATATAAAAAAATAATGTAGTTAAAGGTGCAAGAAAGAAGTATTTTAAGAAAAAAATAAATAATCGAAGAGCATAATTTTTAATTACAGTTATCGTCAAAATATTATCAAACTACGTGATACAATGCGTGACCAGCCAGAAACACCACTAAAGCGAGCAATGTGGTGGCTTGAATATGCCATAAGACATGGTGGAGCAAAACAACTTCGTGCACCAACAGCTAACATATCAAGGGCAGCATATTTTGAATTAGAATTGATTTTAATTGTATTATTAGTAGTTGTCACTGCTTTAGTGCTATTAATTACTACTTTAATATCTTCATTTAAATTTATATTTAAATTATTACTTTGTAAAAATAAGGTAACAAAAAATAAAACCAATTAAATATATGTAGAGTAGCCCTTATGATCAGCTTACTTTATTTTTCCTTAAAGATGTTAGCTAAACTATAATCCAACAATATCTACGATTTTATTTTTGTGTTACCCACACATTAGGGATTCTAAACATTTTTTGAATATCATATTAAAAATTGACCACTCCAGCGGGGTTCGAACTCGCGTTGGTCGCGCATGGTGTCGTCTCCTGTCAAAGATTTTCATTGTAATATGAAACTTTGAATAGTTAAGGCTTTCTGTAAAGAGCTCACTATATACGAAACCACGGTTCGTTTAAACCGAATATAAAAATCATCACATCAATAATTTCGATCTAGCGGGTACATCGTTCCATAGCTTAATTGGCTAGAGCGCCGACACGGTCTGTCGGAAACGCGGGTTCGAACCCCGCTGGAGCGGTCAATTTTTGATATGATATTCAAAAAAAAATGTTTATTATCCAACAAATTATAAAGTGGGAGGAAATGCCTAAAAAATCTTTTTTTTCTCCATCCGTGAGAGGCTGCTACTGCCCGCCCCGTCCACGGAGTCGCAGTTGACGGTCGCGAATATTCATAATATAAATCCCTAATGCATTTTACAAAGTTTCTATTGGTAGTAAATTGGTCTTGAAAATCTGTCACTGGCTCCCGGACCATATAATCTTTGACAACAGAACCTTACAAATTTTCAAACCTGTAATTTAAATTAAATATGGTCGGATTTCGACCACGTGGCGACCACTAGTTCTTATAAATACTAATAATAATATTATAAAATATTCAATTTATTTATTCTAGCAATAGCACAACGAGTCAAGATTGCTCGGAAGCTACACCTATCTGAAAATTATCAGACTTCTTACATTTTTATCTTACCTGTATTTTTGATACAATAATAGCCAATATAATAAAATTATATGTAATACAATACAATGTACATATGTATTATAACTATGTTGTATTAAATTATTACTTCCTTTTGTGTTAACTATATCGCTTCAGATGAATATTGCGAGAGCTTCATCGATAATCCACTACAAGTCATAACGTAACCCAATTTCCTTTGTAAAGTTTGCAAACAGACCAACAAACATCATTACCGAACTTTACTATTATTGAACACGTAAATGACCTTAAAATGCGCTCCTGAAAAATAAAATATCTGATAAAGTTCTTTGACTTCAAAGATTGCTAATAAACATTTATATAACGTTATTTTATACATAAAAGTAGAACAGGAGTTTAAAAGGAATAACAGTTAAAAAAAATAAAGAAATATTTCTTAAATAAATATATACACACAATTGTCTGTTTATATGCCTGTCTTATATGTTTATAACGCAACTTATTGGCTGTGTTTTAGGACGAGCCAGCTGACAAAGCTGGATATTTTTTTTTTCAAAGAGCGACAACAGATAAGTCAAATTTGTAGAGTGGTTTCAATGAACTTTGAACTTTTGCAGTTTTGCACCTTTACATAATTATGTCATGCAATGCGCAGTAGAAGTGCTTGTTCATGTTTCCTTTTTTGAAAATGAAACTATTGCTAGCAAGCAAGCATGGGTAAAAACTACTTGTGCCCGCAAATTCTTTCACGTGGAATTTAACGAAAAAAAATATTGTTCTGTTCTCAGAGTTATAAAATAAATAATATTTCTAAAATAAAAGTGGCCTAAGTTACTCCTTACTACATCAGCTATCTGAAAGTCTCGTCAAAATCGGTTCAGCCGTTTCAAGGATTAGCCGGAACAAACAGACAGACAGACATAAAAAGACTAAAAAATGTTATTTTGGCATATGTACGTACATCGTATCTATTTGCATTTTGTAAAAAGCGGTTATTTTGACAAACAGACACTAATTTTATTTATTTGAAAGAAATTGATCTTACGTACTTTGGCAAAGTATATTTATATCAAAGTATAAGGCCGGTGCACAGAATATTTTAAGTTTTTCAGAACTAATAAAAGGAACCAACATATTTATACATCTAATAGAACTTCAACTAAAAACTCCAATTGTTCGAGAACTGATAACGAACAAGAACAACAAATTTGATCTTATATTAGTAGAAGCGATGACACGATTTGCGCTGGTTTATTCACATATTTTTAAAGCGCCAGCAAATCTGTTGAGTGGGACTTGGGAGCTACTTTTCACAACCATGAAATCATGGGTTCACTGGCACACCCAATTTTGTATCTTTCCACGCTAAAGTTCAAAATTTACAATCTAACATTCTGTGAAAAGTTTGAAGTTTTACGCCTACACTACACATATGAATACGCATTATACTTAAGTGATGATTTGATGAAAACGAAATGTTGCAACAAATTGTTGGATCAGATGTCCCAGCCATAAAAGAATTATACATATAATAATGTAACATATGTTGTTTCTAAATATTCATCCAGTTTAGGCAGACAGTCAGCCTGTACCTCCTGGTGTTGTATTTGTGGATGGAATCCATCAATTACCTCATAAGGAGGTTTGTCAGCACTATGTGAATATAAAAAACAACGTATTTTTGTGATAATTTTTATACAGTTTTAATATGCAGGATTTAAAAACATAATTGGACTCGTCGAAGCGTGGTGTCATATACGTACATTTTGGTACCAATGTATTAGCAGGAACGTTTGAACCAGAAATAGTTAAAATAAGTAAACGTATTATCCAAGTTACCCTATAATGTTTTATGGAAATGGGACCAAGATGAGCTGCCGCGGAAATCAGAAAAACATTAGAACGTCCAAATGATTACCACAATCAGATTTGTTGAGTGAGTTTTTAGAATTTTAGACTTATATTATAAATTTGTTTTAGAAGTTTTACTAACCATTACTTTACAGGACATCCCAAAATAAAACTGTTTGTTACACAAGCTGGACTTCAATCTACGGATGAAGCTATCACTGCTGGTGTACCGCTTGTTGCTATACCAATGTTAGGAGATCAATGGTACAATGCTGAGAAATATCTCAAGCATGGTATTGGTATGAAACTTGATATTAACTCTTTGATTGAAGAGCAACTGAAATATGTTATAGAAATTGTGATCACAGACGAAAGGTAAATCTATTAATATTAATCTATTAATATAATCCATTAGGATTTGTAAAAAATGATAACAATTTATACAAATATTGAAATTGCTGTTATTTAAAATTAAAAATTTGTATATTTCTTGGTAATGAATATTTTTTCTGCGTTTTTTTTTATATTTGTAGACATACGTTAGTACTAGATATCACAACTTTATCATTCTTTTGGTAAGTGCGTACTTACTTTTAGACAAGAGTAGGTAATTTTTTACTTCCATCCTTGATCTAGTTAATTATCTTACTGTTCGATCTGGTTAAAAACATAATTATGTTTATTTGTTTTAGATTTCTCGATAACGTACATAATATTTTTTAATTTCAGTTACTGTCGAAACATCATTAACCTTCGTGACATAATGCGTGATCAGCCGGAGATACCACTAGAACGGGCGATGTGGTGGCTTGAATATGCCATAAGACACGGTGGAGCAAAACAACTTCGTGCACCAACAGCTAACATTTTAATGTTTGAATATTTTCAATTGGAATTTGTTTTAATTGTGCTATCAAGAGTAGTCACTGCTTTAATACTAATAATTCTTATTTTTGTATATTTATTTTTAAATTTTTATCTAAATCCTTATCTAGTAATAATAAACTTAGTAGGAAAATAACTACAAAGTAAACAAATTAAAAGATATCTTTAACAATTTAAAATCTGTTTTTAATTTAAGAAAAGACACGCATAGCAATTCATACATTCTGAACTTTTTCCATTAAGTAGTAAAATTTTAAGAATTACTGGTAACTGTAGCTTGTAGATTAAAGTCTACTCTGCAATACATGTAAGCGTAACAATTACCACTCAGATTTTAAAACTGCTTTAGGGTCAGTAACGCACTTGCGATCTTTCTGGTGTTGTAGGCGTCTATAAGCTACGGTAATCGCTTAGCATTAGGTAAACCGTATGCTAGTTTGCCGACCTAGTTAGTTATATATAAAAAAAAAAAAAAACGTTTGTATGAAACTAATGTAAAAGATAACAATTACTTTTAAATTGTTAAACATGTAGGGTAACAGCACCAGTGGCCAGCCAGGACCCAGTGGTCAGCCTTTTGCGTCGTTTATTGGTCATAAATATTGCTACAATTAGAATAAACGAATCACGTGTACCTAAATAGAAACTTTGATTCCTCATTGAATAATATGTCACACGATAGGTGCGTTAGGGGATCAGGGGGGAGAATTAAACTCGTTCTTATAGGTGACGGCGGTTGAAAAGAGCAGTAGTGTCATATCCGCCATATTTTTTACTTCGCGTGGTGTTCTCTTAAAGGGTAAGAAAAAACATGTTTTATTATTAAATGTGATAGTCTTTTATGCAATTTGACATTGTGTATTACTTCATGTATTGAATTATATTAAATTTGAATAAAAATATCGCTGATTTACGTAAATATTGTAGGGGCTGACAATTGGGTACTACTTTTTTATAAAAAAAGCCGCCAAGACAAACTTATCCTCCACAGAAGCTCTCTTCCACCATCGAAGCAATACGAAACGGAATGCCGATAAGAGAGGCTAGTAGAACGTTTGGAATTCTTGGAGGCACACTACAAGATTGGCTCCATCTACGTGTCCCAGAAGGCCCAAGAAAAATGGGTCCAGATTCCAATAAAGCAGAAGAAGCTGCACTGGTGGATTTGTGTCCAAAATTAACAAAATGTGGGTTTCCTTTAAAGACTGACAATTTATTAAATACGGTCGAAGCAATAGTAAAGGCCGATGGAAGACCTAATCCTTTTGTAAATGACAGACCAGGAAAAAAATGGCTTAAATCCTTTTTTCGAAGATTTCTAAGGGACGAGCAGTAATAACAGAAGAATATATAAGAAAGTGGTTTCAAGACTTGACAGAGTTCTTAAAAAAACACGATGCTTTAGATATACTGGATGATCCTATGAGAATATTTAATGGTGATGAGACAAGTGCCGCGGTTTGGGGGTTTACAGGTTGTTGAAATAGAATAATGAACTAATTTTTAAGTTATAAATTTTAATAGCACGCGGTCAGAAAACAGGGGGTAGGTTCGGAATCAGGCGCGTTAGGCACCTGATTTTCAGCCTTTATTTCCTTAGCTGGCCCACGCCGCGACAACGTACCTTAGAAAGTAATATGGAAGGACACTGGCCTGACTAATTCCCGGTGATGATGGTCTTCAGTTCCGTCTTCGTCCGATGACCGGCGGAGATCTCCACCGGTGTAAATGCCGGTAATCAGTCAGCCCGTTATTAATCGAGGGCAGTGACTCGATTTGTAGCAAAGTATAATTAAAGATATAAATCTTAAAGTAAAAATCCTGGAACGAAGAAAGTTCCGAGTCAGGAAAAGAACAATTCAGAAACCAGTGTCACAATTAGCAAAATAATAAATAATTACAATTTTCTCGTTAAGTTAAGAACACCAGCAATATGTAATTATAATAGATATCATGAGAACTTACCCCAGCGGGATTTAAGCCGAGTTAGGGTCGAGGTTAGGTCTCGAGGTTCGGCGGCAACGAAATGCAAAGAAAAAGAGAAGCAAAGACACGCGAGCAAGGGAATATTGACAAGCAAAAGTCTATGCGTTAAGCATAGTCTGTATTTTTATAAATTATTAAGTTTAAATTTAGATATTAAATTATTTTATAATTTAAGGAGTAGACAGGAATATTAAATTTAGAATTTCTAATTACAATTAAATTGATTTTATCAAAGAAAGATCAATAATTACCAAAAAACATCAGCGGCATCTATCAAGTCCGTTAGAGAAAAAACGCCGATATGAAACACCAATAGTCACAAAGTGTCGAAAAGTTGCCGATAGATGGCGCCACAAGTAGAAGCATGATAAAATAAAGTGAAAAAACTTAACTTTTACTACAAAATCTTATTTATTAGAGTAACGTTCCAGCACAACGTTACAGTACCCCGCCAAAAAGCGTAGGATTTTGCCTACTAGAGCAAAATCCGACTGAACCAACTACTAAACTCACTGCAAGATAAAATACTTAATTGCAGTCCTACACACCAACTATGCATAACAACTAAACTTACTACACTTCCATTCTATACATACATCACATCACATACATCATATCCATACATCACATTGCATACATCACATCACATACACTCTTTCACCTCTCATAATAATCTTTTAGTCAGTAGTAGGTAGCGACACAAAGATCCTTACACACAGAGTAAACAACTGCAGCACTATGTTGTTCACTCAATAAGCTAGTTTAAGAGTATTAAATAGTATTATTTAGTTTATTTAATACAGCATAATTTAGGTAGTAGATGTCAAAAATATTAAAGTTGACAGCAGTATTTAGTCTTAGTATAAATGGGGGTCCATTGTAGTCTATATGGGTACCCTAGTACGGTTGAAGCAGGTTCCTCGCCTCTGATTAATACTTCATAGTTTAATTCATTTTTGTTTAGCAAAAAGAATTTATTGGGGTATGTTTCCATGATATCTAGCGATCAAAACGATTACTATTAAGTTATACAAAACAATAAGATAATGTAGGTTACAGAAATCTTAAATAGTTAAAATTTTAAAAGTTATAGAAGTTGTACAAATCGCAAATAGTTAAGATTGTCCAATAATAGATCAGCTGTTTACATGTAAGTATAGTTAAATGGTGTTCTTTACAAAGTATGCTACCTATTACCTACACAGAATTACGCTTAGTGATAAATAAAATGTAAAAACAACGATAGAAAATTTATGAATTCGGAAATGAAACTAATTGTAGGTAGTTGAAAAAAATTTTGTAAAAATAAATTGAATTTAATAGTTATTACTATAGCTCCGCGAACTAACACGTATTACAACAATTATTAGAGTTTTGTAGTAATTTTATAGTTTTAAAGCGATATGTTAAATAACTACTTAAAAATTTTGACGTATAGCACGGCCGATTCGAAATAACAAATATTTTTTTTATGATTTGCCCCAAAACTGGAAAAGTTATTGCTCTATCTAAGAAAGAAAATTAAAACGGGAAATGATAAAAAAAGAACAAGCAGAAAAAATAGCAGCCAAACGAAGTCAAAAAGTAAGCGTGAGCACTAGTAAAGTAAATAAAAAGTGAACAAGGAAAAGGAAAATAGGTCTTTCATCTGTTTAGCCTCATTTCATCAGATAGTGATTCAGTTCCTACTGACGAAACCCTATCCAAAGAAAATAAAAAAAAGTGTGGTAAAAAATCTAAGTGTATAGGGTACCGGGAAATAATGAATATCTTAATTACAAGTAATAGTTCGGATGATGAGATAGATATGAGTACAAGACAGATATCTTCGTTGATATATAAGAGAGTTGAGACATATAAAAATAGGAAGATTATGGCTGTGATTATTTGATTGTAAATAGATTTTACTATTAGTAGCTTTGCTAGTGACCTTTTTCTCTTTCGTGTTATGCGTATTAAACCTAAAAGAAATATTTACATAGTATATAAGTATGCATAGATACTAATGTCGTTGATTATCTTTTATATAAATATTGATGTTTTAATGATTAAGTTCTAGAAAATAAGAACACAAATAAGTACTGTGATTGTTTACTTGCAATAATATTTCGGTTAGGTGAGATTTTTTTTTTGTTCTGATAATTTAGCTGTAAGAAATAAGAGAGACATAAATAATATTGTTGATTTTGATATAAATAATACTCATTTTGTTCTCATGCTTATTCATAGTTATAAGGGCTGAACACTGGGTTCATCAAGGCTGATTACTGGATTTTAGAGGCTGACCACTGGCAAAAAGTGCCATATTTTGTTTGAATTTATATATATATTTTATAAAGAGACAGGTTGTTTTTGACATATGTTGTTTAAAAACTATAATAAACAATTAATCCAATCATGTACTACGTTTCATTATCCGACGAATCCTGTAAAAATGCCAGCTTTCCAAACTTCAAAAAGTTGTTATGAGGCTGACCACTGGTGCCATTACCCTATATTGTGGTTCTTTGGTTGTTTGTATATTTGATCCAGTAGTTTTTGTATATAACTAGGTCGGCAAAAGCGCGCATGGCCCAACTTGTGGTAAGTGGTTAACATAGCCTATGGTTGCCTTCAACAACAGCAGCATCGCTAGCGCATTTTCGACCGTACCCCTGACCCTCTCAAAGAGTTCTGGCCACTTTACTCGCCAGAGGAACACTACTTGAGAGCAGCATTATGAAGCTGTAATCATATGAAAGGTTGAGGAACTTTCTCAGATGGGCTACTCCAGATTTGTGCCTCCCGTGCTCTACCCCAATTAATATAAATCAGAAACTACTTCACCAAAATATATGTATATGGAGTTTTACACTTGTTCTATGTGAACTTTTATTTAATACTTGATAGCTATTGAAATGGAATGCGCTTCAAAGCGGTGTCCTTCTTTCTATATGAATACAATATAAGTTAAGTTTTCAGGGGTTGTAATGCTAAAGAAATATTTTTGATGCATCAGGTTTCCTTTACCGCGTGGTAATACCATGACTATTATCGAATCATAAGGGTCTGTCCTTGCCTTACTTCGAGTTACTAGCGTTGTGCTTAAGATGAACTGCTTGTTTTGGTCAAGCGGTTTATCTGCTACGTTGATCGACCGAAAAGACCACGGTTCAAATCCTCATATTTCCAAATCGATTATTATTATTATTATTATTATTTAAATTGCATTCGTTATTTTTTATTTAAATAGCCAGTTCATATTTTTTTTATTATGTCCGTAGAATCGAAAAATATTATTCATATTTTATCAATATGTAATTCGTGTTTAAATATGATTTCCAAAACACACGATTTACTAAAACTACCCAGCTAAGCTCGGTCAGCCAGGTACTGTTTATAACGCAGTCGAAAGATGTCATCAATTATTTTCATTTGATAATTGACACTAATATAATATTTATCACATAGCATTTTCAGGTTTATAAATTATCAAGGATAGTAAAAATAAATACAATAAATTACATAGTACAATTACAGAAAAATTACAGAAAAATAAATTTATTTCGAACAAATAATATAATTGTTTAAGGGATTTAAATTTTTTTCTGCAATATGTTCTTGACTTGCTTTCTTCAAAATGACGTTTTAGATTAAAGAAAATTGCTGGAGGCATAACAGACAGATTTGTTTGTCAGTTTAATTCATTGTTTGTTTTGAAGTTATTTAAGCTTCTCAGTCAGTCAGTCAGCTCAGCCTATTGCAGTCCACTGCTGGACATAGGCCTCCCCAAGTTCACGCCAAACATCCCGGTTTTCCACAATCCTCATCCAGCCTACACCGGCAATCTTTCACAAATCATCGGTCCAACGGGCTGGAGGACGTCCCACACTACGTTTGCCAAGACGCGGTCTCCACTCCAGGACCCGTCTGCTCCAATGACCATCGGTCCGGCGGCACAGATGGCTAGCCCACTGCCACTTTAACTTGCTAATTCTGTGGGCTATGTCGGTTACTTTCGTTCTCTCGCGGGGAGTCTCATTTCTAATCCTATCTTTGAGAGAGACACCAGGCATAGACCGTTCCATTGTACGTTGAGCGACTTTAAACTTGTGGACCAGTACCTTCGTCAGTGTCCACGTCTCGGCTCCGTATGTTAACACGGGCAGGACGCATTGCTCGAAGGCTTTTATCTTCAAGCATTGCGGAATCTTCGAAGTGAAGACTTGACGTAGTCTGCCAAACGCTGCCCAGCCCTGCTTTGCCTGCTTGCTTTCGCTTTTTAATTTAAGCTTCTATGGTATGTCTATTTTACGCACAGTAATAGGAGCGATTTTATGATTACAACAAATAACTTTTATGACACTTTAATTATGTAGAGCTTTCTTGCTCAAGGGTTTTTTAGCGACTTCAAAAAAGAGGGAGGTTCTCAATTCGACTGTATTTTTAATGTATGTTACCTCAGAACTTTTTACTGGGTGGACCGATTTCGATGACTCGTTTTTATAATCTAACAAGTACTTTTAAAGTTATATCTTATAATGCGTTTTTGCTTGACTATTCCTTCGTCGATCTACTTTTGTATTATAGCGCATAAGTTTTTACTGGGTATACCGATTTTGTTGATTCTTGTTTTAATCGAACGCTGATGTTTTTAGCTATAAAATTTTTAATGACATTTTTAAACGCAACTAAAATCAACACATACAGTAAACTGAGCAGTGCAAATACACAAAAAATACAGAGCGATAGACAATGGAATACCGAACATATTCCTGTCACGTCTGTCCTAGATGTCAAACGAACATGTGACGACAAAGTTCATTTCTTTTACAAATGTGCATCGGCTGTACACAAAAGGTACGACTGTATTTGAAAAATAGTTTAGGCTCATCAATAATGTTAATTTGGAATGTCGATCATACAATGGCAAAATATTAACAGATTACCAAGTGTTCAGAGGACCTTATATAGTTTTGTCCGAAACTGCTAGTTAGTAAAGTGCTAGAGAAATGCATGATTGCGATTGCAAGTACTAAGCAAGAAAATTCTGGAGACCCATGTTCAAGGACTAATAGTAGATGAAGTAGACCGACGACAACTATTGACGTGTTTCTTTAATTGACCTAAAAAAAAAGGAGTTCTTAATCTAACTGAAATAATCTAAATCCATCTGTATTTTTATTTTATTTTATAATTAATTTTACACCACAAATACACAGAAACCGAATTTAAATATAATTACAGATTATGAAGTACATACAGCCATTTTTATTAGACAACCCAATTACTTTTTATGTGTGTTCCCTCACAACTTAATCGGACCTACTTTTTGGGTTTATTCTAGTAATGCGTATTTGACAAATTTTTCTTTGTATCATTTGTCAATGTTAATTGAATTAGTTTATTTTTCATTTGTGAGTTTAATTATGAGAAATATATTAATACATAATAAAATATGTTCCCTAAGCAGGAACAGAATTCACGGCTGACGATTTTTAGGCGACTATGCGCACCATTATATTAAAACGGTTATTTTCTTCAACTGTGTCACTGAGGGGCAGTTTCATCGGATCTGGATAAAGTTTATCCTGCAAATAAGTTACGATTCGACTTTAACAATAAGACAATAAGAGGTAGAATAGACCATTAGAACTTGTTTCTCCTAAAAAAATAAACTACAACTTTCAGATTCACATTTGGGAATAGAAACATCTTATAAATATAGTGGAATTCGATACTTTTAATAACATTTTTTTGCTTATATTTTCGAAATTCCTTTAATACAAATCAAAATCAGTGAATAGATTTCTTTTTTTTTGGTATAAATAAAAATATAATTCGAATTGAGACGTCTCTAAATGAGAATAATAATTGTGTTTCCTCGGAAAAGAAAAAAAACCGGCTTCAATTACATCGACAAGTAATACAACGTAGGTAGACGAAAAAATAGTCAAGTAAATACGCATTATCAAAGATTACTCCAAAAGTTGAAATTTGATCCAATCTCGATGAAATTTGAATGTGACCACATGATAAACATCGGCTTTCGATTAAATTAAATCATCAAAATCGGTACACCCAGTAAAAAGTTATGCGGATTTTCGAGGGTTTCCCTGGATTTCTCTGAGATCCAATCATCAAATTCTGGTTTCCTTAAGATGGTACCACACTTAAGATATCTCCTTATTATTATCAAAATCGGTTTATACGTTTATAAATAAAAAATAATAATTATGAAGTAATTTAACTTCGTTATAATTAATTCGTTATTTTCGTGTTTCGTTTCATTCGTTTAATTCGTTATTATATATATATATGTATATATATATATATATATGTATATATATATATATATATTTAATTGAGTAATCTCCTCCTTTTTTGAAGTCGATTAAATAGCTTTCAATCGAATAGTAAGTAATTCAATTTAAATATTCATTATACCCATTTTAAGTAACTATTTATTCATAATCTTGCCCCAAGTATTGTTACAAAGAAAAACATTTTTTCTATTGCACGTTACATTTACTAATAACACTGTGTTAGTTTAATAGATTAATATAAACCATTCAAAATATTGGTATAAAACTTTATCTAAGTGGTCTCTATTGGCTGCAATACAATCCTTTAAACGTCGAGGCCAGTTATCAATAGAAGCAGACGTTCTTTCCATGAGAAAATACTTAACTACCAATCGTACGGATTCTTTTAGAGACTCCAAATTATCAGGGCATTTAGAGCAAGCAATATTCTCTAAAAGTGACTATAAATCATAATCCAGCGGATTAAGATCGGGACTAGAAAAACGGCTATTCTTCAGCTGTCATCAAGTTCGGAACGATGGTTTTTAACCAAGATCGATCAATAGCATATCAAGCTTTATGACCCGACACCGAGTCTTGCTGAAAGGATTATTCTTATTTATACAACATGTTAGGTACTAACTACCTTCTCAAGAATGTTATCTTGACACACTTGTGCCGATGTTCTGATACCTTTTTCACAAAAATAATAATTATTTATTACTATTATGAAATACGGTATTTTT
This sequence comes from Melitaea cinxia, assembly GCF_905220565.1. Classification (NCBI taxonomy): domain Eukaryota; kingdom Metazoa; phylum Arthropoda; class Insecta; order Lepidoptera; family Nymphalidae; genus Melitaea; species Melitaea cinxia. The sequence continues at coordinate 8,683,702 of NC_059415.1, forward strand.
TTAATATTGTTCAAACATAAAAATATTCTCGTCCGAAAACATTTTTTTCTGTATCCTCCTTTTGCGCACAGCTTATAGAGTTATTTTTATTTTACCAGCCTATTGTTTTTTTTTTAAATTATCTGTTAAGAAATGACCAGTCTCTTATAGGTTACAAGTCCTAAGCCATCTTTTAAAATATGCGACACGATTCTAGGTGCTATCTTCAACTCCCGAGATAAAATCTGTTGCTTTAGGAGGATTGAATTTAGCTCCTACCTACTTTGTGTAATGCAACCACTGCGATTCGGTTGTCTTTATCACTCCACTCATTCTCACACTCACACTCCATTTCAATGTCACAAAATATTTAAAAATGTATTGACCCGAAAATGAGAAAACACAATGATCAATCGTAATTATATAAAATACAGATTCCAAATTCAAATAAAATAATTGTTTATTTTTAATTATAACAGTATTTATGGCCAGACTTTGATGTTGACATAAAAACAAATGGTGGAAAATGGGTTTGCGGTAAAAAAATAAATTAAAAAAAATATTTATCAAAAGTTCAACAGCGCCCGAGGTCGTTAGTTCTGAATTTGTAACATTGTCAACGTCAATAAAAACTAGACAGTAAAACATTTTTTACATGACTAGCGTTATTATTACTAACTATTTTTTACTCAAAAAAGATTGGTTGTCTATGTCTAACGTTATAAAGAAACATTCATGAAATATTGCATACTTTTATGAATTGAATTGAATTATTATCATTGAATTATTACTATTTTGTATAATACAAAGAAAAAAGTCCATTGAAAATTAGAATTATTTCAATAAATCGACATTTATTTATTCGAACTGCTAGCTCTGACGTCACGCGAGAAGAGAAATAAATGTGTCACAAGCCAACGCTTTAGCCGATCGTGTGTCTCTATCGCTTGTTTCGAGCTCTCGCTTGCACTGGCTTGGGCCCAGTGCCCTGGCACTTGGCTCAGGCGGAACGTGACACTTTTTCGTGCATGCAGCCGGTGTTCATCGCTTTATATGACATTGTCACATCAAAAACAAGTCTCTTCTTATTTTTCTTTTACTTGATTGATCCAGCCTGTAACATCCCATTGCTGAGCATAGGTCTTTTTCTCCACGCAGGAAAAAAGTCAATCACAACGCAGAGGTAGATTGCGGGCTGGACATTATTCTTACTATGTAGTAGCGATTGATGTCACGTGTCTATACTAGAGTGTAATTACCGACGTTGTGCATTATAATACATGAAACTTAATATTATAAATATGAGAGTCTTTCCGTAACAAATATCTCTAATTATTTTTTAATTTCTAAGTTACTAAACTAAAGTTAATTCGAAACAATTATAAAACAATCTAGTAAATGAAATAAGATCACGTTAAATTACAGATAACACAAATAATTGTTTTAATATTGTATTTGTAATTATGGAAAGAGCTCAAAAAAAATTACATTCTGATAAAATTAATATTTTTAACGTTATGAAATTTCATAAAGGAATATTATTTATTTGTGTTACAAAATTACTACGACCTGAACGTTATTGACCAAAATATTAAAAAATCAACATATTTCAGAAAAATCGAATGTTATCAATTTTGTATTAGTTTCTATTATAGAACGGGTTTTCAGAGTGGATTTTGTGTTGAAGTAAACGAAACGAAAGGCGGTTTCTAGATTCTTGTGATTATAACACGATGTAAGTTTATATAAATATTTATTAAATTAAAAACAAAAACAAGCAATGGTATTAATATAGGCGTAAAAGTAAAAAAAAAAGAAAACGAAAGTCGTTACTTCCTAAACTTAATACTTATCTCCACATTTCATAAAAAGATAAAATTATCGACAATTCTATCATAGCCATAGCATAATATGTCATCATGATTGCTAGACTGATTTGCGAGGACTCACTTAGCCCCGAGTTATTCTTGATAAAAAGCTATCTACTAAATATTGGTTAAAAATATATGTACGAGTTAATGAAATTTATATTAAATTGAAAACTGAAACAGGCAATAATTTTTTTAAATAACACTATAATTAGTTAAAGATATTATAAATGAACCATACTTCAATATATCATTTCCTTTGCCCTTAGGTTGCCTGGAAGAGATCGCTTTTAAGAAATAAGGCCGCCTTTTGTACATTTTTCTACTTTCTTAATTATTGTCAATGTTGCTTGTTTATTTTATTTCTTGTTTGGTGTACAATAAAGTGTAAATAAATAAATAAATACTTTACAGAATCATTCATTCTTGTTACAATTTCAGATTAGGTAGCAGTCCTACAAAATGTATCACAGAATTTTAGTATTATTTTTGTCGTTCTTGTTTGTTACAACAGAGGCGGCAAAAATTCTAGGAGTGTTTCCAATGCCGTCCTTAAGTCATCAAATCGTATTCCGTAGAATAACTCAGGAACTTGCTAAAAGGGGTCATGAAGTGACAGTAATTACAACTGATCCAGCATTTCCCGAAGGAAATGGACCAACAAATCTTAAAGAAATCGATATTCATGATGTATCTTACGCACTTTTCCAAGAAACTTTTCAAACTAAATACAAGGCCGGTGCTATGAAACATCAAACATTTGCAGAAATGAGAGAAGGACTCCGAATATTCTCAAGTCTTTTTCACATCCAGGTACAAACACCACAAGTTCAAGAACTCATAACAAACAAGAACAATACATTTGACTTAATATTAATCGAGGCTGTTACGCGCCCTGCACTTGTTTTGTCGCACATTTTTAAAGCACCAGTAGTTATAACTAGTCCATTTGGAGCTATATATAATTACCATGACATAATGGGTACTCTGACACACCCAGTTTTGTATCCGTATATCTTTCAAATGAAAATTTATAATCTTACTTTGTGGGAAAAGCTTGATTTTCTACGATATCACTATATGAATAAATATGCAAACTATTTAAATCAATTTGATGTGCATGAAATGTTGAAACAAGATTTTGGCTCAGATGTTCCAGCTTTAGAAGAATTATATAATAATGTGCACTTGTTGTTTCTCAATATTCATCCTATCTGGGCAGACAATCAGCCTGTACCACCCGGTGTTATATTTACGGGTGGAATTCATCAATTACCTGAAAAGGAGCTACCAAAGGTTTGTCAACAACTTGTAAATATATTGAATATATTGTTGTGAATATATTTAATATATTTTACTTTACAGGATCTAAAAACCTACTTGGACTCGTCGAAGCGTGGTGTTATCTACGTGAGTTTTGGGACCAATATATTGGCAAGAATGTTTGAACCAGAAACAGTTAAAATTATAGTGAACGTATTATCCAAGTTACCCTATGATGTTTTGTGGAAATGGGATCAGGACGAGCTGCCAGGGAATCTGGATAATATAAAAATATCCAAATGGCTACCACAATCAGACTTATTGAGTGAGGTTTATATAGTTAAATATCTGGACACTAAAATTGGTGTGAATTTCTACTCAAACAAAACAAATCATTTACAGGACATCCTAAAATGAAGCTGTTTGTTACACAAGCTGGACTTCAATCAACGGATGAAGCTATCACTGCTGGTGTGCCGCTTGTTGCTATACCTATGTTAGCCGATCAATGGTATAATGCTCAAAAGTATGTCAAGCATGGTATCGGTATGAAACTCGATATTGACTTTTTAACTGAGGACAAACTAAAACATGCCATAGAAACTGTAATATCGGACGAAAGGTAAATATAGTAGCATTAATTAGATAGCAACAAACAGTACTCAATTCCTTTATTATTTTAATTTTCTCTTGTACTAAATTATTGATGTATAAAATAGACGATGTAAGCGTTAACAATGTTGTGAAATTATAAATACATACGTTTTATAATAATGGTGCAAAGAGCAACACGTAATGATGTCGTAATTTGCTTGCGTATGTTCTTAAATATATTTATCATCATTACAGCCTATACAGTCCACAGTGGACATAGGCCTCCACAAGTTTACGCCAAAAATAGCGTGAATCATGTGTTTTGCCCATAGTCACCACGCTGGGCAGGCGGGTTGGTGACCGCAGGGCTGGTTTTGTCGCACCGAAGACGCTGCTGCCCATCTTCGGCCTGTGTATTTCAAAGCCAGCAGTCGGATGGCTATCCCGCCACCGGTCGGCTTTTAAAGTTCCAAGGTGGCAGCGGAACTGTGTTATCCCTTAGTCGCCTCTTACGACACTCACGGGAAGAGAGGGGGTGGCTATATTCTTTAGTACCGTAGCCACACAGTACATATATATTTATATATACGGATATTAGTTAATTAAATTAGAATAGAATTAAATTAAAGCATATACTATGTAGTATAATGAATAACATAATATGTACCTTACTATTTAATATAACTTGTAGTATTGCACTAAATATGGATGTATCGAAGATGATTTTTTGTAAAAATATCTGTAATATTTTAAGTATTGAAAACTTGCAGTTATAGTATTTCAATTCATTTTTTTTACTTAGTGTTAATTATATCGGGTAAGATTAGAAAATCTAAAATTAAAATAATCTAAATTCTAAAAACTAAAAAAATTTAAATTAATTTTTCATTAGCTTTCCTAATTTGAGCATCAGTTAAAATCAAGGGACTTTAAGCTACTAAATGTGCTTTTTATGCAATTTTAGCTATCGCCGTAACATCATTAAGCTTCGTGACATAATGCGTGATCAGCCAGAGACGCCCCTAGAGCGAGCGATATGGTGGCTTGAATATGCCATAAGACACGGTGGAGCAAAACAACTTCGCGCACCAACAGCTAACATTTCAACGGCTGAATATTTTGAATTGGAATTGGTTTTAATTGTGCTATCAATAGCAGTCGCGGCTTTTATGTTATTTATTGTAACTTTTATACAATCATTTAGATTTATTCGTAAATTATTATGCAATAAAAACAAAGTAAGTACAGAAGCAACTAAAAAGAAAACCAACTAAATGTAGAAAGCTATAAAATGTAAATGTGATTTTAATTTATGATGATTATAGATTATAGGTTATAGTGATTTATATTTAATTATTATTTTATATGAATCTTTTATTTATTCATTTTTTTACTAGATGCTTTGTGAAACCACCATTTGACAATAATAAATTGTCAGTAATATTTTACTAATACATTATTTATTAGATAGAAAATGTTAAAACACGAATTAATAAGTTTACTTAATTGATTACTAGCTTCTATAAGGGCTTCGCCTGCGTAGGATTAGACTTTAAAGACTAACAATATCTAGAATTCTAGACATTTCTAAGTATAATAAACTATAGGATTTTTAGAGGTTCAGTTTAATGATATTATTCCAAAAAAGGCCAAGGTTTATATTTAATATAAAAATTTTAATTAAAATAAGTATTAATATAAATATTATAACTATGGGATTACTTTAATTGGATTGCTACAATATTTTTAAAAATATGTAACTTCTGACAAATATTAAAAATGTGTTAATATTTTTACTTCATTTATGCACTGTATATTATAGATTTCAATGTTGTTTTTTTCTTAAATAAATCTATACAAAAAATATCAAGGGAACGTAGCCATACTACTGTTTTTAAAAATAGGTACCACGCTTGGACACAGGGGCGAGGGGTTTGTCTTAGGTTTTCGTCTCGTAGTCAATATGTTTTTTAAAAATCTCACTTTTTCGACCTGTTTTGAAATACAGTATTTTTTCAACTCACACGTGGCAGCACTGACACACATATGCCAGGACATCAGCTGATTAAAGAGTGACAGTATACCGAAAAGTGAAGTATGGTTAAAAAATTATTTAAACCATAATTCTGAATTACTTCGTAAAAATTCGAGGGAAGTGGGATAGTATTTTAGCAAATACTACAGATGGTCAACAAGGGGTTAAAAAATTGTAAGAAAGTGTGCTTGAAGGTAAGCGCACAGTTAATAATGTCCCCAAGTATCTGATACTATTCTCTTTTTCAAGGACCGGGGAAACACAGTCGCTGTATGAAGCTGGGTTGCAAACATGAGCTCGAACGGTTGATAAAAATAAAACATTGTAGTTTTGTAATTTGGGATTTGGCTAGATTAGATATTGACTTTTGTTACGTGTACATTTAAAAATATGTTGATATACCTAATAAGCAATCTTACTGAATGTATTTATTTTATTGTTAAAATATCTCTGCCCTGTCAATAATAGTAAGGCTTTTTTTCTAAATGATTTTTTTAAAAAGATTTTTCGAAATAAATTATTTTGTTTCAACCTGCGACTACACCTGCTTTTATCACTTAGCTGTTACCCTAACATGCAGTGACGTAGCGAGCTTAACTCGCACCCGGGGCACAATACCTTTTTAGCACCCCTCCCCCCATTCAAAAACCATATAATATGTCGAGTAAATTTTTGTTGTGTGGACCTTAGGGTACCCCTTTGTGAGTAGCACCCGGAGCATGATGCACCCTCCTCCCAGCTACGCCATTGCTAACATGGCATATTTAAAGTCAAGGTTACCTTACCATATACTTCCAATATCGTTGAAATAACACGGTACCGAATTTCGAATCTATAGGACATATGGAAGGTAGTCAGATCCACTCATCAACAATTAAAGAGCTGATGATCTGAAAACGGCCGATCAGGTCACGGTTACCTTACCATATACTTTCAATATCATTGAAGTAACACAGTGCCAAATTTCGAATCGATCGAACATAAGGAAGTTAGTCAGATCTCCTCATTAACTAGAAAAGAGTTGATGATCTTCAAACGGCTGAACAGATTTTGATGAGATATGGCTAAGAACACTCGGAGTAAAATTATCTATGAAACAAAAAACTAAACGAAAATCAATTCACCCATTCTGGAGCTATGATCCCATAGAAAGATACACAGATACACCAGATACACAGACACGTTAAACTTATAACACCCCTCTTTTTGCGTGGGGGGTTAATAAAGTATTAAATACCGGGCATTATACATCATTTGATATCAAGAATTCTTTTTTAATTAACCAGTGAATTCAAATTTAATTACTATGTTTTAGCTAATGCTATCTAAGACATAATAACATTATATTATATGATTCAATACGATAATCTTAGATAAAGACTTTTTAAGTGAATTATAGTCAGTTTATAAATGAATTCAAATCATACAGTCTTGTTACATTTGCAATTAAACGGTTGTAGCGAAAATGTTTTACAAAACTATAGTATTATTACTTACGTTAAGAAATAAATCCATATGTTTTATTGATAAAAGGATATAGATATAATTAATCACAAAATAATCGTGGACTAAAATCGAAATGTCATTCTATCATATCCATAGGAAATACCAATCGCTAAATGTTTAAGGCCATCATGATTAGTTGAATAACTTGATAGATAAAGATTTTTCAAATTAACTTAAAATAATCATTCAGTCTTGTCGTGTGCAGGTTGTAAAGAAGTAGTTGTATAGAAAATGTATTAAACAATTTTAGTATTATTTTTAACGTTATTGTTTGTCATGACGAAGGCGGCCAAAATTATAGGAGTGTTTCCTGTGCCGTTTGGGTAAAGAGGCCTATGTTCAGCAATAGGATATTACAGGCTGAAACATTCTGATCGGTCTACTAGCACAATATCAGGTTTATTGGCTGCAATAAACCTGTGAGTGAAAATAGACCGATCCCAGTAGAGCAATGCTCGATCACTATTAAGAAATGGCGTTGGGCTATACGTATAATAAGGCTACTCATTTTCAATTAAACCGAACCGAATAGTAAGTTGTTGGTGGATAATTCTGGCTACTAGGTTATGTCTGTGCAAGTACTCACCGTTAGAAAGACGACTACAACCGGAAACAACAGGTACTTATATTGGATGCTCTAGCCTTAGCAAGCTCGGCATATGTCTGGATTTTCATCTTTCATGATATGTTTCCGGTAGTTGATCGTCCTAACAACTTTGTCCATAATTGCATAGAAAAAAGCTTCGGTTTCTCCGAAGAGATGCTAGGATAGTAAAAATCAAGATAGTTCTAATTAGTTTTGATGGTTCACAAACGTTGTCTATGCTTTTGACGTTCTAATTCTCATACATATAATAATAAAATATGAAATTTATTTATTCTAGCAATAACTCAACAAGTCGAGATTGCCCTAAAATTATCGATAATATTATTAAGCCCAAGCAAGACTTTTTAAGTTTTATATTACCTGTATATTTGACTATAATAGACTATAAATTAATGTATATGTAAAATATGTATGTACCTAACATGTTAACTATATCTGGCTTCAGATGAATCGCGAGAGCTTCATCGGTAATCCACTATAAGTATTAACATTAATTTTGAATTATTTATTAATAAATCAACCCAATTTATTTTGTAAATGTTGCAAACAGCCCGACAAATATCATTACCAAACTTTACTATCAAGTAAATGATATTTAAAGTGCTCCTGAAAAACAAAATATCTGATAAAGTTTTTTAAGTTAGGTTTGTTTCAAAGGTTGCTGATAAAGCTATCATTATATAATACACGGTACGGGTACGGTATATAATACATAAAAGTAGTACAGATAAAACAGGGCCTTTGTTAGCATTTTAATAATAACAGATAAAATTTTGCACATTTACATATCACTAATAAAATGCGCAGTAGAAGCGCTTGTTCATGTTTGTTTTCCTGAAAATGAAATTATTGTTCATTACGAAAGTATTTTAAGAGTGTGTTGTCTTGTTGAGCAGGTTTGAAATACTAAATTTATTACTAATTACTTACCATATTAGCGGGCCCCCCCGGTGCCACCTCGCCGAAGGGTGTCCATGAGGATTTTACAATAGGTTAAATTGTTATTAAAACTCCTTCAGTAATTAAGTATGAACTAATAAATTGGTTTGAAAGGCTATCTAAGTTGCACCTTTTTGTTTTTCACCACCTCGCCCCGGCGGTAGGTCCGTTCGAAATCTCCGATACCCAGCACAAAGGTGGGGTGGTCTCGCTCACAACAAGGCCACCTGTCAAACGTGTGGGGTCATATCGTCCGGTTGGCCGAAGTCCCCCGACTGTCGGCCAACGATTCATGTCATTCACCAACGAGTCATCAACGAGTCATTACCTCTTTGCAGTAGGAGACCTTCACCTGCCACGATCTCTCGCTGTCGAGCATGGCATTTACGACGCTCGGCAGTGAGAGATCCCTTCCGAGGACCGCCAAAAGCGCGTGCCGCTGGGAATCCCAAGCAGCGCACACCTCGGCCTGACCGCGTCCACCGTCCGCTGCCAGGGGACCGGCGGGGCCAGGTCCACGAAGGGGTAAATTTCGGCGTGGATCTTCGCCTGCAATTCCCAGGGGGGATCGCCGGCTAGCACGCACGCCACTTCTACTGTACTACTACTACTGGTAACTGCGTATTGTCCTCGTCGCGATGACCCGCTGCAGACATCGCAGCAGGGTCTTTTTGAAGCCGACATAAGGTCTACGAATGCCTACCCGGGCATCCTGAATATCACCCGTAAATGGGTTACCCTGCGATATCAAAAAAGGGGGGTCCTGTAAGCGCGATCCAGGAATAATAATTTAACCTAACCTAACCTAACCCAAATTTAATCAAAACAAATACAATCTGATAAGATGCAAGAAGGATGACGTTTTACTTAAATTCATTACCTATTTATAGGGCAATTAAAGGGTTGTAGACAATCATATTAAGAACAAACATAAATGATAATAATTCAAACATTATGAAATTATTGTGGTCATTGGTAACAATGAAAATCCTGTATAATGTTCTACATAAAGTGTTAAATACCGGGCAATATACATCATTTGATACCATGGATTCATTTTTAAAATTAACCAGTGAATTTAAATTTATTTACTATATTTTAACGAATGCTATCCGAGACATAATAACATTATATAATATGATTAAATATGGTTATCTACGATAAAAACTTTATAAGTGAATAATAGTCAGTTTATAAATGAATTCAAGTCATACAGTCTTGTTACATTTTGAATTGAGCGGTTGTAACGAAAATGTTTTACAAAAATATACTACTATTATTTTTTACGTATATGTTTGTAATAACGGAGGCGGCCAAAATTCTAGGAGTGTTTCCTATACCGTCTATTAGCCATCAAGTTGTGTTCCGTAAAATAACTCAGGAACTTGTTAAAAAGGGTCATGAAGTGACAGTTATTACACCGGATCCAGCGTTTCCCGAAGGAAATGGACCAGCAAATCTTAAAGAAATTGATGTCCATGATGTATCTTACGCATTTTGGCAAAGTATTTTTCAGTCTAAGTACAAGGCCGGTATACACAATACCCCAAGTTTTTCAGAATTAAGAGAAGGAACCAAACTATTTTCATACCTTTTACACATTCAGATAGAAACTCCAATGGTTCGAGAATTGATAACAAACAAAAACAACAAATTTGATCTAATATTAGTAGAGGCGGTAATGCGACCTGCGCTTGTTTTTTCACATATTTTTAAAGCGCCAGTAATTTTGATGAGTTCTTTTGGGGCTATTTTTAACAATCACGACATTATGGGTTCACTGACACACCCAATTTTGTATCCTTCTACGCTTCAGTTCAAGATTTACAATCTAACTTTCTGGGAAAAAATTGAAGCTCTACGCTTACACTACACATATGAATACGCATCCTACTTAAACGAATTTGATGAACACCAAATTTTGCAACAAGATTTTGGATCAGATGTCCCAGCTATAAAAGAATTATATAATAATGTACATATGTTGTTTCTAAATATTCATCCTGTTTGGGCAGATAATCAGCCTGTACCTCCTGGTGTTGTATTTATGGGTGGAATCCATCAATTACCTCAAAAGGAGCTACCAAAGGTTTGTCAGCGCTCTTTGAACATAAAAAATGTTTTTTTAATGATAATTTTTAATGAATTTTATGAAGTTTTTAAGTGTGATTATTTAATTAGTTAGACTTAAAATTATTTTTTTTAATTGATTTTATTGAATCGTTTAAAATGTTTCTTAAATATAATATTATTTTTATACAAAAATCTGTAGATAGAGGTAGAATTTGTGATCAACTTAACTAACGCATTGAGTTCACTGTAATGTTAGTTTTAAGTTTTTTTTTATGCATAAATAAATTAATTAATTTTTAATACGCAGGATTTAAAAACATACTTGGACTCGTCGAAACGTGGTGTCATATACGTGAGTTTTGGTACCAATGTATTAGCAGGAATGATTTCACCGGACAAAGTTCAAGTAATGGTGAATGTATTATCTAAGTTACCATATGATGTTTTATGGAAATGGGACCAAGATGAGCTGCCGGGAAAATCAGATAACATTAGAACGTCCAAATGGTTACCACAATCCGATTTATTGAGTGAGTTTTTAGACTTTTATACTTACATTACAAATTTTTTTTAAAGTTTTACTAAACCACTAGAAATACTTTACAGAACATCCCAAAATAAAACTGTTTGTTACACAAGCTGGACTTCAATCTACAGATGAAGCTATCACTGCTGGTGTACCGCTTGTTGCTATACCAATGTTAGGAGATCAATGGTACAATGCTGAGAAATATCTCAAGCATGGTATTGGTATGAAACTTGCGATTGACTCTTTGACTGAAGAGCAACTGAAATATGCTATAGAAACTGTGATCACAGACGAAAGGTGAAACCTGTTAATATTAATGTATTTGAAATATTGAAATTACTGGTATTTAACTACCATTTGAATTCTTCTTAGTACTAGATATCAAAACTTTATAACTTTTTCGATGAATTCCTAAAAAAATTATAAAAAATATTGCGTACTTATTAATAAGAGTAAGTATTTTATTTTCATCCATGATCTAGTTAATTATCTTAATATACAATCTAGTTAAAAATATATGTTTATTTGTTTTAGATTGCTTGGTAAAGAAAGGTTTTACAACTTTTCTTCAACAACTACAATTTTTATACGAAAAATAAATACGCATAATATCTTACATTTCAGTTATCGTCGACAAGTAACTAAGCTTCGTGACATAATGCTTGATCAGCCGGAGACGCCACTAGAGCGAGCGATGTGGTGGCTTGAATATGCCATAAGACATGGTGGAGCAAAACAACTTCGCGCACCAACAGCTAACATTTCAATGGCTGAATATTTGGAATTGGAATTGGTTTTAATTGTGCTATTAACGGCAGTCACTGCTTTAATACTATTAATTCTTATTTTCGTATATGTATGTAGATTTTTATCTAAATCCTTATGTAGTAAAAATAAAATTAGTAAAAAAATTAACGCAAAGAAAACAAATTAAATGTAGATATCCTTAAAAATTAAAATAAGTTTTTAATTTAAGGAAAGATAGCGATGCAAGCATTTTGTTTTTAGTATTTCACAGCGAAAAGTAATACCACACACAGAGTTAAATTTTTAAGAATTACTGGTAACTGTAGCTTGTAGATTAAAGTCCACTTTACAATACATGTAAGCGTAACAATTACCACTCAGATTTTAAAAGTGACAAACATCGAAATTTTAATCCATAATCACGAGGAATATAAAACAACTCCACATATTTAATTCGACATGTAGTAATATCGTAATAAATGATAACTGAATGACGTCATTCAAAAATATGTTCGCTTAGTATTATTACTGAATTTTAATAATAATATTTGTTGATAAATTAATACGATAGGACAATATGATAGGTATTTTTTTATACAACTAGGTCGGCAGACAAGCGTACGGCTCACCTAATGGTAAGCGATTATGTAAGCGATTTAGTTTATAGACACCTGCAACACCAGAAGCATCGAAAACGAGTTACTGACCTTACCGCGAACTTTTCTGAATTGTTTTTCGACAGGTGTTACAATAATATCTTCGAATTATTTATGATAATTATAAAATTTTTGATTATATGTTTGTAATGACATTTTTTAATGTAAATGTAATGTAGTATATTATATCGGCCGACACGAGGCCCAGACCATTCTGGAGAGTTCGCGCATGTACCCGGTTTTCGAGACTATACTTCTATATAGTTCCACAGTTGTTCCTCTAACGCCATCTAGTATTGAGTAGAGAGTTTCATGCGGTCTCTGTCTTTGCGTGGTTTCAATGGTTGCCGCTAGATGGCGCTAGTGTCTTTGTGTGTCCTTAACACTATATAATTAAAATAAAAAATAGATATTAAAGAAACAAATATTAATAACCACTACATACTAAATAATTACGCAATAATAATATACACAAAATTAATATATCTTTAAAGTACACACATGCCACATCCAGTTTCGCATAGTCTAAGGAATCTTTAAACATAATATTCATTTGTAAACAAACTTTATGTAACTACCTCCAATATTTTTTACATTTTTTGATTGTACGTAGCTGCCTACTATTTATGTGTTATGTTTAAACTTTAATTGTTTCTTATGAAAGTGAATTGTATTATTCTTATAAGAAATAAAGTTCTTAAACCTTAATGTTTGTTAATGTAAATGGTTTACATGTAGTGACTTTTAAATGTTTATATTGGTTAAAAAATAAATTAAAAAACTATTATATACTATTATCACTTTATTAAAAAAGAGAAAATTATATGAAATTTATTTCTGCCCTCAGTAAAAGGACTAATCCAGAAAGAATTTATAATATTGTTCCCAAAGTTGTCAGTGACACTCGTTTTTACAATTATTGTCCACAAGTTTATTTCGTTCTTGATTTACTTATCCTATACCCGGCTCTGTTCTACCTCAACAAATATAACACAGAAAATACTCCTCAAAAGTATTGGGGTTTGACATTTGTTCTATGAGAACTTAAATTTAATATTTGATAGCTAATGGAACCCGTATCAAACTTGTGTCGCTTCAGCCTGTAATATCCCACTAATGGGCATAGGCCTCTTTCCCCATGTAGGAGAAGGATCAGATCTTAATCCACCACGCTACTCCAATGGAGGTTGGCGGATATATTCCCTACTATGAGTAACGATCGCTATCAGGTGTACATGATAATAACCGGGACCGACGGCTTAACGTGCTCTCCGAGGCACGGTGGGGAGACCCACTAGGACTGCACAAACACCCAGACCACGGCAAACACCCGTATGGAGTATACAAATGTTTGCCGTGTGCGGGGATCGAACCCCCAACAGGTATAATCCATGGCTGTGACCGCTGCGCCAACGCGGCGCCAAACTTGTGTCCTTCTATATTAATACAAAAGGAGTTAAGCTTTCAACGGCTGTAATGCTAGAGTAATATTTTGCATGCATCCTCCTTCTATATTAATACAAAAAGAGTTAAGCTTTCAACGGCTGTAATGCTAGAGTAATATTTTTGATGCATCCATCACAGTTTTCCTTTACCGCGTGGTTTGCCATGACTATTATCAAACCATAAGGGTCTGTCCTTGCCATACTTCAAGTCACTAGCGTTGATCTTCAGATGAACTCCTTTTTTTTAAACAATATATAGGTTGCTCGTTAATTAGACGCTCTGATATAAATAATTACGAGCGTTTTTGGCTAGAAATTCTTAAATTTTTATGACATCTTTAGACGCATTTGAAATCAAAACCTACATTATTTTTCATTTGTGAGCGATTATTATTTTTCATTTGATTATTTTTCTTTGTGAGCGAATACAATTACAGACTATACTTTTCAAGATCATAATCACTATTTTTTATGTACTCACTTTTTTTAATTTACAACAGAAATTCAGTTAGTTGATTTCATTTTTACGTTATTGCTACACACGCCACTCCACACAGGATTTTTGGTTTAAGAGATGTCGGAATTTACCCTAATCTTGATAAAAGATAATCATTTGGGCCATCTTTTTAACCGACTCCAAAAAAGGAAGAGGTTCTCAATAATTCGACTGTATTTTTTATGTATGTTACCTCAGAACTATTGTCTGGGTGGACCGATTTCGCTGATTTTATTTTTAATCAAAAGACGGCACGTGTCATGTGGTTCAATTTAAATTTAATTGAGATCCAATACGTGCTTTTTGAATTATATCTAATAATGCTAAATAAATTTACTTTACCATTTTTTCGGCTACTTACATTGTATTACTTGTCAATGTAATTGAAGTCGGTTTTTTTTTCATTTGTAAGCAAACAAAATTATTATAAATTTACAATGCTTTTTTACTGAACACGATATTTTAAAATATTTAACCTAAAAATAATACTTAGATAGAGGAGCTTATCAGAAATGTTCCATTAGATAATTCAGCCATTTTGGTTCGTGTGTTGTTTATCTGATTAAAATACTTTGATGAAATCTGATAGTTACTTACTGAGTGATTAAACTTAGTTAACAGTTTATAATTATTATATTTATACTGTATTCACTATTCGAAGGTCACGCTGAAAAAAGGTTGAAATATTTTTAAAAGAGTAGATATAAAGAGTAGATAGGCTTGGTTGTTTGCAAATGGAAGTTGAGAGTGATTGATATATAAGTTAGATGGAGCTAAAGAAATTTTAGTTCAGTCGAGTGGTCTAAAGGACACTCGTTTTTTTCTTCGTAAGTCTATCTGTTTAAAGAAGCTATAAGATAATTGTGTTTGCTAGCAATAAAAAAAAAACGACTTTAATTACATCGACAAGTAATACAACGTAAGTAGACGAAAAGAATTAAGAAACGTACTAGTCGTCACTACAATTTTCGAGGGTACCCCTTGGAGGGTACACTTGGGATATCTCCTTTCCAACAAAAAAAAAAAAATTATCTAAATCAGTTCATAAACAACGAAGTTATCCCCGAATATATATATATGGTTGAATTGAACCTCCTACTTTTTTGAAGTCGGTTAAAATATTTCAAACTTATAGGAGTGTTTCTGACGAATCCAAATTAAGCACTGTCAACAACAAGGGACGTCCAATACATTTAAATTTCGGTAATCATAACTTTGTCATCAAGTACAAAGTTATAAGTAGAGCGTGTTCAGCTACTAAGGAAAATGCAAAAGCTAGTCAAATACTCGGTGTAAATAATATACTATAGTTATTATATATGTACGCTTGATACCGACCTTTACTCATGGTATGAAATATATCTGCCGAGTTAAGGTCCAAAACTTCGCTTACATAGAGAAAAAAGCCTATGCCCAGCAATGGGATATTAAAGACTGAAATGATTTGATTAAAACCACTCACGTCAATGTTTCTGCGTACCGTTAAAAAAAACTGTTATAGGATGCATAAATAGAATTTAATACATTTAATCCACATTTAGTTTACTTTAAAAACATACGTCAATCTTAGAAACGAGAGGTAATGAGATTTTACTCTGTGGCGGTAGCCGACCTCATTCCTCCTTCTTTGAGCGGCATGAAAAATTATGATAATTTCACGTTTTAATTATGCTTATATGAGTCTAACATGTAAACCCACCCAAGTAAGTAATCTCGCCGAGTTTTAATCGGGATATAAATTTTAGATTACGTCAAATTTTTAGTTCAAAGTTAAAACGAAAAATATTTTATAGTTATAATAACTCTGCAGAGAGTTGCTAATAACATTGCTAATGCAAAGAATATCTAAAATAAAATAATGTGTAAAAATATCTATATCAACAAGCTGTTATTTAAAACACAGTCAATACGTTGCCATAGAATCAGTCGATTTATCTATAGAAATAAATAAAATTGGAGTGTCTGTTTGTAATATTAAAATAACTGTTTTTTACTAAATGCATATGGATATATACACGGTACATATACCAAAATAACATTTTTTAAAATTTTTATCTGTCTATCTATCTGTCTGTTTGTTCCGGCTAATCTCTGAAACGACTGGACTGATTATAACGGAACTTTCACTGGCAGATAGCTGATGTAATAAGGAGTAACGTAGGCTACTTTTTTTACAAATTTATTTATTTTATAACACTGCGAACTAAACAATAACTTTTTTGTTTAAATTCCACGCGGACAAAGTCGCGGGCATAGCTAGTTTATTAATATAAGTATGTCGATAAAAAAGATTTTTAACGTTACTACGATTAACAAATTATGTTACCGCAATTGGCGATTATCAATATATTGCCGATTAAAAGTGTTAATCTGAAAGAATTAACCGAATTCAAAAATCAGAAGGTTCTCAATTCGGTTGGTATTTCTTTTATGCATGTATACCGATTACGCCGAGAATTCTGATTACGATGAGATTCGATTTACGTGGTTTTTTTATTCGATGTGGAATAGTTACCATTTGGTATCATAAAAGCTTAATTAGGTTGTTTTAATAGTTTTTATTATTTTTAAAGTTTCTTTTTATCAAATAACCTAACGCATATCTTAAAAAACGTTAAGACTTGATTTTATACTCGTATCGGCCTGAGTTAAAATATAATAAGTGGTATTAATTAAATTAGAATTTCACATTACCCCCATATTTACCTACATATGCCTATTTACATATTATGTGGAACTTTGTTTGAGATAGTTTTGTATGAGAACATTGTTTTCGAAGAGTAACCTGAAATATACCATTACAACTAACTAGGTTAGCCTATAAGGTTAAGTCTTCGTTTTCTGAGCCAACGAAGTAAGCTAAAACATTTCAATTAAAACTGAATTAATGTATTTTTAAATTTATGAATTAAGTTACATTAAGTGTATTTTATGATGGGTTTATTTTATATAAATGGCATCTAATCGTTAAAATTTTTTGCGACAAGAGTTCAAATTCGGATGAGTTCGTTAAACTTTCAAGTGTTTCAGTTTGTGTAAAACATTAAAAATAAATGCAAGACTTGTAGATATATCCGGCAATTTTTAGTTATCTATTTTTCTATTAAAGAGAGAGATTTGAGAGGTATTTACAAATACTAGTGGTCGCCCAAAGGTCGAAATTCGACCATAATTAATTTAAACTATAAGTTTGAACATACATATACGTATTAGTTATTATGTTTGAAATTCAGTAAAGACAATATTAATCTGTAGTCTATAATCTATTCTCAATTTGATTGACGCGTGTGTGTCAAATACATGGCAGTGTGTAACGTTTTAATCTTCTATAGAAGATACCCTTCGTGTCAGAATTGAAGCCGCGAACGTGGCTGTTTTATAGATCTGTCAACACTAACACTTTTTAACTAGAACGATTGTCATGGAAACTGCTATTCTGTTTTACTTCACGTACGACAGCTATCTCAAATATATTCTCAAAATGTTTATCAATTTACAAAATGAAAATATTAATACTTTTAGTCATATTTTTTAATCATTTGAACGCAGCTTGTAAGTATTTAAAAGCTAAAGATTCTTTTACATAGTATAATAACACCTAATACGATTATAAACGTAGTTTTAGATATAAATTATGAAAAGAAATCGATGAGTAGATCTGTGAGACAATCCGAAGATGATGAATTTGAACCGGTCACTAATGTATATAAAAATTCTGAAAATGTTATAAATCTGAACTGTGACGATTTTACAAGATATGCTATCAACTGTACAGAAGAAGCGGCGCTGTTACGTAATTCAAGTAGAATGTCTCCACCATTACCAACCAAGATCAACGATTGGTGCAAGTTAGTTGCGATAATAACTTTAAGTTGATAATAATCGGTTTTTTCCTTCATTCACTTAATTCTACATTGAAGTTGGTACATAATTATAAATATTAAGGGAAATCAGTCCTCAAGCCAGATTCAATGCTTGTGTTTTAGGACACCAGGCTCCTAACTCTATATGAAAAACTTATCCCCGTCATCTTCCTATAATTTTACCAGCAATTTTTTGATACGTGTTGGCACTTTATTACGTTTACAGTTATACTATTCCTACAGGAACTGATTTATCAAATGCAATTCTCTTTCATACAATCTTCACAATTCAATAAGTCCCAACGACGTCTGAGTAAATCCCTATTTAGCTTTTTAGCCGCCATACCATAAGGATTTTACCACGATGATAGGTAACTAATTTTAGAAATAAAGGTTAAGTTGTTCTACCTATTTCTTGTTAGATAGTTTTCAGTTATTATATTGTGCATTAATATAGCTTAACAATTGTAGTCATTACTTATTGTATTAGTTATTTAGTATATTTAACCGACTTCCACAGAGCAATAAGACATCTTACCAACTGTGCCTTGAATTGGAACAACGACTGCAAATATGTTTCTGACAGTCATTTTAACGAAGAAAGCGTCAGAGGTCACATACACGTCGTCAACAATATATGCGATGATGAGTGGTTCTTGATAAGTAAGAAGTTTTTTTACTAGCCCGTTGGCACAGTTTGCAGTAAGACTGATTTCTCCTCAATATTGCTCTCAGACTCGGTGCGGGATACACTCTGACCACACTATAACCTCATAACAGTAATCTTAAATGCAGTTGTGGCTGAAAAAGCATTTTTTTTCTTGTAGATATAAAATTAGAAACGGTTATTAACGATTTAAATCTATCAGATATTTAATATATTTGCTGTCGTTGCTTATATTGGCCCTTAAGCAACTAGTGCTGACGCAACGGTCACAGCACTGGTTTGTAGCTGTTACGCTGGCTGTTTCGAGTTCGATCCCCGCACACGGCAAACGTATGTAAGATGTTTGGCGTAGTCTGGGCGTTTCTGCGTGCGTATTGTGTTTGTTTTTGCGAACCCCCGACACAGGAGATAATCCTACTGGGGGCCATAGAGTGTGAAGCGTTTATTTATTATTTATTAAAGATATATTTGTGATATTCCTAATTGAATAATACATATTTTTGATTATGATATTTTAACGGTAATAAACGAACGTATTTAACTTTATGACCTAAATTCCTGTTAGTCAATAAAATAAATAAACATGTTAATGAAAATATTTTAAAGAAGTGATTTTTTTGACAAAAGATCAAATATCGTTGCGGGTTGGAACAAATATGTTGCATATTACCACAGGGAGGCCAGGTTGAGGTTTTTGACCTGGGTGGAAGCGGGAAAACCGAATACGGGTCAGACATATGTTGATATGAAGGAAAGTAGAAAATTGTTTAAGCAGAAGCTGAAGTGGTGCCAAGATAGGCAGGTGCAATTTAAAATGGATGCACTTGCTTCCCTTCACTCTGCTAGCAATTTCAAACAGTTCTGGAAAGTGACGGGAAATATGAGCCAAAAGCCTAGCCTTCCTGTGTGCGTTGATGGTATTAGTGACAAACATATGATTGCTAATATGTTTTAGTGAACATTTTAGGGTGTTACCGCGGCATAATACAGATGTGTCCCGATCGTATGGTGCTGGGAGTATTGGCAGTCAGGTTAGGGTTAGGTTTACAGCGAAGGAGGTTAGTCGCGTTATCAGTGGTATGAGTGGAGGTAAATCTCCTGGATGCGATGGTCTCAGCATCGAGCATCTTAGGCACGCTGGGGTCTGCCTGCCACACGTCCTATCTCAATTTTACAATCTTTGTCTTTGTCACGGCTACTTACCAGAGGAACTTACTAAAATTATAGTAGTTCCTATTATTAAGAACAGAACTGGGGATGTTCGGATAGAAATAACTACCGTCCCATCTCACTTGCCAACGGGAGGTAAAGTTATTCGCGTCCGTAGGTACTACCTAACCACTTGCCCCTACACGTGCCCCCTGGGTGGTGCTAAATGAATAACAAGCCGAGAGTGCCTGCGCAAGCAACCCTGGGCAGTGCCGGCGCGGGCACTCCCGTAACACACTCACACACACATAATATACTCACCTAGAACACCACATTTACACTACACAGATACACTCTCACAGGCCCCCATACGCGCAAGTGCGTACATACTAAACATGCACCTATACACCTTCTACACACAATAGACACTCACAACAAGGTTTAAACATAACACTTCTGCAGGGATGGTGTGGTCAAGTTCCTGCGGACCTTCCGTCGCAACAATGAGCGAGGTTTGGCCCCAATTGACCACCCGCGTGTTTGTGCCGTGCGCGGGGACCCGTAAGGGGGGATGAAGGAATCCTGGTGGCTGAGCCGAAAGAGCGTCGGCTGTTGTACGTCTCCAAGGCAACACTCCACTTTGGTCTGGATTTCTCCTGACACGGGAGGCCGGAGGCTAGCCACCTTCGGTCAATCGGCTGCGACGTCCCGTCAGAGGGCCGTCAGGCGAGAGCTCTGTCCCGTCGGGGGTGGACGACGGGTGGGACGGTGTAAATCATCTCGCCCAGCTCGGCCTGCTTCCTGGCGGGGTGGGGCTCTATATCCTGAGGGATTTCTGGCGCTAACAGCGTCCCCACTTGAGGGCTCGAAGGAGGGTGGAAGCACTCTCAGGATGAACTTTATACTAACACTCATGGCTAACAAAAACAAAAATAAAAAACCTAATACCAAGGCCGCACCGGGGGCGAACAACCCTGCTGGAGCGCCTACCACCAACCAACCGGCTGCACCTCAGGCTCATAACCTGAGTGTTGCGCCAACAATCGAACCGGCTGCACCTCGGGCTCACAACCTGAGTGCTGCGCCAACCCAGCTACTGGCTGCACCTCAGGTGCAGCACCTGAGTAGTGAGGTAAGTACAAGCACTATTGACCTCACTTCTCTGAAGGCAGCAATGCCGACAGCCACCCAACCCTGGCAGGACGAGTCTTGCTGGAACCTGGTGACTGTTAAGAGAAGAGAGGTCAAAAAACGTGACCAGGTGTCGGCTCGCAAGGGGAAGCGGGCTGTAGTCCGTGCGGAGGCGCGGCGAACGCGACGCCCGACTGACGACGGGAGTAGGCCGCTAGAAGCTGCCGAAGGGAACGAAAGGGCCCACGCTGCCCCTGTCAGTGTTGCGCCGGTCCCTGGCGAAGCCGGGCCGGCTGCACCTGTGGGGGCACCCTCGGAGGTTGTGGCAACTGCTGCTGCCTGCGCCTCCACAACCAAACGAGCCAGACGCCGAAACAAGAATGCGACGAAGGCGAACCACGGGGAGCATCCAAGTCGGTCGAAACCCGCGAAGCGGGACCGACCGGATGACTCCTTCACCCCCCAGGGTAGTGGCAAGCGTCGCAAGCCTACCCATACTATCGATTCTATCAAATACGCTGACGCGTTAAAGTCTAACGACTACTGCGTCGCGATTATGATGGAACCCTACCACGACCTCTCCAAAGAGCAGGCTGAGGCAATTGAGAGGCAGTTGCAGGGGGTGATGGTCGAGGAAATATTCTCACCCACCACTTCCACAACACCCGTCGCTGCACCACAGTTTAGGGGGAAAGCCTTCCATAGTGAGGGCACCCTTAAGATGTGGTGCAGGGACGATTTTGCCCTCCAATGGCTCCGCCGCTCCATAGGGAGGATTTCGTCACCACGCGCGGGAACCAGACTGGCTGTAAGAAAGCAGTCTGAGATCCCGCGGCGCGTCAAAGTAGGGCTGTTGATCCCGCAGGTGGAACCGGAGGATACTCTGGATAAGATCCGCCTGCGGATCATGTGCCAGAACCCGCAGTTCCGCGTCTCCAACTGGGCGCTTTACAATGCGGTGCCAACGGAGGAGAAGGCGACGATGTATCTCCTCCTTGGCATCCCGGAGGATGACGCGGAAAAGCTGAGGGAAAGCGAGCGTAGAATTTACTACAAGTTTGGTAATATCTACGCTCGTTTCCACGATGACCGCACTACTGCACTGCCGAATCTCGGTGCGGATGAGAAGGTCCCTAGTGACCTAGGCAGTGCAAATAACAATATGGTGGAGGGACAGCCGGGCTCCACTAAGGAGCCTGTCGTCGACACCGGCTCGTCTGAGGTGAGTCCCCAGTTTGATCTGGGTGATCTTTCCAAGGATGAGCCAGGTGATCTTGACGACGCCATCCTATCCAGCGATGATGGCGCTGCCAGCCCCACCTAGAAACCAATTAAAAATCACCCAAATCAACCTCCAGCATAGCCAGACTGCGACGGCTAACCTACGCAGATTGCTGGAGGGAAAAACGAAGACCGTGGCCCTGATCCAGGAGCCGTGGATCAGGAACGGGAGAATCTGCGGTCTAAACAACATTGGAGGTAAGTTACTTCTAAATAATAACGTATACCACCCACGCACTTGTATCTATGCACACAGGGACGTGAACATCACCTTAATAACCGAGTTCTGCAGCAGAGATCTTACAACCGTTAGGCTCCAAAAGGAACCCTCTTCGGGCCTGCCTGATGTGGTGATGGCATCCGCCTACTTGCCGGGCGATGCTGACATCCCCACTCCGGAGCTGGCCGCGCTTGCTGAGTACTGCGAGCGCCAGGGTCTGGAGCTCATCATATCCGCTGACTCCAATGCGCACCATGCGCTATGGGGCAGCAAGGACAACAACCAGCGAGGTGAGGATTTTGTTTCTTTTTTACTCGCAACTAAGCTTAATGTAATTAATAAAGGATCGGAACCAACCTTTGTAACTTCGAGATCCCAAACCATCATTGATCTAACTCTGGCGACAGAGCATGTGTCCGAATATATTTCAGATTGGCATGTGTCTGACGACGTGTCGTGCTCTGATCACCGGTGGATCAAATACAACCTAGAAGTCACGCTGACGTCACCTGCACCCCGCCGTAACCCTCGGAGGATGGACCGCGGCAGGTATGAGCTTCTGACAGCGGAGAAACTCAAAGGCGTCGAACTACCCGATAACCATGAAGGCACGGAGGACATTGATAATCATATCAACCAGATAACTGACTGCCTAATCACCAGCTTCGAACAAACATGCCCACTTTCATCACCTAGAGCGCGACAGTTCTGCAAAGGGCACTGGTGGGGACCGGAGCTCGAAAAGCTACGACGCAGGGTGAGGAAGTTGATCAACAGAGCAAAGAATACTCGTCTAGAACACCACTGGGATGCCTACAAGCAGGCCCAATATCACTACAAAAGGCGCATCAGAATAAGGAAGAAGGAGTGCTGGAGGCGCTTTTGTACCAACATAGAAACGAACAATCAGGCGAACAGAGTTAAGAATATATTGTGCAGCGAACCGGTGCACAACCTGGGTAACCTGAAAAAACCGGATGGAACATACACCAAAACGGATCTGGAAACTTCAGAACTGTTAATAACTACACACTTCCCAGGATGCCAAATCGAAAGAATTGCGGCATGGGAGGAAGAGCCAAAGAAGACACCTGTAATGGTGGACTGGATCACCGCCAAGAAAATTGTCACACATGACAAAGTAAAATGGGCCATCAACAGTTTCTTACCATACAAGTCGGCAGGACTGGATAAGGTGTTTCCAGGTCTGCTAAGATGGAGTGATAGGAAACTTATCGACCACCTTGTCTCCATATATAGGAGTTGTTTAGCTTATTGCTACACCCCAAAGCTATGGAGGGAAGTTAAGGTAGTCTTCATACCTAAACCCGGCAAAGGAGACTACTCACAACCAAAATCATTCAGACCTATTAGCCTTACCTCCTTTCTATTGAAAGTTTTGGAAAGGCTAATAGATCGGGAGCTGAGGAGCACAACTCTGGTTGAGCAACCCCTGAATCCCAACCAACATGCCTACTCGATGGGCAAATCAACGGACTCTGCCCTACATAAGGTTATATCCT
The DNA here is from genome assembly GCF_905220565.1 of Melitaea cinxia. NCBI lineage: Eukaryota > Metazoa > Arthropoda > Insecta > Lepidoptera > Nymphalidae > Melitaea > Melitaea cinxia. Next base: position 8,708,273 of record NC_059415.1, read on the forward strand.
ATATAGAGGGCAATCTCCATCACAAAATATCAACCTTAGGCGCGTTTATTGATATTGAAGGGGCCTTTGATAAAACTAAGTTCACCAGCATAAGCCGTGCCCTGACCAAGCATGGAGTCAATAACACGATTGCCGGGTGGATTGACAGCATGCTGAAGTACAGGGCCATCCAATTCACTGTGAATGAAATAACTAGAGGCGTTGTAGCGAGGGGGTGTCCGCAGGGGGGGGTCCTTTCCCCACTTCTGTGGAACATAGTGATCGACGAACTGATCACCTTGCTCAACGACCGCAGATTTCTAACAGTGGGCTATGCAGACGACTTAACTGTACTCATCAGTGGACCATCTGAGAGGACAGTCTGCGACCAAATGAGGGCCGCACTAAAAGTCGTTAAACAGTGGTGTACGGACCACGAACTAACAGTGAACCCCGCAAAGACGGAACTTGTGATGTTCACAAATAAACGGAATTTAGGAAACCTTAAACTCCCTAAATTATTTGGCACCAGTCTTGCCCTAACCAAGGAGGTCAAATATCTTGGAGTAATCCTAGATAGTAAGCTTCTTTGGAACAGGCATTTAGACTCAAAAATCAACAAAGCCAGCATAATCCTCTGCCAATGCAAAAGGCTCCTCGGCAAAAGCTGGGGCATATCACCTAAAATTACTCTATGGCTTTACAAAACTATTGTCAGGCCTATAATCACCTACGGTGCGGTAATCTGGTGGCAGAGAACAGAACTTACAACCGTTAGAAACAAACTCGAGCGGTTTCAGAGAATAGCATGCTCTGCAATCACTGGCTGTATGCGTACCGCCCCCACATCAGCTCTTGAGGTTATGCTTGACCTGGCACCGCTTGACTTGTTCATACAACAGGAGGCGGCTATGTCAGCTATCAGGCTGAATCACTTGGGCTTGTGGTGCAACCAGGAGGGTCCACACAATAGACTTTGGAGCAACCTTGTGAGCTATGAGCCACTACTTGCTGCTCCTTGTGATAGGATTCCTAAACAACATATTTTCGAAAGAAAGTACCATATACAACCGTTTGAGGCTGAAAGAGACCAATCCGGCATACGCGAGGTCCGCATCTACACGGATGGCTCCAAAATGGGGTCTGGCACTGGTGCCGGAGTGTACTCACAAGACCTCAATATCAACTTATCACTAACGCTGGGCCAACACAGCTCCATCTTTCAATGTGAGTGTGTTGCGATAACCCATGCAGCCACCGCCGTCCTGTCAAAAGGCATTAGGGATTGCAATATCCGTATTCTGTAGGACAGCATGGCCGTACTTAAAGCGCTAGAGAGCAGTTCGACTAACTCTAGTCTTATATACGAATGTCATCAAACCCTGGAAGTATTAGCCTCACACAATGAGGTAATCCTCCAGTGGATAAAAGGACATAGTGGATCGCACGGAAACGATGCTGCCGACGAGCTTGCAAGACAGGGGTCCAGTACAAAGGTTGCCGGCCCAACCATCCTATTGCCGCTACCTTTTGGACAACTGCGCTCGTGGGTAAGGCAACGTACACGTGCAAATCACAATGCCCTTTGGGCAAACCAAACCGGCTGCAGACAGTCCAAATTGATACTCACGGAAGTATCACCGCACCTAGCGTGCCGACTGCTCAGTCTCAACCGCCTGGACATCAGAATAGTTGTTGGCACGATTACCGGCCACATGGCACTCAACCACCAACTATTCATCATGAATGCAACAGACAGCCCTCTTTGCAGAGGCTGTCTGGCTGCTGAAGAAACAGCCGCCCACGTAATCCTGGAATGCGAGGGAGTGGCCGCACACCGGGCTACCATCCTTAAGGATATAAGGACGCTCCGAGAAGCCTGTGAACGCCCCAGGAGGCTTCTGAGCTTCTGGAAGGAGCTGGGCTGGCTGAACTAGTCAGCCCACTTTTTACGCATAATGGACCACCTTTGCGTCTAAATGCGGAAAATCGAGCCCAACACAAATACAAATACAAATACTCACTTGCCAACATTATGGCCAAGGTGCTGGATGGCCTGCTTAATGATATTCTCATAAAACACATAAAGCTGCATGAAGCCCACTTCGAAAACCAAACTGAGCTTCAGCTTGGTTTTCGAAGTGGGCTTTCTACTGAAAGTGCTATATTGTGTCTTAAGCAGGCTGTACAGTAGTACTATACTGATAGGAAAACGCCGATATACGCGTGTTTTCTGGACTTGTCAAAAGCCTTTGACACTGTCCTATATGATAAGCTTTGGGGGAAGCTGGGCGATGCGGGTGTGCCGGTGGAGGTAGTATCGTTGTTTCAGGAATGGTATCGCTGCTAGCGGAACCAGGTGAGGTGGGATGGAGCTCTATCCGAGCCATACGGTATGGTGTGCAGCGTCAGGCAGGGCGGACTGACCTTTTTTTTTTTTTTTTATATGTCACTAGGTCGGCAAACAAGCTTACGGCTCACCTGATGGTAAGCGATTACCGTAGCCTATAGACACCTGCAACACCAGAAGCATCGCAAGCGCGTTGCCGACCCAATCCCCAATCCCCCCAGGACCTCTCCTTTGTTCATCAACCTGTACATAAATGAGCTGATCGGTGAGCTCAGCAGCACTCATACCGGTTGTTATATCGACAACGTATGTGTCAATAATATTAGTTACGCGGACGATATGGTGCTGCTGGGACCAACGGTGGGTGCCATTCGCAGGTTGCTGAATATTTGTGCATCGTATGCGCTGGAGCATGGACTTACATATAACGCTAAAAAAAGCAAAATTCTTGTTTTCAAGGGTAAATCTAGTGTATACGTGCCAGTCTGTGTTCCTCCGATTACATTATACAATGAAGAGCTGCAGCGGGTAAACAGTTTTAGGTATCTAAGGCACATTGTGACGGATAGTTTGACCGACGACGAGGATCTGGAACGTGAGCGTAGGACTCTGGCGGTCCGAGGGAATATGATAGCCCGTAAATTCGCTCGATGCTCCGTGCCAGTAAAAATAACTTTGTTTAAAGCATATTGCCAATCGTTGTACGCGAGCAGTCTATGGGTGAGTTATACCCGTCGGGCCGCCAGAGTCCTGCGTGTTCAATATAACAACATCTTTAGGATGCTACTGCGGCTGCCTCCACATTACTCCGCGTCGCTTATGTTTGCCGAAGCTCATACGGATGGATACGATGCATTAATTCGTAAAAAGTTTGGGTCATTAATAAGACGGTTGAGAGACAGCAGCAATGGCATCCTCAAGATGATTGCTTCACGCACGGATTGTCCGATCCAACATAAGTTGATGTGCGTAGTAATAGGGAAAAGGTGACTTCTTGTTCTTTTATGTATTTGACATTGCATTGTGTTTTAAATAATTTCTGAATGTATGAAAAAATATTTTTTTTTTGTTTGTTAATTAATTATTTAATTTAAGAGGTTGACTTTGCGTATTATTGGCATTAATAAATTATTGACATGAATTCTATTTAATCGGTTATGAATATTGTATATATTTCTGTGTATTTTGATATAATTATCCTAGATTTTATTATTTTCCTATGTTTTATTTTGGTTTTTTCTCTGTTTCTTAATTATGTTTGTATACTGTTGTTTAATTGTATGGACTTTGTCTGAAATAAAATTATTATTATTATTATTAAATATTTCACAGCAAAGAATTTTTGTATTGGTTGTCTTGTCGCGTGAACTTAAATTTAGATAGTCGTTAAGTTGCATGAATTTTCCAAATTTCTTATGTTTTCGTTAATAACAACCCTACCACAAAGTATTATTACTAAAAAACACATATAAGGTTCAGAGAAAATACAGTAACATATATATATATATATATGTTACTGTATATATATATATTAGGTACTCAACATTGTATTAAAATCTATTAAGGTACTATTTAGGTGCATATATTTCTGACTGGATATCAGATTTCCTGAGTGGGCGATCATTTCGGGTGGTCTTAGATGGCTTCTCGTCTGACTTGATGGCGGTTAATACCGGTGTATATATATATATATTAGGTACTCAACATTGTATTAAAATCTATTAAGGTACTATTTAGGTACACATATTTCTGACTGGATATCAGATTTCCTGAGTGGGCGATCATTTCGGGTGGTCTTAGATGGCTTCTCGTCTGACTTGATGGCGGTTAATGCCGATGTCCCTCAGGGATCAGTTCTCTCTGCAACCCTCTTCTTGCTTCACATTAACGCCCGGTATCTTTGGATACACGAATGACAGCACTGTTACGGAGAGATACATGTCCGGTCTCCGGGCTGGTGGGGCTGAAACTCTTGAGCATAGAGAGGCTCTGGTTGAACGCATGAATTTGGCTTTGAAAGAGGTATCCGATTGGTGTGACGCCAACCTAGTCAAATTTAATGCTTCCAAAACGCAAGCGTGTCTTTTTACCGCTAAACGGAGTCCATTCACATCAACTCCGACTTTCCGGAGTGTACCGATCACCGATAGTATTGATCTTCTAGGCATAAATATCTCGTCTAATATGAACTTCGGACAATGCATAGAATCCAAGGCAAAAAATGCTGGTAAGAAACTTGGTATTTTCAATAAAGTCAGGCAGTACTTCACACCGGAACAGCTTCTTACTCTGCACCAAGCACAAGTTCGATCGTGTATGGAGTACTGCAGTAACTTATGGGATGGCTCTACCAAGTACCAGCTTGCTGTTTTGGATTCTGTGGATCGACGTGTCAGGAGACTCGTTTACAAAGTCTAGAACATCGGCGCAAGGTTGCCCGTCTGTCTGTATTTTACAGAATATATTTCGGAGAGTGTGCTCAGGAACTATACATTTTGGTTCCACCATCACCATTCTACCACCGAACCGCAAGGCATCGCATGAGTCTGCACGGCTACGTGATTGAAATCCCCCCCCCCCCCTCTTGCACTAAGCGTTTTGCCTTCTTCTTTCTTAATACGCACCGCAAATATTTGGAATGCCCTTTCGGCTTCCGTTTTTCCAAATAATTATAACTTGGGTATCTTCAAATCAAGAGTGAATAGGCATCTTCTAGGCAAGCTTTCTACCGTGCTCTGTTTGTTCCGGGTTAAAATAAGGGCTTGAAGTTATGGAAAGATATGCATAAATAATCATATTCTAATAATGCAATAGTACAACTAACAAAAGTACATCATTTCAGGGTATGAAGATGTAGCGCTTTGCGTTGAAAGCTCCACAGATGCTTGGGAAGAATGTTATATTAATTTTAAAAATCTAGTTGAGGAACAGAAGAATACTACCAAAGAATGGACGCATTACGAAATACATTTTCAATTGTGTTGGTGAGATTTTATTTCTTCGTGGCTGTTTACGTTTACGCTCTGTATTTGACCTGATGTTCTTCGTTTGCATTGATTCACTAGAAGGGACTAGTAATATTCTGAGTAGTGTAATAAAAGAAAGATAGCCAGTAAATTGATATATCAAAGGTATGCAAAAACTAATTGTTTAACTGTGACTTGTTTAATAGAATACGTGATTACTGTTGAACATCAGTTATATATATATATATAGTATATCAAAACCGAACAGTTGCGAATTCAATTTTTGCTAACACCTTCATTGGAGTCGAGTCCTTTGCATAGCTTTAAGACATTCATTTATCCATACATACTGATATATTTTTAACCGACTTCGAAAAAGGAGGAGTTTACTCAGTTCGACTGTATATATATATATATATATATATATATATATATATGTGTGTGTGTGTGTGTGTGTGTGTGTGTATGTTCGGGGATAACTTCGTCGTTTATGAACCAATTTTGATCATTCTTTTTTTTTGTTGGAAAAGAGATATCCCGGGTGTGGTACCATTATAAGGAAACCAGAATCTGATGATGGGGTGTACCGATTTTAATGATTTTTAGTTTAATCGAAAGCATATCATGTAATCACATTTAAATTTCATCGAGATCTGATTACAACTTTTGGATTAATCTTTGATAATGTGTATCTACTTGACTATTTTTCCATCTAACTACGTTGTATTACTTGTCGATGTAATTGAAGTCGGTTTTTTCCGTTTGCCAGCAAACACAATTATGCAGTAGATAGTGGTATATAGTTTGTGATAGGCTGTTACAGGAGATGGTAGGTACACATAAACGGTGAAAACATAAAGCAAATAATCATAGTCGAACTACGAGAGCTTCCGTAAATTTAAACTCTTTTCAATATTTATTTAAACCTTGATTTGGCAAAGTTGATACGTTCGTCGCAATACGTCACATGAATATAAATTTATAAAATCTCGTAGCAACCAAATATCGGAACTATGTCAAAGTGCTCAATATCCAGATCAAATTGACAAACTCCAAAATTCTCTGTAGTAAAAACCAATGATATTGAATAAACCATGAGGCGTGGATTGGAACTTAATTAAAGTAACATTTTTATATCGAAATAGAGGAATTTAAAATTTGTTTTTTCTACGTTTTAAATAGAGCTGGTGTCGAAGTTAAAAAAAAAATTTGTTCCTTCTTATATAGAAAAAAATTAAAAACTGTTCGCTTTTTAATTTCATTTGTTGCTATTAATACTTTCATTTTCATGTATCCAAAATAAAGAAATTTTTAAATTTTGTAAATAAAAAAAAACCAATAATAGTCTTGGTCAGTGGACGAGCTCCGACTTTTAGATATTCAGACTAGTTATTAAGGTTTCTAAGATTCTAAAGTTGCAGTGAAGTACCGTATGCATGTACAAAAAAAAATATGGAATAACAAAAGCACGGGCATTATAAGCCTGCGGTTAAATCACTTACATAAAAAAATTGTAAATATAACAAAATACGCTTTTATTTGTATGAGACTTACCTATATTATGATAACGTTGTAGAGTTAGCCAACTTGCGTCTGCAACTTTGCAGTTCCATGTAAATAACAACTGTATTTGTTCTAATACAAAAAGGAAACCAGGATTTTATTACATCGACACGTAATCAAGTAATAAATAAATAAATGCCTCGCACTCAATTAGGGCTAACTCCTCTGTCGTCCAGAAACGCCCACCATACACAAAGTACAAACGCGCGGAGATCTGTATCACCAATACAAATGTACGGAGAACGAGCTCGCAATCGCCAGCAAAGTAGTCGCCAACAAACCAGTGATATGAATGATCGAACAACCGTCGGAGTCAAATACTTATTAATAGGAATAGCTCAAAAACTAGTAGTCAGTACTCGCTCAAATTTGAAAATGACAACCCTGTAAGAACCAGATTTGAGATATAAAAATGATCATCTAAATCATCTAATGATTTCGAGTTTTATTAATATCTTCACACCGTTTGTTACTTATTTCTTGTACTATGATAATATATAAAAATGAATCCGTATTTTCCTTGGTCACGCCATCACGCGTGAATGGCTAGTCCGATTACGCTAATTCTTTTTTTTGTTGTGTTTGTTATTGTCAGGAAAAGGTTCTTATGAAAGAAAAAAATTAAGAAAATTGTGTAGAAAATTAGAAAATTTAAGAATGCTTAACAACCATATTATAAAACTACATCTAATCTAACCCTAGCGCCTTGGACAATATAAACTTTTTTAATGTAACTTTATGACGTTTGACATCGAAAAGATAGAAGATTGGTTATAACATTTTTTTTAAATTGATTATACCAATTCGAATCTAATATTCATAGGTAATACAGGACAACGTCTGTCGGGTCAGCTAGTAAATACATAGATACTTCTAAACAACTACGCATTTCATACAGTAAAAACTTTTAAAATATTACCGAGAACTTTTATGTTAACCGTGTGTAGTATGCCGACAAACAAAATGTAGTAAAATTACTACTGTTTACGTTTTTTATTTTTAATCGTTAGTTTTAGATATAAAAGCAGACGCTATTTTCTTGGAATGAACTATTATAGAAAAATAACATTCTGTTTTGCTAGTGCCAGAGCGCGATTCCGGCGCTGCACTCTCGAAGCGCTGTTTGTAAAACCAACTCAGTGTACGCAAGAACAAGCAGCGACGCTTCAGAAGTTCTCTGTTATTGTTTCTGAAGGCGGAGTGTATCAGGTGATATCCATGCTTTCACTAGATTAGACTACAATAGTAGACCAAAGGCAGTAAGTAGTTCAGGAATAACATAGGTTTTCATCTAAACTTAAGCTACTCATTATATTTAACTAATTTTTTTATGCATAGCTTAAAGTTAGTATCTTGGAAATGTGGTTTAATTTTTTTCCCTCTTGCATCTTACATAACTTTTGAAAGACTGCACAAAATTTGATAATTCTTTTTATTATTACTGTCAGGGTAGGGTAAAGATTAAGAAATGAGGTTCTCAATTCGACCTTATTGTTTTAACAGACTTCAAAAAAAGCAGGAGGTTCTCAAATCGACTGTCCCGATTGACCGATTTCGATGGTTATTTTTTAATCGAAAGGTGGTCCTTGTTAAGTGGTTTTGTTTTTAATTTAATTGAGCGTAATGCGTTACATACGCACGCTTGACTACTATTTTGTCGACCTAAAATGCATTATACCTCATAACTTTTTACTGGGTGTACCGATTTTGATGATTCTTACTGTGATCAAAAGCTGTGGTCTTATTTAAATTTGATTGACATCTGACAAATACTTATCTAATTATGCATATTTACTTGACTATTTTTTCGTTGACCTATGGTGTATTATACCTCAGTACCTGGGTAACCGAGCTCAGCTCGGTATTTTTAGTAAATCGTGAAGGATTAGTAGTAGAAGAGTGAGTTAAAATGATTCGCTGCCGGTTTGGATGAAGTCTTTTTTAACCGACTTCAAAAAAGGAGGAGCTTACTCAATTCGGCCGGAGGAAACTCAATATATATATATTTTTATGTATGTTCGGGGATAACTCGTCGTTTATGAACCTATTTTGATAATTCTTTTTTTGTTGGAAAGGAGATATCCCTGGTGTGGTACCATGATAAGGAAACCAGGATCTGATGATGGGATCCCAGAGAAATCGAGGGAAAATCTCGAAAATCCGCATAACTTTTTACTGGGTGTACCGATTTTGATGATTTTTAAGTTAATCGAAAGCCGATGTTTATCGTGTTGTCATATATACTTGATTATTTATTCGTTTACCTACGTTGTGCTGTGTGGCTACGGCACTAAAGAATTTAACCACCCCCTCTCTTCCCGTGGGTGTCGTAAGAGGCGACTAAGGGATAACAATGTTCAACAACCACCTTGGAACTTAAGAAGCCGACCGATGGCGGGATAACCATCTAACTGCTGGCTTTGAAATACACAGGCCGAAGACGGGCAGCAGCGTCTTCGGTGCGACAAAGCCAGTACTGCGGTCACCAACCCGCCTGCCCAGCGTGGTGACTATGGGCAAAACACATGAGTTCACGTTATTTTTGACGTAAACTTGTGGAGGCCTATGTCCAGCAGTGGACTGTATAGGCTGTAATGATTACCTACGTTGTATTACTTGTTGATGTAATTGAATCCGTTTTGTTTTTTTTTCGTTTACGAGCAAACAATTATTTTATAAATAGTCATATTTAATATTAAGATATATGGACGGTACACTCCTTACCACGATTGTCATCTTGGAACGTTTTCGTTACATTTCATATCCATGGTCATAGGCGATTTTCCGAATGTTAGTTACGAAGTACTCGTACAATTGGAGCAGGAAAGTTCCCTGAGGATACATTAAAAAAACTAGGTAAACGAGCCACACTCACAGAGATATGAGTCGAGAATATAAAATATTTTATCAATATTCGGATTGTTATTTTTGTTCAAAAATACTTTCTGGGGTCCATCATTGTTCTTTATTTTAAAAACTAAGTATTATTATTATTATTCAATTTTTGCTAGTTTTATTTATAGTTTTACTTTGCAAATTGCAGTAAACTAATATAATTCAGTAACGTATACTACTGACAATATTTCTATTTCCTCTTTTGCAAAATACGCAATTCGTAAATTACTCGTATACGAGTAGACTGATGCGTTAACTGTTTTTAATATTATTCATAGTTACCTAAGAAGTTTTGTTGTGCAAACAGTGTAAACATATAATATAATAAATATAATTAAGAATATTTATAATACGTAGAAGAGAAAATAATTTTTAAAATCAACGCGTTGGCGCAACGGCCACAGCACTGGTATCTGATTGGTGCACTGGCAGTTGCGGGCTCGATCCCCGCATATGACAAATATTTATATATAATATGCCTTAGTTTGAGAATTTGTGCTTGTGTATTTTTTCGGACCCCCGACACAGGAGTAAATTCAAAAAGGAGCAGGCAGGAGGAGGCAGTACCAGCGGATTGATAAGAAATGCAATTGTCGCAATCTTCACCGCGTGGATTAATCTCTTTCCTGTCTTCTCCGTTCTTCGTGACATTGGGGAAATCATTGGTACAGAATTGGCACTATTGGAAGATAAATTGAAGAAATTGGGGGGAAAATTTTGAAAAGTAAATTTTTGTAGTTACGCCTTATATTCTTCACTCGATTTCCGTATTATTTTCCTGCGATATGTCTAAAGTTTATGATAATAACACTACAGACTAGACACGTATATTAAATTCCTAGAAACTGCAGGAAACTTTGTTACGAATCCTGATTTTCAACTTGATATTACAAATGAGTATCAACTTTATGAGGTCCTTTATTGTATATTTGAATATTAAAACAGGCTACACATTATTTGTGTCAGATCCTATTTTGTATTTTAGTTTATTGTGTCAGTCCTTGGGAATAATGCAGACTAAAGTAATATATGAATTCGTTAGTATTATGTAATACAATATTAGCAGACGAGACAAATATTAGCAAAACTAGCCACGACGTAAACTTGTACTAATCAACTAAAATGCCTATATTTCATTATATCAGCTACGTTTTCGATACGTTTATCCACTGATCGATCTTGACTCTATGTTGCGGTAAAATTAAGCAAATGCTCAAACATCTATTTCCATGCAGACCAAGTTTAATCCTTTGTCCCCAGGATTGCGACCGTAACATGATGTACGCAAACTGCCCTGGCGGAGACCCGAGACCCGGTAGCTCTATATTGAAACGGCTGATGAGTGCGGAAGCCCGCAGTAGGGGGTACACGATGTGTACGACATTGAAGACTGTTTCAATTTTGAATTTTTTTATTATAATCGTATTTAAATCTTAATCTTTGTTATTTTTTATTTCTTTACGACCACGAGTATATATTTTGAAGTGAAACTTCTTTAGGCTCATAACAAACGGCAACGTTTTTGTCAATGGAGCTGGAACGGAAATATATAGCTTTAGATTTGTATAAATATAAACGAGACTTAAAAATTAGTTTGCCAAAGAAGTTTCACTTCTGACATGCGTACTTTGTACGTACTGTTAGGATGGCTCTCCGTTAGTCCTTTTTAAAAAAAACACTTTTATTACTGCTGCTAATTTATTTAATTAATTATTGGTAACAACTGTTCTTAAGCTAAGTCGGACTCGAACTGTCTTGAATACAATGGTCTTTTAATGTAAAATAATGAAATTGGAAGCGACGGGGTTTATCGCTGACTAAACAGTTTTGTGTAAAATTTCCAGGCTTAACAATACTGCATATGTTGCATTTTATTCATATTATATTTGTTTATAACATCTCCCCCTTTAGACTGAGCTTTATTTTTTCTTAAATAAAGTGAAGGATTAAAATAATAAAAATTTAAAATTGATTAATTATAAAATCTTAAAAATTTGAAAAAATAAAACTCAATTAACAATAAAATTAATAATATTGACTTAATTAATAATCTTTAATTATATCAATTACATTTTTTTCAAATTATGATATTAGTTTCATAAAATTCATAACATTAATTATGTTAAAAGTTTAGACCACAATTAAAAATATAAAATAAGAGAAAAACAAAATAATTACATAATAGAATTACATTAAAACATTTTTTTATAACGAAAAGGATATATTGATTAGAAATTGCTGAGATTTCTATTTGATTTATTAATATTTCTGAAAATTGTGTTATGTTTAGTAATTTCTATATTTGGGAGACTCTTTGTAGATTTCTTATCATATTCCGAGTCGTCTGAAATTTCAGTAAGTTCTATAGATGTGTTTACATTATTATTTCTTTTATTTTTCTTTACATTATAGCACTGATTATAAATTTGAATACAACACGAGGTGTTTGATGCACTATAACATTTCTTATAAATTTTAAAAAATATATAAACACAAATTATTGATATTATTGTATAGGTCAGTCCTGAATAATAATTACCATATTTTACAATGTGGGACTGATTTTCGCTGTTTCGAATTTCATTTTCTAAATCATCTAATTTGTGTGAAGCTAACTTTAAAGATTCTAGATCAATATTAGATAAACTAATTGGGTTTATAGAATAAGAGCTTTCGTTAAGAAAATTATATTTGCAACAATCATCTATAGTTAAATCAAAATTTAAAGTTATTTGACTCGGTACAATGGTCTTGTACTTATTTGAAGGATAAAATTGCAATGTCTGAAAATATGCTACACAATTATTTTTTAAAGATAAAATTCCTGTTCCTAGTAAAATATAATCTGTAATATTATTATTACATTTCATTGTTAGTTTATTAGGTTTAGATTGTACATAAATGTATCTATTACCATTCAATTTTTGCCAAACATTTATATCGCCATAAATAACCTTAGAATCACAAATTTCAGGAAGTGACAACGTTACTTCCGTTAATAACTTAGTTTCACATGAAGGATTATTAATTGTTGACAAAATCGAAGACAAAGGACATATAATATAATCGTTATTAACCTGTTTACATTCACTTATACTATCTAATAAAACGTAATTTAATCTGTCATCCGTTACAGCCACATATAACTTGGAAGGATGAATTAAAACATAAGTTGAATAATCCTTAATATCGCGTGGAGTAGGTAACGGTAAATTCTTATACAGGTTAAACTTTATAGGATTTATTAACGGTACTTGTATGATAAATATTAGTTTGTTATTATAGTAATATACAATTAGTTTAGATAAGTCGATTATAGTATGAATGTTTTCCAACGTCAGTGAAACCGGGAACTCGGAAGTTCTTTTTAATTGAAAGTTTTTTGATAACTCATTATATAATTTCGTAGGAGTTATAACGTATGGGTGTAAAATATTTGCCTTAGCGAATAAAATTGAATTTAAAATTGTATCTAAAATATTAGAGATAGACAATAATGATCCTTCAATAACATTAAACAAAGAGTTAAACTTTTCTAAATTAATTAAATTATTATTAGTCTTAGAATTAGCTAAAAATATATAATTAAGTTTTTCAATTTGATTATTAAGTTTAATTTCGTTATTATTCAATTTTTGTATAGACACATTAAAATTATTAATCGTAGAGCGAACAACGTGAATATTATCTTTCATTAAAGTATAAATATGATGTTCATTTTGTTGACATGTATTAATTGCTTCATCATATTTTCTAGCGTCGTCAGCATCTAGTGTGCCAAAGAAAAATTTTAAAATTTCGCCTCCAAATTCAAGGGCGCGTTTTTGACGTGTATTCGAAACAAGATGCGATAGAGATTCAATCTTAAGATTATTAGAATTAACTAATATTTCTAAAGGGTTAATAATATCTTTACAATCTACGTTAAAAATAACTAGGTTTCGAGCTTTATCGCAAAGGTTAGATATGCTTTGGATAGATTTTTCTATCTTATCCATATAAGGTTGAATAGGTACTATGTCTACATGCGTGATAATATTCCAATAGTCATTTTGAAAATAAGCGATAGCTGTCGGATCAAAATAGATTCCTGGACTATGTTGTATTACTTCTATAGTTTCGGAAATGCTCGGACACGCGAGGCATCTGGAACAGATATTATGCTGGTTTTATTTCATTAACGTGATATTTTACATGTTTTCTATTAATACAAAGAGTTATATTATGTTTTCCATTCGTTTTAATTATTTTGTAAGGGCCTTTCCACACAGGGGATAAAGCTTTACGGAGCCTATGATGATGCTTTACGTAAACTAAGTCACCAGTCTTATAGGTTTTTTGTCGTGCTGTAGAATCGTAATATTTTTTCGAAGATTCTTTACTTTTTTGCATATTTTCAATAGCTTTTTCGCGAGAGTATTTCATTCTATACTGTAGAGCACGTATGTATTCCTGATAAGTGGTGTCATTATTCGACTCGTAAACACTACTAGGAATTGACGGCTTATAACCGTATAAAAGCTCAAACGGCGTAAATTCAGTAGTACAATGCGGAGTTGTATTATATGACAGGATCGCTGTAGCAAGGTAACAATGCCAGTCGTCCTGGTTTTCGTTAACAAATGACCTTAAATATTCCTTAAGGGTAGCATGACTACGCTCTAGCGCGCCATTCGTTTGAGGGTGATAAGGTGTGGAAAATAAATTTTTAATTTTTAATATTTCAGTTAATTGTCTAAATAGTTCAGACGTAAATGTTGTACCTTGATCGGTTAATATAAATTTAGGAAAACCAAATAACGAAAAGAAATGAATGAGACTGCGTGCAACTTCATCAGTTGTGCATGTTATCATAGGGTAAGCACATGAAAATTTAGTTAAATCGTCTTGAAGTGTTAAAATATATTTGAATTTTTGAAGACCAGCTTCGGGTAAAGTACCAACAATGTCAAGGGCTAATCTTTCAAATGGTTTTGTACTTGTTGAGGTTATAACCATAGGTGCTTTATTAGAAGCTCGTAAGGGTTTATTAATTTGGCACATCCTGCAATTTTTAACGAATTGTTCAATATCTGAACGCATACTTTTCCAATAATACGAAGCTTTAATTCTACTCATCATGCGTTTAACACCTGGGTGACCAGCTATAGTCGACCCGTGATTCTCTTTGAGAATATTAGGAATTTCAGCAGGAGTCGGATAAAGAATTTGATTTTTATAAATAATGATTTTAATATTAGTGCCATGGAAAATATATGATAACATATTATAAATCTTAATGTAATTTAATTTAGTAAATGGTTCAGAAAAATCGGGCAAAGCTAACTCTTTGTCATAATCACTTTTAGAAATAATTTCGTCTCGTAATTTTACTAATAAATTGTAAATAGTTTTATAACTTGTTTCGTCAAAATGATGTACTTTAGTAAATAAAAAGTAAAGTATCTTATTATTTTTACAATTAACCGTCTGTACAGTGTCAGGCTCGCGTTCACCTGCACGATATTCTTCGACATTATCAATCATCGATAATAACTGCTCACAATGAGGCATTGAATAATCTAAATCTAGAGATGCTGGACAAGCAATAGACTTCTGCTTTGCTGTATGTAAACTTTGATTAAGTTCTTCAATTTTTGTATCACAATTTGAGATAGTTTTTGTAAATTGCTTTTTAAAGTATTCTTCATAAGTAGTTGAATTTAATTGAGAGCTTCGAGTGGTTACAGCATTTACTGGATAACGAGATAAAGCGTCTGCATTGCTATTTACTCTGCCGGGTTTATAAATAATTTCATATTCATATTCCTCTAATTTTAATCGCCATCTTAATAAACGTCCGCCTGGATCTTTCGCGTTAAATAGCCATGTCAAAGGTCGATGATCAGTAACGATTTTAAATTTGTAACCATAGAGATATGGTCGGAATGTGTTAACGGCGAAAAGAATAGCGAGAAGCTCCTTCTCAGTCGTTGAGTAGTTACCTTCTTGTTTATTTAAAGTTCGAGAGGCATATGCAATGGGCTTATCCTTGCCAATATCGCCTTGAGAAAGAACTGCGCCAACGGCATAATTTGAAGAATCTGTCGTAACTACAAATGGCTGAGTAAAATCTGGGTACTGTAATAAGGGAGCTGAGATGAGCTTTTGCTTAAGTGTATTGAAAGCATGCTCTTGTTCATGAGACCAATGAAAATTAACATCCTTTTTTAATAGAGATGTAAGAGGCTTTGTTATGTGGGAGAAATTTTCAATAAAACGACGATAATAACCCGTTAATCCAAGAAAAGATTTTATATCTTTGGGGGTTTTCGGTGTTGGGAATTGAGAAATAGCCTTCACCTTGTCGGGATTAGGCGAAACACCGTTATCTGTAATAACATGCCCTAGGTAAGCAACTTCTCGTCGCAGAAACTCGCATTTGTCGGGCTGTAATTTTAAATTTGCTTCTCTAAATTTGGTGAATATAGATTCAAGCTTCTGTATATGAGATTCAAGGTCATGGGAATATACAATGCAATCATCAAGGTAAATATAACAGTGAAGACCTTGTAATCCTGAGAGGACAAGATTCATCATCCTCTGAAAGGTAGAAGGGGCATTTTTTAGACCAAATGGCATTCTTGTAAATTCAAATTGACCTGAAATGCTATTAGTAGTAACACTGAATGCTGTCTTTTCAGTGTCTTTTGGATCTAATAATAGTTGATGAAATCCTGAGGCTAAATCGAGCGTGCTAAAATATTTTGAGTGACCTAACTGGTCTAAGATGTCATTTATAAGAGGAAGAGGGTAAATCTCTGAAACAGTGACATCATTTAAACGCCGATAATCAATGACGATTCGCCACTTTTGTTTACCTGAGGCATCTAGCTTTTTTGGGACTACCCATACAGGTGCATTCCAAGGGGAAGTTGAAGGGCGAATAATATTTTGGTCAAGCATTTTCTTTATTTGTTTTTCAACTTCATCCTTATGAACTTCAGGGAAACGATACGATTTTACGTGAATAGGGGCTGCATCCCCAGTATTAATTGAGTGCTTAATCACGTCGGTATAAGTTAAAAATTCACCATCAAGATAAAATATGTCGGTATATTTAGAAAGGCAGTTCATTAAAGCTTTTTTTTCTTGCGGATTTAAATGAGAACATCTTATCTGCTCAAGAACTTTATGAGATCGATTAATATCTAAGCAATCTAATTTATGTATGAACTCTTGTTGAATATTGTTTAATTTCGATAGAGGGAGTTCAATTGGAGTTAAATGAACTTGAAAATTGTCAATTTTTACTTCAGATTCGGTAGTGTTGAGAACAGAAACGTTAACTCTGTTGTTAGACTTTAATTTTACAATACAGTTTGCTAAAAACACACCATCACTAATTTTATGATCTAATACTAAAGCTTCTTTCATGGTGATCTCTGATAAATTTGAAACCGGACACTCAATGACTGTTTCTGACCGCGGGGGTATGACATATGATGGTTTACTACAACAAATAGGTAATTCATATCCTTCTAAATTAAGAGTGTTGGTAGAGTATTGAATATCTATTTTAAAATGTTCGATAAAATCACTACCAATAATACCGTCGTAATTTAAATTAATCGTATCGTCAATCGCGTGAAACATAAAGTCGAATATTATTTTACTTTTCGACGAAACGCGATACTCAAAACTAAGTTTTATAGACCCGAGAGATTCGCAATAAGAATCGTTATCACTTAAACCTTTGAGTTTTATAATTTCTGAGCCAAGCACTGGTTTATTGTGTAAACTGGAATGTTTAACAATTGAAATTGTAGAACCAGTGTCAATTAAAAAACATAAAGGCTTTTCATTAAAATTAGTTTTTAAATAAACGTGAGGTAAAGAAACTTTATTATTAATATAATTAATAGAATGTGTTTTCTCACGTGAACAATCCCTAAAAGAAAAACTCGATTTTTCGCGAGGTGAGGGACTATCCTTAAACTTCAATGTTGGATTCGACTTTTCAACATAAGACTTAGGAGTCTGCTTATTCGCGCTAACCTGTGTTGAAAATAATTTAGGAACACAGTTTGAATGATTCTCAAGATCCTTATTTGCGCTAACCTGTGTTGAAAATAATTTAGGAACACAGTTTGAAGGAGTCTTATTATCCTTATTTGCGCTAACCTGTGTTGAAAATAACTTAGGAACACAGTTTGAAGGATTCTTGATATTTTTATTTGCGCTAACCTGTGTTGAGGAGAATTCAGGAACACAGGATTTAGAAATGTTAGCATTTTTCGTGTCATTTAAATTATTAAAATGAGGTTTCGATAGACACGGAACCGAAACCCTATTTAGTTTAAACTATCATCGACATGATGCACATTAGAGCGATAATTGCTCGACTCGTTATTCGTATACGGTGCAGATGCACTTGATAGTGTAGTATTACGTGGATCGGTCCGAGAGCTATTATTATTTTTTGCTTTAAGCTTGCGACATTCGCCTATTAAATGACCGCGTTTTTTGCAATAAGCACAAAACTTATTTGGATCGAAATTCGAATTTGATTTATCATGATTACTATTAAAATTATTTTGTGCTTTATTTGATAAGTTAACGTGATGAAGATTTGGAGATGAGTGCTTATTTTTATTTTTATAACACTCTGAAGCGACATGACCGCTCTTTTTACAAATTATACATTGTTTATTATCAGAACGAGTTGAAAGTTTAGATAAATTATATAATTTTTCTTCTTCGATTGCATGAGTAATGGCTTCTGAAAGAGTTTTAGGGTTCCTACACCGTACTATGTGAGAAAATTTTGAGTTTAACCCTAATAAGAATGTATTCAAAGCTAAATCTTCCATTGCGGCTATTCGGCCTAAAAGTTCTTTATCATTTTCGCAGCTGTAATGGATGTCGGATTGTAATCTTGTTAAACATGATTCAATACGTATAGAAAATTGCATTACATCTTCGGAAGGCTGTTGTTTGCATTGTTGTAAGTCCACTAATAAGTGTGTGGAGTGCTTTTTTTCTCCAAAAGTGGTTTTCAAAAATTGTTTGATTTCTACCCAACTACTAAACTTTTTTAAACAACACGCTAATTGCGCTTTGCCTTCTAATTGTGAGACAATATATTTACAAAGTACGTTTTGTTGCTCTGAAGTTGCCAAGGAAATCGCATTTTCGCAGTTAGTTAAAAATGCAGGCAACAATTCGCGATCCCCGTTATAAGGCTTAATAAATTTTGTAAGGACAGATAGGGTAACTTTGTCAGTCATTTTAACTTTTTGTTTCGGTGCTGAACTAACAGAGGAACTACTGGAAGAATATGCGATTTCTTCGAATTGCTCTTTCTTTAGAGACATTAATTAGTTTACTTTTATTTAATAAATCGTATTAACGAACTACGTAAAATACAGAAATCAAACAGAAAATATGCACAATAAATTGAAAACAAAATTTATAAACAGTAATAATAATCTTAATCTAAAATGAGTTCGAGTAAAAATAAAGTTTGTTAAAAATATGTTTTTAGAAAAATTAATAAATTCACTTCACTAAAATTGGCTTTAAAAACTTTAACTGAATAAGAAACTCACATTACACACAGCGATACGGTGGCAGCACTCGGGAACATTCCGGGAAAGTTGCGTCACACGTAATGCAGTGAGAAACGGCAGGCAGCTGGCGACTCAGGGAGTCGTATAACAGAATGCTTGTCGTCACGTGGAGTTCTTCGGGGTGCACGTGGTTTGTGATGAACAGTTGAAGCTATCAGCGAAACCTTGATGAAAGGTCCGTTGATTGGTTTTGTGATGCGGGCTCACACTCAAAAAGTGGAGGCTTACCGTCGACCACAGGGCAGCAGGAGGTGTTCGGGGGTGATGCGGGCTCACGCTTAATAGCGGAGGCTTACCGTCGGTCACGAGCACGAGCAGCGCGGGCTTAGGCTTTGAGGTGCCCAAGGCTTATCGTCGGCCACCGCACTAGGACTTTGACAACGGAGCCAACAAATATAATGGCGCAGACGAGTGGAACGAGTTCGCGACGCCTACACCTATTAATCCCAGTACTTCGGTATTTTCCTGGGATCCCACTTCTGACACCAAATTTGTTAGGATGGCTCTCCGTTAGTCCTTTTTAAAAAAAACACTTTTATTACTGCTGCTAATTTATTTAATTAATTATTGGTAACAACTGTTCTTAAGCTAAGTCGGACTCGAACTGTCTTGAATACAATGGTCTTTTAATGTAAAATAATGAAATTGGAAGCGACGGGGTTTATCGCTGACTAAACAGTTTTGTGTAAAATTTCCAGGCTTAACAATACTGCATATGTTGCATTTTATTCATATTATATTTGTTTATAACAGTACGCACTTTTTTTTTACTTAAATGTTGTTTTTACCTTAAATATTATAGTAAAATGCTTACCCTTGTACTAACTCAAGACTATCTCGTCTGCCCTTAGGTTGCCTGGAAGAGATCGTTTTTCAACGATAACGCAGTCTTTATGATACTTAACCGTTTGTACTATGTAATATTTCTGTTTTTAGTGTTAAATCATTTTATAATATTATTTGATACGTTAGTAAATTTAAAAATTACTATGAAAGAAAAATAACTTAGTTACTATCCGAATTGATTAGATTGATTTTTTATTGATTGACTAATAAATAATAATAATTAAATCAGTATCGCCTAATTTCCTCTGTACTGATAATGTAGGTTAATGTGCGACACTTGAGCAAGAGATTATATAACTTATAATGATAAAACAGGCTAAAGATAAACACACAGAGTAGAAAAAATCTTACATATAAAATTCTCGTGTCACAATGTTAGTTAAAATAGACCTCAACTGAAATATATGGCAATAAAATGTTTGCGGGGTCAGCTAGTATTTGTATAAATATAAATATATTTTTAGAGAGTAAGTCGAACCTACGTCCGTTCACTTTTATACAAATTTTGCACCACCACAACAGAAAGATCGTACTTTATGTGATATTTAAATTAAAAATATTACTGTATATAGTATAATATATAATTTATTTATTGTACCTAGATTATTTATTAAAATTTCTTATTGCATTATATTATTAAGACTAAGGGAGGGCACAGCAGGAAATTTCCTGCTCAAAATATGGAGCAGCCCAACTGGGGTAATAGCTCGACCTTACAGAAAATCACAGCTAAATAATACTGCTTTCAAACAGTGTTGTGTTCCTGTTGGTGAGTAAGGTGACCAGAGCTCCTAGTGGGGATTAGAGTTAGGGTCGGCAAAGCGCTTGCGATGTTTCTGTTGTTGCAGACGTCTGTAGGCTAAGGTAATCGCTTACCATCAAAAACGAAATTATGGTATATGTAAAGGTATTTACAAATAATATTATATTATATATATTATGAAATAAGTGAAAAATATAAAAAAAGAATTCCTTTGTATTATTTTGACAATGTTTGCGATGTGATATAAATTATGGTCACCCTACATCTCGTAACTTGCCACTATAGAAAAGTTTAAAGTAGTCTCGGAAAATGCGACTTTAATTTCTGTTTAGAAATAAGGAACGGCCTAACCATTGTTTGTGGGTTAAACTTGCCCTAACGTGTTACACAAACATATTAAAAATGTATGGAACATTTCAAGACAAGTGTGCTTCTTTGTTAGATAAAAATCAAAAGACCAAATATCTAGAAAGATCATACAAAAGTAATCACTAGCTTTTAACGTTTACTAGTTGAAAATTTTCTCCTTTTTATGAAGCAACAATGATTTTAATTAGGAGCGAAACTGAACCAAGCGAAAGCGAACTCCTCTTTTATAGCTAAGAATATTGTTTATTCATTTTTTAGACCACTATATCGGCAAATAAGCGTAGGTTATTGTAGCTTATAGACGCCTGCAACACCGGAAGCATTGCAAGGCGCATCAAAGGGCAAAATTAAATACAAATCAAAATCTCTTCAAGATTTCAATTTTTTATTTATATAAAGAGATTCAATATTTATATATAGATATCAAATTGAGACGTCTCTAGATGAGAGAAAGCTTTCAATGGGATGTAGCAATGTAATTTAAATACTCATTATACCAGTTTGAAATAACAATTTATATACAATGTTGACATAAAAACAAATGGTGGAAAATGGTTTTGTGGTTAAAAAATTTTAAATCACCGTTTATCAAAAGTTCAACAGCACCCGAGGTCGTTTGTTCTGAATTTATAACATTGTCAACGTCAATAAAAACTAGACAGTAAAACATTTTTAACATGACTAGCGTTATCATTAATAACTATTTTTTACTCGGAAAAAAGTCTATTCTTTTTTCTACTTGAATAATCCGACCTGTAACATTATATTGTAATAATAATAATAACTTTATTTGTTAAACACACTGATCCTAACACACAATATATATATATATATATATATATATATACATATATCATTCGAGGCAGGCATTACATTCAAAGTCTTAAACCTAATATAATATTTGAGAAATAAAAAAATAAAATAAAAAATAAACAATAAAAGAAGATAGTGGCATGGCAACAGTGTGTTTCACGAAAAGGTTGGATCTCCGCTATATTCACTAAAAGCCCTGACACTGGTTTTCAGGACCACCATTAGGTTTCCCATTGCCATATTGCTAGGCATAGTTCCCTTTCACCATGTAGGAGAAGAGTCGAGGCCTAATTCACAATGCCAAGGTTCACTGCGGACTCGTTAATTATTCTTACAATGGAGTAACGATTACTGTCGTGTTATAATGCATAGAGATTAATTTTATAAGTATGAGAAGTCTTTCCGTAACTAATTATTTTTTAATCGGCTTTAAAAAAGGAGGAGGTTACTCAATTTGACCGTATATATATGTATGTTCGAGGACAACTTTTTAAGTGTGTTACCATGATAAGGAAACCACGATCTGATGATGGGATTAAAAAATCCGCATAACTTTTTCTCCCGATTTTGATGATTTTTAACTTAATCGAAAGCCGATGTTTATCATGTGGTTACATTTAAATTCATCGAGATTCACAGCTTTTGGAGTAATATAACTAATCTAGTAACTAATTTTTTCGTCTACCTACGTTGTATTACTTGTCGATGTAATTGAAGTCGGTTTTTTTCGTTTTGTCATTATTAATTGTTTACCATTAATATTCGTTTTTGTATTACTAAACTAAAGTTAATTCGAACAATAATAAAACACAATCTAGTAAATTAGTAATTGTTTTAATATTGCATTTGTAATTATGGAAATAGCTCATAATATAAATAACATTCTGATAAAATTAATATTTTGAACGTTATCAATTTTCATAAAGGAATACTATTTATTAGTAAAATTACTACGATCTGAAGGTTCGTGACCAAAATATTAAAGGTTCAACATATTTCAGGAAAATCGGATGTTATCAAGTTTCTATTTATAGAACGGATTTTCGGAAAGGATTTGGGAAGTGTTGAAGTAAACGAAATGAAAGGCGGTTTCTACATAGATACTTATGATTATTATGTGATGTGAAGTGTGTATTATGTATTATTAAATTTTATTAAGGTTTATGCATACACACATCTCCATGTAATAATCTGTTTGAACTAGTCCTAAATTAATAAAATTAAAAAAGAAAACTAGCAATGGTATTAAAATACGCGTAAAAGTAAAAAATACATATACATTTTGAATTTAACAGTGAGTATAATTATTATGATTCAAGCTTCAATAATTTTTTTAATGGTTTTTCTTAAACTAGAAACATACCAAAAATGTACTTTTAGTGGCTTATACTATATGGCTTTTGAATTTTTCAAAGGATAAAAAAAAGTTTATTCACATTCTATCCGAAACACGATGAGTTGATCTACAGGGACAGACAACTAGACTGGATATAAAATAAGTATAAACAGATATATCACGGTATTTAGTCGCCTACACATCACACCATCACGCACCATTACATCAGAGCAGTTGTCATACTATGCCTGTTTAATAACCTCATTTAACAGATGTGTGTATGACTAAAAGAGCTCAAAAACTAAAACACATAAATAAGAACCGAGATATCAAAGCCAAACATTTCATCTAAAATCAGGATTATTTTTAAATGCTGCTCAAAAAAAAATTATACAAAATTAACACAGTCAAAGAAAATGTACTAAAATATTTTGAATAAAATTTGTGACTAGGATGCTACAGGAAATTAAAAAGTATTCTGGCGACCTTAAAAGTCATTAAAAGTAATGAGTAAATTGGTAGTTCTGCGTCAAATAAATGCATATAACAAAATTCTTTCTGGAACATTTTAGTTTTCCCAGTATTCAAGTACAAAATTAAACATTCCTTTGACTTCGTCGTTAAAAGGTACAAATGAATACTTATTTTATTTGTTCAAACTATTTTCGTAGTATTAAACTAAAACGAAAACTTTTTGTTCAAACAAAAATACAACATATTTATTTCTATATTTTTTAAGAATCTAAATTTAAATTATTCAATTTATTTTCATCCATACAAATAAATAAAATTGGAGTGTTTGTTTATGTATTAAAATAACTGCTGTGTATTAAATTAAATGCATATGGATGTATACACGGTACATATACCCAAATATTTTTTTTTTTAATTTTTGTGTGTCTGTCTGTCTGATTGTTCCAGTTAATCTCTGAAACCACTGGACCGATTTATGAATACTATATATTGTTATTGTATTAATGTATATATTTCTATATGTTCATTTATTGATACACAATTTGCTCCAAAATATAACTTGTTTTGATAGTGGTTTTCAGAAGAAATCCCACTTAAGTCTCCGTTTTATTGTATTTTCTTCTCAGAATTTTGTAATTTCTTTGTAATATTTGAAGTTTAAAAGAATATTCCAAATTAACGAATTAATTACTTTTTGCGGATTCAAAAGCTTTTCTCAAAAACCGCGACATTCAAATAACTTGCCGGCGTAAACAATACATAGTACAATTCTAATTTCCAATTGAATTAATAAGATAATTTCTAATAGAAATATCTTAATATTTCTAGAAAAAATTAAGGTGATTTTGCTAATCAAATTGTTACGACACGCGATTCGACTTATCTGCTGTAAAATAACTAAATTTTAATATCAATCTTTTGTTATTTTATCATTATAAAATCGAAGTGAATAATTATAGAAATGACAATCATATATGTATATCAATACGTTAAGGGTTAAGATGTTTACTGCTGGCTTTGAAATATACAGGTCGAAGACGGGCAGCAGCGTCTTCGGTGCGACAAAGCCAGCCCTGCGGTGGTGACTATGGTCAACATACATGAATTTACGCAATTTTTTGGTGTGAACTTGTGGTGGCCTATGTCCAGCAGTGGACTGCGATAGGCTGAAGTGAACAAGATGTTTGCCTCCGTTTTTAGAAAAAACCTCACAATTACTCCACATAAATTATATATCATTTTATAGATAATCGCTTGCTTTACGGTATCAAAAACTGCAAAAATTATTATTGCTTTTGTTTTTGTAAATTAATTAACTATTAAAACTATATATATAACGGCTTTGATTTTGAACAATTAAATATGATCTTTCCATTTATAAAAAAAAAATACTTCAAAAACCCAATTACACAATTTCGGCAATACCTTATAGTCCGTTAAGCCAAATATAGCCTATGTCTCTCAATGATAACAGATAATATTTCAGTCTAGTACTTTTCAATTTTAATACAAACATTAAATAATACTCAAATATAAATCCTTCCTGTGTATAATATGAATGCAGATGTAAATATACATTTCACAGAGAACGATATTAAATTTTAACGTTTACCTATTTTGCAATACAATTTCATTGTGAGGTCTTTGTTCAGTATTTGTCGACAAACACGAGGCGTATCATCGAACACTTTTACTTTAACAATTGAATCTGCAATTGTAGATGAAGTTCTATTTACACGCATGCTTTTCTAGGTCATCACGGTTTCATTATATTACTTTCATGTTGCAAACTATCGATAACTTTGTTCGTGATTAAGACCAAGCTTCGACTTTACTTATTTGATACATTTAGTTTCACTGCTTCTACTTCAGTACGCATGCATAACCTTTTTTTCGTTTTTTTTTTTATTACTTATGTGTATGATATATCATTTTTTGACTAATTCTTCGTAAAACAAATTAGCTTTTTGACAGGGTGTACGTATATTTTAATATACAAAATTTATTTTTTCTGCATGGATTGTAAATTATTGAAGTCTTTATAACATATAACATAACAATACACCTTTTATTACTCGGAACAGAAATAATAAATATCAGACTGATTTTAACAGAGTATCATAAGGTACAAAGGGCGGCCTTATCGCTGAAAAGCGATCAGTTCCAGGCAACCTAGGAACAGAGGAGATAGATTGATGGTAATGTGTTGTTGTAGGTGTATAAATTGTGACATAAACGTATGAATATATTTACTTAAGCACATATACATACATATACACACACACATACATACATACATACATACATACATACATACATACATATATATATATATATATATATCACAATATCAACATTTTTTTTATTATATAGAAAATATTATTTGGAATGAAAAAAAAACAATATTGTAAGAATGAGAGTTTTTTTCTGGAGCAGGTTTTAGTCTCGTAACTCCTAAACCATCGAGATTGATTAAATTGATTTAGGAACATTTTTTAAGACAGTGAAATGTTCTACAAAAAAGTCTGATTGAAAGTTTTTGTCGGACGAATCATTTTCTCATAACCACGCTTTGAAAATTGGTATGATTTCGTACTTTGAATTTTTAACTTTGGAATTTAAAAATAAACGTCTCTTAACATTTTTAGTTAAATTCACTCCTTTGAGAGTTATTCAAAGGAAGAATTTCATTTTGACTTCATCTTTAACTTTGATTTGATATATATATATATTCTTAGAAATCAGAAGTGAAAGAGAATTTTATTCTAAAAAAAGAATAAGACACGGAGTAACTTTACAAGATTTATTCATTTACATCAACTAAATGTTTATCAACATAAGTACAAGTACGCGTCCTATTAGCACTAGAGAGTACGTCCGTCGCTGCCGCGAGCTCGAAGCAAAGAGAACGATGCTACCGCATGATGCGACGTGGCGCACGCGGCGTTATTGCCCCGCCCTCCACGTTCCGTCGCACGACGTCACTGAGTAGAGGAGCCGGGTCGTGGGAAAGTTTCTAACACGGCCTCTCCTGACAGCTGAACGTCCTCGTCAGCTTAATTCCCCTCGGCTTGACTCTGCTCCTCAAATCACCGTCATCTAAAGCAAAAGAAATCTTTTGGTTGTTGTTTCATACTTTGTTGTCGTTGACAACCACCCATTGTAAAATGATCACAAGTGTTCATTTCAAGCGATCAGATTAAAATAGGTAGCTACAACTCGTATTCACAAACTATAGCCACAATGGGGCTAACAAACACCACAATGTTGGGGTGAAAACAATTGCCACAATGTCGGGGCAAACTATAGCCACAATGTCGGGGCTAACAAACGCCACAATGTCGGGGCGAACAATTGCCACAATGTCGGGGCAAACTACAGCCACAATGTCGGGGCTAACAAACGCCACAATGTCGGGGCGAACAATTGCCACAAGGTCGGGGCAAACTATAGCCACAATGTCGGGGCTATCAAACGCCACAATGTCGGGGCGAACAATTGCCACAATGTCGGGGCAAACTATAGCCACAATGTCGGCGCTACAATATTAATCCCTCTGCGAAGCGTCAAACGCAGCTCACTCTTCTCTGCCCAGCACTGCAGCACAGGCCCAGCACTGCAGCACAGGCCAAGCAATTCACCGCTCATCAGCAGGCTGTACGACGCGACGCTCAGCTGAGTATGTCACGCGCAGCAGTACTCAACGTAGCTCAGGCAGGCAGCACATACTCTTCGCACCTCTGGCCACGCTATGTTACACGTGAAGTTGGTCGCTAGTGGTCACAGCTGTAACATTTAAAAATAGGCAACAGACATCTAATCGTACGTAGTCATGTTTAGGCTAAGCTCCAAACCACATCTCGTGTTAGTGGTAACAGTATGCAGAACTGTTTAATATTATCCGGTAGTATCGCTAACTTTTTTTTTTGTCCAATATCAGATATTACGTGTTGCAATGTGATGCACAACATAAAACTTAATCTCAAAATTCTGGACTCTAAAACAAGTGTCGATGTTTACTACAATTCGTATGGGAGTAACCAAACAGAGAACTCACGTTTTTAAATAAAAGCATCAGTTACAGTTTCGTCAGATTAAGACATAACACGTCTGAGTTAATTTTTCTTTTCAAAATGAGTGCAATGCTTTTATTACGAAAGTATTAACTCAAGAAGAATCTCAACAAATGCTTCGTCTTTTGTTCGCTCGGTCATACCTGACCTTGACTTATTTTACGTTCAATACTATCTCAGTTGATAAAAAAAAACCATTCCTAATGATTGATACTGAAACTCGGATGAGTTACCAAATCATTGTCTATCAAAAAAAACTTTATTCAAATAGCCTTCAAAAGCACTATAGAATCGTCATTTTTACCAATTAACATTTTAAAGTGATTATTATTTTTAAACGTAAAGCTACCACCGATTCGGAAATCGTTACGGCGTTACACCTATTTTTCCACGTCTGTAGCATGACAATCAATCGTACCTAATAGCATCACGTTTACGTGGATTTAACGTACTACTATCGCTTGACGAACGAACAGGATTATTCGCTGAAGGCGCGCTCTTAGGTTTTACATATACCGACAGAAATTCGACCATATTATTTAACTGTAACCTAGCGTTCGTTGACACGGCTTTAATCTGAGATCAGAAATGCCTCCGATCACTGAAGCAGTTTTCAATTCACCTCACATGGCCACAACAATCGAAATTCAGTTTTAAAATTCGTATACGTGCAGTCCAGCCATCCAGCCATGCATTAGCATTCAGCATGATCACGTAAGCAATATGCCTATGCGTTCCAGACATTCTCGCTAGTCCCAGTTATATAATTTCCGAGCGCGATCTAGTTCTGCGCATCACAGGTCAGAATCATGAACACTGGGGTCAAAGTTCGATATATAGTAATGCTTAGATCTTACTTGAATGAAAAACGCGTCAACAATCCTGTCCGCTGTCCCTGCGCTATCATCGCGAAGCGCCTCGGAGACCTCGTTGTTTCCTGGTGCGAAAATTGGGATGCACGCCCGGCGCTGGGATGCGGTATCGTACTTGACGTCAATGGCGCCGTAGTAGGCAGCCTACTCTCTAGTGCATTTAACCACTCGAGTATTCGATTAAAAGGATCATCACGTCGTACACTATCGCGACGGCCATACGAACTATCGCGGCGCCTATCCCTCGTACTTTCACAGGGAGATTTACTACGATTGTGACAGGAACAAGTTTGTCTATCCAAACGGTCGTTATTACTACTGCGTGAATTACCACGACGTCTACAAGAATTCTGCTTTTTATATCGTTCTTGAGACGGAGTGTATCAACCCGTAGACCCAGACTCACGATCAGACATTTCTAACTAAATAGCTGAATACCACACTTGACACAAATAACGTAACGAACAACACCAAGCTTTTTTTTTTCTAATAAAACAAAAAATATTACGCAATCACTATTGTTGATTTTAAACAAAATACTACACTCGACACACATATAACGAGCAACATGAGGTTATTTTTTTCGTATGAAAGAAGAAAAGAAATGTTACACAATCACTATTGTTGATTTATAACAATGGCGAACGGTCGAAACGCGCGTGTATCTATCCCACTTCTGATCTTAGAAATCAGAAGTGAAAGAGAATTTTATTTAAAAAAAAACGAATAAGACACGGAGTAACTTTACAAGATTTATTCATTTACATCAACTAAATGTTTATCAACATAAGTACAAGTACGCGTCCTATTAGCACTAGAGAGTACGTCCGTCGCTGCCGCGAGCTCGAAGCAAAGAGAACGATGCTACCGCATGATGCGACGTGGCGCACGCGGCGTTATTGCCCCGCCCTCCACGTTCCGTCGCACGACGTCACTGAGTAGAGGAGCCGGGTCGTGGGAAAGTTTCTAACAATATATATATATATATATATTATATATATATATATATATATATATATATGTCGGAGAAACACTAGTCTTCTCGACATCGTCATTAGTGATAGCGGTTCTAGTGGGCGTCATCATCGGGTTAAATGCCAGCACAAAACAAAGTATTCACTGTACTATAAAGTTTATTGAATATTTTTACACAACGAATAACTTATAACACTTATTAAACACATTTAACACTTAACGATTAATTCGAGCAGCGGGTTCAAGGTACCGATCTGACTCCACTAAAGTATTCACCAACCACACCGTAACAACAACTATTTTATAGTAATGATTCACCGCGATCAATCACCGTATATCTATCTACCCTCACCACTGAACGTTAAGATGGCGCCTCGACCCCGCTCGAGGCCTACCCTCTGCTCTGACATAATGTGCAATAATAAAGTCTTTATAAAAATTACTTTTAAATTAAGTTAAATTTAAACAATACAAAAATCTAAGAAATTAAACAAATTATAATTATGATTTAACAAAGTATTTTCTAAGCTTATTGATATAGTCTTCATGTAACCAGCAATCAACTCCATTCTTACTACTTCCTCCGACACGGCCGTCCTGACGTTTCACACGTCCTCGTGTGATGTTGAAGGGCGAACAACATCATTATCTGTAAAGAGAGAAACAAATTTGGTAACATGGTTCGGCCACTCCTGACCGAATAGAATATGGTCATTATCATCTTCTACTCCAATATAGTCTGATAAACGTTAAATTCTCAATCTCAACGAATGTCAAAATTTGTATAATAAATTGCCTCCACGCTGTTTACTAAACTGACCCAATATTAATGAAATAGCCACCTCGCCCCTATATAGTTTGTAAGGCCACCTCTCCTTTTATTGTCTGTTCGGCCACTTCGCCCTACAGACAGTTCCTCTTTAAGTATCTAAATGGCCACCTCGCCTTACAGACAGTTTTTTTAAGTATCTAAATGGCCACCTCGCCACTATACAGGCCACCTCGCCTTTTATTGTCTGTTCGGCCACCTCGCCTTACAGACAGTTCTTTAAGTATCTAAATGACCACCTCGCCACTATACAGGCCACCTCGCCTTTTATTGTCTGTTCGGCCACCTCGCCTTACAGACAGTTTTTTAAGTATCTAAATGGCCACCTCGCCACTATACAGTCCACCTCGCCTTTTATTGTCTGTTCGGCCACCTCGCTCTACAGACAGTCCCTCTTTAACTATCTAAATGACCATCTCGCCACTTAGATACCTTCGCCGCAGCACTGTTATAATGTTTTTTTTTATAAGGCTCACACAGCCACCACGCTGTTGATCCATTATACTTGAACGAACTATAGTTAGTTCTTCATTAGCAACTTTAGTTAGTTCTTAATTAATATGGCTAACGTTGCACAATTTTACAAGTATCTACAAGTTTAATTTCTAATTCACCTGTCGTTACTCTGCTGATAGGCGTGCTTTTAATAACGAGTCCTTAAAGTAATTAAGCTAATAAATCACGTCCAATCAAAATATCACTACTTAGGAAATCATCGGGTAGCTTCAGCTTGTAACATCCCACTGCTGGGCATATGTCTCTTTCCTCATGTAGGAGAAGGATCAGAGCTTAATCCACCATGCTGCTCAAATGTGGGTTGGCGGATATATTTCCTCCTATGAGTAACGATCGCTATCAGGTGTACATGATAATAACCGGGACCGACGGCTTAACGTGCTCTCCAAGGCAAATCCACTAGGATTGCACAAACACTCAGACCACGGCAAACATCTGTATGGCCAATACAAATGTTTTTCATATGTGGGGATCGAACCCGCAACCGCCAGCGCGACCGTTCGTAATATGACCTATGACCGCTTCGCTAATGCGTCGTCAATTAATGCGGGTAGAATGTAAAATAAAATTTTGTACTTCATGGCCCCAAAGTGTAACCTGGGAGAGAACTTGCAAATTACACAACACGCTAGCTTTTCCTACACCTACCAGAATTACAAATGAATGTTGTAATGCACCAACTATTTTATGAGAAATACTCTCTATCACAAGGGAACAAACAGCACCAGATTCAAAACAAAATGAAAACTGCTCACCAAATTGAGTGATCATGCCAGTGACAGGCCTCACGTCGCATGTATTCACTCGTTTCACCACGCTTGTTGAGGCGGCGAGCATTGCGCTGCTACTGACAGCCGGCACAGTTTTTGAACACCGTGATGCTACGTGACCCTCAACGCCGCACTTATAGCACGTTACTGAGAGCTTTGTTACGGCCATGCCACGGCCTGTGTTGGACCAATCGAAAGTTGTTTGCTGCTTATCATGCGTACGACTGAAACATTCGTAAGATCTGTGACCAATTTTTCCACATTCATAACATTTTATAGAAGTAACATTTAGTCTAGGACGTTTGCTGTCCTGCGCAGTACTTGTAGAACTATTTGCAATTTCGTTATAACTACGCTTGCAAAATGAAAATGCCATAAGTTCACGTTGCATTTTAGTGCGGGTAGTTATTTCTTCGGAAAAAATATTTCGTTGCAAGCGTGGTTCAATCTGTCCCATGTGTGCAAGTATCACGGATACTAATATTTCTTCCTTGTCTAAATTACCCCATCGTGACATAATTGAAGTGAACAAACGACTTGCATATGCAGCGAGACATTCACCGTCTAACGGTTTACCACTAAACATTTTTAAAACTGTAGCTGAGCATGTTTCTAATGTACCAAATCGAGAAAGGAATACATCTTTAAATTCTACCCACTTCATATTAACAAAAGCTATCTGAGAGAACCATGTCGCTGCTGTACCTTTCATAGCCTTACTAAGTATAATGGTTAATTTACTTCCCTATATGTCGCGCCCTGATAAGCAGATGTCTGCAGTCGCCAGCCAAGCCTGGGCATCCGTGTCTGCGTTTTCTGGTTGGAATTCAGGCAGCGTAATTTTCTCGTCTTCAGTAGCCACTGGATTACGAAGCGCTTCCACAAGTAATCGCATGCTATTTTGTTGTGCCTCAAATAACGCGCGCCAACCATCGCTCGCGTCAGCTGATCTATTTACGTTTTGTGCCTGCACCGATCCCACTTCTGATGTCGGAGAAACACTAGTCTTCTCGACATCGTCATTAGTGATAGCGGTTCTAGTGGGCGTCATCATCGGGTTAAATGCCAGCACAAAACAAAGTATTCACTGTACTATAAAGTTTATTGAATATTTTTACACAACGAATAACTTATAACACTTATTAAACACATTTAACACTTAACGATTAATTCGAGCAGCGGGTTCAAGGTACCGATCTGACTCCACTAAAGTATTCACCAACCACACCGTAACAACAACTATTTTATAGTAATGATTCACCGCGATCAATCACCGTATATCTATCTACCCTCACCACTGAACGTTAAGATGGCGCCTCGACCCCGCTCGAGGCCTACCCTCTGCTCTGACATAATGTGCAATAATAAAGTCTTTATAAAAATTACTTTTAAATTAAGTTAAATTTAAACAATACAAAAATCTAAGAAATTAAACAAATTATAATTATGATTTAACAAAGTATTTTCTAAGCTTATTGATATAGTCTTCATGTAACCAGCAATCAACTCCATTCTTACTACTTCCTCCGACATATATATATACAAAATAGTCAAACATAGTATAGCTATAATATACATCGTAAAATTGCGATTACATAGGCAGTAAAGTTTCCAAGAATTTCGTTTGTTAATGATAAATTAAAGTGATTATATAACAATAAGTAGAATTGACATGTTCCAGATAACTTCCTCCTAAGTTTGTTATCCGTCATCCGTGATCCGGGTAACCAGACAGTTTGGGAAATGATCCTTTTATATATATGAAACTAACGATAACACCCAATTTTACTTGTTACAATTAACAAAATTAATTTTCTGCTTGTAAATATTAATGTGTGTTATTTAATGTAAGATATTTTTATTTTTATTTTTTTTGGACCAGTGGCAATAGAATTATGAAAATTATTTCAGTTTTACTAAATAAATTACCTAACAACAAAGTCAACCCTTCCCAATAGCTCTGGTCTCTTCCTTAAATCCTAAAATTCCTTTCTTCAATTTCACAAATGAAATCAACTAGTTAAAAATATATAAAAATGCATTGTTATAAAGATACAGAACTTTAAGAGTAAAGGCTTCCCGTATTTTTCATTTTGTGAGATGAAAGCACAGCCAGAGGCGTGCGAAAAAAGTGCACTAAAGGCGATCTTATAAGCAAAGAGCGATTCTGAGAACAAAGGGCATGGAAAATCACATTAAATAATTAATTAGTACGCATTAAATACGTATATTTTTTATTATCTACATACCTACGCGTTGCGACACGTAGCAGCTTATAACGAGGCGACTACGAAATCCAGACGGGATTTAACTTTTCGGGTTAGTACTATAAATTTCATACGTGAGTTGTTTAATTTTCTTAATATCTACGTTATTCGCTGAAGTTATGAGATACATTTATTAATAGAGTAAGCAGGCTTTAGTCTCTAGATATATATCAGCTTAAGTTTACTTTAGTTGACAACAACAGGTTTCTTAATAATGCTGTAAAAAATCATACATCGATCAATGAATAGTAGCAAAATATTATATGATAATTAAACATATTATTGAAAAAAAAAAACAGATGTAAATTTTAGATTACATGAAATTTCTGTAAAGTTTGAAAACCCGTAGTTTGAGACAGAGCACATTCATCTTATCAAAAATTTATTCACTGCAGTCTTTCGAAGGCATAGTTAATTGGCAGTGTCTTGCTTGCACTCTATACCCGAGGGTAGTGGAAAAACTTCTTGTTTTGTCGCAATTTATAATAAGTTTTAAAGTTAAAGCTTAAAAAAAGAACATGTTAAAATGTCTTAAAACTAATAAAATTTTTAAATTTCGTGAAAAATTAAAAGACTCTCAACACAGTGTTATTGAGGATTTTTTTTAGACAGACGTGATCTATATTTTATAAATGCGATTTATTTAGACATAGAAAGAAATAAATAAATAAATATATACAACATACACACACAATCATCTGTTCCTAAAGTAAGCAACATAATGCTTGTGTTATAGGTAACAGCTGACTGGTTTAGCTACATTTGTTGTTTTCGATAAACATAGAAATAAATAATACCTAGATAAACAAATATATTATATATTACACCCAGACTCGGGGTGGGAATCGAACCCACAACCCCCGGAGCAGAAAGCAGGGTCACTACAAACTGCGCCAACGGGCTAGTCAAAAAAAAATAGCTATTTTAGCTATGGGTAGGAATTTATGACTATTTGCTATTAGTATTTCGAATATAATGTATATCAATAATGTGTATATTGTGTATATGTGTATGTGTATGAGCGCGTGTATGATTTAGCTTGCAGTATATTCTGGTAATCTTTGTAAAGGATTGACATTTTTCTTTTTTTAACGCACTGACACACGTTTCAACTAGGCTTTAAAAGATCACGTCATATAGAGTTATCATTGACTCATTTGACTGCAAAACAAATGCTCTATGGGTGCTGCATATTACGAGAAGAAATATATGCATGTACAAAACACTGCCATATAGTTGTGGGACAAATGAGCCACTTACTTTTTTATATTTCAAATACTTAGTATTCGAACCATTAGAGGGTTGACAAGCTACATTTCAAGAATTTGTAAGAAATCGAGATAAGACCGGCGTTCTTTTACGTCTATAAATACTTGAAAAGCAAGAATTTCCTGCAACTGAGAGAGCTCATTGTGATTATATTTATTTGTAATCATTTTAGTTTACATATAAGTCACGCAGAAACTTTGCTGGGGAAACGTTTTTGACTTAAAGGTTTGAGTTAAGAAAATATCTTTGAGATACAAACTTAGTAATTACATTTAGTAAAGAAGCTTTCATTTTGGGATATTTTTAATCGATTTTATTAAGAGTAGTAACTGAGGACACAGCTCACTGAGGTAGGGCACATCAGGAAAATAATCTGCTCAAAATATGGAGCAGCCGACTAGGGAAGTACTTCGACCTTACAGAAAATCAGAGCTAAATAATACTGCCGTCTTGCGGTGTTGTGTTCCTGTTGGTGAGTAAGGTGACCAGAGTTCCTGGTGGGGATTGGGGGTAGGGTTGGCAACGCGCCTGAAAAGCTTCTGGTGTTGAAGACGTATATGGGCTAAGGTAATCGCTTACCATCAGGTGAGCCGTACGCTTGTTTGCCGACACAGTTGTAAAAAAAACCCCCGATCCTCACTCAATAATATAAAACTAGCTAAACGAACTATTTATGTAATAAACTACGTGACAATAATAATACTTAATTATCTTGCAATGTAGCAATTAGGTCGGCAAACAAGTGCACGACCCTCGCTGATGGTAAGTGGTTACCGAGGCCTATAGACATTTGTAAAACCAAAAGCAAGCACAGCCAGCGCGTTATTGATCCACAACTGAAACTCCCCCCACCCCCACCCAAGAGCTTTGTCCACCTTACTCATACAGGAACACAACACGGCTTGAGAGCAATGCTATTTACCTGTGATCGTCTGTAAAGTCGAGGTACTTCCCCAGACGGGCTACTCATATTTTAAGCTGGACATTTCCTGTTATGCGCCTATCTAGATAAAAGATGGATATCATAGGTAGTAAGAAATACTTTTAGTGCTGTGTGGCTACGGCACTAAAGAATTTAGCCACCCCCTCTCTTCCCGTGGGTGTCGTAAGAGGCGACTAAGGGATAACAAGGTTCCACAACCACCTTGGAACTTAAGAAGCCGACCGATGGCGGGATAACCATCCAAATGCTGGTTTGAAATACACAGGCCGAAGACGGGCAGCAGCGTCTTCGGTGCGACAAAGCCAGTAGTGCGGTCACCAACCCGCCTGCCCAGCGTGGTGACTATGGGCAAAACACATTAGATCACGTTATTTTTGGCGTAAACTTGTGGAGGCCTATGTCCAGCAGTGGACTGTATAGGCTGTAATGATGAAGAAATACTTTTGATAAAATACTTTAATTGATTTTGCAGTCCGTGGTCATCAGTAAGTAAGCACACAGTTAAGACAACCAGTACCACGACAGGTTTGTGATCTAATTTTAAAACTTTTCATTCTTACTGACGTTCTAAAAAAGGAGGAGATTCTCAATTCGACTGTATTTTTTTTTTATGTATGTGTCATCAGAACTTTTAACTGGGTGGAGCGATTTCGACAAATTTTCTTTTAATCGAAAGGTGGTGTGTGCCAATTGGTCCCATTTAAATTTATTTGAGATCTAACAACTACTTTTCGAGCTATATCTAATAATGCGTTTTTACTTGACGCTTTTTTCGTCGACCTACGTTGTATTATACCGCATAACTTTCTACTGGATGTACCGATTTTGATAATTCTTTTTTTGTTGGAAAGAAGATATCCCTAGTTTAGTACTATGATAAGGAAACCAGGATCTGATGATGGGATCCCAGAGAAATCGAAGGAAACTCTTGAAAATCCGTAATAACTTTTTACTGGGTGTACCGATTTTGATAATTTTTAATTTAATCGAAAGCTGATGTTTATCATGTGGTCACATATAAATTTTATCGAGATCTGATAACTACTTTTTGAGTAATCTTTGATAACGCGTAGTTGCTTGACTATTTTTTTGTCGATCTACGTTGTATTACTTGTCGATGTAATTGAAGTCGGTTTTTTTTTCGTTTGCGAGCAAACACAATTATTTGAACGTAAGATGTGATATTTTCAGCGAATTCACCAACTTCAGCGAAGTCATCAACTTCAGCGAAGTCATCAACTTCAGCGAAGTCATCAACTTCAGCGGATCCAACTGCAGCTTCAGCAAGCCCTGGACATACGATACCATCAACTGGACCTCCTCCACAAAACAATACAACTGCTAATACTACACAAACTAACACCACAACTGTTGATTGTACGAATCCTAAAAACATTACTTGTAACTGTACGACTGATAAAACCAACATAACTAGTCACCTGGCCACCTGAGCACAGGAATATAACACCGCTTGAGAGCAATGTTGTTTGTATGCAAACTTCTGTAACTACTTCCTTTGTCGGGCTGCTACAAATTTATCCAAAAAATACAAAAACGAACTACCACTTTTGTGCAGAAGT
This sequence comes from Melitaea cinxia, assembly GCF_905220565.1. Taxonomy (NCBI): domain Eukaryota; kingdom Metazoa; phylum Arthropoda; class Insecta; order Lepidoptera; family Nymphalidae; genus Melitaea; species Melitaea cinxia. Next base: position 8,746,332 of record NC_059415.1, read on the forward strand.
TTGAGTAAACTTTTTGTACAGTAAGAAAATTTATTACGAAGATTAAAACCTCAGTACTCTGATTGAGACTTACCTATCCCATTCAATAAATTTTCTTCGATCATTTCGATAATGAAAGTACGTCTTAGTCCAATAAATCCGTTTCATCGTCTTATTTGAGAATTGTCGGATTCTTAAGCAGATTATGTAGCTTCAGTAAATTACAAATTATTTCAATATATAAATATAAAATTGCGATATCAGAATTGATATTATAACCTAAATATGCATACTTGCCCTAAAAGCTTTTCATAATAAAATTAATCATTAATACGCCTGTAATATCCCACTACTGAGCACATAGGCCTCTTTGCGTATGTAGGAGAAGGATCAGAGCCTAATCCACCACGCTGCTCCAATGCGGGTTGGGGGATATATTCCTTACTATGAGTAACGATCGCTATCAGGTGTACATGATAACAACCGGGACTGACTGCTAAACGTGCTCTTAGAGGCACAGTGAGGAGACCCACACGGACTGCACAAACACCCAGATCACGGCAAACACCTGTATGGCCAATACAAATGTTTGTCATGTGCGGGGATCGAACCCGCAACCGCCAGCGCAACAGGTACAATCCATGGCTGTAACCGTTGCGCCAACTCGGCGTCACTTTACTGGATATTAAAGCTTTTATTTTCTAATAGTTAGTGAAAATATTTGTAAAAAACGTATTTATGGTTACCTTAATTAAAAATCTCCAAGCATAATAAACCGCAAATGGTTTGGGACAAGATAAAACATGTATTTAAATACTTAAGAATAATTTTAGTCGTGGGTCGCCCATTCCTGTTTACCATGTTTTCCCCGCTTATTGTCACAAATAATATAATTTATGGCTCTTCAAACATTTTAGAAAATAGTTCTATATAATAACATAAAATATCTTTTAAAACTTTATCTTTAAAAGTATATATTTTTATTTAAAAAATAAGTCGTTTATGAAATTTCGAAGTCTAAAATCGTACAAATGATATAATTGTAGAGAAAATAAGATACAATCGGCAAGTGTATGTTAAAAGACTTTCTGCTGCGTTTTGTAGACAAAGCATATTATTTTCGTATTTTTTAACAGACAATATCTAACTTCAAAAGGAGGTTACTTAATTCGACCGTATATATATATGTGTGTTCGGGGATAACTTCGTCGTTTATGAACCGATTTTGATAATTCTTTTTTTTTTTATTGGAAAGGAGATATCCTAATTGTGGTACCATGATAAGTAAACCAGGATCTGATGATGAGGTCCCAGAGAAATCAAGCGAAACCCTCGAAAATCCGCATAACTTTTTATTGGGTGTACCGATTTTGATGATTTTTTAACTTAATCGAAAGGTCTGGTCTAAATTTCATCGAGATCTGATTACAACTTTTGGAGTAATCTTTGATAATGCGTATTTACTTGACCATTTTTTCGTCTACCTACGTTGTATTACCTGTCAATGTAATTGAAGTCGGTTTTTTTTTCGTTTGCCAGCAAACACAATTATCAAGAGAGAATTACATTCTGAAATCGACTCAAACTATTATCTAGTTTTATCTGATAAATTTAATCGTTTATAGCACATATCTAGTTCACTGCAGTGCATCTATACAAATAAATTAAATTGAGAGTGTCTGTTTGTAATATTAAAATAACCGCTTTTTACTAAATTCGTGTATCGCGGACACAGCTCGTCGATAGTAAAAAAACACAAAACAAAAAAGTTTTATTGTTTTATTAATGATTTATCTGGAGTAAAAACGTTGTTCTAAAACTTGTAAAAAGTCCATAATCGAATATCTCTATTTTTTTCTTACATATTGTTAATTCCATGTTACGATCAACGTGGTAATATTTCATACAACTTACTAAAGTGTTTATGCAGAACATATCACTGTAGTTCTACGAAATTGAATCTGTGAACCCGTAATTCCTAGTTGCTAATAATAAAATTTTGATTTAAATAAAATTACTCAATCGAAAAGATGGGCAAATAGAAATACAAATCTTATCAGTTTATGAAAAGAAACACATTTCAAAAAAATAAATAAAAAAATATCACCTTATACCGCCTTCAATCAGAGTGACTCCGTTTGTGAAAATCACGAGAAATACAATTAATTACATTTTTAACCGACTTCCAAAAAAGGAGGAGGTTCTCAATTCGACTGTATTTTTTTGTTTTTTTTGTTTTTATGTATGATACATCAGAACTTTTCACCGGGTAGACCGATTTCGACAAATTTTGTTTTAATCGAAAGGTGGTATGTGGCAATTGGTCCCATTTAAATTTATTTGAGATCTAACAACTACTTTTCGAGTTATATCTAATAATGTGTTTTTACTTGACGCTTTTTTCGTCGACCTACGTTGTATTATACCGCATAACTTTCTACTGGATGTACCGATTTTGATAATTCTTTATTTGTTGGAAAGGGGATATCCCTAGTTTGGTACCGTGATAAGGAAACTAGGATCTGATGATGGGATCCTAGAGGAATCGAGGGAAAATCTCGAAAATCCGTAATAACTTTTAACTGGGTGTACCGATTTTAATAATTTTTAATTTAATCGAAAGCTGATGTTTATCATGTGGTCACATATAAACTTTATCGAGATCTGATAACTACTTTTTGAGTAATCTTTGATAACGCGTAGTTGCTTGACTATTTTTTCGTCGATCTACGTTGTTTTACTTGTCGATGTAATTGAAGTCGGTTTTTTTTTTTCGTTTGCGAGCAAACACAATTATTAGCTTAAGAATACACTTAAACAGATATAAGTAGATTAAACACTAAAATATTCACTATTTATACAAAACCACACAAGCGACAGGATTAGTTAAATCCTGTTAATTAAATCTAGAATACTTAGACAAACGGAACTTCGGTTTCAGCAAGCAAACGCAGTTTAGGTTGAGTGTTTATTAAATACTAGCGGTCCGATCCGGCTTCGCACGGTTGCAAAAACTAACAGCATTTTTCTACTATATTATACATGTATTATATCTATAAACCTTTCTCTGGAATCACTCTACTTACTAAAGAAAAGGGCTTCAAAATCCGTTACGTAGTTTAAAAGACCTAAGCATATAGACAGCGAGAACCGACTTTGTTTAATACTATGTAATGATTAGAATTAACTAAATTTAAAATTATATTACCACTATATTAACTTAGTAGGGCACAGCAGGAATTTCCGCTCAAAATATGGAGCAGCCCGACTGGGGTAGTACCTCGACCTTACAGAAGATAACAGCAAAATAATACTGTTTTCAAGCAGTATTGTGTTCCTGTTGGTGAGTAAGGTGAGAGCTCCTGGGGGGATTGGGGATTGGGTCGGCAACGCGCTTGCGATGCTGCTGGTGTTGCAGGCGTCTATAAGCTACGGTAATCGCTTACCATCAGGTGAGCCGTACGCTTGTTTGCCGACCTAGTGACATAAAAAAAAAAAAAAACATAAATTGTAGCGTAATGTCAAAAAGCCAGCCGATTCGAAGAGAAGGCTTCTGATTGAATTCTATTTTCTATTATAGTAATGTTGAGAGTTTGTTTATTCTGCTTGAAAATCGAGACTTGAAATTTAGGCTTAAGCAATTAATTAGATTTGTTAATAATAGTAATACTCTGTATGTTAGACCATTAAAAGAAACAAAAAATAATAACATAAAATGAAAGATGTACGTACAAAGGCGGTCGATCTCTTCCACACATCCTTTGGGTATAGGACGACATAATCGTAAAAACTGCGGTTTTTCCTTTGTTCCTATTTCACTAGGATGTTTATAGGCTTGTAAAAAATGTCATAACATGACTTATAGAATGATTATTAAAAACATAATCAATTAGCATTAACAAAATTAGTAATCATGTAACCTGTGGCCATGACCTCTATAAGACTTAGTCTAGAAGTCCATTATGATAAGAGTTATAACCTTGATTACCTTAAATTAATGTAATTGTACTTATACAAACTTTAAATTAAAACATTTATGTTGACAGCTATGCAGCATATTTTTACTTTACCTTTGTACCGCTTTGAGCCATGTCTGTTACTTTTGTGCCTGGATTGCTAACTAGAGCGTAAGTCGTTTAAGTAATCAAAATGAGTTTTTAGGATTATTAAAGACATTTCAAAGCGTCTTAGTGCACCGAACTACATGCGAAATGTCGTTTGTTATAAGAGGTACAGTCCAGTAACCAAGCAAAGGGTACATTGAAATATATACCAGCTAACCTCTTGAGGTTGCAAGCACGTAAGTCCGGAAGCTTGAATGTGCACAAGTGCTTTTACTCGTTGACAAACAAAAATTGACGTCAGTTTATACATATCGTCCTCCAGTTTTAGAATTCAGTTGAAATCGGAAACGAGGCAAATTCATTAATTATGAAAAGGAATATAATTAAGTAACAATCACTATAATAATTATTTTATTCTAACAATAACCTTAACCAAGCTATTTATGAATCTCGACCACTTAGAAATGAACAATGCTTATGTCCAAGACACGCTACCTTTAGCCGTTTGTATGCTTCTGAAATTGTTAACAATAGTATTATTATGTATTATCTAGTTAGCAATAGTTTGAGTATACGTTGGAAGTATTTTCGCCTTGGAAAAAATCTTGTTTTTTTTTGTGTTACTTATTATCGACTATTCAGAAAGTATACAGGCCATTGTCACACAAGCCCAATTTACGCTAAGTTCAATTTACGTGTTGTGTTACGATATCAATACATATTTTTAGGTTTAATGTTTCTATATGTACTTACAAACGAATGTTAATAATGTAGGGCGTTTGTGGTTGTATATTTGAACCTCATATATTTACATTTCATCCTACTTATGGCTATTGAGACGTTTATTTTCATTTTATTTGCCTTTTTGCAAAGAAGAAACTTTTTGCCATGTGCGGTCGAGCTTACTCGCTTCTTTGGTCAAAGAAGGGTTCATTGTAAGTCATGTTTATACATATGTATGGATATTCCAATTTACATAATGTTACAGACGGAAACAGAGCGCAACATTTTCAAACACATGTAGTATGTATTCATTCGCAGTAGTCTAAAAGGTTTTTATTAAATATGGCGTTAGTTTTGTTTCTTAGTAAGAAATAAATATTAAATTACAACATTTTTACAACTTTTTTTCATTAGGAACTCCACTCGATGAAACGCGTTGCATCGCAGCTCGACGTAGTTAAACGTCGACAGAGCAGATTTTCCTAATAATAGGTACTAAAACACACGGTAGGATTCAGCGCGGCCCACACCGAATGCACATGCACATCGAACGCAGCGCAATACGTTGGTCGTTAACGCGAATTTGAATTAAAAAAATATAAAATACTAATAATAAGATGTTTTTAATGTCTGACAATTAATTTTACACTACAATATTGACGCAATAGTACTTTAGTAGAACGTACAAATTTTTATAACATTAATTAATTCAAAAGAGTGAATGATTTGTAAATTTCGTCTGTCTCACTCTAACGGTAACAAATAGTACTGAGCATGAAGAGCACAGATATATGAATGACATTATTTTTATTGCAATAAAGCTGACGGATTTAACTGATTCCTTGAAACATCTGGCTGATTTTTTGAAACATCTGACAAAGGAAAGTCGCTTACCTTCCATTTCAGGAAAAAACGTAGTTTATCTCTTCAAAACCAATTTAATTCACGTATAGTGCCGTACACTACCGTAGTTTGATGGCAACTAAACTTTAATCAAGTCTAAACCACTGAAAAAGCAAAAAAGTATGTGGTTTTATAGACATGGCTGATGGCACAATAGTCGTGTCATCAACTTCTATGGCGATTGACACGCCAGTCGTGTCAAAGAAAATTTGTTCACAGCCTTAGCGAAAAGTTTTCGAAAATGGGAGCGCAATGTATGGCGTAGAAACGTTCATCAGTTTTATAACGGCGTAAGTTTTTTATAAAATATTCTGTTGTAAAAGCAAAATAATTCGTGTATAAATTTTATCTTTTTGTTTCACTCCCGTTTGTGTGAATTATTCCTTAAATAAATTCCGTAGCTTCTTGAAAAATTCCCCAGCGCAGGTTTTTTTGCGGAATGCAGTAACGTTTTCTCGGCTTTTATTAAAATACCATTGCTTTTTATTAGTGTAATATGCAACAATTTGCTAAATAATTTATTATTAGCTTCTTTACTTCATTGTTTATTATTATTGACTTGAGTTATTTTAACAACAATTCAAATTCATCAAAATTTATTTTCTCTATTCGTAGTTGACACTTTTTTGTAAGTTAGCATATTGTTATTTTTCTTATGTCATTTCAAATGTACAATAAAGTGATAAATAAAATTCAAACCGGAAGTGGAATAGCTTCCAAATATAACATATAACCTGTACGTAAATCTTCCCCGAATTCAGCCTCAGAATTTCAGCCCAATCAATTCTTAAGCTTGAACTACATACTGAGTAAAGTAACACAGTACTTGACACTCATATAGACCTCAATTCTTTGAATGGTAAAGCAATGACATTCACTCCTATATATTATATCGTTATTATTAAAATAATTTTAAAAAATCTATTTTTTTAGTTTTAATATTTCAAACAAAATGCGAACGTGCAAGTTTCGTTTTAAAAAATAGCTCAGTTGAAAATTTCACAGGCTTTTTTATCATTCGCGGAATATTACTATATATAAGTTCCAAACGATTTCGTTGACCTTGTTAAAAAAATGCAACGAAGTTTTGCGACTACCATTTTATTCCAACCGTCGCTAACTAACGTACAAAAATATATTTAATTTCTTCTACTATAGATGGAGCAAGGTTTTTTTTTTTTAAATATACAACTAGGTCGGTAAACAAGCGTACGACTAACCTCCAGACGCCTGTAAAACTAGAAGCATTACAAGCACATTGCCGACCCTACCTCCAACTCCCCGAGGAGCTCTGTTCACCTTACTTACCAACAGAACTATTTCGCTGTGATCTTCTATAAGGTCTAGGTGCTACTGCAGTCGGACTGCTCCATATTTTTAGCAGAAAATTTCCTGATGTGCCCTACCTCAGCTAATCTTTCAAGAGTGATTTATAAACACTGAAAACATTGACTAAAGTATTGTCAAATCTGCATTCAAAACCACTGTGTCCTGTACCTGATATACAAAAGAGTGTTGTAGCATTTAGCATCGAAAGCATCTTCCTATTTGAGGATTGAAATGAAAACAAGTAAATTTCACTGGCAATGTCCTTAGTCATCATAATTTTTTTGTTCTTTTTTAATAACTTATACTAAGAATATTTACTTTTGAAGGAAAACATAAGAAATATTAAACTGAATACAAAAAACGTACGAAGCGCGAAATAAAATATAATTTATAAAAATTATGCTAACAACCCATAGCCAGCAGTAGGCGATGGAATGAATTTATTCAGTTCCCATTATTTACATAAAATTACCGCATCAGAAGCGTTATCCCTACCCCTATCATATTTTATGTTAGAAAAAATAATTTCCCTTAGAACTGTTATTAATAAATCTTCCTTGAAATAAGTTTTCTTAAAGAACATTTAGAAAATTTCACACTGAATAGAAATTATATTTTTTTTTCTCATATGCTCTACCAAAATAAAATATGAAACATATTTCACAAAACGATTTTTTTTACGCAAAATAGTGAAAATTTCGTTTTTATTAAAGAGTGTTTTTTTTAAGTTCATCTTATTCTTCGTCTATCTCGACGAATTAATAATAATATTACTTTGATTATTGTACATATAATGCATTATGACACTTTATAAACTCGATATTTGACCTGAATACTTGAAATTATGGTACATTTTGAGTGTTAAATCCGACGAATTACGATCAGAATAACAGGGAATTCTAAATTTTTATTCAAACGAGTTCGCAGAGTAGCTTACGACAATCTCCCATTGAATTGCAATAATAATAATCATTCTCTTATCGTTTCGAATAAATTTTATTTGACGATATTGACAATCATATGAATTTCATCTTCAAGATTAACTAACACATGAGTTTTATTTCTTTCCCGTTGTAATATTAGTAACTTTTCATTTTTTTTTTATGTCACTAGGTCGGCAAACAAGCTTACGGCTCACCTGATGGTAAACGATTACCGTAGCTTATAGACGCCTGTAACACCAGAAGCATCGCAAGCGCGTTGCCGACCCAATCCCTAATCCCCCCAGGAGCTCTGGTCACCTTACTCACCAACAGGAACACAATACTGCTTGAAAACAGTATTATTTTGCTGTGATCTTCTGTAAGGTCGAGGTACTACCCCAGTCGGGCTGCTCCATATTTTGAGCAGGAAATTTCTGCAAAAATCATTTCTACGTTTTAGATGTATGTACTTACTTTTAGTAAAATCTTGAATGTATATTAATACTAGCTTTACCATTATATGCTATACGTACGAATAATTCGCACTAAATAAGTGTAATAATTATAATTTTACAAAATTACAAAAAAAGTATTTATACGTGAGTTGATTTGAAATTGAACGAATAATTTACCGACCGTCACCATATTGACGTTGAGCCGTTATGTATATAATTTTAATAATTAATTAATTTACGAAAACAAAAGCAATAATAATATTTTTAGTTGTTGAAGCCGGTAGAGCAAGCAGTTATCTATAAAATGATATATAATTTATGTGGAGTAATAGTGAGGTCTTTCTAAAAAGGGAGGCAAACAGCCTTAGCGTATTAATATATATATATATATATATATGATTGCAGTCTACATACATATTATTACTTTGCCCTGTTCAGTTTTTCTTTGTGCGTCTAACAAAATTATTTAGATAAAAACTTTTGTTATAGACGATTTTATATAAATGAACAGGCGGGTTACACACCTAACGTCAAAATAATGATTGATAAACCCCATAACCTAGATAGATAGATATCTAAATGGAGAGTCGGTTTTTTTTTTCGTTGGTTATACTGCAAAAACTACTGAACCGATCGGAATAATACTTATACCATAAGATGCGGCGTGTTTCAGTGAATTTTAGTATATGATATGTTGGTGATCACTTATCGTGTAAAAATATGGGTGGACAGTTGTCGTTATGTCGTATGGGTTAAGTGAAGCAATAGATGTTTTATAAATTTTAAATACTCATTTAAGAAAATAACTTATAAATGTGTATAAGTTCGCCGTTGTTCATAAGGACAATAAGTTTCTAACTTAAAAAGAATGAACCGTGTATCAACAGAATTTTATTCAAATCCTGTTAACTTGGGGCTTAATTATGTGTCTACGTTATTTAACAAAAATATAATGTGGAAAATTCATACTATATATAATATCCAGTAAATATAAATTTTTATACACAATGGAATTATTTGATCAATCGAGGATTTAAAGTAATCGAAGTTTTCGTTTCACGGTCAATTTATTTCAAATAACAGATGATGTTTTGATTGATGAATGGTCATTTTACTCGCGAAGGATTCTTCTGAAATTTAATTTTAGAATTTGATTTATTATTATCGATTATAAATGAAGTAGATATCAATGTTAATAGAAAAACATTATCAAGGAGTAGAAAACGTCGTATTTTTGTTATTACTTCTTTCATCATTTTAAGGTTTAATGATTAATTTTTACTTCCCAAATAGTGAAATCCATTGACATAAAAAAAATTAAAAAATTTGAATTTTACGTAAACTTCAATTCCAGAAACGGGGCAATAATAATTTATAACGTAAGGATCTAAGTATATAAGTTTGTACCTACTTAAAATTTTCAGCTCTACGAAATATGAATTTCAGAAATCCACAACTTTAGTTAGAGTTTGAATCTATTTCCACTTCTGCGTACAAGCGTTTCGTAAAAGTTTCTATTCTTTGTTCAAAACTAGATGTTACTATTAGTTACGTTACGATGACAACGACATAATCGATAAGAGACTCAAAAAAACCTTCTCAGAAACATCTTCAGAAAATCTTTGATTTATTGTGGATTGATTGATTCAGTTTATAACTTCTCAATGCTGGGCGAAGACCTCTGCCTGCAACTCCATTGCAGATTGACGATGACCCCAAGCCAGTAGAGTTTGCTACTACTAAAATAAAAATTAGGATGCTCCTCGACTTAAGTTGAGAAGACCGAAAAGGATATGACCACACCACAAGCACATATTTATATAATTGTGTTTGCTCGCAAACGAAAAAAAACCGACTTCAATCACATCGACGAATAATACAACGTAGACCGAAAAATAGTCAAGTAACTACGCGTTATCAAAGATTAGTCAATAAGTATTTATCAGGTCTCGATAAAATTTATATGGGACCACATGATAAACATCAGCTTTCGATTAAATTAAAAATTACCAAAATCGGTACACCCAGTAAAAAGTTATTGCGAATTTTCGAGAGTTTCCCTCGATTTCTCCAGGATCCCATCATCAGATCCTGGTTTCCTTATTATGGTAACAAACTAGGGATATCCCCTTTCCACCAAACAAAATTTGTCGAAATCGGTCCACCCGGTCAAAAGTTCTGATGCAACATACCTACATAAATAAAATAAAAAAAAAAATACAGTCGAATTGAGAACCCCCTCCTTTTTTGGAAGTCGGTTAACAAAAACAAACATCTGCAACGAGGGGGATTTAAATCTGGGGCTGATGTCGTTTTAAGCGCCTACACGCAATTAAGCAAGAATATTCGTCATAAAAATCTTCATTCTATGTGAGTTAAACAACAACGTCAAACTGTAAGTACTAATACTTTCACTACTTCTACTACTTTTTTATTTATTGTATTTATTATTCTACTTGCCTTTTTAAGCTGTAAGACGAAAACCAGAAGTGACAACACAAAATAACGAAATTATTCATATATGTAAGCAATATATTGTACTTAAATGACCATTCAAATTAGGGATATTTATTTGAGTTACAGATTACTCTTCTATTTATTTTTTAATTATTAAAATAAAACTTCTTTACGCGCGCTTGACTTAGGGAGTAAGTTGGTGAAAGGGTGACGAAAGCGTTACGAAAAGTGTGATCCGGCAAGGTGAACGGATCAAGAGAGAAAGGTGCGAGAACACATTTTCTTTCTCTCTTTCTCTCATAGCCAGTTACGTTTCGTATATCTAAGACATAGTGCAGGCCTATTGTGCAGAAGTTTTACTTCAGTCGTGTGGTATAAAGCACACTACATATAGATTGATTTTTTGTTCTACTTATTGCGGACTACGATTTATGATGCCTATACGATTGATACTCTTTTAAATTGGCATAGAAATGACATTATCTAATATAAAACATCTCGTGTCACCATAGAGTTATTTATTACAAATAGTTTGGCAATACGCTACAAATACAAACACACATCAATGCATAAATAACATAAATTATATCTACATACGGTTGAATTATCAATTACTTTTGTAAATAAATTGTCAATCGACTATTTGACTAAAAATTAAGCTTTAATTTACCCTAACCTCCTAAATGTACACTATATAATAGTGGTTTTGGAGAGCAGGTGATTTAATAACTTCTAATTAATAATAAATACTTATGCCTAGGTATTTCGGACATTGTTGTGATGCAAAAGCGCCGAAAGTGTATGATGGTAGGAAATAACTTGTACATTTTTTGGAATGATTTTTAAACTTAACCTATTAAAATCCTTTTGTTCATTATATGTATCTAGAAATATCTAGATATCATTAGCCTTTAAAATCTAGATCTTTGCGGACGAAGCCGTGATAAAAGCTAGTTGTATACAAATCTAAAGATAGCAATCAATGCCTACCCCAAAGAAAATAGAAGTAATATCTTCATTGACAGCGGCGCCACCGGCGCGCTCATTTCCATTCAAAAGCAATTTATTGTTTGCTTTGCCACTGATAATTCTAAAGGCTTATTGAATGCGTTTGTGTTTGAGAATGGAGTAAGAAATAAAAAATTTCTGACTCTTTCGTCTATTGTTCTTCTAATTATCTACGTTTTAAATTGAACTTGAATTAAACTGCATTTTGTATAACAGTTTGTTTGTTAATTTGTCTTTTAAAATAACTTAGCGCTGGCTCCCTGTATGATCAATGCCATTTATTGTAGCGTCCATTTGAATGTCAATTTATATAACTTTTGAAAGGTTCGTGGTTAAACTACAATTCACATATAAAATGGGATAGTTAAAATATTTATTGTCAATCGTTACGAGTATCTGATATTTCAGTGCTATTTCAAGCTTCGAAAACACGGGTATGTATACGTGTAATACGCACGTCAGGGATGGTATTATAGTTAGTTATTTAGTGCGCAAAGGTTTGCAAAATATTCTCCTTATTTAAACTATAAACACAACTCGTTTTGCTTATATATCAATTCAAAAATTTGAACACTGATATTGAAAATACTACTTTGAATTATTAATTTACAAGTGTACCTCTCTAACTTTGTTTTTAAATGATATAAAATATGCGATATGCTATATTATGTAATATTATGTTATGATGGAATTTATAACGACTGACATAATTTTTAATAGAATAACTGCAGAGTTTCATACCGATTCTTCTACGCAGAATCTACATTCTGAATTGGTGGTTGCTTTCCAAATTCGAAGACATAAACCATTATTCAATTTTCAATTACAAATATTCACAAAATTTGTAAAATGATTCAAAATCTTTTTAAAACTTAAAAAAACAAAGATTTTTTTTATCATTATTAAGATACAGACAAATGAGTCATCGAGTAAGGATATTTTATTGTTAAATAATGAATAATGAGATGTACCTTTAAATTAATAATGCGTATTGATCCATTATATATGACTTAAAAGTGAATAATTTAGATAATATTACACAATTTACTATTTACATCATTCTATGTTGTAATCTAATTTGAGATAATATAATTTCGCATCAAACATTTGTGTCAATCAAATACCTACAGGTTTCATTGTTACTGTAAATTATTAGTTATCATTCTAATCTAAAGATTAAAATCAATCTAATATATAAAATTCTCCTCCGAAACGGCTTGACAGATTCTCGTCAAATTTTGTGGCATATTTGGGTAGGTCTGAGAATCAAACAACATCTATTTTTCGTCACCCTAAATGTTAAGGGTAGTTCACCCCTAATTTTTTTTAATTTTTAGATAAATTATTTATTTTTTATTTTATTATGATTTGGCGTTGAAAATACATACATCCCTAAATTTTTCACCCAAATACCAGCAACTCTTATTTTTAAATAGCGTTTAGCGGCAAGACGACGTTTGCGGAGTCAGCTAGTATAATTTTGTCTGGGCTAATCTTCGAAACTAATGGTACAATCTTAATGAAATATCGCACAGATATCTAGCTTTGTTCAACTTAACATATATAAATAATACTTCTCTTACTGTGTTGTGATCCTGTAGGTCGTAAGGTAGCTAGTTCCTGGGGATGTGGTGGTGTTGCAAGTATCCATAAGCTATGATAATCTCTTACCATCAAGTGAGACGTACGTTTGTTTGTCACCCTAGTGGTATAAAACAAAAACAATTTAAGGGCAGATGTAAATATATACACTTAAATTGATTTTATTTTTGTTACCTAGTTATACCAAAATGAAGTTTTACGTACAAATAATAATTGAGCAAAAGAAAGTTTATCTAAAGTAAGGACTTCATCTTACAACTTTAAAAACAAATAAATCATTATTTGAAAGTTCACGACTACGTTTACCCAAGTATTATCATTTAGAAAGTAACATTTCTTATGAATTATTATTGTTTACATGTTGTTTTATTTGATAAACGATAAGAAATAAACTCGTTATACATTGAAATACCATATTGTCATTTGTGTTTCGATGTAATTATGTTTTCACTGAGGTAGGGTACAGAAGGAATATCTTACGCAAAATTTGGAGCAAACCGACTGAGGTAATAACTCAACCATGCAAAAATTGACAGCCAAATAATATCTGATCTCACGTGTTATTTTGTTTCTGTTGTGAGTATAACAGCTAAAACTCCTGAGTAGTTACGGAGCAGACGCCTGGTCGGTCTTGGTGTAGCTGGCTTCCACAAGCTATGGTAACCACTCATAAAATGTTGATTTCTGCTGGTTTGCCACCCTAGTAGATATAAAAACACTATTATGATTTAATGTTTTATAGTAAAGCTATATTTCTGCAACATTATTTTCGATTAAATATTTTGACTTTAATTTCCTCTCTCGTATGTGACTAAATTTCGAAATAGGTATTAAGTAGCTCTGTTATTGTTTCGCCATGAGCAGCCAAAAAATAGACATACAGTTTAAAAACACAGTTATGTATATATATGTATTATATATTTTAAATATTAATCCTAAAATACTTCTTCAAACGATTTTTCACCATATATTTTACCAATTTAGTGCGACCATAGCTTCAATATTAGTATAGATAAAATTCTTAATAAATGGGCCTTCTCCTTCAAATATTTACCGAATTGGATGAGCAGTTTGGAGACGACGTTTACAAACAAACGAATAAAGTGTTCATAATATAATATCAGTAAAGATAGTCTATACTTGCTTAAATACACTGGACCTCAAGGAAAAAAGTCTAACCGACTTTTCCGATATTTCACAAGCCGAATCAATTTACCGAAAATTTCTATTTCTTCGAATTCACCTTTTTTACGTGGGGAAAATCCATCATGGATACCATGCGCTAGCGCGGGGGCGCCAAAGGGTTATGTCAGACTCCTACTGACTAAAAAACCACCACGTGTGAGCAGTCTTCCGCCTGGGGCGAGATGGGCTCGCGCTAACATTCGCTACCTCTCTTCGAATCATCTGACCTAACTGTATGAAATAATAACCAAATCAAAAAATGTATAATACCACATAAAATAATATATAAAACATTTTTATTAATTTTTGATAATTGTATAAAAAACTGAAACGGTAAAATAAAATTCAAATCAATCCAGGTCCAGTTTAGTTGATTGCTGAGTCCTAAATTAGGCAATTACCGTCTCTTCCTAGTCTAAACTTTTTAAACCGTTATTAACTTTTTAAAATAATATTTTTTTAATTTTTTTAAAACGAGTTAATATACGTCCTGTGTCTGCTTTCATTTACAAAATTCGTTACAGAAACATCTGATTGTGTGCGATTAGCCTTAGTAAGACAGATCGATACAAGATCAGAATTTAGATCACGTTCAAGATTGTCAAGCGAACGAGTCGTTTTATATCCTTCCTGGTTACCATCTGTGACTCGAAAAATATGAGATTATAAGGTTATAAAGAGTATATAAGCGGACATTTAGTAAAAGTTTGATACCTTCGCAGCAGTAGTGGTATATATTAAGAGTGCCATTCCACATATTTGTGATTATTTTTTAAAATTTATTTATCTTTTGTATCGTTTCATTCAAATATACATCGGAAAATAAGACTTTTTTTATCTATTTTGTTAAGAATTTTTTTTTATTTTTTATATTATTTTGGGGTAAGTTAGTATACATAAGCAATTTTTACTATAATACGTTTTTTTTTTTGTTTCGCATTATTTAGTTACTTTATAATTAAGGTCCATAGTCCATAGATATTCATTGGCCTTAATCCGTCTATTGCAAATGATTTAGACAGAGTTAGTAAGACACTGTGTCGCCTAGGACACTCTTCAGGAAAACGCAGAGTTGCCTAAGCTCTGCGCCACCCTCTTGACCTCACTGGCTAGGCCCACAGGAACGACAAGTCGATACGTGTGGAGCCAGTTCGGCTGCAGGAGTCTTTTTCATTTTAGAGCTATGCCACGAATGCTTGACGGAGACCCCATTCCGGGTTTCAAATGAAGTTTTCTTCTTTCTTCTCCAGAACCCTGATGATTTTGAGCCAGGTTTATCCCTCGGTCGCCTTTTACGACCCCCACGGGAAGAAAGGGGGTGGTGCTATCCTACTCGGCCAACACCACACGGCATTGCCATAGATATTAGGGAACAAGAAATATAGAGTATGTAGTTAACAGATTAACGGGTTAACATAATAAATACAACGTTAATTAAAAGGTAGGAATTAAATAAGGTACAGATACACTATAAAGTTTATAACTTTTGTTTGTTATTTGTTGCATGTACACAAAAAATTCAAATAAATAGATAAACTATATCAAAAAAAAAAAATTTAAAAAAAATTGCATAATATTAACTTATTTTGTATAATTTTAAACAAATTAGAATATAAGTAAATGGTAAATGTCTGTTATAGTAGAAGATAATTAGGCTAAATTCGTTACTACGTCCTGTTACTTTTGTCTTCCTTTTGTTATTTACGATCAATGTGCTTGTACATAATTGGAACTGATTTTGATAATTCTTTTTTTGTTGGAATGGAGATATCCTAAGTGTGGTATGATAAGGAAACCAAAATCTGATGATAGGATCCCAGAGAAATCGAGGGAAACCCTCGAAAATAACTTTTTAGTGGGTGAACCGATTTTGATGATTTCTAATTTAATCGAAAGTCGGTGTTTATCAGGTGGTCACGTTTAAATTTCCTCAAGATCTGATTACAACTTTTGGAGTAATCTTTGATAATGCGTATTTACTTGACCAATTTTTCGTCTACCTACGTTGTATTATTTGTCGATGTAATTGAAGTCGGTTTTTTTCGTTTGCCAGCAAACACAATTATTATTAAATAAATGATATTATTTTATTTGTAATGTCTAATTCGGTATTCACATATAGCAAATATTTGTATTGATAACAGAAATATTTAGTGTCTGGGTGTTTGCACTGCTTTTCTTAACTCCTACCCAGTATGTACATGTATGTATGTAGGAGGCCGTTATTATACTTAATTTTATTCATCATTACAGGCTATACAGTCCATTGCTGGACATAGGCCTCCACAAGTTTACGCCAAAAATAACGTGAACTCATGTGCTTTGCCCATAGTCACCACGCTGGGCAGGCGGGTTGGTGACCGCAGGGCTGGCTTTGTCGCACCGAAGACGCTGCTGCCCGTCTTCGGTCTGTGTATTTCAAAGCCAGCAGTTGGATGGTTATCGCGCCACCGGTCGGCTTTATACGTTCCAAGGTGGTAGGGGAACTGTGTTATCCCTTAGTTTCCTCTTACGACACCCACGGGAAGAGAGGGGGTGGCTATATTCTTTAGTACCGTAGCCACACAGAACAACAACAACAAACAGTACAGCCAATTTTATTGATTGACTACTAATTTATCCCAATTATAATTATCAACCAGAACACCGAAATTGGGGTCGTTTCTCGTTAGTTCTTTACTTAATAGATTGTGTTTCAGTGTTTTTGAAATATTATAATAATTACGCGTGTATATTGCTATAGAATTTATGTTTGCGAAGTCTAGTATAACATAGGGGAAATTAAATTAGTTTGCTTATCCGAAATTATCCGAGATAAATTTTTGCGTGAAATGTTGACATGAGTAAATAATTATAATACTGGATGCTTATTTTCATTACAGCCTATACAGTCCACTGCTGAACATAGGCCTCCACAAGTTTACGCCAAAAATAACGTGAACTCA
Organism: Melitaea cinxia; assembly: GCF_905220565.1. NCBI lineage: Eukaryota > Metazoa > Arthropoda > Insecta > Lepidoptera > Nymphalidae > Melitaea > Melitaea cinxia. Next base: position 8,763,905 of record NC_059415.1, read on the forward strand.
TGTGTTTTGCCCATAGTCACTACCCTGGGTTGGTGACCGCAGTACTAGCTTTGTCGCACCGAAGACGCTGCTGCCCGTCTTCGGCCTGTGTATTTCAAAGCCAGCAGTTGGATGGTTATCCCGCCATCGGTCGGCTTCTTAAGTTCCAAGGTGGATGCTTGTTTTAAATATAACAAATTAAGTATGTTTGTTCGCAAACGAAAAAATTAAAACGAAATATTTCAAAAGTACTCGTCATATCTCGATTAAATTGATTTGTTGTTACAATGGTTGGTGGATGTATTATTCTCTACTATGAGTAACTATTACTATCAGGTGTCAATGATAAAAACTGGGACCGAATGCTTAACGTGCTCTCCGAGACACGGTGGGGAAACCCACGAGGACAGACAACCAGACCGGGAAGAAACATTTGTACAAATACAAATATCCATTCCGAGCGGGAATCGAACCTGTAATCGCAGCGTGCACACGCCACTACGCTTCAGCCTGTAATATCCCACTACTGGGCATAGGCCTCTTTCCCCATGTAGGAGAAGGATCAGAGCTTAATCCACTACGCTGCTCCAATGCGGGTTGGCGGATATATTCCCTACTACGAGTAACGATCGCTATCAGGTGTACACGATAACAACCGGGACCGACGGCTTAGCGTGCTCTCCGAGGCACGGTGGGGAGACCCACAAGGACTGCACAAACACCCAGACCACGGCAAACACCTGTATGGCCAATACAAATGTTTATCATGTGCGGAGATCGAACCCGCAACCGCCAACGCACAGGCACAATCCATGGCTGTAACTGTTGCGGCAACGCGGCGTCACGCACACACACCAGAGCGATATTTTGAAGTTACACACAAAAAAATAGTCGAATTGAGAACCCCCTCCTTTCTTTCGAGTCAGTTAAAAACGACTAAGACATAATATCAGTAACATTTCAACAGAATTAACTTATTATTTACAAAACGAGACTCGTGTAGCAAACTTATCTTGGATATCTAAACACAAAAAGTATATTTTCCCTAAACGTTGTTCAAGTAAATGTTTAGAACTAACACACGATTTCAGTTACATTACATTGAAGGCGTAAGTGTTAAAACTGTACCAAATTATTCGTATTTGTTAATTCAAAACTATATTTAGTTTATTTCTTTTATTTAGATAACGTTTCATTGTGTTTACGAGCCTATAAAAATTTAAAACATTTTTGTTATGATCGAAAATAGCAAAGCGAATCATTTTCTGAAAATAGCTTTTTTAACAATTTGTCGCTGTTATCATATTCACTTTTTAAGTTGCATTCAAATATCTATATATAAATACGTGAAGCAAATACTTTTTACCTCTTTTTATGAAAATTGCGCGGATGGAGGAGTATGGAATTTCGTACACTTATAGTTTAGATAGATAAGGAGTGCTTCTGCACTAATTTTTTTTTTAATTATGCAAAAATATATTAAATCGATTATAAAAAAAAAAACATTACACACACTACCTATTTGAAATACATATGTATATTATACTATTTTGTTGATTATCAAAGTCTATAGTCGAATTGAAATTTTTAAAAAAAGGTTCTTTATGTTCATTATTTTTTGGTTTCTTGTAATTTAAATGGTCGAATTTCGACCACTGGGCGACAACTACTAGATGCTTAAAAGTCAACCACCTTAAATCTATACTATGATTTTATTTTTTGTTTGCATTGAATAGGTTCCGAAACTACTGAACCGATTTGAAAAATTCTTTTACTGTTGGGAAGCCACACTATCCGCGGATGACACAGGTTGTATTATATTTTCAAAAAAATCAGGGGAAAAAAATATTTTGAATTTTTTGTTAAATAGTCGTGCGAAGCCGAGGCGGGATGCTAGTAATTTATAATTTGTGAGCTATTAACTGAATATTATTATACTATATTGAATTATTGAGGTAGGGCACAGAATTAGACATGCTCCTTAAAATTTGGAGCAATCCGTCTGGGGAATTACTTCAACTTTAACTTCTCTCATAACTCTTCATGCAAGTAATTCAGATTAAAATTTTCAATCAGTTGAATTCTGCATTCTTTTTCCTAAAAAAAAAATTCGTAGTAACTTAATTTATTTTCTTTGCTTACTCGATTTGAAAGATATCATATATTTTTCTTGGGAATATACAAATTGTATTAATGAAATTATAATATTCATCCTTAAATCTAAGATATTTATTTTACAACTGCAATATCCATCTGGTTTCTTCTTCTGATTCAATTTGTTATAAGCTGCTACCATTAGTAAGTGTCTCACATACCTAATTGTTCTTTAATTACATCGTCACTAACTTGTGATAAGGATGTAATAGAGTTGTATCATATGAGGCACGCTTCACCAGCGTGAGAAACGGTAACACTGTTAAATAGGTACGATTAACGAGACCGCTAATGATAAATCGGTATGTAGATTAGATTTTTATACACATTATGATGTAAATTATAAGTTAAAAATTATTCAGCGACAGTGGTAGACGGTCGCGCACTACGACGTGTATTTAGTGTCTTAATTACAAAACGACAATAGAAACAGAATAGATTTTTAAGTTACGTCTGCTGCAATATTAGTGATTTTTTTCTGATATTTCATTTCCTATCATACAACAAAACTTCAAGGGAGTATTTATATGGCGAATAGTAATTAAATTAACAATGAAATAAAGGAGATATAATATTATCAGATAGCTTGGACTGAATATATAATAAAAATCAAACAGTATCTCATCTTTCTAACGAGCATACAATATGTTTTTATCAATAGTGTTTTTAATTTCTACATTTTTTGGAAATGAGTGTGCAAAAATTTTGGCAGTGTTTCCAACACCATCTATAAGTCATCAAGTAGTGTTTCGTCCTCTAATGATAGAGCTGGCTAGTAGTGGACATGAGGTTACAGTGATAACAACAGATCCAGCATTTCCTAGAGGCCAAGCTCCTTCTAATCTTACTGAAATTGATGTACACGACATATCTTATGAATACGTATCTAAGATAAAAGATTTTGAAGTTGAAAATGATGAAACTGCAGTTGTTAATATACTGTGTAAAATGAATTTAAACTTAGTTGATATGCAATTAAAAAACGATGAAGTTCAAGAATACATTAACAAAAATAAAAATATCGATTTATTGTTTGTTGAATCTTATGTACGACCAGCGCTAATATATTCGTATATATATGATAACGTTCCGGTTATTGAATTTAGCTCCTTTAGTGGGTTTTTTTCCACATTTCAAAATATAGGAGCTGCTTCACATCCATTGTACTATCCTGAGCCAATAACTAGAAGAATTTATAACCTAACTCTTTGGGAAAAAATTAATAAACTACATGTTTATTACTCTTCAAATATGATTTTATATAGATATGCAGAGACGGAAAGCGAACGGTTTAGAAAAGATTTAGGTCCAGATGTACCTAACATGAATGTTTTGAGACGTAAAATAGACATGACGTTTGTAAATGTAAATCCTATTTGGGATTTCAATCGTCCCGTTCCTCCGAGTGTCGTATATTTGGGAGGCTTGCATCAGAAACCTCAAAAAGAACTACCACAGGCATTTATTATTTATTTACAAAACTTTTAGTATTAATAAATTAGCATCTCATCATACCAATTAAATAATAAACTTGTACATTTTCAGGAATTAAAGTCCTATCTTGATTCATCTAAGTACGGTGTTATATACATAAGTTTTGGTACAAATGTCAAGCCTGGAATGTTTCCACCGGAGAAGTTAAAAATATTTACTGATGTTATTTCTAAACTACCTTACGACGTTTTGTGGAAATGGGATGACGATGATCTTCCAGGACGTCCACAGAATGTGAGACTTTCAAAATGGTTCCCACAGTCTGATGTATTACGTGAGTTTTGTTATTATTCATTAATTTGAAAGAAAATGACAGTATAGGAAAAAATGTTGAAATATAATCATTATACTTATAACCTTTCTTGATTAGGGCATCCAAAAATCAAGCTATTTATAACACAAGGAGGCTTACAGTCCACTGATGAAGCTATCACTGCAGCAGTTCCTCTTGTTGGTGTACCAATGCTTGGAGATCAATGGTTTAATGTGGAACAATACATACATCACCATATTGGTATAGGACTCTTGTTAGAAACTTTGACAGAAAAAAAATTAACGGATGCTATTCGAACTGTAATTGATGATGAAAGGTAAGCATTTCACCTATACAAATAAATAAAATTGGAGTGTCTGTTTGTAATTTTAATATAACCGATTTTTAAAAAATATACTATATGTTTATGTAGTATACACGGTACATATACCAAAATAATATTTTTTACAATTTTTGTCTGCCTGTCTGTTTGTTCCGGCTCATCTTTGAAACAGCTGGGCCGACTTTGACGGGACTTTTACTGGCAGATAGCTGATGTAATAAGGAGTAACTTAGGCCAAATTCAATTGATTAATTTTAGAGCTCTGCGTATTGAACAATATCATTTTTGTTAAATTCCACGCGGACGAAGTCGCGAGCATAGCTAGTTATTAAATATATTTACCTACATAGCAATACATAACTGAAAAAAGTAATATTTTGTTACAGTTAACATCGCAATGTTGATGCTACAACTTTTACATTTATATACGCACACTTGAAATGAACACACCCCATGACATGAAAACAATTAATAACACGAAGTTATCTCATGATACGAACACTTACTGATTGTATCTCCTGATAAGTTAAACGCACACATATAATTACGCTGTATGATCACTGAAAATGTATACGTATACATTATCTACTGCCACTATTCGTGCCACTATTTCCTTGTGAATATATTGATATATATATATATATATATATATATATATATATATATATATATATATTCAGGATAAATGAAAGCGCCTGTGAAACTAAACTATACTATACTAACCTAACCTAACCAGATCGTGTATTTGTAGAATGTTTTTGGTAATAGTATTAAAGCATTCGTTCGTCACAACCTACTCCAACCCAAGGTAAACACCAACACTGGATGTCAGACGATACCTGGCATCTAGTAGAGCGCCGCCGTGAAATGAAGGCCAGAGGATCACCTGTCCAGGAATTGAATTCGATAAGTGCGCAGATCCAATCTTCTACTCGCAGAGATCGTAATAATCAGCTCAACAACATCTGCCAGGAGTTGGAAAAAAATGCAGAGCGTCACGAAAGTAAGGATTTATTTAAGAAGATTCAAGCCATAACTCGTCAATTCAAACCTAAAACCTGGGCTGTCGAGGATTTAAGTGGAGTAACGGTGACAGAGATCAGGGATGTTGTGGATGTGTGGAGGGAGTATTGCAAGGAACTTTTCAATGATAGCAGCATAACACTATCGTGTAACAACGGTACACTCTCACAAAATGCTAAGGAACCATCAATCCTGAAAAGTGAAGTTCGATCCGCAATTGGTCACCTGAAGAGAGGTAGGGCTGTGGGAGCTGACACCATTCCAATAGAGGTCTTTAAAGCGATGGGTGAATACGGAGTTGATATTATGCACATTATCTGCAACCGCATCTGGGAAACAGAGAAGTGGCCTCGAGATTGGGCATACTCCGTGTTCATACCACTGCACAAAAAGGGATCAACGAAGAAGTGTGGCAACTACAGGCTTATTAGCCTTGATTTCGCACGCCAGCAAGGTCCTCCTTCATATCATCAATACCAGACTGCAAGCTTTCCTGAATTCCGAAATAGCTATCGAGCAAGCGGGATTTGTCAAGGGTCGAGGAACAAGAGAGCAGATCCTGATTCTTAGACAAATAATCGAAAAGTCTAGAGAGTTTAACATCCCACTCTATATCTGTTTTGTCGACTTTCGCAAGGCCTTTGACACCGTGAAATGGCATATATTATGGGACGTACTCACTCAAATGGGAGTACCTATCCACCTGGTTCGTCTCATACGTCGACTTTACGAGGACGGAACTGCAACTGTTCGAATAGATGACGTTGACTCGGAAAGTTTTCATACACAAGCTGGCGTTCGTCAGGGGTGCATGCTCTCTTCGCTCCTGTTCAACATCTATACGGAGTGTATTATGAGAATCGTTCTGGAAAAATGGGACAAGGGAATTTCAGTGGGAGGTAGAAGAATATCTAACTTGAGGTATGCCGATGATACTACTCTTCTCACTCAAACAAAAGAGGACATGGAACACCTGCTGACACTTCTAGAGACAACAAGCCTCTCCTTTGGACTTACGATCAACAGAGATAAGACCAAGATGATGATAGTGGATCGAGCTGAACTAAACCATCCTGACATCTCTATGATTGGCAACTGTGAGGTTGTCCAATCTTATGTGTACCTCGGTTCCACTATTGCAAACACCGGAGGATGCGAAGACGAGATTCGAAGGAGATGTGCTATTACAAGATCTGCCGTTAGCAAGTTAAAAAGAGTCTGGTGCAATCACCAAAGCCACGAAAGTCCGCCTAATGAGAAGCTTAATCTTCCCGATATTTCTTTATGGCGCAGAAACGTGGACGGTTAGACTTAAAGACCGACGCAAAATCGACGCACTCGAGATGTGGTGCTGGCGGCGACTGCTGCGGATCCCTTGGACAGCGTTTAGGACTAATATTTCCATCCTAGAGGAATTAAAAATCAAGCAGAGATTGTCGTCGACTGTGCAAACTCGTATCCTGAAATATTTCGGACACGTTGTTCGAAATGAACAATCCATAGAGCGACTCGTTGTCCAAGGGCAGGTGGAGGGCAAGCGGTCACGCGGTCGATCACCTACGCGTTGGACAGACCTCATCAAAGCTGCGACACAGACCTCCATAGTCCAGAGTTCTCGAGACGCTGAAAACCGCATCAAGTGGAGACGTATAGCGGGGGCTGCTTTAGCTAATGAATCGTCGTCAACCACGACCACTCTGTCAAGAGTGAACGACTGAGAAGAAGAAGATTAAAGCATTATAAAATATGTTCTATACTATATTAAATAAATAAAATACACTATACTTGAAATTATGTTTAAAGTTATTAAGACTGCATCCAGTTTACTATTTTATATATATATAACTAGGTCGGCAAACAAGCGTACGGCTCACCTGATGGTAAGCGAATACCGTAGCTTATGCAACACCGAAAGCAAGTGCGTTGTAGACCCAGTCCCCAATCCCCCCAGGAGCTGTGGTCACCTTATCCACCAACAGGAACACAATACTACTGAAAAACAGTATTATTTAGCTGTGGTCTTCTGTAAGGTCGAGGTCGTCCGGTCGTCGAGGACCCCAGTCGGGCTGCTTCATATTTTGGGCAAGAAATTCCTGCTGTGTCCTCAGCAATATAAATTATAGCTTCGCATTTATGATTAAAATAAATCTAGAGGTAATATGTATGCATATTTTCTCTTACAGTGTTCTTATTACAGGTATCGGCAAAATATTGCCAAATTACGTGATATTGTGAATGACCAACCGATGTCGCCGCTCCAGCGTGCCGTGTGGTGGACAGAGCACGTGCTACGTCACGGCGGAGGAACTCATCTGCGGGCCAACGGAGCTGGTGTTAGTTGGACCGAGTATTATGAAATAGGTTTAATATGGTTCCTATTTGCTGCAATTGTTACTGTTTTAGCAGCTATATCGATTACTCTTCGTTTTATTTCTATTAGAATGAAACGCTACTTGCATCCCAAGATTAAAGTTAACTAACAAAATATTGTATAACATTCATGTTAACTTATCATAAAGTATGTAATTTAGCTTGCAATTACAATTTAACAATAACATAATTTATTTTTATTTAAATAAATCTAGGCTCTTATTGTAAACTAGCGGTGCCTGCGATTTCGTACGAGTGGAATTTAACAATAGAGTTTTTGTTAAGTTCGCAGAGTCATAAAATAAAAAAATCTAAAATAAAAGTAGCCTAGTGTTACTCCTTATTTTATCAGCTATCTGCCAGTGAAAGTCTCGTCAAAATCGGTCCAGCAGTTTCAGAGATTAGCCGGAACAAACAGATAGACAGAAAGACAAACAGACAAAAATTGTAAAAAAAGTATTTTGGTATATGTACCGTGTATAAATCCATATGCAATTAGTAAAAAGCGGTTATTTTAATATCACAAACAGACACTCCAATTTTATTTATTTGTATAGATTATTTAGTCTTAAAATAAATGTCACAAATGTTCATAAGTAATTTGGAATCTCCAAAATTTATAACATTTTTATCCAAAAAATGTTAAGCGTCAAAAGTTTGCAGAAGCAATATGAATAAATTGTTACCGCAAAGGTATCACAAATAATACAATTTCAACTCTAGAAATATACAGCGTTTTAATAGGTCAGTGGTGTCATTAAAGTTTACATATCTAAATAAATATATGGATATTTTTCATGTTTTGAGTATTTTTTTAAGAAAAAACGATATTATTGCTGTTGAAATATTAGTTTAAATTGTGCGCCTTCTTGTGTAATTTCCTAGTTTGTTAGTCTGTCTTTGATTACTCTATACTTTGTTTTATCTATGCCCTTCTCTCTTCTCTCTGTGACACTACGTTTACTTCTGTTTAAATTATATTAAAAAAGTTTACAATTTTAAAATTCTTTAATTGTTTATTACTTAATTGTTTAAATTCTTTGCTAACAAAATACAATACTAAAAAATTGACAGACTCCTAAAATAAATTTGCTTTTCAAATTTCTTTTTTTTTTTAATCACTTGAAAAAAGTCTCGAACGCATCGATTTATATCAAAATGCTATCAAATGGAATCGACGTATTGATTGTAACAACGAATGACTAAAAAAAGCTTGGTTTTGAGCGCACTTCTAATCCTCAAAAACCGAACCCTTGCCAAAATCCCTCTCGACTGTAAATGGACAGCTCAAAGGTATATTTTATGATTTTCAAATACCCGCAGTTCTACAGTACCGTTCTGTCTACAGTACCGTTTTTATATCCATCATTGTATCCTAAAAACGAATAAAAATCAGTGTCAACTGTCGTAAATCTAAGAATCATGTCTTGTCGAATTGACTATGGATATGGCTGTGGATTAATTTAATCCGTTTGTGGTTAAAGAGTATCAAAAAAAGTACAATTTTTGCTTGGCTAGTATTTAATGCTATAAATGTGAACATATTTATGAGATAATTTTAAAAGTGGCCATATCCCTTGTTTCAATTTTTTTACCAGATGCTTCTGCGAAGGATACATAAGGAAAATTAATCTAATGTAAATTATTATAAATAAGTAGTTTTAAAATTGTTCCTATAAATAGCCTGTTGCTAACCTTTTTTTCTAATAAATGTTGTCGTAGGTGAAAGGTGCATTTGTTGAAAATTTAACTTAATTAGTTTTGAAAATAAGATTCTGAATTATTAGCAGCTACAATAGCAACGCATTATCAACAATTTATTACAAGTGGATAAGATTATAAAATATACTAAATCATTCCATAGTATAAAATAAAGTCGCTTGTATGCTTAGATTACGCAAAGGATTTTGATGCGGTTTTCTTTAGTAAATAGAATGATTTCAGAGGAAGGTTTATATACATAAAACATAACATAGTAGAGGAACACTGATAGTTCTTGCAACCGCGCGAATCGGTAGCTACTTTATTATAAACTATGTTTCATTCTCATACATTATTTCTTTCATATACCATCATCTACGAGGCCTGTCTCCATTGAACTAGTTGTCTACATGATCCTGTATTCCTAACTTTAGGGGGGGGGGGACCTGGTGACTTATAGTACAGGTATTTCATACCTTTTTTGAGCACCGGTCCTTCGCTAATCGTGTTGTCAAACTTTGTTGAGTTATATCATTAATAAGATAAGATTTCATTTTCCATCAACATGATTGTGATTGAAAATAAATCATTATTATTATTATAATAATAATTCTATTATCAGCTCGGTGAAGATCGACTTAGGTTCGGATCTTAGACCAAAGTGAAATCGTGTGAAATAGTAACGAAACATAATAAGAGTGACGTTTTACGTAAAATATCTCTGGGAACGTTTCTAACAGGAAATAGATGAATAATATATGTTTTTAAGTACCACGGTAATCGTTTTTAAGCAATAAACTAAAGTCATGTGTCGGTGCCGATACACACACTTTTTTACATGTAAAATATTAAGTTAATTGTTACGCATAATTTATAATATTCATACATGTAATTTTGTTAAAATTATGGTAGTTACAAAATACAATAGCAAGTTGGTACTACGTGGAAGTAAAATGGACATATGTCATAATGGAAGTATTATCAATTAAATTGCGGTTTGACGATTCAAAAACAAGTAGGTAATATAATAAAAACAACTTTGCTTTAGACCACACGACTGAAGTTAAACTTCTTTAGCATTACGAATAGGCCTCCACTGTGTCCTAGATATATGAAACGTTACTGGCTATGAGAGAAAGAGAAAAAGAAAATGTGTGCTCGCATTTCTCTCTCTTGCTCCGTTCGCCTCACCCGATCACGCATTTCGTAGCGCTCTCGTCACGCATTCACCAGCTTACTCCCCAAGACAAGCGAGCTTAAGGAAGTTTTACCTCAATAAACACCAATAGGAACCTAATTTAAATGATTCTGATGTACTAATTAATTAGAATTGTGGTCACGTCTTTTATATTTGGTACTAATTAAGAATTACACATTTCGACGCGATGATTAGCATCGAGGAGTGTAGACGGCCGCGAGTTGAAGGACCGAGGGGCCACGCAAGGGTAAAACTCAATTAGTATTGCCATTTGACATTAAGCCCTATTAATTAATGGTATTTCGATCGAGTGCAATTTTCTTTTTACAATTCAACATCAGTTTCACAATATCAGGTTTTTTTATGGTAACGGTCAGAAGAAGGTTTGTATAACTTAAATTTAAAAAAGGCGACGTAACCACGAAAAAAAAACACGTGATAAACACCGGCTTTCGATTAAATTAAAACTCATCAAAATCGGTACATCCAGTAAAAAGTTATGCGGATTTTCGAGAGTTTCCTTCGATTTCTCTGGGATTCCATCATTAGATCCTGGTTTCCTTATCATGGTCCCACACCGGGGATATTTCCTTTCCAACAAAAAAAGAATTATCAAAATCGGTTTATAAACGAAGAAGTTATTCCCGAACATACATAATATATAATATATATATACGGTTGAATTGAGTAACCTCCTCCTTTTTTGAAGTCGGTTAAAAAATAGTCAAGTAAATAAGCGTTCACACGTCAAAAAATCATTGAAATTCTGGACGAATTAAAGTTAAAAGCCAAAAGTTCTGAACATATATTAAGTACATTTGATTTGAGAACTTCCTCCTTTTTTGGAAGTCTCTCCCCAAATTTAGAAAAAAATAAGTATGATGAGATTTTTAGAGGAATATTTTTAGGAAATGTTTCGACTATTGATATTTAGTTTTAAAATATTCTTAAAAATCGAACCAAATAAATATTAGGTTTCACATTCACTAAAATGTAAAGTTTATCTATTGTTAAAATTATGATTATAAAATTCAGAATTATAAGATAACATATTTCTTATTAAAAGTTTATGATTTCAATAAAAAAAAATGTAAAATATCATTATAATTATTATTTTTTGTTATTAATATTATTTGTAAAATTTTCAAAATATACAATTTTTTTAATTTTACAAATCATTGTGGGAATTATAGACTTTTGGGGATAGGCTTAGGGATAAATGTTTTTTAGGGTTTGCAACACTGTACTCATTAGTTTGTAAAATATTTTAACATAATTATTATACTGACTTAAAAATTAAGCGTTTGAAGTTGTGGACGTAGACAACGTAACTCGTGAAAAATATTACGTATGTGAAAAGTTGAAACAATAGTGATGTTAAAAATAAACTAATAATTTTAAGGTTACCGAAAGAACGAACATTTTAGCGTTGTGAATAGTTTTTGAGAGTAACAAATTTTGGTGATTTCTAAAGTAATCGACTTGCTGGACGGAATCATAATTATTGAAATCAGTAATTCAAAATTCAGTACTCCTATAACTGGTAACGTTATTACTTTCGTTAGTTTTGATTTGATACACATTTTTTAGTAAATTAAATAGGACTATTTATTGGTAATTTTGAAAATGATTTAGGTTTTACATAATACGAACACATACGAATAACATACCATATACCTTATACCGAATACCATAGCCCTTTAGTTGGGTTCCGCTTTTAATTACATTCTGTAAAGGGCCATATTGATCTATATTAAATGCACAATGTATTTAAGGTACTTAATTGGTTAAGGATTAATTCTGTATTGCTTAAAATCGCTTCGCAATAAGCCATTATTACTCGTAAAAAGTAAAGGATTGTGGGCTATCCCTAAGAGATAGACATATACTATCGTGAACTTTTTTGTAGACCTTTTTAAGGCGTACAATATTGTACTACATTATTTTGATCTATCTCGTAGGGTTCAGCAAGCGTTTGCAATGTGAGCGCTAAAAATGTGTTTATTTACGACATCACATTAGAAACCTCGGAAATTATCAGTGTTTCTCTACTATATTATGCATGTATTGTACATATAAACATTTCTCTTAAATCACAATATCTATTAAAAAAATCGCATCAAAATCAGTTGCGTCGTTTTAAAGATCTAAGCATACATTAGGACAGACAGACAACGAAAGCGACTTTGTTTTATAGTATGTAATGAAGATACTACATCGTCAATTTGTCCTTATCGAGTACAGGTAATAAAGCGGATAGACAGGTTTCTAATATTTACGTAAGTAAGAAAACTAACTTATGTGATAAATAAAAAATACAATTAAAATTTTTGAACAGTTGTATCCATTATTCAGCGTAAAAATATTATTGATATCGTTTTACGACTCTATTATAATAGCCATCTATAAAATTAATTTCAACATAGTTGATTAATGAAATATTATTATCAAAATTCGTGAAGTGATTAACGAAACAGACCAATCATTTTGTCAAAAAGTGACAAAAAACATTGATATTGATAAAAGAACCGACATTTGTAACCGTGGATTTGGTGGACATTTATGAGATTATTTTTCATTTAAAATTGCCAAAGCGTACTTTTTATTTTATGTTAAACCCTTTAGTAACGATAAATTTACCAGTCCGCTGTCTGCGCAAGTATGACGTAGGATTGAAGGCTGATTATTATGTACGCACTACGCACATTCACGCGCAGTGGTGAGTTATTGTCAAAGGTCAGTTCGCGAGGTCAGTGGCCCCATGTGTCATACTCGTACATCTGGCCTTTTGTTTACGATGCGCAAGTTAATGTTTTATTGTGTTTCGAGTGATTTTTCGAATGAGTATGATATTTGAATATTGATAACAATGCAGCTGTATGGTTACGGTAGTAAATAATATAGCCCCTCCCTTCCCGTGGGTGTCGGTGTCATAAGAGGCGACTAAGGGATAACACAGTTTCATTGCCACCTTGGAACTTAAAAATCCGACCGATGGCGGGACAACCGTCCAACTGCTAGCTTTGAAATATACAGGCTGAAGACCGACAGCAGCGTCTTCAGTGCGACAAAGTCAGCCCTGCGGTCAACAACCCGTCTGCCCAGCGTGGTGACTATGGGCAAAACACAAGTTCACGCTATTTTTGACGCAAACTTGGGGAGACCAATGTCCAGCAGTGGACTGCGATAGGCTGAAGTGATGTTTATATAATTAAACGCTGAAATGTCCGCATAAGCTAAATGCTAACATTATTTTATTTATTAACGTTGTTCATTTAACTTTAGAATTTAACTTAGAGTCTGATACATCAATATAAATGAAGATAAATCACAAAAATGTATTTACGCGCGTGACTTGCGAACGACTGCACTGAATAGGATAAGTATATTTTAGTGATCATAACCATCACTACGAGGTATGAATAGAGGTATGAATAAAAGAAACAAACGGGAACTTCTTTAGCAATAGGTTTACACAACAGGCCTGCACTGTGTCTTAGATAATATACGAAACGTAACTGGCTGTGAAAGAGAGAAAGAAAATGTGTGCTCGTACCTCTCTCTCTTCCTCCGTTCGCATTCCTCTATCACACTTTTCGTAACGCTCTCATCACGCATTCACCAGCTCATTCCCCAGGTCAAGCGTGCGTAAAAAAGTTTTTCTTCGTAATTGTATTCCCAAAAAAAAAGTGCAGCGCGAAGATCGCCAAGTCAGCTCGTGTTATACTTATATTTAGTATTATAAGAAAGTTAACAATAAATTTCTTAGACACTTAAGTTACAGATTTCCTTTCTAGTAGAATCCAATAACATAAATTCAATAAAAGCGGAGTGTCACGAACAATGATCGTTAGGATCGTGTTAATACTGTGCACTCAACATTTTGTCAAATAATTGTGTATGTTCGCAAACGAAAAAAAAAATCGACTTCAATTACATCGACAAGTACAACAACGTAAGTGGACGAAAAATAGTCAAGTAATTAAATAAGTCTTATAAATACGCGAGACGCATAAAGATTACTCAAATAGTATTCATTGTATATCGATTTAAATGGGACACCATGACAAGTATTATCTTTTGATTTATAAAAGAAACATCGAAATCGATGAACACAGTAAAAAGTTATGAGGTATATATAATACGTAGGATGACGAAAAACAGTCAACTAAATACGCGTTATCAAAGATCACTCAAAAGGCAATAATCAGATCCCGAATAAATTTAAATGAGACTACATAACAAGCATTAGCTTTCGATTAAAGTAAGGATCATCAAAATCACTAAACCCAGTGAAAAGTTAAGCAGTATAATGCGAACGGTGATGATCTCAATCAAATTTAAATGGGTCCACATGACAAACAACACTTTTTTAAAAAAAAGTCATCAAATTCGGTCCACCCAGTCAAAAGTTCTGAAGTAACAAACATAAAAAAAAAATCAAATTGAGAACCTCTTCCTTTTTTGGAAGTCAGTTAAAAACAATATATAGATGCGATGACGCATTGGCGCAGTGGTCGTAAGAGCTTGCTAACGTAATAACAGTCGTATGTCCGATTCCCGAACATTTGTGTTGGTCATACGGATGTTTGTTGTGCTAGGAGGGTTTGTATTTGTGTGTTGTATAATATAGAACTACGGGATTATAATCTTTGTGGGGCTGTTGAGTGTGAGCGTTTATTTGTGTATTTATTTATTTATCTATTTGTGTTATAAAGTATTTATACTATTATTGATGTCGCAGACTCAATTAGACTGCGTGTAGCCTTCTCATGACCTCGATGTATGCAAAACCGTTGAAAAATTCACACAAATTAAGTTAAGACTAATTTAAATTTACTATTCAACTAGGTAGATTCCAAAATTTCTTTTAAACAGTGGTTTTAACTTTCAAATAATTTTAGTTGAAAAACGATATAAGTACGTATTTTCAATATAAAAACATATATAACTTAATTATTAGAATCGAAATATATTACGAAAACAAAAGTTACCTAGGTATTTAGTAGTGCCAACTATATCGACCGTGAAGTCAAAACCGATGTCCTATTACCAACCCTGGGTGCCCGTGTTTCAAATATACGGAGTACACCAATCCGGGTGAAATATTAAATTTTTATGAGAACACACTCACAGTGTAGGAAGGCTGAGACGAAAAGTTTTAAATATTATCTTGGCAAGCACTTCAGACTTGTCTAGGTTATTTTTTCTTTAAAACAAGTCGTCAAATAGGCCTTCGTTTTGATTTTAGAATATTAAGATGATTTTAGAACATTAATTTTTTTTGTCAGTCATAAAAATCAATTTTAGTTGTCATGACTTAGTAAAATTCGTGAAACATATTCTTCAAACATACATATGGACATACAAACACACTTGTTCGTTAAATACTTCACAGTTTCCTCTAATCCAATCCAAAAATAATTATATTTCAAGAGTATTGACTCTAAAAACTTTTGTATTGAGTATATAATCTAACAACAGAATCTCAAGTTGTTACCGGTGAATTCAACCAAAATTTTCAAATAATATATAAAATGACAGTTTTATTAAATTTGTAACCAGCAAGACAGGTTCTTTCACATATCACAACTTATTTGGACCTCATCCAAGTTGTTGCGGATTCACTAGAGGATTTTAACACTCTTTGCTCTCTATGGAATAGTCTATCGTTGAAGGCATTGGACGTGACCTGTCTGTATTTATGCTTTTCTGGTACTTACTTGCTTCATATTATGAATGCGTATTTGTCATAAACCACGTGCAATGCGTAATATTGGCTGTTCCGTTTTCCCTCTTTAAAATATTTCCCGTGTCACCCAGTGGTACAACAAAAATATTCCAGTAGTTTTTGAATTTATCCATGAATTAACAGCGACTTTAAAATAACATTTTATTAAAGCTTTAAAAAAAAACTTGTAATATGTATATATTTTTTTATCCAACTAGGTCAGCAAACAAGCGTGCGGCTCACCCAATGGTAAGCGATTACCGTACCGTGGTAAATTCTAGGAAAATTAAATAATGATATCAATAAAAATTAAGTTAATAAAATACAAGGGAAGCTGATTTTAATGCCTTATAATAGAAACCTTTTACACGTTTGTTAACCTTGACGTATTTTCTTCAATTTTAATATCAGTTAAGTCTTGCATCTGAAATAAATACCAAAGAAATGAATAAACCTCTTAGTCTTTAAAAATTTTAAGTTAGTAATTTTTCTAGTTTGATATTATTAGCATAAACAAACGTGCGTGGAGGCGTGCAGTTTTCAGTTTTCACATTTTTTTTTGTGCAGTCTAACCAACATACACACATAGCCGCATGTGCCCCTTGTATATTATTATTATTTTGTCCTGTATATTATTATTTTCCTGTCCAATATTTGTAACTGAAACTATCGGATATTGTGAAATAATTAAATATCCGTAACCGTATCCTTTCGGATCGGTTCAGTCACATCGGTAAAGTTCCAGCTAGCATTCTAACAATGACAAAAATGAAACAGAATGAGGATTTTTTCACCCGAAACGTGCGAGTTTTGAAGACGATAGAAATACCATCGCTTTGATTTCCTGAAAGTAATGGAATTTTCGATCGACTTTCAAAAACGAAGGGTTGTTTAAGATTACGCGATATTAATCTCGGGATGACGATGGTTATTTTAAATTATAATATGTAAGCGTTAGGGCCTGTTTTACTAAAGACCCTTTAAAGATATTAAAAATTTAAAGAAACAAAACAAAAATATGACAAAATTGAAAGATTATCATATTATCTATCAGTTTTGGTATACCATGGCCTTAATAGCAAATTGTTTCAGAAAAGTAAACGTACCACAAAAAATGGAAGATCTATATTAGAATATCTAACAATATTAAGAAGGTTAGGTAAAAATACCTATTATAATTTAACGACAATTATATGTAATTAAGTCCACGAGTTTCTTGGAAGAATTAATTAGTTCTTATGACGAAAACATTAATTACATGTTTATCGTTGTAATAATAGCCCCGTTGAATTCAATAATCGGTTTATAAGATGTTTGTTTTTCTTTTTAATAATTGATTCCAAGAAAAGGGTTACGTTCTCAATTCGACTGCATATACTTCTACCTGTGTCTATGTGTCTATCTCATAACTTTTTACTGGATGTACCGATTTTGACGATTCTTTGTTTATTAGAAAACTAACTGTGCCCGCGACTTCGTCCGCGTAGAATAAAAAAAATATTGTTCGCAGAGTACAAAATAAATAAATTTCTAAAATAAAAGCAGCTCCAGTTCTTCCTTATTACATCAGCTATCTGCTAGTAAAAGTCCTGTCAAAATCGGTCCAGCTGTTTCAGAGATTAGCCGGAACAAACAGACAGACAGTCAGACAGACAAACAAAAATTGTAAAAAATTTTATTTTGGTATACTCGTATGTATGGTATGTGTATGGTATATTATATGGTAAAAATGTTATTATCCATATGCATTTAGTAAAAAGCCGTTATTTTAATATTACAAACAGACACTCCAATTTTATTTATTTGCATAGATTAGTACTTTTAATGTGTTCCTATTGAAAGCGGCATCTGGCAAGTAGTTTTTGAGTTATATCTAAATATTATTGACTCCAACAACGCTAATAATGTTCACATTTTACTACTCATATAAGTTTTTTTTTTTGTTTGAGGACAAACAATTACTATCATACAATAAAATAAATGTAGTTCTTAAATAACAATCAACTACTGTAATTTGACTTTTTGATTCTTGATTTACTTTTATTCAGAATTACACTATGATCTATTAAAATAAAAACGTTATCTTCGATAAATCAAATATAATGTAATCGTCATATCGTCTGTTTGTAATCAAACTAAATACTTTAACATTTAACCTCACAAAGTTTACTGATACCCAGATAAAACATTTATAAAAATAGGGCACATACTGCAATCAACTGACTGAAACAGTTAATAGTTAAGCTGTTTCATTGACAGACTAAAATTTGAATTATCCAATTATATTTATTTAACCAACAATCTCGTTTTGCAGTCGTATCAAAAATTTTTTTTTAACTTGATGGCCGAGTTCTAAACTGTTAAATACAACTTCAAGGTATGTTATTTTGTCAATAAGTCACCATTTTGTTTTTACCGAAAAGAATTCACTTAAAATGGAATTCCTACCAAACAGTCAATGCATTTTTTAGAATTTTTTCTACTTATAAGTATTTAAAGTATAAATAAATGATTACTTTCATGAATTAGATAAGCAATATCTTCTCACATTGAAAACAAATAATTCCATAGTTATTAAAAATGTGTACATATTCATTGTAGCAGCTGTATAATAATAATAATAATAATAATCCCGTAAATGCAGACAAACCAGCCAAAGGCTGAGAAAAATTACCAAATACAAATAGTAATAATAATAATAAATAAATTTATTTGTGAAAACACACTGCGTCAGCTTAAAATTATACAAAAAGACAACACATAGTACATAATTTACAATAAGGATTAAAAACTAAGAGGATGCAAACGTGAAAGAGACAAAAAAATCTTCATATTTTATTTGAAGAGACGGTTGCGTAGCTATTTTTAGGGTTCCGTAGACAAATGGCAAAAAACGGAACCCTTTTGGATTCGTCATGTCTGTCTGTCTGTCCGTCCGTATGTCACAGCCACTTTTTCCGAAATTATAAGAGCTATACTGTTGAAACTTGGTAAATAGATGTATTCTGTGAACCACATTAAGATTTTCATACAAAAATAGAAAAAAAAGCAATAAATTTCGGGGATTCCCCATACATAGACCACAAACTTAAAAATGTTTTTCATCAAACCCATACGTGTCTATGGATAGGTTTTCAAAAATGATATTGAGGTTTCTCATAACATTTTTTTCTAAACTGAATAGTTTGCGTGAGAGACACTTCCAAAATGGTAAAATGTGTGTCCTTCCCCCTGTAACTTCTAAAATAAGAGAATGAATATTTTTTAGTTTTACTATGAAATGAAATGAAATGAAAACATTTATTTCGTCATAAGGTGATATACACACTTAACGAAGTCAAAATAATGTCATATACAAAAATAAAAATACAAATAAATTAAAAAAAAACTCGGCAATAATAAAAGAAAGTTAAGGCAGCAAAAAAATCAGACCATAAAATAAAAATGTATATCTTAACATTGGGTACCTACATTACAAACTTAGGTAATATACCCAGTGCTATGTGCAACCTTAACTTAGTCGAAATAATCAAAATATTAAGTTATTTAAATTTCTAATGTCTCGGTGGACATTACCTTTCTATTATGTCCTCGGCTTTATTAAATATTACAATAAATATGATAAACTAATGTCCCTAGTGTAGGCCGAGAGAAAAAAAAGTCGGAGGAAAAAACTCTCGGTACTCTTTTAAAAATTTAAAGTCATATACAAGACAAAAAGTAACAGTATGACCATGAAATGATCAGGACAAACACGAGACAGCCAATCGTGTGCGTCGAAACCACCACATGTCACCTGCTAATAATATTTTAACTATATCTAAAAATGTATATATGATGTATATTACCATGCAAACTTCGACCGAAAATTGGTTCTAACGAAAGTAGTAAGTAGTTCTAGTTCTACTAAGTATTTTTTTTAATACGTCATAAATGTAAACTGTAATTAACCTTTTATTCAATCAACTCAAATATATAAAAAAAAAATAATTTCAAAAACATAAGCTTTTTCATAAGCACAAATAAACCTTGAATTCTAAAAAATATACTAATATTAAACATCAATCAAAGTTACAATAAACTAAAATAACTTTTATATTATGTTACTATCTGCTACGAAACCCTTTATGGGCTAGTCCGACTCGCAATTGACCGCTTTTTATAATCAGTTTATTACGTATCATTCGTTCAAATAAATGTCCCACTATCACGCAATATGTATACAATAATAACAAAAATATATATATAATAACGTTATTTCTCTTCAAGCTCTATCAGTGCGTCAACGAAGATGGCGGAAGCATTAAGACTGTTACTTATTACAATCTTTGCGTTCGTTGGATGTGAATCTTCTAATATATTAGGAGTGTTTATATTGCCATTAAAAAGTCACCATATAGTATTTCGTCCGCTCATGTTAGAGCTGGCAAGACGAGGACACGATGTGACAGTGATTACAACGGACCCAGCCTATCCTAAAGGTCAATCACCTCAAAATCTTACCGAAATTGACTTACACGAGATTTCCTATAAATATTGGAATAATTTTTTCGCACAAATAGGAAGTGAGAAAGATAGTAAAGTGTATTTTAAAAAAGTGTACAATTTAATATTAAATTTAATTACCACACAGTTAAACACGCCTGAAGTTCAAGATTTACTTAAAAAGAAAAAGGTATTTGATTTAATTTTTACCGAAACATGTGCACGACCGTCTTTAGTGTATTCAGCTATATATAAGGCGCCAGTTATCGAAATAAGTACATTAAGTGGAGTTTTTTCGGCCTTTGAAACGATAGGGGCTGCAACGCATCCTCTCATTTATCCCAATCCTTTACATAGAAGAGTGTACAATTTGACAATATGGGAGAAATTATCAGAACTCTATCAGCATTATTTCATGGAAAACGCTTTTGAGCAACACATGAATGATGAAAATAAATTATTGAATACTATAAAAGGCTTAGAAGAATTTGATATAGACAATGTGAGACGAAATATTCAGATGTTGTTTTTGAATGTAAATCCTATTTGGGACTTCAATCGACCAGTGCCACCAAATGTAGTGTATTTAGGAGGCTTACACTTGACACCTCCGAAGGAATTACCTAAGGTGAGAACTAATTTTCTTTCCTTATTTTCGTCACGCTATTTAGTTTTGCATATTTTAATATAAGCAATATAATAAAGCATCAAATTGCATACCAAATTGTATAATGGGTATAATGTTTTAGTCAAGTTACATCTTCAATACTTAATCGAAATTTGGGGATCAGCCACTAAAACCATGCTAAAAGATTTGCAAATCAACCAAAATAAAATTATTAGAATACTATTTAATATCAATATGTTCACTCCGACGGAAATCCCTAATCTCTATTTAATATTAATATTATAAACACGAATGTAAGTTTGTTTGTTACGCTTTCATGCGAAAACTACTAAACCGATCATCATGAAACATTGTACACATATTCTTGGAGGTATTAGAAGTAACATAGGATACTTTTTATTAAAATAAAATTCAATGCGAGCGAAACCGCGAGTAAAAGCTCTATAAAGTACTCTATAAAAAGACGAAATTGCTTAACTTACAAAACCTTTATAAATATAACACGTTAACATTAATAAGAAAAATAATAACTCAAATGGTTATCATAAATGTCATCCTCACTCAGAAAAAATACAAGCATTACTTGAGAAATATAAATAAAATAAATCTTCCGACGCATAGGACTACAAATTATGGCAAAACATCTAAAAAATTTCAAGGCGTTCAGTTTTACAACAATTGACGCAACTGTTAATATTTTAATTTTTAATTTAAAATATTAACAGTTGCATCAAGTCTGTTAATTTTTTAGTCGCCGAAGGCCACAAGCCATTTTGCAAAGTATGTGCGTGGGAAATTTATTTACTACTACCGTCTAGCCCGTCGATTAGTTTTCCATAACTATTGTTTTATATAATTACTTACACTTTATCTAGTTTTATTAGTTTGCAGTTGTGCTGCCATAGTTGTAATTTTACAAAATGTTGTGACATTGTTTATCTCATTAAAAGCGAACACCCGTTCTTATGAGAAATGTTTTAAAAACGATATTTTACTTGTTATTGTTTGTTAATTTTTTCGGTCATAAACTTTTTACTTCTTAGATTTTATGATCTTCAATAACAACTCGTGTAGGTTTTATCTAATTCACATCAATAAATCTTAACTGAAATAACTTGTGTCCGTTTTTAACCGACTTCTAAAAAAGGTTCTCAATTGATTGTATTTTTTTATGTATGTTACTTCAGAACTTTTGCTGGATGGACCGATTTCGATAAAACATTTTTTAATCGAAAGGTGGTGCGTGTCATTTGGTTAAATTTAAATTTATTTGAGATCTAACAACTACTTTTCGAGTTATATCTAATAATGCGTTTTTACTTAACTTTTTTTTCGTCGGCCTACGTTGTATTATACCGCACAACTTTTTACTGGGTGTACCGATTTCGATGATTTTTAATTTAATCGAAAGCTGATGTTTATAATGTAGTTACATTTAAATTTCATCAATATCTGATTACAACTTTTTGAGTAATGTTTGATAAGGCATATTTACTTGATTATTTTTCGTCTACCTACGTCGTATTACCTATCGATGTAACACAATTATTTTCTTCTAAGCCATTGTATTATATAAAAGATATATAGGCATGAACTAAAGTTCAATCGGCCACGCAACTATATCTCGGCTTGGCAGATAAATTCTCCACCATGATTATCCATTTTTACGTTTAATGAATAAAACCGGAACTCTTGGCTGTGTATGTTCTGCGAGGCTGAGAAAAGCCTTAAAAGAGAATCATTTAGACCTCATATGAGTATATAAACAAATACGGACAATAGTTCCCTTACCTAGAACAAAGTTCTATTGGAAACATTCTGGTTGCATCCTAAGATCAATTCCATGTTATAGTTTTGCATTGTTATCTATTGCATATGCACAATTTCAATTACATCAAACATGGAGAAGGAGATCAAATTGAACTTGCTAGATTTAATCATAATTAAACAGCAGAGATAACAAATTTAACAAACAATTGATAAGTTACTTAATAAAAATATTATTTCAGGACTTAAAATCTTATCTAGATTCTTCTAAAAATGGAGTTATATATGTTAGTTTTGGGACAAATGTTAAGTCTTCGATGATGCCTTACGACAAGTTGAAAATATTTACCGATGTCTTTTCTCAACTTCCATATGATGTTTTATGGAAATGGGATAATGATGACCTTCCAGGACGTCCAAAGAATATTAAGATATCAAAATGGCTGCCTCAACCTGATCTTTTGCGTAAGTTTAGTTTTAATAACGCATGATGTTTATACTAACAACAATGATAATAATACTATATTGTACAACGATAGAAGAAACAAAAAAAAAAACTTTCCTTAACGGTAACTAATTACAACCATCAAAGAAAGATGATACAAAGGCGGTCATATCGCTAGAAGAATGGTCTCTTTCAGACAACTTTTGAGTATAGGACACGACATTAAAAATGCAGTTAAGAGTACAGATATCTACTTGTTATGTGAATTAAACTTTGTAACAATAAAAAACATATAATACATAAAAGATTTTATGTAAATTCGTTTTGAAAAATCGTTGCTTTTTTTCAGGGCATCAAAAAATCAAAGTTTTTATAACGCAAGGTGGCTTGCAGTCTACAAGTGAGTCTCTTAAAGCTGGCGTCCCTCTCATCGGTGTGCCAATACTAAGTGATCAATATTTTAATGTCGAACAGTATCTTAAATTTAATATTGGCAAACGAATTTTATTAGAAACAATGACACACGAAGAGCTTAGAGATACTATCACTAGTGTAATAAATGATGACAGGTAATTGTATTATTATTTTTCCTACATCGTCAAATTTTGATACAACCTCTCATTAAAAAGGTATAATTTTATTGTGAGATGGTAACCTCCGTATGGAAAACTTATAGTATCAACATTTATTGTTTTAAGATTTTTTTTTTAATTTTAGTCGACTTCGAAATGAAGATTCTTAAATACATTGTTTATTTTTTATGTTCTTGTTACTTCATAACTATTATTTATGATTCTTTTTGTATTCGAAAACTGGTGCTTGTCTTGTTGTTGATCTAAAATTTCAGTGAGATTTTACGAGTTTGAGTTATCCCTAATAATGTATATTTGAAGGTCGTTTTTCTTATTTGTTTGAGGACAAAAATAATATTGTTTTATTGATTTTAGTTACCGACAAAATGTTGTTATGCTGAACAACATTATGAATGATCAACCACAACAGCCCTTGGAACGCGCCGTTTGGTGGACGGAGTATGTCCTAAGACATGGTGGGAGAACGAATCTCCGCGCGTCCGGAGCGGGTGTCGCCTGGACCGAGTATTATGAATTGGAGTTAGTGATAACGTTATGGGCTGTGCTAATTTCGATATTGATATTCATTGTGTTAGCAGTAAAATTAATACTTATTGTCATTAAATGTCAAAAGAGACTGAATCTTAAGTTAGATTAAATAAAAATCTGTTTTGTTTTCTATCTATTTTTATATTTTATTCATTTAATGTCATTAAACGATACATTTGTTTTGCTATTTTTTTTTGGAACGTTCTAGCCTATTATATTCCAATGCTGGGCATAAACCTCTTTCCCCATGTAGGACAAGGACCACACTGCTCCAATGTTGGTTGGTGGATATATTCCCTACAATGAGTAACTATCGCTATCAGGTGTAAATGATAACAACCGAGACCGACGGCTGAACGTGCTCTCCGTAGCACGGTGGGGAGACCCACAAGGATTGCACAAACACCCATACCACGGCAAACATCTGTATGGCCCATACAAATGTGCCATGTGTTCGGGGACCGAACCCGCAACCGCCATTGCAACAGCCACAAACCAGTGCTTTCACAGTTGCGCCAACGCGTCGTCATTTTTTTTGAAACCGTTGTTTAAAAGTTAAATATTTTTGGGAGTTGTAAATTTTGATACAAGATATGCAGTTAATTATGTCAATATCTAATATATAAAATTCTCGTGTCGCGGTGTTTGTAGTTAAACTCCTCCGAAACGGCTTGCCCGATTCTCATGAAATTTTGTGTGCATATCGGGTACGTCTGAGAATCGAACAACATCTATTTTTCATACCCCTAAGTTATAGGGGGGGGGGGAGTAAGAGGGTTAATAAAATATTATGAAGTTTTGTGTGCATATCAGGTAGGTCTGAGAATCGGCCAATATCTATTTTTTACACCCCTAAGTTATAAGGGGATGGGGGGATTGAAAAGGTTAATAAAATATATGGCAAAACAACGTTTGTAGGGTCAGCTAGTGATGTTATAAAGATGTAATTAATATCAATAAGGTAAAGACGTTATATAATTAGAATTACAGCAAGTAGTTTTTACAAGATATTAAGGCTATAATTCTCGTATTCGTTAATAAGGACTCAATTAAAAAGTTATTTATTTGTATTTGAACTGCAAATATTTGGTCGAAGAGCACTATAAAACAAAGTGTTCTTTTATCCATGTAACTCTATTATTATACATACTATCTTAAGCACTATAATTGTGTTTGCTCGCAAACGAAAAAAAAAAAACGACTTCAATTACATCGACAAGTAATACAACGTAGATCGACGAAAAAATAGTCAAGCAACTACGCGTTATCAAAGATTACTCAAAAAGTAGTTATCAGATCTCGATAAAATTTATATGTGACCACATGATAAACATCAACTTTCGATTAAATTAAAAATTATCAAAATCGGTACACCCAGTAAAAAGTTATTGCGGATTTTCGAGAGTTTCCCTCGATTTCTCTGGGATCCCATCATCAGATCCTGGTTTCCTTATCATGGTACTAAACTAGAGATATTCCCTTTCCAACAAAAAAGAATTATCAAAATCGGTACATCCAGTAGAAAGTTATGTGGTATAATACAACGTAGGTCGACGAAAAAAGCGTCAATTAAAAACGCATTATTAGATATAACTCGAAAAGTAGTTGTTAGATCTCAAATAAATTTAAATGGGACCAATTGGCACACACCACCTTTTGATTCAAACAAAATTTGTCGAAATCGGTCTACCCGGTCAAAAGTTCTGATGTAACATACATTAAAAAAAAAAAAAAATACAGTCGAATTGAGAACCTCCTCCTTTTTTGGAAGTCGGTTAAAAATTCTAACAAATGGAATTAGCACAAGATTTAACTGCGTGAGATTCTAATTCAATTAATTATAGATAGTACATTGCACTAGGTTTGATGAACTTTTGAGGTTCATTTATAAATTATTTATTCTTAACAATGAACACACTCAAAAGATAAACGCGAAGCATATTAAAACGTTGTTATAAATGTTGAGTAAATTACTCATAAGAGTTATTACTCAACATTTATACGTTTAATTTCAAAACGTTTCTAAAACGTTTTAATTCAACTAGCTTGGAAAACAAAACAATGAATTTCTTTTGAATAGAAATAAACACTGTCTTGATGCTATAAATAAAGTTACCACTTCAGTTTTCTCAATTTAAAAACTAAATAAGTAATCAATAAAACTAACATATTAAGCTAAGTTATTAAATGAAATAATTAAGGTAGGACAAATATACCTTGCTCCGAAGTTTTTTTTTTCCTCTTTATTGGGAAACAAACAGCACAAAGAATATAGTTCGTTCATGAGACATAAAAAAAAATAATCAAGCCAACAAAGTTACCACTTAAAACTATGAACAAATAAATTAGACAATACAATAAATATTAGACAATACAATAAATATTGATTTGCTGGACGTGGAAAGTATCTCATAAACTTTCAGAAGTCAAACAGACAAACAGTCAAACAGTGTTGTATTCCTGTGGTGTCTAAAGTAGCTAGAGATCTCAGGGACAATAAATCTCGTGTTTCATGTATATTTTAGGTTATTTCGAAGTGAAATTTCTTTAGAATCGTTGTGATATGAAACTCGATAAAACAAAAATGCGTCGCGATAAATAAAGAAACACTTAAATGTATAGGAGAGAATGAGATGGAATACATTACGCGCACAACGATACAACAAGCAAGCGATACAAAACGCGTAAGCGACGCTTTTTGTATGGCGCTTACGACCTTTCTCACGAGACCGCGATCTTCGTCGATAGAACAGATCGCAACAGCCTACCTTTCTACGACTTTTCAACGCAACTTGCGTTGTGTGTGAATTGTTGTGTGTGCATTAACAGGCCACTAAACGATGCGTGTGCTACAGTAGATAAAGAATCCATAATGTATTATTCTTTAGATTTCGAAATCTTACAATCCATTCACGTCGCAAGGCACGTAATAGGATAACAATTTGTAGGGCGCGTTGGGTGTAAGTCAATTCATTTGTCAGCACTTTACAGTAAAACGAGGGGTTAATACCGATGAGTTTGACGTGTTTCTTCCTAATATATGATTCACAATGATTTTCCTTTTTTTTTCTAGATTTAACATACACATATTCAGTCTAGGAGACGTATTATTTAATGCTTAGAACTGAACGTGTTGGAAATGGATCTTGTTTGTTTTGATTTTCTTATATAAAACCTCATTTTGATATCAAAAATTTCCTTTTTTTTTAATTTATGTGAAATATATTCGTCAGTTGATTTTAAAAGAATTTGTCATTCTAAGTTTAGCCTTTAATAAACGGATCCACTATTGAAAAAGGAGGAGGTTCTCAATTCGACTGTATTTTTTTATGTACGTACCTCAGAACTTTTTACTGGGTGGATGACTTCGATGATTCTTTTTTTTTTTTATTTAAAGCACCAACGTGGTCGTTGGTGTTTGTTTCAACGTTGTCGGTTGTCATGTGGTCCCATTTAAAATTAATCGAGATCAGACTCGTACTTTGTGAGTTATCTCAAATCATGCGTATTTATTTGTCTAATTTTTGTCGACCTACTTTCTTTTTTTTTCGTTTTATTTATTTAATTATTTACTATGTTTATATAGGTCATTTTATTTATATATTTTTATACAATCAACAGCGCTTACAAATATACACACAGTTACAGAACACAGTACAGTTTTACTGTAGTAAAATTGACTTACAATGCTACTTAGATGATATCTTGGCTGTTTGCAAATGAAAGTAGAGACTGACTTGTTGCGGACTAACGGGGAACGAGGGACAGCCCCACCATGGAGCGAAGACAGCGGCGGCTCGAGCTGCGACACATCAGCGACCTTTTGATTCGACGCCTGACACGGTCTACTTAATATTTGCTGCATCTCCCAAACATGTTCCCGGAACGGCTAATAAACCAAACATATATACAGTCCACTTAGGATAGGATAGGATATCACTAAACTTTGTATTAATATATCTCATACCTTTTTACTGGGTGTACCGATTTTGATTATTGTTATTTTAATCGAAACCTGACATTAATTGTCTTAGTTACATTTAATTTTGATCGATATCAAATTTTTTTTTCTGAGTAATCTTTGATAACGCGTATTTACTTGACTTATTTTTCGTTTCCCTACTAATTACTTGTCGATATAATTGAAGTCGGTTTTTTTTTGTTTGCGATCAAACACAGTTATCATTTTACAAGTCATTTTAATAAGGCTGCCTATGCACTTTTTTAAGTTATAATATTGTTATTTTCCTTATTTAATATCAAATGTGCAACAAAGTGTTAAAATCTTTAAGAACCTTTTGTTTAAGAAATAAATAGCGTATCTCGCCAAAAGATGTATAAATATAAAAGAATTGTATAAATAAAGGTTTGTTTGTTTTATTATTGTATCCTCAACGCTTATTCTTTTTATATTTATTTTATTTCATATTCAGTATTCTTATCTAAGTTTTGTACGCTAAAGTTGCTTATTTGTTATCCAGTTTAGCTGAAACAAGGCGTACTTACGTGTGTAAGTCTAGCAATATTTCTTCATCATGTTACTTTTTTGCTGATTCAACGATCAAACTGGGATTTAGGGACTAGAACACCTTTATTAGAAAGGGTAAGGTATTAGGGCCGATAGTTTTATTATAAAGACTAAAAAGAAACAAAAAAAATCCTTTAGTAAAAACCATAAAATTAAAATAAAAAATATATTCTTATTTTCCTTTTGTTGTGTGTCTTTTTAACAAAATCACAAATGTTCACAAACATTACGAATCGAATCGAAATAATAAGGAAGTTTATTTCAAATTTTAAATTAAAATATAGACTGAACTTCTTAGTTACGTTGATTCGTATTATAGGTATACATTATTGTCCTATAAAGGTATACTAGAGATTCGCGAACTAAATCGCGATACAAGTTAGTATCATCATCTTCCTGCCCTTATCCTACTTATGTAGGGTCGGCACAACATGTTTTCCTCTTCCATTCCTCTCTATTATTCGTCACTTCAGTGCTTACTCCTTTCTTTCTCATATCCTCACTCACACAATCCATCCATCGCTTTTTCGGTCTGCCGATCGCTCTTCGTCCTTCGACATTCATCCCTAACATTCTTTTACCGACATAGCGGTCATCCCTCCTCATTACATGCCCATACCACGCTAACCTATCCTATCATATCCGATACAAGTTAGTATAAAACATATTTATGTAAAAGAAGCGTGTTAAGCGTGCTGCATCTTAGACAGCATTTTCACTTATCATCAGGTAAAATAGCGGTCAAACGCCAGCCTATCTATGTATAAAAAAAAAAATCTGAAGACGTTCTCAACTTAAAAAAAATCTACAAATTAGATGCATAAAGTATCACCAGTAGTGTAATTAAAAATTCAGCGTCACGAGCCTATTAAGGGAAATAAATCAAGGGGAAAAGGCAACACAGCGTATGTATTATGGACGTCGATAATTTTCGTCCTAAAATAAATCGATTACATTATACATTATATTAATGATATTGTTAGTATTATATTATGATATTTAATGTTATTTTATGTTATATTATTTTTATTATTTTTTATTGTACACTTACACACTATACATTCTTGCACATACCAAGGTTTGCTGGTAGAAAATGCATTAGCGTAAGCCTGCCTTTTGTACTCACTTTTAATTAAATAAATAATAATAATTAATATAAGTGAATAATAAAAATTATAGTTTTTCGGCTGACCTGTTTTCTTGTGACCGTCTGTTTCGTATAATTTTAGCCCATAGTGCAATATTTTCTCAATTACACAGATATCCTAAAATATAACATCACGTATATTTCATTTTTGTAAGCGTATAAGTGGTTTAACTCTACTTGATTGTAAATACGGGATAGTACCAAGTAAAGTTGGAATTTAACTCAAGTTCCAATAAAGTATTGCAATTATGCCTGTTAATTCTCTTATGAGTTGAACGATCTAAATAGTTAAGGAGTTCGCTTCAAGTCTCGGGAAATTTTCGAATGCTTTTGATGGAAATGTGGTAAATAATTAATTATCTTATTTGATAAAATAATTAATTATTTTATTTATAACAGATTCGTCATTGCCAAGCTATTGAAGTAAGGTATATGAATTTTGGTTAGTATGGTCACTTCATTAAGTAGACATACCTATAAGTAAACCTCTAGGAAAAAAAAATGTTGTATAAAAATAAATAAATAAGTATTCCAGCAGTAAAAGCTTACCACTAGAATTGTGTAGAATCCATTACTGACAGAACCTTTAGACATAAGACAAGAAACTATTACAAGTACTAGTGTACAACTGAAATTAGATTTACCAACGAGGACTGGAGTTGTGAATTTCTGAAATTCATAATTCGTATATTGTGAATGGATGAAAATTACGAAGTACATTGAAGCTAGCCCGTTTACAATACGACTCGTTATGCGTTTCGAAAACAAGCATATGGAATGTTCTAGTTCACTAGAATACTTAATGCATCTTGACATGAAATGAAATACTACTAAAGATAGTTTGTGTGAATTAATTGTTGTTCAAAATGGGATTGCGTATTTTAGGCCACCTATGTAAATCTAATATAGTTCTATGTCTTATTCGTGTCTTCATTATCGTAGAATAGTCATTTTAGGCAGTAACTTCAATTTTTTACAAATAATATACTCCTTCTCAAGTGACGCAAAGCACTTCTTATCAAATTCCTAAAAAAAAATTCATGATATCCTCAAAAATAATATTATTACATGCTAATTGAATGAAAATTTGCAGTCTACAACTACACCCAGGTCTTTAATTTTATTTATATGTATGTTGTATGTGTGTTGTTTGATCTTTTAGGGTGTGATTGTACCTAAGAGTGTTTAATTTGCGAGTAAAATTCGTAATGTGGCATTTAGAGACATTAAGGTCTAATTTATTAATTTGGCAATTATTGAATCTGTTTAGGTCATCCTGCAGTCATTCATTGAAGAAATACGTAGTAAAATATTGTAATTTTTCATTATTTATCGTTGTGTCCATTTGTTATAAATATTCTTTAACGGCTCGCAGGAAAGTGGACATAAGGTGCCAATCAAACCACAATTGCACAATATGCACAATTTCAATTGTTACCTATTTAAATTTAAATGTTTTAGTATAAATTTT
Source organism: Melitaea cinxia (assembly GCF_905220565.1). Taxonomy (NCBI): domain Eukaryota; kingdom Metazoa; phylum Arthropoda; class Insecta; order Lepidoptera; family Nymphalidae; genus Melitaea; species Melitaea cinxia. The sequence continues at coordinate 8,795,743 of NC_059415.1, forward strand.
CAGAATTCATATAATACAGCTTTAAACGTAACTTAGAAATAATATATAATGCATTTGGATTTAGAATCTTACATAATGAAAAAACTTTAATGAAGAGATGTCGATTGACTGCTACATGTAAAGATGCCTGATGATGGTCCAATAAAGGATCGAAACGTCGCATGAATTTGCAATTAGTGGTTTGATTGGCACCTTATGTCCACTTTCCTGCGAACCGTCAAAGAATTATAATTTTTATTATCTACTTGTGTCAATCAAGCTCTTTTTATGTAAAGCTATTTTTCAAAAATAAACTGTATATCGGATAAAATAGATCGATCAGTCAAAAAAAAGCCAGACTGTACGTCTATTGAGAATTACTACAACCTACGTTGGGAATTTTCGGACGTGAATCTCGATTTACTTTTTACCCTTTAAAAAGTGAACAGATAGAGGTTCAAGTGAACAAAATGGTTAAAAGTTATTTAAAGGAATTGAAATTTTTAAAATGGATATTTTTAGTATGTGTTAAAATACGCTAGTAATTAAGATGATACTAGTTATGTAGTTTACTAGAAGTATTGTTAATTAGAAGAGATTTTACTATAAAATGTATATATTTTTTTCAGAAATTTTCATCTCATTTTGTCACATCCCATTTAGTCAAAAACCTAAAATCATCATTAAAATCTATCGGCCTAAACCAGTCCTCCCGACGTGTCGGTCTCTGTATGAACTTGGACAAGACTAAAGTTATGTTTAACAACCAAGTCATACCGAGACCGATATCGGTCGAAGCTACCCTTCTCGAAGTTGTTCAGGATTATGTTTACCTAGACCATACTATCCAACTAGGCCGCAACAACTTCGAGAAGGAAGCCAAAAGGAGGATTTGAAAGGCGTAAAGTAACCGACATTGCCCACAGAATTAGCAAGTTGAAGTGGCAATGGGCTGGCCATCTGTGTCGCAGGACCGATGGTCGTTGGAGCAGACGGATCCTGGAGTGGAGACCGCGTCTTGGCAAACGTAGTGTGGGACGTCCTCCGGCCCGTTGGACCGACGATCTACGTAAGATTGCCGGTGTAGGCTGGATGAGGATTGCGGAAAACCGGGATGTCTGGCACGAACTTGGGGAGATCTATGTCTAGCAGTGGACTGCAACAGGCTGAGCTGACTGACTGACTGATTGAAATTGTTATCGATTGGTGATGTGCTTGATTCAAGTCGGTCTATTGTCTTTTTGTCTTGTTTTAAGGTTTCACTACCACCTTGGAACTTAAAAAGCGGACCGAAGGCGGGATAACCATACAACTGCTAGCATTGAAATACATAGGCCGAAGACGGACAGCAGCGTCATCGGTGCGACAAAACCAGCCGTGCGGTTACATGCAGCATGGTGATAATGGGCTAAACACATGAGTTTGCGCCATTTTTAACGCCATTATAACACCTAAGAACAAAAGTTAATTAAAACTAGTAGAAAAAAATGGATCTCTTTCTTTCTCTCTCTCTGTATGTGTGTGTGTGTGTGTATGTGTTTTTATGTGTGTGTGTTTTTACACATACTAGTAGTCGCCCAGTAGTCGAAATTCGACCATAATTAATTTAAGTTATAACTGTAACAAAGACTATACTTCTATAATAATTAACAAAAAAGTATGTATATGCGTGTATGTGTGTATCAAGTACACAGTAGTGTATTATTTTCAATAATTAAAAAAAATTAGCATTTTGCATTCCTTCGGTAGGGTAAAACCGGGATAGATGCCTCACTTTTTGAAATAGCCACCTAATTTTAAAAATATTATTTTTATACGAATAATTTTTATTAATGTAGCTCAATCCTTTATGTTGAATTATGACTATTTTTTTTCAACCTAGCCAATGAAGATTAAGCAGAAATTAGCTTTTCGTGAACCCTTTTTTTTGAGGATAGATGCCTACCTATATGGATAGTTGCCTCATCATGAAAATAGTGAGTAGGATAGATGCCCTTTAAAGCGTGTAAACGAAAAACCAAAACCAAATGTTAGGTTAGGCTACTCCTAAAACATCGATTGTCTCCAAGAAACATGGGCCATACCAATGAAATTTTTTTTGTGTTTTTTTATATCTTTTAATTGTTATAATTAGAATATAATTTTTATATAACACAGATTACTATATATATATATATATATATATTTAATTAAATTTTACAAGCATTTATTCAACAAAAGTATAAATTCTTAATTGTTGGTCTAAAATATTCATATCAAGTGTCAACATGCACATTGCACAACCATACTTTCTCATCTAAAGCTGACTGTAGGTTTTCTATAGTACAAGAACATACTCGAGCTCGCATTTCTTCCTTTCTTTTATATTTTCGTGGCATAGTTCTGCTAGAATCAGTAAAACATCCAAACATAAATATACCTAAATACATAAAAAATATAACAGACACAAAAAAAATTATACATATAAACTTACTCTGTATATGGTGAATGAAGGGATAGATGCCCCTAAGGGCACCTATACCTCAAAAAATCAGGGCAACTATCCTTTGTGATTGGGATAGATGCCCACGTATTTTTTAAATAAATTATAAACAAAATAGCATCTATTTATAACTATATGCAGACTCAATGACGCAGTATATAGACGTGATAAAAAATATAACGAAATTTATTACTATTTATAAAATTATACAACCTTAAATACTAACCTTTAAAACTTTGACGTGTTTGTAAATTTCGCTACGGAGAAAATTACACACACGATCCAAACGCGTCCTTGTCACACGAATATCTGTAGATATCTGAGGTACGGGGTGTCTTCGACTCCTACTTATGCGATTAATTTGTATTTGTGAGTTCGGGATGTTAGGTTTTTAGAACATGAGGCATCTATCCCACTGCGGCATCTCTCCCGGTTTTACCATATATAAACTATAAGTGTGCGAAATTTCATACTCCTGCGTCCACGCAACTTTCGTAAAAAGGGGTACAAAGTTTTTGCTTTACGTATTTATATAATGATTAGGAGCCTTATTGAAAGAGTCTAAACTATAGTAAGTTTCTGTCACAATTTTTTTCACTACTTTTTATATAAAATTTTACACTAAACATGCCAGAATGGAAAATGACCACTGATGGACCTTTAGTCAAAACTAGTAAATTAAATGTAATCATTTTTTTTATAACAATACTCGTATCATAGCACATATACACTCTATAATTGTTTTTTGAACGAATTTTCTTGTGTAGCATAGCAGGGGTACCCTAGCTGGCAAACAACTTCCGTAACGTTAAAAAGAGCGTAAGATTTTTATGTATAGTTTATGTATGATGGCTATACAGTGTCTAATGTATATTATATGTGTGAGTGTTATTATTTATTAATTAATTGTTAATTGACTCCTATTTGAAAAGAGGAAAACATTAAAATATTTGCGAAATTTAATAATACAACTATTTTATTAACCGACTTGCAACAAAGGAGTAGGTTCTAAATTCGATTGTATTTTTTATGTATGATACCTCAGAACTTTTGACTGGTTGGACATATTTCGATGATTTTTTTTTTAATCTAAAGCTTGAGCGTGTCATGTGATCCTATTTAAATTTAATTGAGATATAATAAGTTCTTTGCGAGTTATATCTAATAATAAATGACAAAGTATATTTACTAGCACTTAAAGCAGGAGCGTGGTAAGGCGACTCGGACTCAGTGTAATCAACAACTTGGGTTACTTGGGTTATGATTCTCTTTGATGCAAGTCTAGTCAGTGTGTCATAAAGAAAGAACTGACTACACATGCTTACACTGTATGCACATTGATTACTCATGCTTGATTTTAATGAGTATAGTACATGTTACACGTTACATATAACTAAGTTGATAAACGCGGGACCAAGGGCGCAAAAGTTTTTCTTTCCTTTCTTACACTATTTGTATAAACACAGTAATTTCTTGAGCTTCTGACTAGCAGACTATTTTATAACAGGCGTGTATCAACCTATAGAATCTCAAGCACAATAACCAACATATAATTTGTGTAAATCAATTCAGGTTTAATTCACATATTTACAAAATATTGAAAGTTCAAAGGAAAGGATCATCCCAAAAATAAACGGGACATATTGAGCAACGGGAAAAAATATTCACAAAAATATTTCGATGTTCATATTATCCTCTAAACTGAATAAGAAAAATCTTTTTATAAGAAAAACGCATATAGGTTATTTTATACACTTTACGCCTACGCTGGAGGGTATTTCGGGATTTCCCTTAAATGTTTGCAAATCAAATTTTTTCCCGAACATTGGTGGAAGGTCACCGGGTAATAATTGGTGGAAGGTCAGGTGGTAAATATTAGGATGAAAGCTTACTTAATACAAAGTCTTTAGGGAACGTTTAGTAATATCGCTCCTTGAATACAAAAGGGCCACAAATAAGAAAATATTTAAAATCGTTTTATTGCATAAAATGATAACTAAATCTACTATATTTCATGGTAAAAAAACTCCCATAATTTTTGTTTATAATTTATGGTAACACTGACTTACCACCTTTTTGCACTGGAGCACTTTGGACAGGTAACGTCAGTTCAAAACCGCCATATTGTCAGTTGAGACCCGAGATTCAACGTGAACGCATGTCGGTTTCGTGAAAAAGTGCCACAATCCAAAATACGTCTGTGTTGCATTCAAACTTCAGGTAAGTGCGATTATATTTTGTAATACAAAAGTGTCATATTTTGTAAAACGTCCGTTTTGCATTATAAAATCAGCATTTGTGATCATAATACATAATACAAAAGTGCCGTATTTAAAATGCGTCTGTTTTGTATTCCAGTATTATTTAAGTGTAATCATATTTTGTAATACATAATCGGAAATGCGTAGTGTTAATACTTATAAAATAATGAGTAGATATTCCTAAATTATGTTGAATATGAAGTGATTAAGACAGTGACACTCGTTGTATGTATATAAATAAACTTGTTTCATTTATGGTGTTATTACTGGAAAATTAGTATTTGAAATGCCAAATTAGGGATTGTTTTGTATTTGATTGTGTATGATTATTGTATTTTTTTAGTTAAAAACTTTAAAGGGTTTTTTTTTACAGATTATTACGTCATGATGAATAGAGCACGAAAAATTTTGAATATGGCAACCTCCATTCAGAAATTGGAACAAGGTCAACCATTACCTGGCCACGATATTATTGTGGATAATAAGACATACTCAAATGCTCGAGATTCTTCAGATACAAATTCCATTCCAGACAGTCAACCTGACTTAGACCTTTCAATATTAAAGGAAGAAAACAGTGAAGTAAGTTGTGTAAGAAATACGAAAGATACAAATAGGCCAAAAATACTTGTTGAACAGAGTGACTCAATTAGCAGTTCGAGCAACTCTGATAGTGACTCTGACAACAATTCTAGTCGTTCATCAACATCCAGTAGTTCATCAGATGCTGATTTTTCTTCAGACGACGACAGTGTTAAAGATACCAATTTTCTACCTTATCATGAAAGATCTTCTGATTCCGAAGAAGACGTACAGTCAAAAGTAATTACCAAACCATTTTGTATTTCACCCCAACCGGGCCCTTCTCGTATAGAACCTCATTTACTCGTCAATGATAACCTACCGGTCGATCTAGATACTCAGTCCCCTAATATAGATACAAAGTCATCCATCAGCCATAACCAGTATCCCAGCGTTAATATTCAGTCACCGAGCATCGGCAGTGAACCAGCTAGCGTGGACCCTAAACCTCTTAGTCGGAAAAGAAAAGCTAATCCAGAATCATGGAAAAGAAATAAAACCAAGACTCTAATAAATAGTGGGAAGGCACACATAACTATGTCTAAATCGAAAAGAAATATTGCTGCCAAAAAAATGGGACCTGCTTGTTCAGATAACTGTAAATTTAAATGTCAAAACGAATTTTCATTTGAGCAACGATTTGCCATATTTAGTGCCTATTGGGATACTGGCGATTTGAACGTTCAAAGGCAATTTATATACAACCACATGACAAAGATTGAACCTAAGTATCGGTACACACGTGTTGGTAGTACCCGCCAAAACTTAAACCACGCATATCATTTCACACTTAACGATAAATGCATTCGAGTATGCAAGTTATTCTTTATGAATACCCTTACTATATCTGATAAAACCATACGGACTGTTGTGAAGAAAAATTCTGGATCAATTACTGGAATTCAAATGAAAGATAACCGAGGAAAACATGGCAATCAATTTAAGTTGGATGCTGCTTTGAAGGATGGGGCAAAGGAACATATTAACTCCATCCCCAAGATTGAGAGCCACTACTGTCGCGCTCGCTCTAAGCGTGAGTACATTGAAGGAAGCCTATCTATTGCTGCACTGCATCGTGATTATGTCAATAAGTGTAAAGCTGAAGGTAAAGATTATCTTTCTTATAAATTGTACTATAATGTATTCGTCAATGACTTCAATATTTTTTTTTGGAAACCTAAAAAAGATCAATGTGAAGACTGTACAGCTTTCGCAAATATTGAAGATAAAACGCTTTTGCAAGTAAAATACGACCTGCATTTGAAAGAAAAAGACTTAGCGAGAGCTGAAAAGGAAAATGATAAAAAAAATATAAGCGAGAATTTTGTAGTATGTGTGTATGACTTACAGGCTGTAATGCCATGTCCGCAAGGTGAAGTATCTAGTTTTTATTATATTTCCAAATTGAATATGCTGAATTTTACTGTAACTGAACTGGGTTCAAATAATACGCACTGCTACGTTTGGCATGAAGGCGCAGGAGCTCGTGGTGCGAATGAAATAGGATCGTGGGTACTCGCCTACTTGAAAAATTTGAATGAAAAAGCTTCCGACTATTTTGACGTAGTATATATATATATAGCGACAAGTGTTGTGGCCAACATAAAAATAAATTTATGTTAGCGACGTACCAATACGCTATAAATGAGTTATCGAAGTTGAGGAGTGTTACTCATAAATTTTTAATAAAAGGGCACACTCAAAATGAAGGAGATGCTGCGCACTCTCTAATTCAACGCAACATTTCCAATGTCTTAAAATCTTCTCCCATTTATGTGCCGGATCAGTACATAACTCTTATTAAAACTGCAAAGAAGAAAGGAAGCCCCTTCGTTGTTCACGAACTTAATCATGAGAGTTTTCTGGATTTAAAATGTCTGGCTGTCGGAAATTACACCACTGCAGAAGATGGACAAAAAGTCAAATGGGCTGATATAAAAATTATTAAAGTCCATAAAGATTATGAGAACAAATTTTTCTTTAAGACTTCTTACGAAGATGAAGAGTTCACCTCGGTAGCCACACTGACAAAGAGAAAGTATGCTGGTCCTATAGTCCCAAAAAAACTGTACAAATAAAAACTTAAAGTAACTGAAACTAAAAAACAGGGTATCCTTAAACTTATTGAGAAAAATATCATACCAAAGTATTACCAAAGCTTTTACGAAAATTTGTAATACAATAGGTACTTAATTGTGATAATATTTAGAAAAGTAAACTTTGAATGTTCCTTTTAATTAACAAAGACTTATAAAAATAATATTAAGTAATTAATAACAATATTAAATAACTACGATTTTAAATAACTTTCTTAATTGTAACTTTCTTAATAGTAAACGTAAAAACTGCCATAAATTGTTTAAAACTGTGATTTTGTAAGACTGTGATAATCTTACTGTTTAATAATATTTTTATAAACTAGTATTTTGCTACTGAATTCTGTGCATTTATAACTGATCTCGTATTTTGTTTATGTAACTTGAAATAATTAACGTAAAAAGTGCATTAAATTGTTTAAGACTGTGATTTGTAAGACAACTTAAATTGTTATTGTGTAATAATATTATTGTAATATTTTGTTATATTATTAAACTGAATTCTGTGCCTTTAGAACTGGTCTCGTATTTTGTATTAGTTAGTTTAGTTGTAGTAAGAGCTCGCGTAACACTAATAAGTAATACAAAATACGAGAAAATAAATAGAGAGATGAGTGTCGGCGTTTTATTTTTTAGAGGATTTATTGATTTTATGTTTTTAATGAATATTTTGATATGATAATTAAACTTTTATCTCTTGTTTTTTTATAGTTCTAAAAATTTATAATGTAAATGTTTTAGAGAGATGTTTAATTTGACTGAATAATAGTCGCGTACAAAGTTGATCTTAGTTCTATTAATAATAAGTTAAGATTTTATTAGTTTGGAATTTTTAATTCAGTATGTTTTTGGTGTTCATTCACTTCAGTTATTACCTAGTAATAAGATTAAACTTTTTGATTCATTTTTTTTACCAATAAGGTACAATAAATTATTTTTATTTGTAAAATTGTGTTTACTTTTAGACATAATTTTTAAGATATTGATTAAAATTTTGAATGCAAAAGGGACTTTTGTGTTATTTTCTCTTATTAGGTAACAGCTATTACAAAGTTCATATTATACCTAGATACAGCTAAAAAATACGCATCTATTGATATATCAACATCTCATATTTAATTAATAAATATATGAAATATTTAAAAAAAACAGTTTAAAAAATTTGTTGTAGCCGTCCTGGAAAATTTATGAATTACGATTTGTGTCCGTTTTGTATTCAAGAAGCGATATATGGATATTTTAGATTTGTTTTTTAACTGACATAGAAAAAGGTCGTTTATAAGTTCAATTTTTTTTTGTTTTTGAATTAATAATTAAAATAGAATTATTCAAGAGATAAACATCTCTCTTCCAACACCGAAACGTGTACCTATTAAGGAAGATTCTATTATGAAAAAATTTTGGAATTCAGGTTAAGAAACTTCATTTCGATCATTTTCTTTATTTAAATATTGGTTACATATAGACTACATACAAATAGGTTTTACATTTTGTCAATTATTTATCGAATACCCCATCTACTTGTATTTAAATAAATACTTACAATTAAAACTAAGAAATAAAAATGAGTTAATATTAAAAATTATAATTATAATACATTATGACATTTTTCCTGTTTGTAGTTTTTAATTTTCTAATTTTATTACTTCTATAACTATTTTTTTATTTATTCAAGAAGATATCGATATAAATAAGTCACAAAGGCGCTACTCATAATGACGTATACGGTGTCAGCTTTGACACGTGACTGGAGTACTTCTTAAGAGTAATCGTTACTGTGATATTTACAAATTAAAAAGTAATATTACAGAAATTAAATAAGTATTAACTATAATCGTATTATAATATCATTTCTTAAGGAATATAACATGCATTGCATGCCGTTACACAGGTTTTCCTCCAGCAGAGGCATCCTAAATATAATTAACTACATTTAAGTACAAATGTAAATATTTCATTTGAATAAAAAGAAAAAAGAAAAAGAAAAACTAGTACAAAAGTATTAATATTAATTCGTAAAAATCGTACATCTATCCCGAGCGGAAATCGAACCTGCGACCGCTGGCGTTATAACACTTAATCGCACTGCGTCAGAGCGTTTATCAAAGGCCATTGTTGCATAAAATAAATTAATTTTAGTATTCATATCTTTGTGTGCCAGTAAACAAACAAAGGCAATCTCTACTGTTGAAGACAAAAAGCTTATGACAAAAAAAATCATGTTTTTATGAAAACAATAGGACCTTCAGATTTATTTTATATTTAGTTTACTGTAAAGATTTAACAAACATAATTGTGTTTGCTCGCAAACGAAAAAAAAACCGACTTCAATTACATCGACGAGTAATACAACGTAGATCGACGAAAAAATAGTCAAGTAACTACGCGTTATCAAAGATTACTCAAAAAGTAGTTATCAGATCTCAATAAAATTTATATGCGACCACATGACAAACATCAACTTTCAATTAAATTAAAAATTATTAAAATCGGTACATCCAGTAAAAAGTTATTGCGGATTATCAATAGTTTCCCTCGATTTCTCTGGGATCCCATCATCAGATCCTGGTTTCCTTATCATGGTACTAAACTAGGAATATCTTCTTTCTAACAAAAAAAGAATTATCAAAATCGGTACACCCTGTAAAAAGTTATTGCGGATTTTCAAGAGTTTCCCTCGATTTATCTGGGATCCCATCATCAGATCCTGGTTTCTTTATCATAGTACTAAACTAGGGATATCTTCTCTCCACCAAAAAAAGAATTATCAAAATCCGTATAACCAGTAGAAAGTTATGCGGTATAATACAACGTAGGTCGACGAAAAAAGCGTCAAGTAAAAATGCATTATTAGATATAACTCGAAAAGTAGTTCTTAGATCTCAAATAAATTTAAATGGGACCAATTTCCACACACCACCTTTCGATTAAAACAAAATTTGTCGAAATCGGTCTACCCGGTCAAAAGTTCTGATGAAACATACATAAAAAAAAAAATACAGTCGAATTGAGAACCTCCTCCTTTTTTGGAAGTCGGTTAAAAAAAATTTAAAATTAAAATAATATTTACAATGGCAGCAATTATTACGAAAACATTACATTTATTTATAGATATACGTATATAGAATACCAGGAGTATTCTATATTCCGGGAAAGGTAATTTATACAAACATTATATGACACATTATTCAAAGTTCAGTTGTAAACTTTTCTTGTACTTGATGATTAGGTGCTTCTTTCATTTATCATTACAGCCTATACAGTCCACTGCTGGACATAGGCCTCCACAAGTTTACGCCAAAAATAACGTGAACTCATGTGTTTTGCCCATAGTCACCACGCTGGGCAGGCGGGTTGGTGACCGCAGGGCTGGCTTTGTCGCACCGAAGACGCTGCTGCCCGTCTTCGGCCTGTGTATTTCAAAGCCAGCAGTTGGATGGTTATCCCGCCACCAGTCGGCCTTTTAAGTTCCAAGGTGGTAGCGGAACTGTGTTATCCCTTAGTCGCCTCTTACGACACCCACGGGAAGAGAGGGGGTGGCTATATTATTTAGTACCGTAGCCACACAGTACAGTACTTTCATTTGTATGTATTTTATTTTTAGTAGAAGGCTCAGAAATGTCATGTAATACTTTCAGTTTGATCTAGTGTCTCCCATTTTTTAGCTTCTATCCACCACACTCCTATATTAGTGTTTAAGTTGTTTAAGAACGAAGCAAAGGAATTTTAGGATATAGAATAAATATTTAGTTAATACTGTACGTGTACTAGCACTTAGTACATATTATACAGTTATCAGGACAGTCTAGCAGGGAATCCATTTCTATACAGTGGAGCAGTCTTAAGTAATAGGAAATAGTTAATTAGTAGTTAATTAGAAGTCAATAAATAAAATTTAATTAATTAATAACATAAAAATAAATAAAAATAATTAAAATTTAAAGTAAAAATACAAATAAATAATGCATTGGAAAAAATAAACGAAAATAAATATCATAATAATTATGTTAAGTAACATATTTATAATATCAATTCGCTTATTTTTTGTTAAACAATTTTTTCAAGAATATACATTCGTGTCTTTTAAAAGGACCGGACCGAAACGGCTGATCAGGATGAGATGAGATTTCCTGATCGGGTCCAGATCAGGAAATCTCATCTCATCCTGATCAGGTCCAGACAAATCATCTGCGTTATATGTCTTATCTAGTCCTGATCAGGCATGCCTGGTCCGGTCCTTATAAGGACAAAATTTCTACTCGTGTACATATTTGGATATTTTGCCCTCGATTGTACGTATAAGAGAGTTCATAGGTCGTATTTACAATATGATAATGATTATTTAATGGAAATAAATAAAATAGATAATGGAAGCGTTACGAGTCAATCATTATTTTACATTAATTGCTATTTTGGGCCTATCTTGGAATATTTGGCAGTAAATTACCTTTACTTTCAGTGTTATGATTTCTACTCCCGCCAGCCAGATGACCACCTTCGATATGAAACACACCGGCCTGCATCTGCTTTGCTGGATGCAGCGGCCGACTGTCTTCTATCTGCGGGCTACCCGGTCGGCCAGTCGTGAGCCTCGGGTCTTGCCATATCTGTCTACGCCGAATCGGGCGACGTAACTGCTGACTGTATTCTGTCCGCGGGCTTCTTGACCCATCAATCATGGTGCCTCGCGGGTGCTGTCAAATAGTGGTTGCTGCGGCGGTTGTACATCTTTGATCTGCAAACACCTTTATCTTCCTGTGCGGGCTACCCTGCTTGCAAGTTGCGAGCCTCTTAGTACGGTAACGTCGTGCCTATACCATGTGGTTAATTTTAAGTTGATACGCTGACGTCGCACCTCTGCCATTCGCACGATCATCATGGTACGCTTACGTTGTGTCTGCCATGTGATTGATTTGAAAGTGGTACGCTAACACCAAGTAGTCATCACTACTTGTCATCCCTTCCACGACGACACCATCGCGTCAGCGAGTCTATATAATCCCGTGCGCGCTTCATTCGAAACGAAGTTCGTGTAGTGTAAAGGGGAAGACAAACTGCCTGTTTTTTTTTTTGGATTGGTATTCCTTAAAATTATTTATAAGTTAGAACCTTATTTTTGTAACTAATTTTGTTTCAATCTCTATTAAGGATATAACCGTGTAAGTAGTCCTTAGGTATTGTTTTTTTTTTCAATATCACCTCTGGTTCCTAAAAATATATATACTTGTATATACTATATACTAATATTGTAACCGGTACAACTAATAAAACAGTACCTAACAACACTATTAGTAAATCGACTTCGTAATATTCGGTCCAGTGCATATGCGCTGCAGGTGTACGTAGATGCTCCCCTCCACCACGCCTCAATATATGCTCTGTCCACCATACGGCACGATCAAGCGGTTTCTGTGGTTGATCTTGCATTATGTTACGTAACTTTATAATATTTTGACGATAGCTGAAAATAGCATCTTCGTTATTAATAAAATGTTCAAAAGTCTCATTTCATTATTAAATATATATTCATTATTGTATAATATTTTTTTAGAAAATTTAAATAACATACCATTTCTCTTCGATAACAGATTTAATAGCGTTTAATAATTGATCTTCTGTTAGATTATCTAATAGTAATTTTTTTCCAATTTTGAACCTGACGTAATGCTCTACATTGAACCATTGGTCTCCAAGCATCGGTATACCAACAAGAGGAACTGCTGCAGTTATTGCTTCGTCGGTCGACTGTAAACCTCCTTGTGTTATAAATAGCTTTATGTTTGGATGTCCTGGTTGAGACAAATAAAAACTTTATTGTTTGTTCATTTGTTAGTTATAAATACAGAAGGATTATAAAAATAGAACATACGCAGTAAGTCAGACTGCGGCAGCCACTTCAATATTTTAACATTACTTGGACGTCCTGGAAGTTCTTCATTGTCCCATTTCCATAAAACATCGTATGGAAGTTGAGAAAAGACATCGGTAAATATTTTCAACTTATCCCGAGGTAAAAAAGATGGTTTAACATTTGTCCCAAAACTTATGTATATGACTCCATGCTTCGAAGAATCTAAATAGGTTTTCAGGTCCTGGAATGGTATCATTACAAATGTTTATTTAAATAATTTTATAAGAAAATCGAATCGGTCACTATTAAATAATATAAATATTATTATACTTAAACGAAAAAAAAAAAAACAAATGAATTAATAAATGATAAAACAAAAATACTACCTCAGGTAGATCACGTACAGGTTTCTGATGCAAACCTCCTAAGTAAATCACATTTGGTGGAACTGGTCGATTGAAATCCCAAATTGGATGTACATTTAAAAATATCATGTGAACGTTTTTTCTTAAGACTCTCATAGAAGGTACATCTGGTCCGAATACTGTCTTTAACAATTTACTATTCGATGTGTACTGTTCCAAAAGCCTCTCCATTGAATAATGAGTATACAAATTTTCTATCTTCTCCCATAACGTCAAATTATAAATTCTTCTTCGCATCAAATCGGGGTAAATTAAAGGGTGTGTGGTAGCTCCTATCATTGCAAACGTTGAGGACAAACCGCCCAAGGAACTAAACTCAATAACTGGTACTTTATATATATCAGAAAATATAAGAGCCGGTTGTATACCCGATTCGACAAACAATAAATCAATATTTTTATTGTTTTGAATAAACTTTTGAACCTCATTAGATTTCAATTGTTTTTCAAGAATATTCACAAGTGCATGGGATATCCGTTTTATTAATACGATTTGATCTGGTTCTTTTCCGTGTACAGCTAAGAAATCATTCCAATATTCGTAAGAAAAATCATGTAAGTCGATTTCCGTTAGGTTTTCTGGAGCTTGGCCCTTTGGAAATGCTGGATCTGTAGTTATAACCGTAACTTCATGTCCACGTTTAGCGAGCTCTTGCATGAGAGGACGAAACACCACTTGGTGACTTATGGAAGGCATCGGAAATACACCCAAAATTTTCGCGGATTCACTTTCAACAAGCACAGACACCATCGCGGTTAGCAATAATCGGAACATTTTTGAAGAGAACAAGATCTTCTCATGGACATAAAATTAAACCATTTGCTTGTGGCCTGTGTTCTTCTTGTAATATATACAACTCAAGTTGTGCGATAAGATAATTATTATCATTAATTTTTATTTGTTTTTAATGATAGACTAATTGACTGATAAAATAAGTAGTAGTAGTCTTTGTCTAATATAATAAAAATAAAAAAGTTATTATATTATCTTGGATTTTCGTCCTAATATTATACATATTCAAAAAATTTACTTTATAACTAGAATGAAGATCAACTACTTAACAAAAAAAAAAAACAATTGGACTAATAATTAAATTATAAACATTCTCATTTTAATCTAAAACGTCAGTCAGTCAGTTTAGTCTATTGTAGTACACTGCTGGACATAGACCTCTCCAAGTTCGCGCCAGACATCCCGGTTTTCCTCAGTCTTCATGCAGCCTACACCGACGATCTTACGTAGGAAACATTCGTACAAAATTTTTAAAGCCAATGATCTCTATCTCTCAATCTACAAGTGAGCACTATTTTCCAAATATAAACTGCGTACATTTATGTTATCTTTCATTATTATTTGTTGACTTAATTTGATCGTAAAAGTGAATAAGGAAGAAATAGTTATGAAAAATATCACTATAATTTCTTTACTAATTTTATTTAAAAATCTTAAATTTTTCTTTAGTAAAAGGGTTAGCTTATGTTGGGATAAAATATAGCCACACGGGGATGTCGCATCTGTATCGCCATGGGGTATGTAGGTAGCAGTCCCACAGCGCCCTGCTATTGTGTCGACAGTATCGATCAGTTATAGTGGGTAATCAGGTCTACCCGACTGTGATGTGGTCTTGGTATTGGCTAGAAGTCCTACATGCCTCCTAAAGGAGTTCCTTTCTCCCATGGGTATTTATATTATGGGTAATTTTAATTAAATGGTGGTCGATAAAACTGTTAAATCATACTGAGAAACAAGCAATCAAACAAATATACAGATTTGTAATATTAATCGAGTTCTAATTAGCATTTGTTGATAACATTTCAGTTTCTACATCATTATATATAATATATAATAATAAATTTCTACAACATACACACACGGTCGTCTGTTCCTAAAGTAAGCAACTTAATGTTTGTGTTATATATAGGTAACAGCTGACTGGTATAGCTATATATTTTTTTCGATAGACATACATTATAAATAACACATATATAAATAAATATATATATTACGCCCATACTCGAGGTGGGAATCGAACCCACAACCTCCGCAGCAGAAAGCAGGGTCCAACGGGCTAATAAAATTCATTATATGTAAACCCTATCTATTACATACAGTGCTATGTCGAAATAGGCCTGCACTAATCGTATTGTATCAAAAACAAGACATAATGACGTCACATTGTCTTCGATAAAAATTTTGTAAACTTAAATATACATCCATAGAATTGATTTAATTATTATTCAAAAAAAAATTATCAAATTATCAATTATATAATTTTATCGCGGTTTATTAAGTTTTTTAAAATTTGCGTAAACATTAGGAAACATCATTTACTTTACTACAACATTAACTTTAATCTATACTAATTTAATGAAGCTGAAGAGTTTGTTTGTTTGTTTGAACCCGCTAATCTCAGCAACAACTGGTCCAATTTAAAAATTCCCCGAGTATTAGATAGCCCATTTATCGGGGAAGGCTATAGGCTATATATCATAACGCTGAGACCAATAGGAGCAGAGCACCAATGGAGAATGTTTCAAAATCGGTATTTGTTCCTTTTGAGAGCTTCCGCTGCGTGCCCTGCGTAAACAGTAAAAGTTTTGTAAAAATCATGTATAACAGAATTGTTCCTATTCCACGCAGTGGAAGTCGCAGGCAGAAGCTAGTTACAAGATAATTAATAACCTTAAATTGCGATTTTTTTTGCAGTATTACCAAGACGCTTCATCAATTGTAAAGAAATTAGCTATTCACTCTTAGTAAAACGTTAACAATTTTCGAAAAAATTGCGAACTTTATCATTAAACAATTTCCTTAAAAACTCCAGCAATTGGTCCAAATTTAATACACAAAAGCAATTAAATTCGCATCAGCTTACACGGTTAAACACACATGTTTCATCTCCACAACACACTAATATAATTTTCACACTCGTGCCCGTCAGTTATACGAATAATTGAAAGACATTGGACACTGGAAGAAACTTTAGAGAACATAAACCAGATTATTTTAAACCTTATGGAGCTAAAAATAAGGTGATATCATCAGCAAAATACAAATGTGCAAGCACGAAGTTTATGGTATGCTCACTCCTAGGAACAGACTCGTTATAAAGTTAAATCTACTGAACTCAGTGGACTACTTGGAAGAGTGTCGATCGATTGCAAGATTTTATTTCGTGATTTATGAACATACGTGGCATAAAATTGTCCAAAAGACATAAATTTATTTTATAAGGATAATCGTGGTTTCGTATTACAAGAGTAAAATTTCATGAACCAGCTACATGCAGCTTTAATTATTTTTGAATTAAAATTTCTTCACGCATGCTTGACTTGGGGAGTAAGCTGGTGAATGGGTGATGAAAGTGTTACGAAAAGTGTTATCGAGCGAGGTGAATGGAAGTTGAGAGGGAGATATAAGTTAGTGAAGATAGAAAGAGAGAGAGTTATGTTTCGTATATTACTGTAGCAGCTACAGAAGTTTTACTTCAGTCGTGTGGTGGAGCAGACTCGATTTTTTAGAATAATATTTGTACCTTTTTCAAACTATTTTTGTGTAATAGTTCAATGCAATTAAAATGTTATGACTGTGATTTGTATTTCACTATATTTTCTAGAAATAGGAGAAAAACAGATCTTGAAAATATTAAAGTAAACATATTTTTAATATACTTTTAAGTACAATTTTATTATTACCCATTGATGATAAAAAGGTTGAATATTCTTACGGAAGGAAAATTTAAACTTTATTCGTTTGACTATCATTTCAAAAAAAAAAAAAAAATAATAATAAAAAATATACCTTACAAAAATAATAATTGAAGGATTTATTTACCTAAATAAAAAGGGATCTCAATTTTGTCAATACTGAATAAATATACAAAATAATTTTCAAAAATATAATTATTTATGAAATCCATCATTAACCCTACCGACGTGTAATGATTTTGGTAACTGACTCATACGTGACATACGTGGCAAAATACGAACTTTTAAACTGACACCATTACAGATTGCGGCAAGCTTTCGAAATTTGCAGGATTGATAATAATAATAATATTGGCGAATGGCTTTTTTCCCATTAAGCTTTATTCTTATGTAATTGTTATATGTTACTGTTTGCAATAAAGTTATTTATTATTATTATTTTAATGTTAAATAAATTTCTCTAGACTCGTTTATTTTATTTATTTATTTATATACTTTATTGTTCAACAATATATACAGTTGTAACAAAAGGCGGACTTAATGCCTAGTGGCATTCTCTCCCAGTCAACCTTTAGGCCAAACAGAAAATATTGTAGGCGGTAACAATAAAGTCGTAAACATATATATCTATATATAAATACACTACGGACATATATAAATAAACATACACACACACTCACACAGACACGCACACATACATACATACAAACACACAAACATACAAATATTCGATCATAAAAACAGAACTTAATAATATATACTCATAATAAATAAAATACAGTAAAATAAAATTATAAGTAAATTTTGTAACACACATGTAGCAGCAACGTTTTTATGAGTTGATAATTTCGGTATGATATGATAATGAATTTGTTGTGTGGTATTTTTATAAACTACAAATAAATAAAATACAATAAGCTAACTTCTTCATTATAGGGCTCTACCTGTAAGAATGTTTGCTAATGCCGAATTTTTATAATTTGGTAATTTTATTTTTTTAATTATAGATTTTCCTAGACAAAGATCAACCGTTCTTGTGCAGTGTTCAGGCATTTTTTTTCTGGTCTAGTTGTACTCGTATGTCCTTGGTCTTCGTACTGTGTCTCAAAGAGCATGTGAATCTGTTGGTTCTAAATATTTATCCTCGTAGTGATCGTTACTCATTACAAGGAAATTATCCATTAACCCGTATTAGAGCAATGTGTCCGATTAAGCTCCAACCTTTATACTGTATGGGAAAAGGGCCTTCAAAGGTCATTAATACATAATTTAGTTCAATTCTACTTTATCAACAACAAAAAATGTCTGTTAATTATAGCAATCACACATTTTTTCTAAAACAAATCTCATTGGAATGCTTTTTATTTTAGCAATCATACCCACGAGGCATGAACAACAAAAAGATCTAGACCGATGGTCGAAGTCGAAATGAGGCGCTGAGTTTTTAATTGCTAAACTTTTTAAAATTCATCTCGTTGATACTGGTAAAGGTAAAATCATAAGTCCTGAATTTTATTATGAGAAATTTTATGCCTTTAGAAATTTGAGTTTTTGCTATGTTATTACAGAACTCAGTTGTTCATTTTCTAAAACGAACGTATGTTCTGTAATTTTTACTTGGAACTTTATTTGCAAAATATCACATATTGAATTTCAACCCCTTTATACAGATACTAGTGACCTGCCCCGGCTTCGCACGGCTGCAATGCTGATACTAAATATACTACAGAATGTCTTTATGTATAGTGTGAAGCTAGCTTATAGCATGGTTATTAACATAATAACAACAACATTCAAATATGCGTCGTTAGATTACACGTTGTTATAGAATGCGTTGAAGAAATGAGGGTTCACTGCCCGTTCCCCGTAGGTGATAGCGTGATAATATGTATTGTATTCATGCCAAATTTGAAGTAAATCGATGTTTTTGAGTTTATCCCGGACATACATACAGATAAAAAGAAAAACAGACAAACAGACGAAAATTCTAAAAACTATATTTTTGGCTTCGGTATCGATTGTAGATCACACCCCAAGTATTATTTAAAAAAAAAATTCAATTTACAGTTTTGACTTCCCTACCATTTTATTGTATGTATAGATTATATATTAATAATGTATTTCTAGGTTATGGGTTAACCAAAACATTTGTATCGTATACCTACTATTTCAACGGTCTTCAAAATTACTTTGAGTTCAAATCTCAAGAGCACCGATGCATCTTTTTCGCATTAACTTTATTATCAGTGGTCATCAGTACTATCTTGGTACTATTGAAAGTAATCAATCGTAATCAATAAGAATACGACGATACCTTTAAAAATACAGTAAAATAAAACATTACCAACCATAAAGTAAGCGCTGCTAGCAAATCCACAATCAACGCTTACTTGCACAAACAGCGCAGTCAAACAGGCGTCTGTGGTTAAACGTGCTAACGGCTTATGTAATTGTTGCACTAATTGAGCTGGTTTTTGGTTTATATGAAGCCATTAATTTGTATGATTTTATTTTTGTGTTACCCACACATTAGGGAATTCTAAACATTTACGGTGTCCACGGTCGGTTAGACCGAATATAAAATCATCATATCAAAAATTTCGATTTAGCGGGTACATCGTTCCATAGCTTAATTGGCTAGAGCACCGACACGGTCAGTCAGAAATGCAGGATCGATCCCCGCTGGAACGGTCGATTTTTGATATGATATTAAAAAATGAAACCATTAAGTTATAGAAAAGAAGTGTTTAGTATATTTTATCGTTATCCATACGAATGTGACAAAGTTGAACGCACTAATCTCAGGACACTAATATTCTAATTACTAAGAATTGTATGGTTTTATGAAACTACTATGCAAGTGAAACTTTATTAAAAAACATTTACATTAATACACAGATCCAAACACATAAATACCGCGGAACACTTGCACGAATAAGTGAGAATATAAATGCTGACCGTGTACAGCTGATGTGAGCTACGGGCGCCGCCATATTGGCCTTGGCTGCTGCCATGCGTCTTTCACCTTATCCCTACTGCGCGGCCAGCTTTATTGCGACATGTGGATAGATGAACGAAAAATGTTGGGGCGATAGAAAAAAAAATGTGCTTTAAAAATATTTTTCTAATGAATAGCCTATTTATCCAGGAAGACTATAAATAGGTTATATTACAACACGCTATGACTTATAAGGGCAGATAAATAATTAAAAAAAAAGAGCAGGGCCAGACTGATAGCATAAAAGGCAAACAAATAATATTTCTCCTTGCTTGTTTGCGGGTGACGCTGCAGGTAAAAACTAGTTCTCAGACAATGAATAAATAAAACTATTTCGTAAGCATCGTAAACGACAGTATTCAATGAACCGACACTTCTGTTTATGTGAACGATAAATATGTAAATCCGTAATGTCCAACAATATCCTGGTGTTTTTTAAAAAACAGTTGACGGTTTGATTTATACTGGTTCTGTATTCTGAATATATCATAGGATTTTTTTTACCGTTTAACATACACACGCGTTCTACTTTAAGCGCCTTAATAGGTACCTTTTTTGACGCAGCTACCTGATATACAAATCTATAAAGTATTTTTTTTAATAAATATGTAGTACATAAATAAATATTACACATAACATCTAGGTTCAGGAAAATAAATAATTCACGAATCTGGAGGGGGTCATTGCCAACTGCGCTGACGGCCAAAACACGCACACAAATACAAAAACGCACGCACTACGCATATCTACTATGTAAATTTTACAGGCAGTTGCTGATAATTCCTTGCGTAATAGCTATCAAACGTTACATGTGTGCTGTTTGATAGTTAGCACTTTTAGGATGTCCTAAACGGAAATAGCAGATTTAGGTCTAGCAGAACAGGAAATATCTTACTCAAAATCTGGAGCAGCACGACTGCACCGAATATTACTGCTCTCAAACAGTACCCTGTTTTTGAGATAAGACAAGTACTTTATTGACTTTACCAGCGGTTCACGTGACGACATTGCTAGCGTTTCTCTTGACATGGACCACCGGAACGGTTATTGAGCTTAATTACATTTTTTTACTAAAACGACTTCAACGCAAATAAGTTTTTACGGTATTTTTACGGAACCATGAAAGCAGACGCAGTCGCATCGTAAAATAAACATTCCGCTTTAATAGGCCAAGATTAACACATAGCATTACATTTGTTACGGGCTCAGGTTGTTGAATAATTAATTTGTTTAAGGGATATTGGAGTTGTTTAAGCGGATATAGGGTAATGGCGTCTCGTTCGACACTGGGATTTAATTCTGTGCCTCTTGTGATAAGTGATATAAGTTGAGTTGTATAGTTATTTGCGATTTTAACATGAGTATTATCGGGAAAAAAATACATTTTTTTGGTCGTATACACTTTTTTTCTATTTGCTGAATATCGATATATGTCACTGGAAGTATTCAATACTTTCGTACTTTGTGATTTAAGTGCGATTGTACTGAATTCACAATTAATTTTTAATAAATTTTTCGTGGATACTGATGTATCTAGAGTTATCAGTTTAGCCTATCGCAGTCCACTGCTGGACTTATGCCTCCACAAGCTCGCGCCAAAAATGGCGTGAAATCATCTGTGTTGCCCATAGTCAACTACGCTGGGCAGGCGGGTTGGTGACGGCAGGACTGACTTTGTCGCACCGAAGACGATATCTAGAGTTATAACCCTTTGAAACTAAAACCTGGTAAAATTCAGGTAAGTTATGTGAACAGGCGAATCATAACAAAGACTTGAAGAGGAATTGAGAGACAACGATTTGACTGGGAACACAAACTCCCTCAATTACAATAGTGATAATTGTATAAATAAATAAATAAATACATAAATAAATACATAAATAAATAAGTAAATAAATAAATATTTTTAAAAATAAAATATAATGTACCTGTATAGTGAGAATGTAAACTTATAGTAGGTATTGAAGGAAATAAATAAAAAATAATAATGTACACAAAAAGTTACAAGTTAAAATTACTTTACATATTATTAATTAATTATAGGCTTCTTTGTTGTTTGGTGATAGCTGCAAGATAGTAGTATAGTTTTGTAGCTGTTTTCGCTTATTTCGTTACTGGCTGTGCCCGCGACTTCGTCCGCATTTAACAAAAAAGTTATTGTTGTTAAGCTGTAGATATTTGGTGACTAACTTAGCTAAAAAATTGTTTCTATATTCTAATACTATCCGCCAATCCACAGTGGAGCAGCGTGGTGAATTAAGCTCCAATTCATTTCCTACATGGAAAGAGACCGTTTCCCAGTAGTCGGATGTCAAAGGCTGAATGAATCAATAATATTCTATATACATTATTTAATTAATCAATAATATATACTAATATGAAGAGGCAATGTTTGTTAAATTATTTATAAGAGCTTTATATGGAGTTCCATATTAACTACATAAAAAATAACTATTTAGCCGATTCTAAAAATTCGTCCACCAGAAAAAAAAGCAAAAAATCTGCATCACCTACTTCCAGTAAAATTTTGACTTAATTTTTTTAATAAGTTTAATTTTAATTAAAGTTATCTTTTCATTTTTTATACTTAGTAACTAACTTTCAGCCCGTGGTTTCGCCCGCGTGGTATATACGATTCTTGTTGTTTCGCTTTCTCTCATTAAAATATAGTCCATGTCACCTAGCAACAACGTAATTTTTGTTAAATTACTTTTAAAGATTAATTTATTAGTTTTAAAGTTATAAAAATTAAAAAAATATCGAATATATCATCTGTATAACATTACGATAGAAATATAGAAGTAAACGACATATACCTATCACTTATTTGTTGTACAATATCGGTAGTAGATGGCAAGTCACTCAAAGAAAATGTGACAGAGCGTCGATCAATATGATCCTTTACATCAGAGCAGCGAAAATGTGTAAGGATACGACATTATTATAAATAGGCCCATGTTAGAAAACTTTTAAATTGATACACAGGATTTTCTAGAATTTTCATTGTTAATTTATCTTTGACCCTAAGTAGCTTAAATCATAAAATTTAGTTAATGTTCATTTTGGTAGGAATATCGGAAAATAAGTTGTTAGCATCTGGAGCTGATCGACTGGGGAAGTATGATAACCTTACACAATAACTCACCCAAATAAAACTTTTTGCAAGTAGTGTTGTGTTCCTATAAGGAACAAGATAGTGCTAGTGGTTATGGATTCGATCCTTGCACATTCTAGTCTGGGCAATCATTGTCTTCTATATTTCCGTAAATTCCATTTTCCAAAACATATTTCGCATCCAACTTGCCTGCTACTTGTATATATTATGTGTTTATTAACTACATTAGATTAAAAATCACGAATTAATTTCTCATAAGATTCTAAACATAAAACTAAGACAACTTACTTTTTACGTTAAACAGACAAAGAAATAGGCAAAACTACTGAATAAATAAAATAAACTAAAAGAGTAATTATGGAGAAAGAAGTAAATTAAAAAAAGATTCCTGTCCACACTGAAGCGACAGTACTTTGAAAGAGATTATGAGGACGAACAATTTGTTTCTCAGATTGATTGCACTCAGCGATAATGTCGACGGTAATTTTAAAGATTTATGTGACTATAATTTACTATTCGACTAAATAGTGAGACATAGTGACCATGAATGTGAAATATGTATTATCTAATATATAAAATTCTCGTGTCATGGTGTTAAACATTGAACTCCTCCGAAACGGCTCGACCGATTTTAATAAAATTTTGTGGGCATATCGGGTAGGTCTGACAATCGGTCAACATCTATTTTTCATACCCCTGTTATAAGGGGGAGGGGGGGATTAAGCGGGTTAGTAACATATATGGCAAAGAAAAGTTTGCGGGGTCAGCTTGTTTCTATATATATTTATAAACAAAATTTAGTTATAACAGTCGGCTGTTACCTATAACACAAGCATTTATTTGCTTGCGTTGCTTCTCATCGCACGCCTTATCGTTTCTTAAGAAGTAAAACTCTACTAAAATAAATAAGATAATTTAAACTTAAATTCCTATAAGAAGATTCTAACAATAAGTCCATTCTGCGAAATAAAATTGCTATTCTCAGTTCCCACAGATGTTATTAAGGTCATAAAATAATAATATAAATAATTTTTCGTGAATTTTTCCCTAGCGAAAATATGGCCGGAGTTCCGGCGCTAATTTTGCGAAAACAGGAAAACCTTTATATCTCTCTTCCTTACATATTTGTTGATAATAAATACAATGTGTAATGTTAAGGAAGTAGCTTTGGTATCTTTGTGAGAATATTTTGTTTCATAGACAAAAGCTATTGAAAGAATGTAATTTTGTTTGCCCGCACACGAAAAAAACTGACATTAATCACATGGACAAGTAATACAAAGTAGGTAGACGAAAAAATAGCCAATTAAATATGCGTTATCAAAGATTAATCAAAAAGTGGTCACCAAGTCTCAAATTTAAATGGGACCACCAAAACAAACATTTTCGAGTAAAACAAGAATCATCAAGATCGGTACACCCGTTAGCGGGTACATCGTTCCATAGCTTAATTGGCTAGAGCACCGACACGGTGAGTCGGAGTACTTTTTTTATACGACTAGGTCGGTAAACAGGCATGCGGCCCATGTGATGGTAAGCGGTTACCGTAGCCTATAGACGCCTGCAACACCAAAAGCGTTGCAAGAGCGTTGCCGTACCCCCATCCGTCCCCAGGAACTTTCTATTTTACTCACCACAAGAACAGAACACTGCTTAAGACCAGTATTATTCAACCATGATCTTCTTTAAGGTTGTGGTACTTTTCTAGCTCAGCAGATTTTCAGAAGGATATTTTCTGCTCTTCCTGACCTCAATAAGGCGATGAAATAACAGTAATTATTGTTCTAACTGGAGTAAAGATTTTAGTTCAATGGCGATATATTTCAGCTGCTCCAATCTTACTTTTATAATTTAATACATCAAAGGTTAAATAAAATGAAAATAGAAGTTTAATTACTAGCATCAAGTAGGTATAATATTGAAACTAATAACTTGGCTTCCGCCACCTGGCGGAGTGCCATTAATTAAGATCTTAATACCTTAAAATTGAAATTCTGTTTGCACTTATCGATGTTGAAAGTTTGTTTTTTTATTTTATTTTACTTTTAACCGAAAAGGAGGAAGTTGTCCATTATCTATAACGTATTTTGTTTCTTAAATTAAAAAAAAAAAGTCGAATTAAAAACCTCCAGATTTTTTTAAGTCGTTTGAAAACTATTTCAGTTTATTAATACGTAAAGAAAAACTTTGTACCCATTTTGACGTGTTTGCGTGGACGGAGGAGGATGAAATTTCGCACATTTCTCTTATAGTTTATATAGATATATATAATATATGAAACACTTACTCATGACCATTGGTTGACTGGAAGAAATCTTTTTCAGAGATAAGTCCACCTTTGCCATCGACCTTACTATTGTTTTATGTTTCTATGTATTTTTGAGTGCACTAAAGTATATATAATAAAGAGAGGGAGTGCAGAATGCTGTTATTTTTTTTAAATTATGTTATATAAGAATCACATTTAATCAATAAAAAAAATACAAACATTGCACACTATCATGTATTTGAACACACACGCATAAATACTCTTTTGTTTATTACAACAAGCGGTTGAAATCTAGATTATGGACCGTCAATTTATGGAGTTATAAGGGGCTGGAGGGGAGAGAGGGGTAGCGAGCTACCCTCTACGCCTCAAAACCTCGTATATCGACGACGGTCCATAATCTAAATTTTAGCCGAATTGTCTTTGACAACAGAACTTTCATAATTTTCAAACTTATAATTTAAATTAATAATGGTCGAATTTCGACCACTGGTCGACCACTAGTAGTACATAATTAGGGATCTCAAAAACTACACGTCAAAACTCAATCAAGTTTAATAGGGACCATACGACTAGCACCAAGTTTTGATTGTACAATTATTACAAAAATCCTTGCTCGCAAACGAAAAAATACCGACTTCAAATACATCGATAATAGTAATAATACGAGTACCAGCTCGAAGCCGGTGAAAACTTATGAAGTGTAATACAGTGTAGGTGTAAATACGCATTATTAGAGATAATTTAAAAAGTACTTGTCAGACCTCGATTAAATTTAAATGTGAACATACGTTAAGCACCACATTTTGATAAAAAAAAATCATCGAAATCGATCCATCCCGTAATTTTTTTAATAACGCGTAATCTTTGATAACGCGTGTTTACTTGACCATTTTTTCGTCTACCTAAGTTGTATTACTTGTTGATGTAATTAAAGTCGGTTTTTTTTTCGTTTGAGAGCAAATACAATTATTTGAAACCTTTGTCCTTTCAACCCAATAATACCCAGTATTCCGGGTAATAATGCAAATACGATCGCCTACGTGTAAATCTATAACTACCCACACGTGCTCACCTATGAGAAATATTTTTATTCGTCACATTTTGACCATAAATATTCACAATACGATTTTTATAGTTTGCGGATATACAGAAACTTTGTAAGAAGTTTTAATAATTATTGATAATCTAAATTATTTAGGTGTAAGGTATTATAAAAAAAATTAAAGTTAAACATTGTAGAAGTAAATATAGGAATAATCAAGTGAATAAAAAAAAATACGAATGACCAAGTTATATTTTTAATCGACTTCAAAAAAAGGTGGAGGTTACTCAATTCGACCCTATATATGTTGTGTTTTTAATGTATGTTCGGGGATAACTCCGTCGTTTATGAACCGATTTTGATAATTCTTTTTTTGTTAGAAAGGAGATATCCCTAGTTTGGTACCATGATAAGAAAACCAGTATTTGATGATGGGATCCCAGAGAAATCGAGGGAAACTCAGGAAATCCGCATAAAAAAAGTAAAAGTAAAAATTTACTGGGTGTACCGATTTTGATGATTTTTAATTTAATCGAAAGCCGATGTTTATCATGTGGTCACATTTAAATTTCATCGAGATCTGATTACAACTTTTGGAGTAATCTTTGATAATGCGTATTTACTTTACTATATTTTCGTCTACCTATGGTCTACCTACATTATTTTACTTGTCGATATAATTGAAGTCAGTTTTCAGTCAGTTTTTCTTCGTTTGCCTGCAAACACAATTATTATTAGATCATTTGTGTTTACCACTAATAAAAATACAATAATTATTTATATTACTTAATATTTATTTAATTGATTCTTTTTACTGTAATAATATTTAAATAAAGTGTGTACCTACAAAGTACACATATCAGAAGTGAAACTTCTTTGGCAAACTAATTTTTAAGTCTCGTGTATATTTATACAAATCTAAAGCTTTAGATTTCCGTTCCAGCGCCATCTAGTTAGTTTACAATGTAATACTATCGATATTAATGTAACAACCTTTGTAGTTTCTATAATATACACTATGTGGCTCTATTTACCAACATTAACAACATTAACAGTAACTGTTGTTCGACACAGCCGTTCCATCAAAACGTTGCACGTTTCATCCGTAAAAATTTTACCCTCATGCGCCAAAAGAAATTTACTTCAAAAATACTTAGAAAATGAAAGATTGATGTGGTTTCTTTATGAAAGTGTATATTTTATGACATATTATTACAAACAATATAAAGGTTTAAGCGATTCCCGTACTTTTCATTTTATGAGAAATAAAGCAATATTATACAGCAATATAAAAAGTCACACAGAATTGCCAAAATATCCAAATCTGAAATATAGAAAGGTAAGTCTACGTACATAATTTGTATACCAGAGTATCAAATAAGATCACGTGTAAGAAACATAAACGAAAGTCACTTTCACAGACCATTATTCAACATTCCGCTAAAGTTGCCGAGATGCGAATTTTTTTATCAATTTTCCTGGATTATTTCACATGAACCGATTCTGAAGTGAACAATATTGATTTCCTCCCTTCTCACGGGAATCTTGAAATATTTCATCCGGAACGTCAAGCGATGACTGTGATAAATCGTAACATGTGAGAGGGTTAGGCGTGTTACTGCCTTTATGTGTTTTTTTAATCAACAACATGTTGATCTATATGTGTATTCAGTCACAAATGTCTTAATATTATGTTCCTACCTACTATGAGCTTGTAAAACTTATAATCTTATAAGTACATAAAATTTTCGTGTCACAATGTTAGTTACAATATTCCTCCGAAACGGCTAGACTGATTTTTATGAAATTTTGTGTGCATATCGGGTAGGTCTGAGAATCGGCCAACCATCCGGCCGTCTATTCTAGACCGTAATAATTACAGCTGGCAGTTTCAGTGACTTTCTATTTCAGTGGTATTACAATGATACTGTATGTACCGTGATGAATGCATAAATGCAAATGATACAGTCTTCCCCATCCGTAATTTATCTTGATAATCACTTATCACATATTCGACATTACCGCACGTGACAAGTTAGATCCTGCGGTTTTGGACGCAGTCTGTTCTAAAGGCTTTGATCACGTCACCGGAACGCGATTATGTTGTCAATTCGACGTTCATTATTTAATTGATATTATAATGAAAAGTGTACAGTGTGTATGTGGTTACATAGAGTTTCAATATTATAAATGGATGCATAGAGGAGCGGATACATCATGAAGAAGTAAATATTGAACTAAAAATGTTAAAAAATATGATCCTTGAAATCTGTAGTAGACTAACTAGGTGAGTATCTCAACTTTACAGAAGATCACATGCAAATACTACTCTTAAACATTTTTTTTGAATATCATAATTATCAAAAATAACCGGGGTCAATTTTTATGATATTCAAAAATGTTTAGAATTCCTAATGTGTGGGTAACAAAAAATAAAATCGTAGATATTAAATACTACTGTTCTCAAGAAGTGTTGTGTTCCTTTAGTGAGGAAGATAGCCCGAGCTTTTGGGGATGGTCTGGGAAGGGTCGTAAAAGCGCTGCAGATTCCCCTGCTGTTGGGTCTATATGCTACAAGTAAACGTTTTCATCAGATGGGCTTGTGTTTGTAACTTTTGTAGTTTCATTATGTCTTAAGTTTGAAACGCAAAGCTAAAAACGTGATATTAAAATAACAAAAAATATCACTCTAAATTCGACGTTAATTCCAGTCCATCGAGATTTCAATCAACACGTCGGAATCTGTAATCGAAAAGTGAAGCTAACAAGATTTCAGTGTTGTGATCTCGAAGTTACTTTCCAACTACTGCTCAAACTTAGTTCAACCTAGATATGAGAGATTAGATAAGTCCTATTATCGCTGATTGACACAAGAATATACCAAAGTGACGAACAAATGACTTGCAAAACTATGTTAGCCTGGTAAAGTTTTGTAAGATATATATATATATATATACCTATATTAAATCACATGGCATTTCATTATTACAAATAATTGCTTTAAAAGACTAATAATAATTATGAGTAATTTCTCTTATTTTTCTTATAATTATATACTAATACAGAATATAGATATCAAATAATAATAATTACATAACAAATGTTCACGAGAAGTACTCTGAAGGTTTTGTGCGTAAACGACCGTATATTTTGATTGTGTTGGCTTAGAAGTTTGATTTTCACAGCTTCAAGGGACAGTAAACCTGAGTATTCGATATGAATTTGAAACTGAAATTATTATGAAATACTGAATATATTATATGAAATTGAACTGAAAGTTATAATAAATAAATAATGATAGACGCCACACACTCAACGGTCCTTACTAGGATTTATTCCCGTGTCAGTGGTCCGGAAATACACACAAATGTCCAGATCACGGCAAACATCTGTGTGTCTGGGATCGAAGCCGCAACCGCTAGCGCAACATCCGTAATGGAGCGCTGTGACTGTTGCGCTAACGTGTCAAATAATACACAATATCAAGATAACTTAAGAAGACTGAATATGTTAAGTGTATCTTTGTCTCAAGCAACAGTAAAGCTATGTCCCGTTTAAAATAACAAAAGCATAGTTCTGCTTACTAAACACAAAACAGACAGATAACATCTTTGTGGAAACTTTAAGATTAAGTGATATGTCAATTTCCGCAAATGCTCTAACCCTTAAACTTTTATTATTTTAGGGAATTTCAACTTTATTTCTATTGTATGTAGATTCAAAATTTGCTGCACTAATAAACATTGTTTGTTAACTTGTTCAGCTAAAATTTTCGTTTAGGATATTCCGTTAACGGGACAAAATTAAACTGTTCGACAATTTCGTTTTTAAGTTTTCTTTTATTATTTTATTTTATTCGATTAAATATATTATACGCGAATACAGGTGATTCCTGAAGATAATATTTATATAGGTATCTTATTTTTTTTTATTCTGAATTTTTATAAAATTTTAAGCAAAAAAGCTTTTCACTCACGGCTTCGCCCGTGTAAACTTCACGATTTTGTCGATTCCGTTTTCTCCCGTTAAAATTTAGCCTACGTCACTCAGTGGTAACGTAGTATTCTCGTGGTTTTTAACAATTTTTATACTAGTTCAATAGTTCTTGAGTTATCCATTACCAATAAACAGAAAATCAAATCTTTCCTGTTCATTACCAGCAAATAGGTTAGATTGATTTTTAGGTATAAACATTATTTGACAAATATTAATTAGTTTCACAATCAACGTTTTGTTAGTAAAAAAATTACAATGTATAATTTTCACAAGTTAACGAATCAAAAAAACAGGCTTAGTGGATATGTAATGAAATATCCTTGTAATAGGAAACAATTGGAAAATAACAGTTTATGATTAATGCATATGTCTATCAATAAACTGTAATAAGTAATATATAATGAATTCTCAAGTATATACGTAATAATAATTAAAAGGCATTTTATAAAAATTATTTTTCGTAAATATATATCGTGTTTCATTATTGTTAAGGAACGTCTCACATTTTCATTGCGGTGCAACTCTATAACGATTCACATCGTGTGATCCATGCTTAATTTATCGGTTATCGGTGTGAAGTATCTATATAAACTGTGAGTGCAATAGACAATCAGTGATGTGACAGAACGTTGGGTATATAAGACAGTGATTTGACATGTAAACTCTCTTTCCCATATTTCTTCTCGTCGTACGAAGTGTTTGCCTAAACAATGTAATCTTGCAATATAAAATAATTTAGTTTCTCAAATCTTTCATTTTCTCCAACTCTTCAAACAACAACTCAATAAAATACAAGCAACAAGCAATACAACGAAACATTTGGCGCCCGAACAGGGACTTCAAAACAAGATCCACGGAACACATGGCCGACGTCTTCTGCCGAGCAGTGATGCACCTCGCAGCATGATAAGATAAGTGCCCTATATTCATCCAAAACCAATCGATCCTAACCTTTTTCTAAATCAATCTTATTTTTAATAATTATGATTACCAATCCTAAATCCTAATCCATCCTAATCTCTTAAATTTATATTTCCATTTCTACTATTTCCATTTATATTTCAAAATAAACATTCCGCTATTGCAAATTTACAATGATTTTTGGTTTAATTTCTTAATTGCCGCACTACATTAAACAAACATGTGTTCTTATATTCAATTTTCTTGTTCGAATTTCTTCATTTAATACAAATTTACAATAATATTTTTCAACTTAACCTCTAAATTTCTTTCATCAATGCATTAAAATTAATATTTCACAATAACTTCTTATTCCAAATTTCTTTCATTAAGACATTAAATTTAATATTTTATAACAGTAGTTTTCAATTTACTTGCATATTATTTTTATTCTAAATTTACTAAATAAATTAAATTTAATGTTTTATATTACTAGTTTAACCGCTTCAGATTTTTATTTCTTTACTTCAAGGTGTCACACCTAATACAAATGTTTTCCATACATTAATACAAATGTTTATTCAATACTTCATTCAATTTAATTACATTTAACTTTTTATAAATTCCCTTACTTGATACAACATTAACTTCACAACATAATTCAATTCATTTCAAAAATTGATTCAATTCATTTCAAAAATTAATTCAATTCATTTCAAAATTAATTCAATTCTAAAGGCAATATTGAGCCTCAATCCTATTTATTGTGCGATGCTTAGACGATTTGGCCGACTATTTCAGCGTTGCGGTACATGAAGCGCACCAACGTGGTTGAGGCTTCTGCCATCTTGTCTTGCCGCTCCGCGCCGGTCTTCTATGTGTCGTCGATTGAGGAGCTTCAGCTAAGACATTTGCATCATTTTATTTTATTTTCTTTCTTTTTGAGGTGTCTTGTAATTAATTAACTTAAATTCAATTGTAGTTTATATTATTCTAGTTCATATTCACATTCAAATTCAAATAACTTTAGTATTAATCCAGTTCATATTCAAATTCAAATAACTTTAGTATTATTCACATTCATATACAAATAATATTAGTATTATTCTAGTTCATACAGTTTTCTATTTCAATAATTACAAAAAATATTTTCTATCTATATTTTTCACAATGTCCGAACCTTCAGTATCAACTATGAACAAAGAATCCGGGATAAAGGTTTTAATTGTAAAGCGCAGTTCTATAAAAGGACAAATTACTAAATTCAAAAACTATTTAGACAAGATTACAAGGCAATCTCAACTGACGGGTATCGAAGTCGCTGAGCTTTCACTGAAGCTCAGTCGCTTTGAGAATCTGTCCGCTAAATATGATGAGCTGCAAACTCAAATTGAACTAATAAATTCTGACAATTTAGACGAAGAGCTCGATGAGCGTGAACGCATTGAGCAAGATTTCATATTATGTACCGCGATGGCAAAAAATATCATTGAAGAACAAAATGAATTAAAGAATTTAGAACAGGATAAGAGACGCCGTGAGTCCTTATTCCAAGATGCTCAATGTGGTCGCGATCATAATAATGAAAATTATATAACCTTGCCGCAAATACAAATTGCAAAGTTTGATGGTTGGTTCTTCCGTTGGTTAGAATTTCGAGATACTTTTAATAATTTAGTTCACAACAATAGTCGCATTTCATTGATTCAAAAATTTCATTATTTAATTTCTTATTTGGAAGGCGATGCAGCTCGGGTAATTTCAAACATTGAGGTTTCCGCAGCCAACTATAATAGCGCTTATCAATTACTTTATGAACGTTACAATAACAAAAGATTACTTGTAAATTATCACATCAAATCATTATTCAATATTGAAAAAATAAACCGCGAATCGGACACTTCATTACGCTCTTTAGTCGATCATGTTTCAAAAAATTTACGCGCTTTGGCTAACCTAGGTCAACCTACTGATCACTGGGACACGTTAATTATACATTTGGTTTCATCTAAACTCGATACGCAAACACTTGTTAAATGGGAAGAGCAACGCAATAGTTTAGGTGAAATTCCTAGTTTAACCGAATTCAATAAATTTTTGATTGATAGGGCTTATGTTCTTGAATGTACGCGTCACAATAAGAATGATCAAGGTTCTAGTTTTCATAATAACATATCAACAAATAACAATAGCAAAATGCAACATTCAAGGCCTGTCAATTATCATCATAATCATTATAATCATCATAATCATCATATTAAGCGTGATCGACCAATTTCAAATTCATTTATTACTACTAATCAAAACGACAATAGCACTTTGTCTAGGTGTGTTGTCTGCAATCAAAATCATAGGATTTATGATTGCCAATTATTCAAATCAAAGTCCAGAAAGGACAAACTAAACGATATTTCAAAGTACAAATTATGTATTAATTGTTTAAGGCAGGGTCACTCTTTAGTCGAATGTCGATTAGGGCCATGCAAAATGTGTAAGAAACGACACAATACTCTATTGCATCCAGTTGACGCACCAAAGGTCAACAGTGCCTCTGGCGAGGTCTCTGAAACTATAGCAAACTTTTCAAACAAAAATTCAAATAAAGTTTTATTGACTACTGCCCAAGTATACATTTTGAATCCAATCACTAAAGAGCCTCTTAAGGTACGGGCTTTGTTGGATTCAGGCAGTCAGTCATCCTTCATTACAAAATCTCTTCAACAGAAACTTGCAATTCATTCAAATCCAATTTCTACAAATGTTATTGGTATCGGTCACTCAGATAACCAAACAAAGGAAAGCTGTGTGATCCAATTAAAATCCATTCACAACAATTATAAGACTAAATTAAATTGTCTTGTGCTTGATAGGCTGATTGGGAATCTG
Organism: Melitaea cinxia; assembly: GCF_905220565.1. NCBI lineage: Eukaryota > Metazoa > Arthropoda > Insecta > Lepidoptera > Nymphalidae > Melitaea > Melitaea cinxia. The sequence goes on from NC_059415.1 coordinate 8,830,335, forward strand.
CCTAAGGCACCTATAAATATACAACAATTAAACATACCATCGCACTTGCATTTAGCTGACCCCGATTTCAATCAGCCAGCTCCTATTGATATACTAATAGGAGCCGATCTTTTCTGGCAACTCTTAAAGAATGAACGTATTTCTTTAGGTGCAAACAAGCCTACATTACAATATTCCAGTTTCGGTTGGTTGATTGGTGGTCCTATTTCATATCAAGCTAAACAAGTAATTTGCAATCATTCAGTTATCAATGATAACCTCCCAAAGAAAAACAAAATTAACAATTTACTAACAAAATTTTGGGAGCTAGAGGAGCTTCCCCAAAAAACAATTTTAAGTGAAGCAGAATTAGCCTGTGAGAACCATTTTCGGTCTCACACTTCACGGCTTCCTTCTGGCAGGTTTAGTGTCAGGCTTCCACTACGCGATTCACCTGATTGTCTAGGTGACACATATAATTTGGCAAAAAGGCGATTGTTTAATCTAGAAAAACGTTTTAGAAAAAATATTTCATTGAAAACTCAATACATACAATTCATGAAAGAATACCAAAGTTTAGGCCATCTGTCGGAAGCTACAGTTGCTTTACCAGATCCCTCTTATTTTTTATGCCATCATGCTGTCTTTAAAACATCCAGCGAATCTACTAAACTTAGGGTCGTATTTGATGGTTCCGCTTCTTCTTCTTCTGGTTTCTCAATTAATGATAAAATAAATTTTGACTGGCCCGTTGGCGCAGTTTGTAGTGACCCTGCTTTCTGCTCCGAGGGTTGTGGGTTCGATTCCCACCCCGAGTCTGGGTGTAATATAAATATTTATTTATATATTTATATATGTATTATTTATAAGTATATTTATCGAAAAAAAAATATATGTAGCTGTATACCAGTCGGCTGTAACCTATAACACAAGCATTAAGTTGCTTACTTTAGGAACAGACGACCGTGTGTGTATTGTGTAAATATTTATTTATTTATTTATTTAATGATTTGCTAATGATTGGACCTAACATACAGGATTCTCTTTTCTCCATACTAATTCGAGCTAGAACATACAAATACCTGTTGACCGGAGATATCGAGAAAATGTATCGCCAAATAGAGGTCAATCCAGACGACAGAAATTTACAGCTGATTTTATGGAGAGAGGACGAGTCTTTACCAATCAAAACAATGCAGCTAAATACTGTCACTTACGGTACCGCAAGTGCCAGCTATTTAAGCACGCGATGTCTATGGCAGATAGGAGATGAATGCGACGATAGTCTTATCAAAAACATTATACAAAAGGATTTTTATGTCGATGACCTCATAACTGGTTCTAATGATATCGAAGAGCTAAATTATATCCAAAAATCAATTGCACAAGAATTAAATAAGGGTTGTTTTAAATTACGTAAATACAAAAGTAATCTGTGTTCTATTTTTGAGAATTGTAATCTAAATTTGCAAGAAAATTTTATGTTAAGTGAGGCTTCAAGTACTCTAGGCTTAGGTTGGAATCCAAATAATGACATGTTAAATTTTCCAATCAATATTCCTCCTTCAAGAAATACCATTACAAAGAGAAGCATCATGTCGGATGCATTTAAAATTTTTGACCCACTTGGTTTATTAAGCCCATACATCATGCAGCCAAAACTTATGTTACAAAAATTATGGAAGCTTAAATCCGATTGGGATCAACCAGTACCAATAGACATTGAAAACGCTTGGAGAGATTTTTCTAAAGATTTGCTATCAATTTCTAATTTTCAAATTCCTAGATTCGTTCTTATTGAGTCACCACAAATTATTGATATTCATTGTTTTAGTGATGCTTCATTGGTTGGCTATGGTGCTTGTGTCTATACTAGGGTTACGTCTTCAAATAATCGCATTGAAGTGAAGCTTCTGTGTTCAAAATCAAAGGTAGCCCCCTTAAAGCCTGTTTCAATTCCTCGATTGGAACTATGCGCCGCTTTACTTTCAAGTCGTTTAGGCAAGGCTGTTCTAAATTCTGTTAGATTCACTCCTAATTCTGTCACTTATTGGTCTGATTCTAGTGTTGTTCTGGGATGGCTCAGTAGTGACTCAACTAGGCTAAAAACCTTTGTGGCTAATAGAGTAGGGGAAATTCAGGAAAATACCAAATTATCTTCATGGCGCTATGTACCAACCGATCAGAATCCTGCTGATTTAATCTCACGAGCTACTACTTTAATTCAGTTGCAGAATTCAGATTTGTGGTGGCACGGACCAGCATTCTTGACAGAAGATCAGAATGAGTGGCCCGTATTAAAATCTTGTGACAACATCAATTTACCCGATGTAAAATTCACAGCCACAGTAGTGATCTCAGAGCCTATTATTGATTTTGAGCGGTTTTCTAACTTCAACAGATTACAAAGAACAATGGCATACGTCATTCGGTTTATAAACAATTTAAAAAATCGCAAGAATAGGCTCTCTGGTATATTAACTGTCGATGAACTAAATGAAGCTTTTAAATCATTATGTTTAATAGCTCAGCAACAAAGTTTTTCTGTAGAATACAAAATCTTACGTAATAATAAACAATTAAATTCTAAATCTAAAATTTTAAATTTATCACCTTATATTGACGAGGATAAGTTATTGCGAGTTGGCGGACGTCTAGATACTTCTAACTATTCCTATGATAAAATTCATCCAATACTTTTAGATTCATCACATCATTTGTGTAAATTATTATTCAGATATGAACATATTCGTAATATGCATGCCGGTCCTCAACTGCTGCTGGCTACAATTAGGCAAACAGTTTGGCCAATTAGGGGTAGACTATTAGCACGTTCTACCGTTCGTAATTGTGTGCGTTGTCGACGAGTGCAGGGTAATACATTGTTGCCAAAAATGGGGAAATTGCCTTCACAACGCATTACTCCTGACTTCCCTTTCAAGTCCGTTGGAACTGACATGGCCGGACCATTCTATATTGTAAATCGTAAAGGCCGCGGGGCCAGGTTGATGAAATGCTATCTTTGTTTATTTATTTGCCTTCGTTTTAAATGTTTACACTTAGAGGCCGTTAGTGACCTCTCTAAAGATGCCTTCATCATGACTTTGCATAGATTTGTTTCGCGCCGCGGTAAACCAGCTGAGATCTATTCTGATAACGGACGCAATTTTGTAGGAGCGGCAAGGGAGCTCAGTAAATTCACCGATACACAAAACATCGCGTTAACTGAATTTACAGCTCAGCAAAACATCAAATTTAACTTCACTCCATCTTACTCTCCTCACTTCGGCGGCATATGGGAGGCCGGTGTGAAATCGGCAAAGTATCATATCAAACGAGTCATGGGGAATTCACATTTAACTTTTGAAGAAATTCTAACTTTGTTTGCACAAGTGGAGGCTATTTTGAATAGTCGTCCCTTGTGCCCATTATCCACTTCCCCTGACGATTTCCTTTTCCTTTCCCCAGGGCACTTCTTGATCGGAAGACCACTAAATGCTCTGCCGGCTCGCGCCTTGGAGAATGAAAAGGAACCGCAATTGAAACGCTACGCACGTCTCGAGCAAATCAAACAACATTTCTGGCTGAGGTGGCAAAAGGAGTACATCTGCGAACTACAAATACGTACAAAATGGAAAACAAACAAGGCTAAACTAAAGGTTGGAGACTTGGTGCTCATAAGTGAAGATTCCCTGCCGCCGTTATGCTGGAGTACCGGACGAGTAACCAGGCTATTATATCCAGGGCCAGATGGGATTCCTCGTGTTGCTGATGTTCAAACCACGGTGGGTTGTTATCGCCGTCCTCTGGTTCGCCTCTGCCCGTTACTCGACGATGAAGACACAGAGTTGAAGAATCTGGATTCTTCAACGGGGGGAGTATGTTAAGGAACGTCTCACATTTTCATTGCGGTGCAACTCTATAACGATTCACATCGTGTGATCCATGCTTAATTTATCGGTTATCGGTGTGAAGTATCTATATAAACTGTGAGTGCAATAGACAATCAGTGATGTGACAGAACGTTGGGTATATAAGACAGTGATTTGACATGTAAACTCTCTTTCCCATATTTCTTCTCGTCGTACGAAGTGTTTGCCTAAACAATGTAATCTTGCAATATAAAATAATTTAGTTTCTCAAATCTTTCATTTTCTCCAACTCTTCAAACAACAACTCAATAAAATACAAGCAACAAGCAATACAACGAAACAATTATCATTTTTCTTACTTATTTTATGTAACAGATATCACAAATAATTTTACTGTTTAACATCTTTTCAAAATAATAAAAAAAAAAACACTACAATGATATATAAAAAAAAAGTGTGAAAGCTCAAAAATTTAATTTATTAATCTAAAATTTTAAATCTTAAAACATTATTATCACTGTACAAATTATTATTCTTTTTTTAAATTTCTAAAATGACCTATTTCATACAATAAAACGTATTACAGATTAATCACAAGTATAATTAAAGAAATTTTCTTGACTTAACTTATGACACATAATTTCAGTATTAGAAGCCTGAGGATGGTCACTGTAATCCCTATAAGGAGGCTGGAGACAATCGCCAAAGTAATCTCTTAAGCTTACGACTGACTCAGACATGTTCAGACTGACGGCGTTATTAAAGTTTTCGTATTCTGATAACTTTCCTAGTATAGGCCTAATGTCTCATATTTCTTTTTAGATTTTATTTCTTAAGAAACGATAAAAACACATGGTAAAAAAAAAATTAACAAACTTAGTAAATTAAATCGTATGATATACCTAACCAAAGCGGTGACGTTCTGCATCGCTTTTAGCTGTTAATACCGATACGAATGATGAGTTACAATATTATTATTTTCCTTACGTAATTTCAAATATGCGATAGTGTTAAAATAAAAATAAAAAATAAATTAAACGTGATATCAATCATTGTAAGAATCCACACCTGCACATGGTACCTACTGAATAAACTCTGTGCCTCCTGTGATGAGTGATAAGTCGAGCTATACCATTTTTGTGATTTTAACATTTGCATTATCAGATAGGAAAAAAAACAGATTTTTTGGTCTAATTTCCGTTAAAAATGGATATTTATCAAGTTGTAAATTATGCGAATAGGAGAGTGGTATCAATATATATATATATATATATATATATATATATATATAAAAAGAAGATACTCGAATTGAACCTTGTTTTTACTCTCATGTAAAATTATGATTTACGACTTGTACTACTTGTCACAGGAGGCACAGAACTAATGACTAACACTATAAAATATCTTCGATGATATACTTACCCCAGCAGCATTCTATGAATATTGAACTTGGATGGTTATGATTTACGACTTGTACTACTTGTCACAGGAGGCACAGAACTAATGACTAACACTATAAAATATCTTCGATGATATACTTACCCCAGCAGCATTCTATGAATATTGAACTTGGATGGTAGGTATGAAGTTACAAACAACGAATCACATGTTTTATTATTGTTTGATATGTGTAAAAATAAAGCAAAAAGAATAAGATATATTTTATTCACACCGCACTGAAATTGTAATCCTACAAAACTTGTATGTCAGCTCCAACAGATACCTGGTGTTACTTATTGTCTCCACAAAACATACTTGTATTATTATTGCTAGTCAAAGCTATTGCTAAGATATTTTTGTAGGCGCGTACATATATACATATATGCATATATCCTACTTAATATTGTAAAGAGAATAATAGTTCTTAGTCTTTTGGAGATGAATCATTAGAAATGTTTGTAAGTTGATTAGTTTCGCTTATCATACTTGCAAAAATTTTTAATTTGAGTAATAATTAATTGCAATAAATGTTGGCGCAGTTAATACTTACTAAAGATGGGTGTTGAATAAGGTATATTACTAATAATATTACTTTATATTTTACTTTAAATTAATTTCGCTCTTGTGATGTAAGTTACTCTTTTCGATTAGTATTGCTGAGACGAATTCCCCTCGAGTGCAGTACGTGGAAAATTTCCGCAAATCGTTTACGGGTATTATCGATAGTGGCCAGCTTAAATTTGCCCTGAATACTAAGTTTTCCCTTGAGGATTTGCTATTGTTTTGTATGTTCTCTCTGAAAAATTGACACTGGCGGGGAAATTGGATACGTGAAATTTATAGATATGTCAAACTAAGTAGGAAATATGTAATTTTAGAGCTTAATATAATACAAAAAATCCTTGTTTTGGTTTGACGCCATGTTTGCGCCATGGTTACAGCTATGGATTGTACCTGTTGCGTTGGCAGTTGCGGGTGCGATCCCCGCACATGACAAACATTTGTATTGGCCATAGAGGTGTTTGCTGTGGTCTGTGTGTTTGTACAGTCCTTGTGGGTCTCCCCACCGTGCCACGGAGAGCACGTTAAGCCGTCGGTCCCGGTTATTATCATGCACACCTGATAGCGATCGTTACTCGTAGTAGGAAATATATCCGCCAACATGTATTGGAGCAGCGTGGTGAATTAAGCTCTGATCCTTCTCCTACATGGGAAAAGAGGCGTATGTCCAGTAGTAGGATATTACAGGCTGAAACGATTGTTTTGGTTTACAAACACCCAAAAAAATTATACCGAATCAATTCGTCCATAGGTATACAGAAAAGTGTCTAAAGAAAATATTTTTTCTTGACGATGATAATTACTACATTACTAAATTTAATAAAATTTACAGGTTCCATAGCAGATAGGGAGATAGGTAGGTAAAGAAAGGTATGCTTGAAATAGTACACACAATGTTAAGGCATTTAATAGTGGTTTTCCCTTAAAAAGAGAAAATAGTTACAATCCAGTTAGCGAAGCATTTGTTGTTTTTTTACACTATCAAATGTATTCTAACCTATTTAGGTTACTATTTATGTACAACACTTTTTTTGTACAATATACGATACTTGAAATTTTAAGTCGTTTATTTGTGGCATGTATACATAAATAGATACATACAAATATGATTCTGGTCAATTCGTCTTGACATTGGTTAACGATTAAACAAATAAATAAACGTCTCACACTTAACGAGTCCCAGTGGGATTTTCTCCAATGTCCGGAGGTCCGGAAAAATACTCAATATACAGGCACAAAGGCTCAGACCACAACAAACATCTATATGTCCTATACAAATCTTTATTATTTGCGGGGATCGAACGCGCGATCGCTAGCGCAACAGCCAGTACTGTGACCGCTGCGTCAACGTTAAATCATAGTAAATTTTGTTAATTTAAGGTATAATACATTAAATTAATTTAATTTCGTCTTAATCTGAACAAACTTCAATTTTGATACAATTGCACGTATTATTAATATTAATAATAACAATACAATTACAAGAGAACTTAATAGGATCAGTACTAAGTCTATAGCATAGTACTCTGTCCAGTGCATATTAGCTGCTGGTGAGCGTAGGTGTGCAGCTCCCTTGTGTCGGAGCACGTGCTCTGTCCACCACACCGCTCGTTCTAATGGCGTCTGAGGCTGATCACGCATAATATTTCTTAGCTTGACGACATTGCGACGATAACTGGAAATGTAATACAAAATTTGGGAGGCTGAGCGTATTTAAAAGCATAGAAAAAGGTCAAAAATGAAATATCATAACATGAGACTAGTTGTCATAATATGCGATTCCATAAATAATAACGATAAACATTTTGGTGTAGCGACGGAAAAAGTTGCCGTAAATATCGATGTTTTCCTCTCATTAACTAGAATCTAGTTTTTAGTGGATATATTATTCATTGTTCATGTAGGGATTTTGACATAAGTCTTCGCTAGAGGAGGAACAAGAGCAGTGGTACTGGAACTTGACTATAAAATTGAGAGTCCTCTTTATCTTTTTTATAAGGTCCCCTCGGGAAGGATATTCGTCCTAAGGGTTTCCTTGATTAGAACGCTGACTGCATTGCCGTCCTCAAATATTTCTATTGCTTAATTACATCAAGAAACAATTCTGATTACATTAGGTATAGTAAACATGATTATGCTGCTTACCTTTCATTATTGACTACACTTTCTATAGCATCTTTTAGTTGTTCCCCCGTAAGTGTTTCGATACTAAGTTTGACACCAATATTATGTCTAACATATTGTTCAGTGTTAAACCATTGGTCGCCGAGCATCGGAACACCGACAAGAGGTACGCCAGCTGTTATAGCCTCGTCAGTCGATTGTAGACCGCCTTGAGTTATGAATAATTTGATCTTGGGGTGTTCTGAAATGTAGTTAACGGTTGAGTTTTTTATCAAACAATAGCAAAACCTTCAAATTCGTATTTATTAGGGATAACTCAAAAACTAATCGTCAGATAATGTCAAATAAGACCACACGACAAGCACTATCTGATGGAAAAAAATAGTAATTATAATTGTGTTTGCTCGTAAACGTAAAAAACCGACTTCAATTAAATCGACAAGGAATACCATGTAGGGAGACAAAAAATAGTAAAGTAATTACGTATAATTGTATATAACTCAAAAAGTACTCGTCAAATGTTGATCAAATTTAAATGGGACTTGTTTTAAATTTGAACGGATTGCTTGAAAACACATAAAAAATACAGTCGCTTGCTTTGAAACACAAATAAAAAATACAGTCGAATTAAGAACCTACTCTCTCTTTTTTGTATTTTTATTAAGTCATTATTTTTGTACATTTTGAAAAGAATTTATTCTATGTCCCAATTATTTCTTAAAGAAAGGTAATAATTTGTCGAAATAAAAAATATATCTAAACGTATATATTTATTTTTACATAGTAAATTTATTTGGATTTACGTAAGTATATATCTTTATATAGTAAAGAATGTGTAATATGTCGGCGCGAGAAATTCTCCGATACCAAAAACACATTTCTACGAGTTTGTTCTACTTTATTTTATAGATTGTATCGTATAATATACTTTTATCAACATTACAATTAAGCCTGTAATATCCCACTGCTGGGTATAAGCCTTTTCCCCCATGTGGGAGAAGGATCAGAGCTTATACCACCACGCTGCGCCAGGGGCTGAGGGTTAGGTGGCGAATGCTAGCATGACCCCATCTTGTCCCACTCAGGCGGACGTCTGCTCACACGTGGTGGTTTTTTAGTCAGTAGGAGTCTGACATAACACCCGCGCTGGAGGGTATCCATGATGGATTTTCTTCACGTAAAAAAGGGGCTGAGGGTTGGTATATTCCCTACCATGAGTAACGATCGCTATATCGATATAGGGTTATATGATAACAACCGGAACCGACGGCTTAACGTGCTCTACGAGGCACGGTGGGGAGACACACAACGACTGCACAAACATCCAGACGACGGCAAACATCTGTTGGCCAGTAAAAATGTTTGTCATGTGCGGCGATCGAGCCCGCAACCGTCAGCGCAACAGTCACAAACCAGTGCTGGGACCGTTGCGCCAACGCGTCGTCAATATTAAGTGTATATATTGATAAAAGTGTCTTAAAATTAAAGTTATTGTTTGTATTGAAAATAGTTTTATCACGAAACGAATTATCATAATTTATAGCACGAGCATGATTATATTGAAGATAGTGACGTCATATTGCTGATCCATTTCTAGCTAAACCGGAGAACTTCTTAACCCCATTTTTTTCCTGATTTAATTTAATTTTCTTTTACATAAACCTTGACCTCAAACTATCTAACCTAACCTAACTCTTTTATACAAAACCCGACAGTGACATTCACAAAAAAAGAATTATTCCATTTTTGTGTAGTTTGGAAGTTATGCGTATACATTTGTACATTTCGGATATTCATTTTATTTATATACATTATAGTTACATCAAATAAGTACATAAAATAAATCCACTTTAGAACAATATTACTGCTATGCAGTTAATTGATTGCAATTCAGATGACTAATGCACAAAGTTTTACTTACTCAGTAAATCGGATTGCGGAAACCATTTAGATATTTTGACGTTTTTGGGACGTCCTGGAATTTCATCCTGATCCCATTTCCATAAAATATCGTATGGTAGCTCGGAAAACACTTTTATAAATATTTGCACCTTTTCCTTTGGTAGCAACGATGGTTTTACGTTTGTACCAAAACTCATGTAAATTACACCATTTTTAGAGGAGTCGAGGTCAGATTTGAGATCCTGTAAAATCGTAATTTTATATCACATTTATTTTCAGAATTAGTTTGTTGAATTTGAGCAACTTAAGGAAATATTTTGCAAAATACTAACAAAGTCAATCGTGAATAAAAATTACCAGGTTCGTATCATCTAATATTTTTAAAGTTTTAAGTTTATGTTTTTTTTAAGTTTTAATTATTCTTTGTTTAAGTTGCTTGGAACGTTGTTTTTGTTTGATACCGGAGAGGGGCGTTAGTGCTACAACACAGTTTTTTTAAATATACATTTGTACGTTAGTGACAATGCTGTACCATATTATTTATTCTAAATATTTTTATTTATTTATAATTTTAATTTATTTTTCCTTACGTTAATGTACTTTATATACCTTACATTTCCTACGTTTCCTTTGTGATAAAATTTACTTATTGCACATTGGAATTAACTGTTACCTAGAGCGCCCTGAATACGTAGTAGTATCGATTTCCGGTTCATTATAATTTTGAGAAGTTATAAAATTAGTTTTGAATTATTATACTAAATATTTCAAACTAATTGTTTTACTTAAAGGTGCTTAAATATTTATTTGTATTTTACATTGATGGTTAACGTTGATGCAGATCTAAATTACATTTTTTATTAGTTATTGCAACATTATACCCATATTTTAATCTTATTTTGTTATTACTATTTAAGCTAGCTTAAATCTTAGAAGCAGAATATAATCTAGGATAAAATTAATTCCGAGATTTGAAGCTTTAGATTATTTGCTGACTAAGAGTTTCAAATTTACCTTCGGCAATTCCTTAGCGGCGTTTTGATGTAATCCTCCTAAATAAATCGTGTTCGGTGGTACGGGACGATTGTAATCCCACACAGGATGAACGTTTAGGAATAACATTTCTATGTTTTTCTTTAATTCTGAAATGCTAGGAATACGCTCACCAAAAATTTGCTGCAACATTTTATTTTCAGATTCTTCCAAACTTGCAAATACATATTCTGCATCAAACTGGTTATATAGCTCTGATATCTTTTCCCAAAAAGTAAGATTATTTAGTCGTTGGCGAGTTATTATAGGATATAGAAGAGGGTTCGTTGCAGCTCCTGTCTTACCAAACGTTTCGTATAAACCACCAAAGGAGCTGAATTCAATAACAGGCGCTTTGTACAAGTAAGAAAATCCTAAAGCTGGTCTCACGCATGATTCAACAAATAATAGATCGAACGACTTATTTTTATCATGTATTAGACTCTGAACTTCTACTGACTTCAACTGCTCCTCGAAAACTCCGTTTAGTAGTGTAAAAATGAATTTAATTTGTTTTTGTGCATCGTCCTCTTTTCCTTTTTCCGTAGCCAGAAAGTTTTTCCACAAACCGTATGACAAGTCGTGCACATCTATTTCCGTTAGGTTTCCAGGACTCTTTCCTTTCGGGAATACTGGATCAGTAGTTATCACAGTCACATCGTGGCCCCTCCTCGCTAACTCTAGTATTAAAGGACGAAACACTATTTGATGACTAATTGAAGGAGTCGGAAAAACTGCTAATATCCTTGCACACTCACATTTACTCACCACGAAAAATAAAAATAGCGTTAAAACCTTTGACATATTTGCTTCGTCCCTGTTAACTGATAAATAAAACTACCTTCATTGCTTTTTAAACGTTTCCTATTCACACAGCGTTTAAACCGGCGACATATAATTATTACAATAGTAATTTTCTTGGATGATATACAGAAATTATAAAGATTGAAAATTGAAATAACCTTGATTTATAACTGGTAATGTACTTTATGATAGATGTATATTTTTCTAAAAAAATGTTTGTTTTTATAAGAACAGTTACTGTTGATGTGTTCTCGCGAAGCAAGTGTAAATAGTTTTAATCAAAACGAATACGCGTCAAACATCGTCCACGTGTTTCAACTACAACAACTTCATATATTATTCATAATTACCCTCAGCATACATTACTCAACTACAAGTAATTTATTGTTTGTTTATTATAATAATATATGAAGATTTTATTATATACATATTCTACCTGACTTGGCGAGTTTTGTAATACTAATTATTATTATTTTTTATTACAAAATAATTTTTAATTTTTTTTTTGAGTTGACGACCGTTGGCGCAGCTGTCACAGCACTAGTTTGTGGCTGTTGCGGGTTCGATTCCCACACGTTGCAAGCATTTGTATTGACCATATAGATGTTTGCCGGTTATGGGCGTTTGTTTTTGTGTTGGTATTGTTTGTTTTCGGACCCACGACACAGTAGTCTAACTGGAGGCCGTTGAGTGGGAGACGCTTATTTATTTTTAATTTTTTGTCATATATGACCTAAAAAAACCAACACAATTAAAAAAATATGTAATTCGATGAAGGCCTTCGGAAGTTATGTGCGTACGTAGAATATTATATATTTAGCAATTTTTTTTTTTTTTTTTTATATAGAAACATTGATGTTTTGTATTTTCGAGATAAAATTCTTAAGGAAAATATTATAAAAGAACTGTCACGTGGAAATCTTTAACGCGAGGAAATCGTGAGGAAGTTTATACCTACGTACTTCCTTACGTAAACGACGACTTTTCTACAGTAAGTTATATGAGATATATTTTTATCTTTCTAAAGAAGGTCAAAAATAACAAAATAATAAGAATAAGAATGTATTATGCTATCTATTTGGAAAATCAAAAAGCAATAAAAAATCGATTAACATTAACATCTCGGCCTAATAATGGTTGCAGTAATACCCAGTGCGTGACAATGCTGTCATTGAAGTTGAAGCAGTAAAGAGAAGGAGTGGAGAGTCCAAACCTTTTAAACAATTATTTAAAAAAAGGGTGTGGGTCAGCTCCAACGCACGACTTACTCCTTCAGGTCGACTGCCTACATGGGCACAAAAAGGGCTTACTAGTCCAAGAAAAAGATTAATACCGATCAAATGGTAAATAAACGAATCTAATGACGCCATCTATCGATGATACGTTACGACGAGATGACGTTATTAGAAAACGTCGTTACGCCTTTAGACTTTACGCGCTAGATGGCGTTACGAGAAACGTAACGAGGTCATTTGTTCGGTAGATTGTACTCCCCATATTTTTAAGGAGTAACTCCAAAAAAATTAAATATGTATAAAATTCAAATCTTTAGTAAAAAATATTGTTATATCCATATACAGGTGCACACAAGCGAGAGCTATTTAATTAAAACTATAGGATAATATTCATGTAATATTTTTTATAGATTAAATTAATTAAACTATTTGTTTTAGTTTGTACGATCCGCGCCGTTTAATTTTACTGATTACTATTTATACGTTTTATAGCACAATGTCTACAGAACGGCCGACAGGCAAGCATTTTTTTATTGGCCTCTCTATATTTATATTTAAAAATTACGGCAATCGAATTTTTACTTAAATATTAATATTTGTACAAAATAGCATACAGCTTCGCTACGATAGCAAATACAAAAACAGACAGATCGAAATTCTAAAAGTAATTGCCTATTCCGGATCTCGTTGATATGTCGCCTTTTCTTAAAATCTCTCATGAACAGACATCAACCAATTACAATTTCATTATATTACATATAATAAGAAATCGTACAATCATTACACGACATTGTCATGATTATATCATACTCATATCACGCCTATCGCAATTTTATAATATTTACGATCCAATAACAAGGTTACCCGCGCTTTCACCCGCATTAATTTAAAGAAGAACGTACTAAAATATTATATAGTCTATAGCCTTCCTTGGTAAATGGACTATCTAAAAAAATAATATTTTTTCAATTCGAACAAGTAGTTCGTGGGAAAAGCGTGTTCAAACTAACAAACAACCAAACTCAAACTCAACTGAACCTCAGCTTTATAATATTTGTACATATAGATGTATATTATAAGTTGTATATATAGTTGTGTTGTATAGATCATTACAGCCTATACAGTCCACTGCTGGACATAGGCCTCCACAAGTTGACGCCAAAAATAACGTGAACTCATGTGTTTTGCCCATAGTCACCACGCTGGACAGGCGGGTTGGTGACCGCAGTACTGGCTTTGTCGCACCGAAGACGCTGCTGCCCGTCTTCGGCCTGTGTATTTCAAAGCCAGCAGTTGGATGGTTATCCCACCATCGGTCGGCTTCTTAAGTTCCAAGGTGGTTGTGGAACCTTGTTATCCCTTAGTCGCCTCTTACGACACCCACGGGAAGAGAGGGGGTGGCTAAATTCTTTAGTGCCGTAGCCACACAGCACGTTGTATAGATGATACTATTCAATTCACAAATATTTTGTAACTATGGAGTTAGATCGATCGATTCAGCCTGCAACACTCACTGCTGGACATAGGCATCTTTCTCCATGTAGAAAGATTTGAGCTTAATCCATCACACTGCGCCACTGGGGATTCAAAATCAAAATCAAAAACAGCTTTATTCAAATAGGCTCCAAGAGCACTTTCGAATCGTCATTTTACAAATTAAAACTTTAAAAATAAATTAAATTTGTAGTTGTTGAGTTGATTGGCGGGTATATTCACTATTATGAGTAACGATTGCTGTCAGGTATTTATGATAATAATCACTCCGGTTAGTTAGTAGGTACTAACTATAAACTCCATATATACTATGTTAGTAACTACTAAAGAAAACAAAGGAACACAAACCAAAGGAATTTAGCACGTGGTTTGATGCCGACGATGTTCATCTGTTATATTGTATTGTATTTATTTTTTTCTGCAATACATATTTAGTTTTTTTGACAGCTTCAACGGTTTTCTTTTAATATTTGTTTTCAGTGGTCGCAAGTAAGATGAGTAGAACACAGCAGAAAATATCTTGATTAGAATCTGGAGCTGAGGAAGTATGTCAACATCACATAATATCATATCTAAATAATATTGCTCTTAAGTTGTATTCTTATGTGGATTAAGGTTGCCAGAGTACATGGAGAGTCGGGAATAGGCTGGTAACACACTAGCAACGCAGGGGCATTGCTTGCAAGCGTGTGTTGCAAGCGTGCATAAGCTACGGTATCCATTAACCATCGGGCGGAGCGTTCACTTGCTTACCACGTTTTTTACGTACATACATTAAAGAGATTAATTTTTATATATACACATTAAAGTAATTCCAACTAAGTACGTAAAATAAATTTACATATTAGATAATTATCACTACATTACACTATCACGCACTTATTTGTTCGCACAACACTGTGACATGGCCTTGAGATCTGATTAATCCGATTTGTTGTTTGTTCGATTACTAAAACCAAACCAAATTATATATCGATATCCACCTCAACATATTTTTTTATACACTTTTTATAACAAAATATACATAAATTGCCTTTTTGTTATAAATATAATACAAATACACTTTTAGATAATCACGTTACGTGATGTCATTAAATACAATGAATATACCGTTTTTTTATACGTCATAATTATAAGGCATATTGCATGCTGAAACATAAGTTAGAAGATTAAATTATGTTGTTCTTTATCTGATAACGCTTACGCACACGCTTCAGGCTACAGCAGTCCACTGCTGGACATAGATTTCCTTAAGTCCGACATCCGTTTTTCAAGTGGGACGCCCTCAGGCCCACAGGACCGACGAATAAGATTGTCATCGGAGTGTTGATTGATAAGTTAAGAAACAACATCACTAAATTTACTAATCACTGTTTCGATGATAGCTGCTCAGAAACGGTTCGATTTAGTTTTATATATTCAACAATGGATGCCATATAAAAATGTCAACATACTGTACACTTAAACCTTTCTAATAAGTCACTTTGTCTAAGGGCAAAAACCGCGAAAAGGCAGAGAGACGGGGTACAGCACTTTGTTAACCGACCTTAAAAAAGAAGGATGTTCTCAATTCGACTGTATTTTTTTATGTGTTTTACCTCAGAACTTTTTACTGGACGGACCAAATTCGATGACTATTTTTTAATCTAAAGGTGGTGCTTGTCGTTTAGGCTATTTAAGTTTGAAACATTGCATTATGTCATGTCATATTCGCTCTACTCTATAATTAATTGCACTGAATCACAGTATGCGTTGAACATTATTGTTTTTATACTAATGATACAGCACAAACTACCTATCATTACACATAATTGGCTATAGTTCACCGTAGAAGTCATTAGCTATTGTATATCTAATAACCTATCCTTTATTTTACACAGAAAAAATAATAATTATTGTGGTTGTGCTGTTATCTTTATCATTACATAGTATATAACAAAGTCACTTCTTGCTGTCTGTATGCTTAGATCTTTAAAACTACGCATCGCATTTTGATGCGGCTTACTTTAGTAAATAGAGTAATTCCAAAGGAAGGTTTATATGTATAATACATGCATGATATAGTCGTAAAACACTGATAGTTTTTGTAGCCGTGCGAAGCCGAGGCGGGTCGCTTGTAATATATACATTATTGTCAGCGACTGCGACCCCATCTCTTTTGGGATATTATAGGAGTTGAAACCCCACTAGCTGTATTATATGTTATTCCGTTAATTTTGACGTACTCGTAATTAACGAGTACATATTAGTAGTAAAATAGAAATAGTTTTTAAAAATAAACAAACGCTATGGTGTGCCATGTACCCGTCTTAACATTGGCATTTAGCGAGCTCGATTTCCACTCGCGATGAATTTTTGCATTTGTACAAATATTTCTTTCAGGTTTGGTCATCTACCCTTGTGGGTCTCCCCATCGTGCCTCGGAGAACACGTTAAGCCGTCGCTCTCAGTTGTTAAAAAAGGATGAGGTTTTCAATTTAACTGTATTTTTTGCGTGTGTATTACCTCATATTTTTTTACTGGGTAGAACGATTTCAATTATTCTTTTTTTTAATTGAAAGGTGATACTTGTCATGTGATCCTATTTAAATTTGATCCAGATCAAGCGAGGACTATGGCTATTTTTTTGTCTGCATATGTTGTAATGCTGATTTAAATTACATAACAAATAGCAAATAGCTAAATCGCGTTTACACAATATATTCTATAATTTCAGTTCCATTATTCCTATATCTAGCTGAAATATACTTCAAATTCGAATTTCAAAATTATTTTTGTGTTGAATGACTTCCATTTACTTATAGGCTATGTAATTTTTTAGGACGTTTTTATTTTAAAATTAATGCGGATAAAACCGCGCGTTACAGCTAGTTTTAAATAATTTACTATATACCTGACACTAGGATAATGTTTTAACGTATTTTTCAAAGAAACATTTTTATATTTTTGAAGTAAACTTACACTGCCATACACACTGCAAACAATGCACAAACACAAGTACTAGGATAGCATAAACGCTGACAGGTCACGTCCAATACACGCGTATACTGAGGAGACACACCTGATACCAAGATAAAATGTACTAGTAAGATTGGATAGAATACAAATATTGTAAACGGGAATTTCTATTTTCATTTTTTTTTTTTTTCGCTAATGGAGGTAGTTTTCGCTTATTGTAATCTCTATTAGTAATATTGTAAAGAGGAAAGATTTGATTGTTTGTTTGTTTGCATTGAATAGACTCCGAAACTACTGAACCGATTTGAAAAATTATTTCACTGTTGAGAAGCTACACTATTTGCGGGTGACATAGACTATATTATAGTTTCAAAAAATTAGGGATTTTTTTTTTGAAATTTTACTATGACATTTTTCACAATTGGAATCATAAAAGAAATGTAGTGGCGTCAAAATTTTACAAAAGCAGTGAAACGGTTACTGCCTTTTATCTAACCTAACCTAACCACCACAGAAATTTGGCAAACGCGAGGCAGTACAAATAATGTTTCTACAGTTTCGAGCGAGTGAAGCCACAAGTGAAAACTAGCTAAAAATAAAAAATAAAAACTCGTTCACAAATCGACTTAAAAAGTTTTTTTTTTATTCATAAAAATGTTTCTATAACTTTTCTTATCTTGAAGAGTTACCTTTCCTAAGGTTTACTTTGAATAGAATAACAGGCTTTCGAAGTTACTAACTTTGTGATTTAATATAATAATTTTTCTTTGGTTCTTATACTTTTATATATGGAAAAGACTAGGGTACGCATTTTCAATTCCAAGTAATTTAAGATAAAATTAGTTACAGTGATAGTAATTTAGGCTGTAGAGTTGATTTCTCAAAAATGAAAGCAAAATAACTAAAGTTATTTCATACAGTAATTTTTTGTAATCACAGCTGAGCAGCTGGTAGGTAAATAACAAGCTTACTAAGCAACTTAGCTTGCAGAAGCGTCATTTCTTTGACGCGCGGTGAAGCATTGACCGAAACTGACCACACAACAATTTATAGTGTCATTGAATTTCCTCTGAGAGATCAACTACATAGATATTTTTTAATTTGTTCGAATCGGTGTTGCAAAAATGTTGAGAAGTGTGTATTTCATGTGCCCTGGTACATTTCAATAGTCATTATGCCGCTTGACCTCCTGCTTCACCGTTATTTTGTGAGGTAGTTTCCGATACTGAAAATATAGTTGAAGACTGATATAGACTGTTACTCCTCTGGAAAATTTACTTTGTAGATTCTAACTCCAACTATTAATTTAGTGAGAAGTTCAATGGTGAAATAGCTACATAAACTACATTTTCAAAGGTAAATGTTTAATATATCTGTTAGTATACGATAGAGTATACTCGTTCGAATTTCACTACCAATTTCGTAATATCCAAAAGAAAATATCTACAAAAAAATTGACTCACATAATATGTCACAAGGAAATGTCATCACATACGTCGTTAAATATAATTGGTTTTCTGTCATCTCAACGCCGATATTTGTTAGTTGTTAGTCTAGTCTTGACATTTAACAAAATAACATGCGTAGACTAATACATAATACTCGAAGAAGATATCATCATTGTAATAAGTAAAAAAGAAACTGAAACTAATCGTATATATTTATTTATGTATAACTAACTAACTCAACTGGCTCAGTGACCCGAAGTGAGTCTTGGCCTCCGAAACAAGATTTCTCCACTTTGCACGATCTTGCGCGATTTCCCGCCAATTATTAGCTTGGATCTCACTCAAGTCTGCTTCAACCATGTCCCTCCAGCGGTACCTGGGGCGACCCACCGGTCTACGTCCAGTTGGTCGACCCAGATACGCTCTCTTAACTGCTCGATCCTCCCCCATACGTTCGACATGACCGAGCCACCGCAACCGATGGGATTTGGTAACTCCAATGATGTTTGGCTCTGACACCAGGTTTGCAATTTCAGCATTGGTTTTTATTCGCCAGCTGCCATCTTGCCCTTTAGATGGTCCTAGGATCTTACGGTAAATTTTCCTTTCCGTAACCAGAAGCCTGTTCTCCTCTCTGAGCGTAAGTGTCCAAGCCTCACAACCGTACATTAGGATTGGACGAATGATGGTTTTGTAAATTGTGATCTTTGTCTTCCTACTAAGAAGCTTGGACACCAAGACCTTGTGCAGGGCTGCACTGCACCTCAAGGTGTTTTGTATACGGATCTGTATTTCTTCGTCACGTGTATTCGTATCGGTTACAGTGCAGCCAAGATACTTAAATTTCGACACTCCCTTGTATGTGGTACTTCCAACATGGAGGTCTTGTCTTGCTTCGCGAATGTTCCTATATCGCTTCATGTGGAAGTACTCGGTCTTGTCATGGTTGATCAAGAGACCAACCTTTTTTGCCTGCTCTTCGAGTGTCATAGCGGCTAAAGCAACATCGTTAATGTGCTCCCCCAACGAATAAATAGCGATTTTTTTTATAAAGATAGGATTAGAAATGAGACTATCCGCGAGAGAACGAAAGTAACCGACATAGTCCACAGAATTAGTGGTCTGGGTGTTTGTGCAGTCCTTGTGGGTCCCCACCATGCCTCGGAGAGCACGTTAATCCGTCGGTCCCGGTTGTTATCATGTACACCTGATAGCGATCGTTACTCATAGTAGGGAATATATCCGCCAACCCGCATTGGAGCAGCCTGGTGGATTAAGCTGTGATCCTTCTCCTACATGGGGAAAGAGGCCTATGCGCCCAGTAGTGGGATATTACAGGCTGAAGCGTTTGTATATAAATTAAGTAGATAAGTCCGTTAAAAATAATCTCGTTTCAATTAATAAACATAAATAACATTTTATATAATAGTATTTAGTAATTACAAATGTCCATTCATCATTATTTATTGATGGATCACAAACATTTGTACATACATTAGCCGATGAGTGGCGTTTGTGCGACCGCATTGAATCATGACTTTTCATTGTTTATACTACTTGTTTTAAAATCAAATATCATTTATCTCTAACGCAACTGTGTAGTATGTTTTACGTGATACTATGTAAATAGAACATTATTTGTTGAAACTTATGTACGCGCTTAACTTCCGAACGAAAGCAGCAAATTAGACAATTCTTTTTTTTTGTGATCGTTATTGCCAGGATAAGATTTGTATAAAGTAATTTAACATAAATATCGTATATCTATACATGTAATAAAACTGTAGAAGTCGAATTTCTGTCCAATGGAAAAAAAATCTAAAAACCGAGTCAGGGGGATGTAAGAAGAAAAATACAGGTAATTTAGATTGGATTAAATTTTTTTGTTTGTCTGTTTGTTCATCTGTTTGTACGGGATAATCTTTAAAACAAATGGACCTTATTGGTATCTTATGGGTTAATATATGGGATACTTTTGATCGCTAAAAATTAAGGATTTTCCGTAGGATAGTTACATTGAAGGAATAATAAATACCACGTGGACCAAGTTGCGGACATCAGCTAGTCTTCGAAAAGAAATGGCCCTAGGAAGATCTAAGAGTCAGCTGCTTTAAATACTTTTAAATATACAAACATAAATATATATAATAAGACTATGGGCAAAAATTTTCGGGCTCCGTCCCCTTCTACCGATTCACTTGGCAATGTTAATATCATTCCAAAGTATTCACTATTTAAAATCCTTGTCTTATAACGATAAGCATTATCTTGAAAAAAAAAACATCAAAATCGGTACACAAGGTAAAATATTATGATGTACATATTACGATGTATTATGACGTACACATAAAAATAAATACAGTAGAATAGAGAGTCGCCTCTGTTTTAAATGCGCTCAGATATTAAAGTTATACTCATTTCTATTATATAATCTGATCGACTCGTCTCGTAAGATGTGTTGATTTACCTAATACTGTTCCTAGGTCAAGAAAATGTCCAGAAAAATCAAAAACATTTAACGTTAAATAGAAAATGAATGCCTCGTTTCATTGTTTACTTTATTGTTATTGTAATTTAACGAGGAAATGCTTTTTGCTTTTCTTCGTTCTGTGATTTTGTTTAAATTGTAAACATAATAAAATACTTCTTTATGCATACAAATCGATGCTAAGATGCAAAAAAGTTTAGAAGGTGAGGATTTTCCGCTTATTTCATGTTTTAGGCGCGCGCGTGCGAGCGTGGGTGCGTGCGTGTCTGCGTGCGTGCGTGCGTGCGCACGTGCTTCCGTGCGTGTGCATGTGTGCGCGCGCGTGTGTGTGTGTGTGTGTGTGTGCGTGTGTGTGTGTGTGTGTGTGTGTTGTTTTAAGGTAGATATTTGTCAAGAATAATAAAGTGAGGTATTTGTCAAGAATAATTTTATACAAGCCCTTTGAAAAACCTAATTTTTTTTAAAAAATACAAAAGTTTCTTATTTATATTAACAAAACCATTTTAAAAATGCATGCACTTCAGCCTGTAACCCTTTAGGCCCTGTAGGCCTCTTTACCCATGTAGGAAAAGGATCAGAGTTCCAATGCGGGTTCCGGATATATTTCTTACTATGAGTAACCCACAAGGACTGCATAAGCACCCAGACCACGGTAAACATCTACATGGTCAATACAAATGTTTGTCATGTGCGGGGATCGTTCCCACAACCGCCAGCGAAACAGCTACAAACCAGGGCTGTGACAGTTTTTTTTTTTTTTTTAATTATCGTTTATAAAGTTGCGTCAACGCGTCGTCTTTTAAAAAATGCAGTATCCATTAAACCAAGTAACGCCTATTACGTTGGTTAATTACAAATTCTGCATGTAAAACTTAGCTCAGAACTCGAGACATTAACTCGAGGTAACAATCGCGATCTCAAAGGATTTAGTTTGTGCCATGAATTTCTCATTTAATTTATTTCTGAAAGTTGAGCTTTCCATTAAGTTCTATGAACATTTTAAACCAATTTTTTGTCAATGTGTTAGTGAAACTGTCTTCACAAATAAATGTGAAGATGGAAAATTTTCATATTTATTCGTTGTACATAAAGGTTTTTTAGTTTGTAGTATTTTAATATTCTTAATGTAAAAAAGTTACTACCAAAATATATTTAATACTAGCTACCCGGACAGACTTCGTTCTATCAAAAGTTAATAGTAAAAATATATTTTTTTTAATTTTTTTTTTAGTGTTAAAATCTTTTCCAACCTCTCTCAACCAACGTTAAGAAATATAAAAAAGAATGAATAAACTGAATCGGTTAAGCCATTCTCGAGTTATGCGCTTAGCAACATTCATTTTTATTAATATAGATACCTATACGGCGTAAAAGGTTTAATTACGTAATTAACAAATAAAATCCAAATAAAATAGCTGAATTTAAAACGTTGTAATTAAACGCAAACAAACTAGAAGAGAGTAATAAAAAATTAATTACACAGCTTTGGTGAAAATTATAATGAACGCGAATTAAGAACACAGTTAATTTTAGTAAAAAAAAAGCAGTAAGCGTTAAGAATTAACCATTTGAATAGGATATTTTTGCATGTTGATTGATTTGGCATTGATTTTGGCATAGGCCTCTTTCTCCATAGAAAGGTCGGAATTTAATCTACCACGCTGCCCTACTGCGGGCCGACAGATATTTTACCTACTATGAGTTACGATCGCCATCAGGTGTTTATTATAACAGCGGTAGGAAGGCCCATAAGGATAGACCATATACATATGACACCCATAAATATATACCCATACCGGATTTGCGTATAATATTAATTTATAAAATAGTATTTTGTTCTTTTGTTAAAGGACGAATAAAAGAGCTTTAACAAGAAAAAGAAATATTATAAAAGACATACAAGTACCGACAGGACCATAATATAAAAATATTTTTGATATTAGTACGAGAAAAAATTATTAATTTTTCATTATTTATCGTTGTGTCCATTTGTTATAAGTATTCTTTGACGGTTCGCAGGAAAGTGGACATAAGGTGCCAATCAAACCACTAATTACAAATTCATGCAACGTTTCGATCCTTTATTGGATCATCATCAGGTATCTTTACACGTAGCAGTCAATCGACATCTCTTCATTAAAGTTCTTTTATTATGTAAGATTCTAAATCCAAATGCATTATAAATTATTTCTAAGTTACGTTTAAAGCTGTATTATATGAATTTTGAAAATTTGTACTAAAACATTTAAATTTAAATGGGTAACAATATGCACAATTTTAAGTTATTAAGTTTTTCGGTTTGTACATTCACAATTGAAACCGTCAAAGGATAATTATTAAATTTTTTTTTAACTTAAATATTGTTGGATACATCAATTAAAATTTATTGACATTGCGAAATTGATTTAATAATATCTTAAGGTTTCCTTCAGGTGAATGCTTTTAAGGGATGTTTTTTGTTAATAATATTTATTTATTTATGCCTAAAAAAACTTAAAACTAACATTATAGTGAACCCAATGCGTTAGTTAAGTTGATCGCAAATTCTACCTCTATCTACAGATTTTTGTATACAAATAACGTTAAATTTAACAAATAATTTAAACAATTCAACAAAATCAATAAAAAAAATAATAATAATTTTGTCTAACTAATTAAATAATCACACAAAAAAATCATGAAATTCGTAAAAACAAACATTCAATAATAATAACATAAATTAGTACATTTATATTAAAATCAATTTCAATCTGTAATATTAAATTTAACAATTAATTTAAACAATTCAATAAAATTAATTAAAAATAGTAATAATAATAATTTTACGTCTAATTAATCAAATAATTAAATATAAAAAAACATCATAAAATCCATAAAAACAAACATTCAATATTAATAACGCTAATACAATTAAAATCAATTTCAATATGTCAGATTGAATAAATAATGTCATACTTGATCAAATTTTAAAGAATAAAAAGATTATCGAAAAAAACAATTAAGTACACAATTTATAACAAACTTTAGTGAACTCGTCCAGTGTACAACTAAACAGATCGACACGGCATGCCGCTGCGTTGAGCACTCGCAACGACCGCGTGAGCGGCGCGTCTCGCAGCAGGCCGGTGCGCGCGGACGGCAGCGCCAACAGCGGAGGTCGCCGATGACGCTCGACACTGCGAGGTGGCGCGGAGACCCTCAGCTCCTCCAGAACTGCCGGACTGTCTAACTCACCAGGTAATACCTTTATCAGGTATTTGGCGAGAGCGACTTCCCGCTGTGTTTCCAGCTTGTTGTATCCCACAATGCCTATAACGAACAAGCTGGGATACAGCAAGAGATAGCCTGGATACACTCAATACATTTTAAGGTAGAGGAACCTAATGAATTTATTTAGGAAGCGTTCCATCATAAGCTTATACTTGTCCTCACCCGGAGACCATACAACCGAGTTACACTCCAGATGACTCCTCACCAGTGCCTCGTATAATGCACGCAAAGCCTACATTGGTAAAGCTTCCCGCTTGCCTCAGTATGAAACCGAAGTTTTGGTACTTTTACCCACTGTAGTTATCTTATATATAAAATTCTCAAGGAAACAAATTGTAAAAAAATAAGAGGATGATGTTAAAAAATTCTTACTTCCATAAAATTAAAAAAATAAAATGTAAGAAATATTTTATGTCTATTTATTAAAAAAGCATAGATTTATTTGAAATCACAAAACCTCAATTTCACGACTAATTAGACATTTCACGATAAGACGATTAAAATATTTCATTAAAGTTTTTTTACTGTCATAAAAAAATATAGGAAAAATAAAAATACGTTCGATATAGAGTATTATTCATTTTTATAAAAATAATTGTGTTTGCAGACAAACGAAAAAAAAACGACTTCAATTACATCGACAAGTAATACAACGTAGATCGACGAAAAAATAGTCAAGTAACTACGCGTTATCAAAGATTACTCAAATAGTAGTTATCAGATATCGATAAAATTTAAATGTGACCACATGATGAACATCAGCTTTTCATTAAATTAAAAATTATCAAAATCGAAACACCCAGTAAAAAGTTATTGCAAATTTTCTAGAGTTTCCCTCGATTTCTCTGGGATCCCATCATCAGATCCTGGTTTCCTTATCATGATACTAAACTATAAATATCCCCTTTCTAACAAAAAAAGAATTATTCAAATCGGTATATCCAGTAGAAAGTTATGCGGTATAATACAACGTAGGTCGACGAAAAAAGCGTCAAGTAAAAACGCATTATTAGATATAACTCGAAAAGTAGTTGTTAGATCTCAAATAAATTTAAATGGGACCAATTGACACACACTATCTTTCGATTAAAAAAAATTTGTCGAAATCGGTCCACCCGGTCAAAAGTTCTGATGTAACATACATAAAAAAAACAGTCGAATTGAGAACCTCCTCCTTTTTTTGAAGTCGGTTAAAAAAATAGCTAAATATATATCTGAATGGCCTTCATGTCAAATTTCCATGAAATTTTGTGATTTCAGTACTATAAATTCACACAAATCTCATTCGGTTCTCTTTGGTGTATATTGACATTGCATGTTGACTTATACGATATTGGGTTGAAAGAATTTCAAAGTACGTTGTCACAGTTGAGTGCCTTTTATATAGTGCTTGAGTTTCAAATATCAAAAGTTATACAATATATTTTTGAATATCGAACATATAATTTGAGTCAATTGAATACTAGTTCCATTGTACGTTGAGTGACATTAAACATGTGAACTGGTCTCCTCGTCAGTGTGTACGTGTCGACACCTTATGTCAAAACAGGCAGGCAAACTCATTGCTCGAAGATTTTTATCTTCAAGCAATGAGGAATCTTCGAAATAAAGACTTGAAGAAGCCAAACATCGCCCAGCCCAATCGAATGTTAATGTCAGCTTCCTTGTCGAAGTTTTTTCGGCCCAGTTGAATCTACTCTATTATGCTTATTGCCTCTATGGTTTTTTATGTTAAAAACTAATAACAGAATTTTAACTCATGTAGGAGGGAACAAAAGGAAATTTTGCTCAAAATATGCGGCAGCCCCACTGGGACAGTACCTCGACCTTGCAGAAGATCACAGCTAAATAATTCTGTTTTTAAGTTGTTGCATTCCTGTCGGTGAGTATGGTAACCAGAGCTCCTGGGGAGGAATAGGGAATAGGGTCGGCAACGCGCTTGCGATGCTTCTGGTGTTACAAACGTCTGTAAGCTACGGTAATCGTTTACCATCAGGTGAGCCGTACGCTTGTTTTCCGACCTATTTGTATATATTTAAAAAAGTACGTTATATATAAAGAAATTTATCCTTGTGTATATCAGCTACTTAGGTTACCTTACAAGATAAAGGTATAATAAGGGTTAGATTATTTTAGTACTGATGAGGTCGTAGGCGCATGTATGTCTATCGATAAAAATGTAGCTATATCAGTTGGATGTTACCTGTAACACAAGAATGAAGCTACTTTCTTTAAGAACAGTAACTTTTTTACATAAGTATATTTAAAAAAAATATTTAAGGAATTTATTTAGAAAATTGAAAAATATCAAGGGTACACAGCTCAGTGTTGTCTCCTGTCGAGATATCGTGATACAATTGAAGTGTGTTTAAGCTTTACAACCACTGCAAGCTTAAACTAAAGTTACATTTTAATTAGTTCTACTTAAAATAAACGGCAAGAAACACAACAATAATTCGAATAATAATTTCAAAATCTACATAACTATTTATATATTTACTAGCTGACCACGCAAACGTTGTTTTGCCAAGCATGTTATTAACCACTTTAATCCCCCCCCTTCCTTATAACTTAGGGGTATGAAAAATCGATGTTGGCCGATTTTCACACCTAGCCGATATGCACAAAAATTTTCATAAAAATCGGTTCAGCCCTTTTGGTAATGGTAACTAACATTGTGACATGAGAATTTTTTATATAAAATTGGTTTAGGAAATCCTATAACCATGTGATACGTAATACAAATAAAAATCACATATTTTATCGTCCAAATATTTTCATTAACCCTAATAACCATATATTTTTTTAAATAAATATCATAGCATACACATATTATACGATTCAGTAGTTTACGATCTTTATAACACATTCTCTTTGTATTAAATTCCACCAACTGTCGAGTTTGTCAGTTTGATTCGATAATGGAATTTGATATAAGTTTTATTAAATGCTTTCGATTGATCGAATCTATAAAAGATTAAGCGTTTAATAAAATCAATTATAAAAAGAATAAAAATAAATAAAATCAATCTTTCAAATAGTCAAAATAATTTTTCTGAACACACCATACTAAATTTTTAAGAGTTTATTTACGAGTATGTCTTATCATTAATTGCATTGACGTTTTTATACATAAAATTTAATTATTTTTCTTATATCGTTGTTAATCCACCAATAATAGTTAAACGTATTTGGTTGCAAACGAAAAAAAAACAGACTTTAATTTATATTAACAAGTAATACAACATAGGTACGTATTAGAATAAATAATGAATTAAATACGCAATATTATGAATAACTCAAAAATTACTCGTCAGATATATAGGTACATTAAATGGGAATGACAATCACTAGCTTTCGATTAAAAAAAGAATCATCAAAATAGGTCCACCCACTAATCAGTTATTCGGCAACACACATAAAAAATAATAATTTAAAAGTACAGTCGAATTGAAAAACTTTTTTTGACGTCAGTTAAAAGTACGATTTTTTTTTTTTTTTTTTAATCAAGTTTAAGGGCTTTATCGCAAGAGCGATTATGTCGCCCTGGTTAGGAGACATAGTTTAATTATTACATATTCACAACTTAAGTTCTCCTATCCACTAACTTATATAAAATTCGGGCCAAGTCTGAGAGTGGGTCTGCCAGAATGGTATTACATTTTCCCAACTCATTAATAAAAGGACATGTATCTCTGATGTCCTTGTTCCGGGCACATTCCATCAATATGTGGTAAAAGTCATCAACAACATTACAGACGGAGCAATTCGGAGATGTAATTTTCCG
Source organism: Melitaea cinxia (assembly GCF_905220565.1). Taxonomy (NCBI): domain Eukaryota; kingdom Metazoa; phylum Arthropoda; class Insecta; order Lepidoptera; family Nymphalidae; genus Melitaea; species Melitaea cinxia. Next base: position 8,858,729 of record NC_059415.1, read on the forward strand.
CATTAGAAATGAGAATTTATTGCATGGAATGTGTCCGGAACGAAGCCTCAGTGCTGTCACAGTTTCTGTTCTACTCAAACATGATTTTTCAATCCATGGGGGTCGTGCAGGATGTGGTTGAATCGTGCGATACCATATACCTTTTTCCTTAGATCTTTGGTTAAAATATTCTTTAAATAGGTCATGACATTGAATTCTAAGCGTATATATATGGGTGGTAAAAGAAGGTAACAGGTTAATAGGGATACCCTCAGTTGAAGCTTCTTTAGCTAAAGTATCGACTAACTCGTTGCCCGCTAGACCAATGTGAGATGGGATCCACTGTAAAATAACAGTTTTCCCATTCTCTTTAATTTGTGTAATTGTATCTAGAATGGAGTAGGCTATCGTTGTGCCTCGAAATGTCGAGGTGCAACGAGCCAGGTGCTGCAACGAGGTTTTGGAGTCAGTTAATATTAAAATCCTGTTAGTGCTTAAAGTTTTGGAATAGGACAGTGCCTCTGCGATAGCAAGAAGTTCAGCTTCCATAATAGAGGCTTGAAAGTTAATTTTAAATTTTATACAAAGTCCATTCTGTTGATCGTAAAATGCTGCGCCAATGTTATTATTGCTATTTTTAGAAGCATCTGTAAAAATAATGTAGAATGAAGTGTATATTTTGTTTATATAATTGCTACAGATTAATTTTAAATGAAAAGTATTATAATTATGTTTTGATTTAGTTATTGTTTCTACATTAGTTCTTATATTGTTTGCTATATCTATGTTATTAACCCAAGTGCTTAATGTAAACATTCCTAATTTTTTTTTAGAGGCAATAGGCTTAGATTTAAGGTTTTCATTTATTGTAGTTAATAAGGGTACCCTTTTATTTCTCCAATATCTATTATTAGTTAAAGTAGTAAGTTCAACAATATTTTTGAATACTAAACAATTTTCCATGGATTTACTTTTAAGCCAATACTTACCAGCTAAATATCTTCTACGTAAATGCAAAGGAAAAAGGTATAACTCACTTTCCATTACATGGATTGGTGTTGTTCTAATAAAACCGCCAATTACACGCATGGCCTGATTTTGAATTCTGTCTAATTTTAACAGGGATGTTTTTGTGCTGTTATCATATAAAAAACTGGCATAGTCTATCCGGCTCCGAATGACGGATATATATAACTTTCGTAAATGTTTTTGATGCACTCCCCATCCCGAACCCGCTAATAGCTTAAATATATTAAGGAATTTAAGTAATTTAATTGATATTTCGTTTATATGTTTCCCCCACCTAAGTGATCGATCCAACCACACCCCCAAGTATTTCACAGTATCAACTATATCCAGTGGATTATTATCTATACATACACAGAAGTCCACAGGACGTCGTTGTTGTCCTTTGTTAAAGATACATATTTTACTCTTATGTGTAGAAATGTCTAAATTTAAATTATAAAATAGTTTAGTTAGAATGTTAAGTGCTAGCTGTATATTATTCCTAGCATCAATCATATTATTTGAGCTTAAGTACAGTACATAATCGTCAGCATATTGCAAAATGGATACATTTGAGATAGATTTACACACATATATTGTCCCTATATTAAATAAAAGCGGTGACAAGGGGTCCCCCTGGGCCAATCCACGACCTGTACTTCGAGAGATCTCATAGTCTGAACCTTTAATATATAAATATCTTTCTTTGAGAAATGACCATAGATATCTACAAATATTCGACCCCACACCAAGACCATCTAAACAGAGTAATACATTACAGATATCAATATTATTATATGCATTTTCTATGTCAAGAAAACATCCAACAGTAAATAAATTTTTAGAAAAACCAATTTGGATTGAGGAAACTAAACAAGTTAAGCTATCTAAAGTTGAACATCCTTTCCTAAAACCCTTGGTCTCTTCGGAAAAAAGATCATTATGCTCCATAAACCATTCGAGTCTGTTATTGATTATTGAGTGAAATATTTTGCAAATGCAGGACATAAGAGAGATAGGCCTAATCGAATCTATCGAAGCAGAATCGCGTCCAGGTTTTGGTATGGGTGTAATACGCACTTGGCGCCATTGGTAAGGAACAAAAGAACAGGATAAAAACTTGTTATAAAGAGTTAATAAAACTTCCTTGCCCCTTTCAGGAAGATTTTTAATCATCGAAAATGATATATTGTCGCACCCGGGTGCAGTATCTTTTGACTTAATGCATTTTTCGAGTTCATGTCTGGATATCTGATGTTGAAGCTGTACGTTTACAGATCGAAATTGAGGATGAGGTGGTGTACAATAATCCGGCGATAAATTACATAGAAGTGTTTCGGCTATATTTTGTCTACATGAAATTTTGATGATCTATACCCCTTCAACCAACGTAGGCGGTGCCACATATTATTTGCTGTAGTATTTTCGTCTAAGGAAGAGCAAAAATTGTGCCAGGATTCACTTTTAGCCTTCCTTAATAGTCTCTGGGCGGTTTGAATCTTGTTCTGGAGTATATTTAAATTACTAGGAGTAGGATTGTGTCTAAAACGAGATAGGGCCAATCTTCGTTCCGCCACTGCTTTTGATAAGGTGGGATTCCAAAAAGGTTTGGGATGAAATTTAGTATTGGGATTTACAGGAATTTTAAAGAATGGAATACTTCGATCTGCGGCTTCATTTATAACATCAACAAACGCATTATAGCTGTTTTGCAAATCATCGTAATTAAATATATTTCTCTCAGCAAATAACTTGTCTATGATTTTAGAATATAGCAGCCAGTCAGTCTTTTTAAAATTACGTTTTTTAATAAATACGGGAACAACACTATTTGAAGTCGATAGTTTAATCATAAGGTGGTCACTTCCTAAAGTTTCATTTACTACCTGCCAATTAAATTTAAAGGAGATATCAGAAGAGACCAAAGAAATATCAGGCGAGGACTGTTGAAGAACACCGTTAACTAATTTTAAACGTGTATGCCTTCCATCATTTAATGTAACTAAATTATTATCAATTAAGGAATCAAGAATTTGAATGCCTCGAGGATCCGTTTTGTTGGACCAATTGGTGTGGTGACCGTTAAAGTCTCCAAGAACTACAGATCGTGAAGATGCCAATGAAAAGATGTAATCCCAGTCACGTTGAGTTGTGTGAACATTTGGTGGACAATACACGGACATAACAGTTTCAATATTATCGCAATTAAATATTTTTATACTCACTATCTCTATATTATTGTTGGTTTGTAAAGAATATAATTGAGTCTTCAATGATTTGTGTGCAAATATAGCCACGCCGCCCCAACCATCTAGTCTATCTTGTCGATAGATATTGTAATCTTTTAGTGAAATATCAATATTTGGTCCTAACCAGGTCTCACTAATGGCCGCTATATCGATTTTACCAAAGCACAAAATATGTTCAAAATCAGCTAGCTTATGTTTTATACTCTGGGCATTCCAGTGCAAGATATTAATATTATTTATTTTTGTCATCAAATATTCGCAGTAAAAAAGACCAATCGGGTATGTTATGAAATATCCAAGTTATTATCCACTCTACGCATATTTGTACCGAATTTTGTATTTTAAGTTTAATTGAATCCCCTTTTCGTAAAATTATATTTTTAATTTTAAGTATTAATATATTAAAAGGAAAGTCTCTTTTTTGTTTTTCGTTGTTCTCTTGTATGATATCTTCGTCACTAGTTTGGCCACTGTACTGCATATCTAGATCACTATTATTCTCCGTAAACGCCTCTTCTACGTAACTGGATTTCCGACGATTCTTTCTTCTCTTCTTTAAAGACGGTCCTTGTTCGCTTAAGTTCTCTTCCACAACGTGACTTGTATTTGCGAGGTTTTTAGATGTTATATGTGCATAAGATGTGGTTGGATGAGCGTTTGAGGTAAGTGCCACATTATCAGATATAGAAGTTGGATTTTGTAAGGTAGATTCGTTATAGCGTGCGGGCGAAGAAGGGGGAACATAAATATCCATTGCTTTTCTATACGAACAATTAAATTCGGCCATGATATCACGAATTCTTCGTTCTTTTATATAAACTGGGCAAGTCCTATCCAAAGCCATATGATTTTTATTGCAATTAATACATCTGTATACTGTGATGTCACAGCTGTCGTGCTTACCCCCACATTTTGGGCAATATGATTTTACAGACGGGCACATTTTACGTGTGTGTCCATATCTCCAACAGTTTGAACACTGTGTTACGGGGAAAACGTACGGTTCTACTCTTACTTTCATATCAAAAATGTATATGTAAGTAGGCAATGAGGAACCTTTGAAACCTACTCGAACCTTTTCGCAATCTGACCAACCTATATCGTCTTTATTTTTCTTCTGAAGGCGTTTTACATTGATCACGTCGGTGGCACATGAAATAGATTTTATTAAGTCTTCTTCAGTTATATCTAAATCAATGTCTTTGATTACCCCATAAGATAAACCAACCTCAAAGGGTCGCTGAAACCTCCAACCCATTTCTATAAAATGATCGCAACTTATTAAGCGGTCTGCGCTTTCCTCATTGTTGACTTCAATAGTAATTTTAAACGGATTGATATATTTAACTTTTGAAATATTTAATATATTCTTAGACTTAAATAATTTGGCGAGCGCATATTGCTTAGGAAACATAGTTTTTGAAGTGACGGTCAATTGAATACCTTCTCTCAACGATCTCAATCTCTGTTTTCTCCGCACGACTTCGGTCCATTCATCTTGGCTTTCATCTTCTTCTCGTCTTCTTTTATGAGTTATGTTATTATAGTTTTCTGCTATCATTTCCTCCTCATTATGTTGTGTAAGTTCATCATTTGAGTCTAATTGTTCATTCGAATTTAAGTTTTCATTTATATTTGTTATTATTATATTTTCGTCGACTTCGCCATCCTGAATTGTTTCTTGTTCCATTCTTATTAAGATATAAAATCGCACGCAATCGTAGCAGCCAGCCGGCGCGCGCCGGCTAGCGAACTATGGTAGTAAACGATTCCGAGAATTATAAGGTCACGCGCACTATTACAACTATAATACGTCTATGCACTATGATGCACCGATCGGAACTCAAGTACGATTTTCTAAAAAAATTCTTCGTCTTCGTCATTAAAAAAAAAAAAAAAACAAACTGTAAAACCGAAAATGCGGACTTTAGTTCAATCACCTATTGTCATATCATGTTCAATAATTGTTCTAAAAATATGGGTATAAACAATTTCCACATAATATATATTTTTTTATATTTAATTAAGTTATATTCTTAATTATAAATATATTTAGTAAAATAGAATAAATAAATAGTAACTGTAGAATTTTTTGTTTTATAATTGTTTAATTTTTTTTTTGAACCAGCACAACTACTTCACGATCGGGTACGCTGATGATATCGCTATTCTAATCAGCGGCAGAGTCAGCAGTACCGTGTGCAATGTCACACAGAAGGCGCTACGAATTGTGGAGAGATGGTGCATAGATAACGAACTCACCGTCAATCCTGGAAAGACGGAACAGGTAATGTTCACTAACAAACGGCAATTGGGGAGCTACAAACCCCCTAGACTGTTCGGTACGGAGCTACAGTTCAGCTCGGAGGTAAAGTATCTAGGAATTATTCTAGATAGCAAACTGAACTGGAGCAAGCATCTCAACAGCAAAATTGACAAGGCTACAATAGCCTTCTGGCAGTGCCGCAGAATGATAGGTAAGAAATGGGGTCTATCCCCAAAAGTCACTCTGTGGCTGTACCAGTCCGTCATCAGGCCAATTATCAGCTACGGTGCTGTGGTTTGGAGGCCGAGAACCAGACTAATCACCGGTGAAGCAAAATTACAACGACTTCAAAGGCTAGCTTGCATGGCGACTACGGGCTGCATGAGGACTACTCCGACAGCCGCCCTGGAAGCCCTACTGAACCTGCCGCCGCTGCACCTGTTTATCCAACAGGAGGCGGGAGCGGCTGCGGTAAGACTCAGGAAGCTAAACCTTTGGAGGAACGTAAAGGTAGCACATACAGGAATACTTGGCGAACTGGCAAACAGGGAACCGCTCGTCGAAGCGGTTACCGACAGGATACCCAAACAGTACGTATTCGACAAAAAATACAGAATACAATTACACGAAGACCCAAGTGAAGGCCTCAACCCTAGAGAGTTAAGAATCTTCACAGACGGGTCGAAAACATCAACAGGTACAGGTTCTGGGGTCTACTCAGAAGACCTGAATATCCACATCTCATCGCCATTAGGAATCCACAACACCGTCTTCCAGGCGGAATGTATGAGAATCATAATGGCAGCAACAGCGATCAAGTCTAGAGAGGTACAGGGTTTTCCAATCCGTATACTTTCCGATAGCAGATCGGTCCTGCAAGCCCTACAGAGCGACACTATGACATCGGGGCTAATATACGAGTGCCATCGAGCTCTGACGAAGGTAAGTGAAACAAACACCATTATCCTCCAATGGATAAAGGGCCACAGTGGATCGCGAGGCAACGACGCGGCTGACCGACTGGCGAGGAATGGATCGGAGATGAGGGTCCACGGACCCGAACCCATTCTACCTCTGCCTTTCGGATGGCTGCGCAGCCAGCTGCGACGCAACACCAAGGTAATGCACCAAGAATATTGGACAAACCTAACTACCTGCAGGCAGACCAAGGAAGCTCTTCCGACGATCAACCCAGGATTGTCCCGCAAACTTCGCGGTTATGGAAGAGCCCAGCTCCGACTACTGGTCGGGGCGCTTACGGGACATGCCTTGCTTAACAAGCACTTACACAATCTAGGTGTTACAGACAGCCCCCTGTGCAGAGCGTGCCTGGAGGCAGAGGAAACGGCCTCACATATCCTGCTGGAATGCGGTGGTGTGGCGAACTACAGGGCACTACACCTTGGGACACCGAGGTTGCTCCAGGAAGTCGTCGGCAACGTGAAGGGTCTGCTAGGCTTCCTCAAGGAGCTTGGCTGGCACGAATAGTGCCCACCAGCCGATCACGCAAAAAAGGCGCATCAAGACGTCGAGTTGCGGAAAATAGCCCGTCTACAACCAACAACCAACTGTAGAATTTTCAATATATTTTTTCCCAAGTTTTTTTTTTCTATAATAGGTCTTAGTTCTTCTGGTGTAAGTAAGCATAAGGATCAAAATAATCGGGATTAGTTTCTATACACTCCATTAGAACTTTTACCGACTTTCTACAGACGAAAACAATGTTAATTCAACAGTATAGTTCAAAAACAACCCTTATACTAAAGTAATAAGATCTAAATTATTGACAATCTTTTGCTGATGGCTGTACGAGTTCATATGAAAAACGTAAACGCGACTATAAGCGAACGTCGCTGAACTGTAAGAAAATAGCGATTCTTCATATTTTACTGATACCTTACATAATCCGAATAAAATTTTATCCGAATTCATTTCAAACAACCTTGTTCCATAAAATCATTGAGGCCAATAATCAATTTATGCAAGTCACGTTCACTCTACTTCTTACAAGTAATTATATTTAAAGGTCTTGGCGTATAAAAAACTTTTGAAAGATCTTACGGTTCCGTATTTTTACATAAAGAAGTGCTATATTTTAAGGTTTTAGTAGATTTATGTTACAAAATTACAAATGGATGGTTTTCAGAGTTTTGTAGTTTTTTATATTCCTTGGATTGGGGACAGGGTCGACCACGTGCTTGCGATGCTTCTGGTGTTGCAAGCGTCTATAAGCTACGGTAATCGCTTACCATTAGGTGAGTCGTACGCTTGTATGCCGACCTAGTAATTTAAAAAATGGTATACATCTAGATCCAAAAATAAGCGAACGGCCTAGGAGCGTACTCACCATAGAAACACAACACTGCGTGAAAACAGTTTTCATTGTGATCTTCTGTAAGGTCGAGGTACTTCCTCAGTCGGGCTGCTCCAATTTTGAGGCGGATATTTTCAGGATATGCCCTAGCTCAGTTTGCTGCCACAGTTAACCTTCATTTTGTCCGTGGAGATTTTTATATTATACTTTATGTGAAGTAAAAAAAATCGATTATTTATTTGTTACCCCATATAAAGTGAGGGCTAAGATCTAGACTAGGAAAAACCGATTTATGGGGTTTTGGGGGGTGGAGGGCGGAGGGTGTAGGGGAAGCTATACACGGTAACACTGCCACACTTCGAAACCCCATGATTATGGAGATATCCATGGTTAAAGTTTTAAAATTATAGGAAGAATTTAAAGCTATTATAATACTTTTGAGCTCCGCGTCTGACTTCACCTTAGCTCCGGCGCTGCGGGTAGTGCAATCCATGCGCCGTTTTACAACTTTATAAGTTATTTTCACAGGAGTTCAACAGGAGTACGTAAAAACGATCTCGACTCCAAGATCAACAAACGATACAACTTGCGGTAACCATGCTTAGTTCCGTAGCTTTCAGATGTTATATTCACATTTCGCACTTGATATTAATATTTCAGACTTTAAGTTATTGTTTTCACACGGTTTTTTAACAAACGATACAACTGATGTTTAATGACTGAGATATAGATGCTTTAAAAAAAAAAATGGCGCGCCACTTATCGTTTCGCTCCAAAGCAATGTAAGCATAAATTCATTTTTTGTTTAAATAACTGTAAAGGCAAAGGTCTACGACCATACAGCCTTGTTTCATGTTGTTTTTTTAATTAAATATATTTTCTTTTTATTTAATGTTATAAAATTACGTCGATAAACGGTGTAATTTTTAAATTAGATAGGTTAGGGTTATTTTTTTTGTAACAAAACTATGTCTATAAACGGTGTAATTTTTAAATTAGATAGGTTAGGGTTATTTTTTTTAGTAACAAAACTATGTTTATAAACAGTGTAATTTTTAAATTAGATTTAGGTATTTTAGGTTAGGGTTTTTTTGTAACGGAATTATGCCTATAAACGGCCCCTTTCTGAAGTCAGATTATGGTAATTTTTTTTTTATTCATGTCATGTTTTTTACTTCATTATATTTTAACCGACTTCCAAAAAAGGAGGAAGTTTTCAATTCGACTGTATTTTTTTTTATGTATGTATGTTACATCAGAACTTTTGACCGGGTAGGCCGATTTCGACAAATTTTATTTTAATCGAAAGGTGGTGTGTGCTGATTTGTCCCATTTAAATTTATTTGAGATCTAACAACTACTTTTCGAGTTATATCTAATAATGCGTTTTTACTTGACGCTTTTTTCGTCGACCTACGTTCTATTATACCGCATAACTTTCTATTGGATGTACCGATTTTGATAATTCTTTTTTTGTTAGAAAGAAAATATCCTTAGCTTAGTACCATGATAAGGAAACTAGGATCTGATGAGGGAATCCCAGAGAAATCGAGGGAAACTCTTGAAAATCCGCAATAACTTTTTACTGGGTGTACCGATTTTGATAATTTTTAATTTGATCGAAAGCTGATGTTTGTCATGTGGTCACATATAAATTTTATCGAGATCTGATAACTACTTTTTGAGTAATCTTTGATAACGCGTAGTTGCTTGACTATTTTTTCGTCGATCTGCGTTGTATTACTTGTCGATGTAATTGAAGTCGGTTTTTTTTTCGTTTGCGAGCAAACACAATTATATTTATTTATTGTCATATAAAATGAACTAAAATATTGAGTATTTTAATTTTTAATTATAATTAAATATATTTAATCAAAAAACATAACATGAAACAAGGCTGTATGGTCTAAGACCTTTGCCTTTACAGTTATTTAAACAAAAAATGAATTTATGCTTACATTGCTTTGGAGCGAAACGATAAGTGGCGCGCTATTTTTTTTTAAAGCGTCTATAGCTCAGTCATTAAACATCAGTTGTATCGTTTGTTAAAAAACCGTGTGAAAACGTTAAATTAACGTGTGGAATGTTAAAATCTAGTGCGAAATGTGAAAATAACATGTGAAAACTATGGAACGGAGCATGAGTAACGTAAGTTGTATCGTTTGTTGATCTTGGAGTCGAGATCGTTTTTACATCTACATCTAACACACGCGTAAGTGCGTAATCGAGCAAAATTTTTGCTCAGTCGAGATCGTTTTTATTTTGAAAATAACTTATGAAACGTGAAAAAAACGTGTGAAATATGAAAATAGCGTGTGAAATGTGAAAAAAAAGCGCGTGAAATATGAAAATAATGTGTGAAAGCTGCGAAATTCTTCTTCTAACCTCAAAACTTTAACCATGGATATCTCCATAACCATGGGGTTTCGAAGTGTGAAAGTGGTACCAGGGGAGGCGTTCCCCACCCTCCTCCCCCCCTTCCCCCACGGTCCCGAAATTCGGTTTTTCCTAATCTAAGGCTTTACCAAAGTGGGGATATATTTTTACCGACTTCCAAATAAGAAGGAGTTTCTCAATTCGACCGACAACTAATAATGCGTATTTTCTTAACTATTTTTTCGTCGACCTACGTTGTATTACCGCATAACTTTTCACTGGGTGTACCGATTTTGACGATTATTATTTTAATCGAAAGCTGATGCTTGTTTTGTCGTTCAATATAAATTTAATCGAGATTTGATGGCTACTTAATGAGTAATCTTTGATGACGTGTATTTATGTGACGGTTCGTTCGCGTCATTGTTTCGACGCCATCTATCGGACACTGTAAAATTACTTCGGTTCGGACTCGATTCGATCGAATGATGTTACACGGCCAGATTTACTATAAAGTAGAGAGCTATAATTATTATCCACTAGAGGACAGTACTGTAGCAATTTATTCTTTATAAACAATTTTTGATAATTCTTATCTTGTGGTACGATGTGATTGAAGTCGGTTATTTTTTTCGTTTCCGAACAAACACAATTATTTTATTCATTTTTTTCTATATCATTTGTATATGAACTGTAAAAAATATTCAACTTAAATAAGGCTGTAAAAATAAGGATGCTTAAGTGCTATTTTAGTTTTAAGCTAAATTTGGGAACTAACAACGCTAGCTTTTGACAAATCTAGTTGCCCAGAACAGAATATAAATTAGTTAAAGGAAAAGAGTAACAACGAGGTAGGCTCTACTTAATGAGCAACGGCTATTCAACAAATAAGAATATTTGGCAAAATAAAAATACTGAAGTCGAAATAAATTACGTGTGGTAATTAAGTTAGTTTATGCAGTTGCAATTACGAATTCCGACTAATTATAATACTAGTAACTATAACAATTAAATGCAAATGTAAGTGCTAGTTTGAGGAATTTATTTGGTACTCGTTGTACGAACATAATGTGGGAAATTTGGTATTACTCGGTAGTAGTCCCAACGCGAAGCTGTGTGGTTTATGCATTAAAGAATATAGCCACCCCGTCTCTTCCAGTGGGTTTCATAAGACTAAGGGATAACACAGTTCCACTACCACCTTGGAACTTATTAAGTCGACCGATGGCGAGATAACCATCCAACTGCTGGCTTGAAAGACACAGGCCGAAGACGGGCAGCAGCGTCTTAGGTGCGACTAAGCCAGCCCTGTGGTCACCAACCCGCCTGCCCAGCGTGGTGACTATTGAGAACATACACGATTTCACGCCATTTTTGGCACGAACTTGTAGAGGCCTATGTCTAGCAGTGGACTGCTATAGGTTGAAGTGAGTGAGTGAGTCGCGACACAGTACGCTTGAATCAGCGTGCTGGATAATTACCGGCCCTTATTATTAGTAATCTAGACATTTGCTTAGCTGTAGAATATTTATAGTCGCTTACAGAATGTTATCGATCTAAGAACTTTCAATGGACATCAACGTACTCGTAGATGTAATAGAATCTATTCGTATTACACGCTTTTTATCAGCTTCACCTTTATGTTTGTATGTTTATTACTGATTCGTTTAATAATCGTTAATCCACCACGCTGCTCCAATGTGGGTTGTCGGATATATTCCCTACTATGAGTAACGATCGCTCTCATGTGTACATGATAACAACCGGCACCGACGGCTTAACGTGCTTTTTATTTACCAAATAACACAAATAGATATTAAATTATTTTAATATGAAGTTCCCTTAGAAGTTGTTTAAAAACAGGATTGATATTATACATCACGTTCGTGGCAGTGAAAAGATTAATGAAGACAATAAAGAGATTCAACCTCTGTTCTGTAACAGTATCAACGGTATTAACTTTGAAAGGATCTAATGTTTCATAATGAGGTTTAATTGTTGTTTGTTTATGAAATTTGAACATGGTTTCTATCACAATATTCTAGCGACCCGCCCCGGCTATGCTCGGGTTACCATTTAATGTTCTTTTCAACAGTGAAAAGTTAAGAACAGAAGAATCTAACGCGTTTGATTTGATATTAATTTAAACACCATTAGTTTAAGCAGCTTTCCATTCTCCGAATTGTAAGTGAACATTTTTTTAGAAGTAAGAATAAACATTGCAAGCTACACTTAGAAGATGTCATCGCCAACTTTTTCTAGACATATTAAAGAGGAATGTTTCCACCACATATCGTTTTGCTATAACCCAAATTAACAAGATGCATATTTCGATATTTGGTTAATGATATAATTAAAAGTTTTAAAAAAAATCGTACTTAAATCGAATAGTTAAATTGCTAAAGATATGAAAAGATTTTAAGCATTTAATTTTTTGCAGTTATAAAACTGATGTACAATTAATAACATACTTTAAAATAACTCTCAAAAATTAAGCAGCGAGCTATTCGGCAAAACGATTTTCCACTGTTTGAGAGGGGAATTGTTCCCATATATCATATTCCGTTTCTTGTCTTTGTAACAAATCAATACGTGTCAAAGTCGAATTAGCATATTTCAAATGAGACAAAATATATCTTAGTTAAAATTTGAAGGAAATACCTCAACCTTCCAGAAAATCACCCCCAAATAATATTACTTTTGCACATAGTGTCGTGTCGTGTTCTCATGGAAGGGCTTGGGGATAGGTTCGGCAGTATACTTGCCATACTACTACCGTCAAGCGTATAAATATGATTGTTTGCTAACCTAATAGTATAAGAAAAGAAAAATTTCAGGATCATTAGAACTAATTAACGATTCTAAGAATAAATTAAAAATGTAATTAGAAGAAGTTGGTATTCTACAACATTTTCCTTGTAGAATCACTTACCTATACAAAAAAATATCGGGTTTTTCTAATGTCTGTTGTATTTAGAAATGTTTTCAATAAACATTAAGCGAGATAGACAATTATTCGTTGCTAATTGTCCGTGAAAAACAATCACCTTCCGACCTAATGACCTCCAAAAGAAGAATTTTCCTCCTGCCGCTTAAAGTGTAATTAGAAATACCAACATTTCTTATATACGACGACGCGTTGGCGTAGCGATCATAGCATCGGCCATATAGATGTTTGTCGTGGTCTGGGCATTGTGCTTGTGTATTGTGTGTGTTTCCGGACCCCCAACACAGGAGAAAATCCTACTAGGGGCCGTTGAGTGTGAAGCGTTTATTAATTATTAATCAATTATATACGACTTATCAAAAACGGGCCATTGTTCTTTAAATTCTATTTATCTATTTTATACTAGCAATATCTGTGCGAATAATTCGCACTAAATAAGTATAATAATTATCATTTTACAAAATCACATTTTTTTTTAATAAAAGCAATAATAATTTTTCTAGTTATAGATGCCGGAAGGGCAAACAATCATCTATAAAATGATATATAATTTATGTGTAGTTAATGTGAGTTTTTTTTCTAAAAATGGAAGCAAACATCTTAACCTTAGCGTATCAATATATATGATGATGTTGTTAAATTATATTACATCGATGTATTTCCATGCAGTTATTTATGCATTTGATTTGGTTGAAACTCGAAAGTATTCTAAATTTTACACACACTTTTATGACTGCAGTTGCACACTCAAGCTCGGGATAATTACCTCGGGATTTGTACGTATACAAATATTTGATTCTGGTGTATGTTTTTGTAACTCTTCCCTAGAATAGTAGATTTAGCTCCAACCCTCCCACTGTGTGGAGAATAGACCTTTGACCATCTGTGACACATTTAAAAACTGATTCAGTATATCTGAGTAAGTGTATCGTGTGACATATTGCATATGTATCACGAAAAAAATCAAATCGTCTTTCGTGCACATAACCGAACGATCACGTGCGTAACAGATTGATAATGTTTTGTTCTTTATATTATAATGAAATGTAACAAGGATTTTCTGAAGTCTACCAGTTGAAAGTAAAATTTTCTCTTTTTATTATATTTTGTAAAATATTTTTTTCAGGACAAGAAACTATTAAGTAAATCGATTGATATTCTATAATTATTGATTTCTATATTTCTAATCCCTTTTAGTCGCTGTTGTTAAATAATACAATTGTGCGTCAATTATAGTTTAACGACACAACTGTAGTGTGTTGTTTGTTGTGATTTTCTTTAAATTGCTTTAAGTATTAATAATAAATACCTGATAACGATTATTACTCAAAGTAAGGAATATATCCGACAACCCGCATTGGAGCAGCGTGGTGGGTTAAGCTCCTACATGGGGAAAGGGGCTTATGCCCAGCAGTGGAATATTACAAGTGAAAGCGTATTAATAAAATTATTTTGTACAATAGTACTATTGAATGAAGTATATTTGAATCGATTATTTTGACAGAAAAACTATTGAGTAAATCTTTTACAACATGAAAATGAGGCCAGAGACTGTCAAGTATCAGTTCATTTAAGTTATAATACACGACTACGCTAATCATACTATATTAGTGCTATGAAAAGTTAAAACTTTAACCTTAAGTAAAAAAAAAAACACCAACATTAACATTACGTCGTTTCCACGTTTTATATCGTATAATATTTTGAAAATATAAATATTACTCGATTCGTAATGTTGATGAAAGCATCTAAAACTCCCCGAGGCCCAGACACGATTACATTATCAAGTAAATACAGCGGTGGGATGTTTCGCGAAATCGATATTAGTTCCCTATGATATACTTATAACTTTATTTTAGAAATTATGAGACTTTATATAAAAAAAATATGAAACAATGAAATGAAAAATAGAAAATTTAGTGACATGTTTATAAAAGAATTCTTTTTAAAACTCGGAAATCTTGCTCAGGGATAATAATTGTATTTAAACAGATATGTATTTATGGCCTGGGTGTATGTCCCTGTAGGTTAACCCATCGTGCACGAAGAGTTCACCTTCACATCAATTAATATAGCTACGTTCACAGGTCTTAAACACAATGATAAATTGTTCACATGTCTATTTAACTGCGTATAAACTTACTTGACTTATCGGAAGCAAATTAAGAATCGCTAATGAATTTAAGTGAGAGCTCTTTAAATACTTCTTTGTTTTAAAAAATGATATTACCTCTTTTTCCTTCTCAATAATAAGCCTCAAATTATATAATAAAACACGTACAATCAATAGATTTTAGTTTTTTTTTTAATTTAAAGTCTTATAACAAAAAAAAAACATTAGTATTTACTTACTAAACGTTGGATAGACACGGTCGTTATAACCTTATTGTAACTTAAACTTAACAAAACGAAAGTATTAGGCTAATTTTACATGAATATATGTGGTTTATTACCCGACAGCAGCAGGGTGCGACTGACTTACATAAATCTTTAACAATATTATCGAGTGTTAAATCCCAGAGTTTGCCTGTAACATATTATTTTAACTTATTTCTGGGTTTATCAGCTCGATTCCTTTTAAATACCTACGCTTCAACCTGTAATATCCCACTACTGGGGATAGGCCTCTTTCCCCATGTAGGAGAAGGATCAGAGCTTAATCCACCACGCTGCTCCAATGCGGGTTGGCGGATATGTGTACATGATAACAATCGCGACCGACGGCTTAACGTGCTCCCCGAGGCACGGTGGGGAGATCCACAGGGACTGGACAGGGACTTTTAAATACGAAAAGTTTGAAATTGGACGGTTCGTAAGCATAACGAATCATTTTTGGAATATAGTAACCAGGTTTTACTAATTCTATTTCATGTAATATTTCTGGTACTATAAATTTACACAGAAGATCACATTTAAATAATACTGTTTTCAAGCAGTGTTGTGTTCCTGTTGATGAGTAAGGTGACCAGAGTTCCTGGGGGGAATTGCGGGTAGGGTCGGCAGCGCACTTGCAATGCTTCTGGTGTTGCAGGCGTCTATAAGCTACGGTAATCGCTTATCATCAGGTGAGTCGTATGCTTGTTTGCCTACCTAATTGTATAAAAAAAAATTGAAAGTTTTTAACCATAATAACTAATACCATTTTATCCTTAAAATTCCGTCTCATACCACTTCTTATTACTCTAACTCCTTCTCTGTTAAAGCTGTCCAACTTTGGAACTCTCTTCCTCTTCCTATTAGACAAGCTCAATCTCTCTTCTCCTTCAAAAAATACCTTAAACTACATCATTTGTCACTAAGCACGTCATGATCGCCTACATCGTCTTTGTATGATATAATATATATTTACTATGTGTGTGTGTATATATATATATATATATATGTTTGTGTATTTTATATATGTAAGTGTTATGTATGTTTATTATTATTATATATTCTCTATTAGTACTTTGTTCGAGTAGTCTAATTCGCATACCAATCGTTTGTTTACTTCCTAACTGCAGTTTCTATTTCGTGTCCTATACCCAAAGGTTGTCTGGAAGAGATCGCTCTTTCAGCGATCTCTGATTAATTATAAAATATTTATTTAATCATTTCTGATTAACTAAATCAAAATACGAATTACTTTGTACTAAGTAAATTTATTTTTCACTTTTTAGTTTCCTTTTTGAAGTCGGTTTTTTTTTGTTAAAAATTATTTTATTAAACATGATTATTAGTTGGAACAAAAACAATTTAATAAAAATAAGTATGTATATATACTGTACAGTTTTTCTGAGAACGGATTCACTGAAGATTAACCTAATTACCATATTTTGTTTCTGACCCTTGTCAGATGTAATCGCTGTTGTGTCCATGACAGTTATCTAGTTTATGCAAACATTTAAACTATATACGTTTATCACGTAAATTATTACTATTTTTAATGTAAATTAATAATAAGTATTTGTAAATATATTTTGTAGTTCTTTCTAATGTTTACGCAAATTTCACTCATTGTTATAAAAAAAAAAATCAAATTCGGTATTTTTAAATATCAAATTCGGTGTTTTTAAATTTCAAATTCGAGTAATATTTTAGGAACGAAGTTCCTAACGGCAGGCTTGACATTTGGCTGGGCAACCGAACTGAAAAAAATGTGATACTAAAACCGTAACAAAAATATATATCGGATGTGACGTTATATCAGTCACACGACTGTATAATATGACGTTTGTAAAACTAAAATATTACTAGTAAACTTTTTTAAAATATTTATGTAATTTTATCGCTTCAGCCTCTAATATCCCACTACTGCTCGACTGATCAGAGCTTAATCCACCCCGCTGCTCCAATGCGGGTTGGCAGATATATTCCCTACTATGAGTAACGATCGCTATCAGGTGTACATGATAACAACCGGGACCGACGGCTTAACGTGCTCTCCGAGGCACGGTGGGGAGACCCACAAGGGCCGCACAAACACCCAGACCACGGTAAACACCTGTATGGCCGATACAAATGTTTGTCATGTGCGGGGATCGAACCCGCAACCGCCAGCGCAACAGATACAACCCATGGCTGTAACCGTTACTATCGAAAAAAAATGTTTTTTATTTCACTTAATAGTTTTAATTATTATTATTATTATTATTTTGTTTGATTTATTTATTTTACGGTATTTGTTATTTTCTAAAATACTAAATTTCCTAAATATTTTTATGGACTTAATTTAAAACTAATCAACAAAATAAAAAATAAAAATAGGTAAAAAAACTTTTTAAATTAAACGGTTATATGTTAAACATACATTGCAATGTTTAAGATAAATGTACTTGTTAAGGAACGTCTCACATCTTGCGTTGCAACTCTTGGTTCACATCGTGTGGCCCGCACTTAATTTATCGGTCATCGGTGTAAAGTGTTTATAAACTGTGAGTGCAATAGACAATCAGTGGTGTGACAGAACGTTTGCTATATAAGACAATGATTTGAAATTTGAACTCTCTCTTTCCCATATTTCTTCTCGTCGTGCGAAGTGTTTGCTAAACAATGTAATTTTGTAATACAGTAATCTATTCTCTTCCATCTTTTATTTTCTCCAACTCTTCAAACAACAATCAATAAAATACAAGCAACAAGCAATACAACGAAACAGTACTAAAAGCCAAAAAATAATAAAATAGATACAGTCGTGGGAATTATAAACATATGCATAGACTAGACTAAAATAAAACCGTGGGGCACGTCAATTGTCTACAATCGTTGATTAAAATGTTTGTTTTGTAATGTTACACTATAATTAGGCAGTTGTTCAACCGACAACGATGGACGTGTGATAAGTAGGGCTAGAATGTGGAAACAAGCTAGCAAGCTCGATTATAAGCGAGTTTTAGGGTTTCATAATGGTGAGCGAGTAGTACTTTTATCATATGTTTTGTCGATTAAAGACAAACTACGAGCAGTGAAACGATTCCTCGCCAGCCAGCAGTGTGAATGTCCAACGATAAACTAGTTGAAACATCACTTTTATTTACATGGAGTGTATAACTATTGGAATTTCCATGAGCAAGAAAATAGTAAGTAATTTCCTCACCGTCTGCAGGCCAACTGCCTATTTTAACGACGAATTAAACGATTCTTCTATCGCACATTAAGTCGATAATTTGTAGACAATTGACGTGCCCCACGGTTTTATTTTAGTCTAGTCTATGCATATGTTTATAATTCCCACGACTGTATCTATTTTATTATTTTTTGGTTTTTAGTACATTTATCTTAAACATTGCAATGTATGTTTAACATAAAACCGTTTAACTTAAAAAGTTTTTTTACCTATTTTTATTTTCTAGTTTTTAGTTTTTATTTCGCATTCTATTTAATTCATTTAGTGCTTCATTATTGCAAGGCCCATCTTAAATATTGAGGTTGTATAGTGCACTGTATTCTTCTTGTCAAGCCCTTTTATTTGATACCCATATTGGTGGGATTGATAAAAAATTGTTATCAGACATTTGGTAGCGGCGGCCAGCTTAGATTTCAATTTTGCATAGTAAATTGTATTCTACTTGTTGAGACCTTTCATTTGATACCCATATTGATGGGATCGATAAAACCTACGTTATCCGCCATTTTGTAGCGGCCGCCATCTTGTATTTCAATTTTTTATAGTATATTGTATTCTGCTTATTGAGCCCTTTCATTTGATACCCATATTGATGGGATTAATAAAACATAAATTATCCGCCATTTTGTAGCGGCGGCCATCTTGAATTTATAATGATAATGAATAAACATAATTGTATTGTCACCAAAATCCAAAGTGTATACAAAATTTCAGAATAATCGGTTGACAGGAAGAGGGTGAAATTTGAATTACTAAATTTGACCCAAGAATAAAAAATAAAACAAACGGGGTGAGCTAAATAAAACCGTTTAAAAAATCAAGAAAACTAGAAAATATATATAAAATTCAACATTTTTTTTTTCAAATTGTGTTGCTTCTATACTATCCGAACTTCGTCCTACGTGGTGTCCCATGACACCACACTATTTTTTTTTATATTTCGTTATGTTTATAACGCTACAC
The DNA here is from genome assembly GCF_905220565.1 of Melitaea cinxia. NCBI lineage: Eukaryota > Metazoa > Arthropoda > Insecta > Lepidoptera > Nymphalidae > Melitaea > Melitaea cinxia. The sequence continues at coordinate 8,878,436 of NC_059415.1, forward strand.
CTTCGGTCAGCCGATCTGATCTAAACATTACCAGCTACAATACAGCAATATTATTAAAGCGCTTAGTAAAAAATAAAATAAAAAACCCGCCTACGTTAAGAACAACTAAAAGAAAATCAACTAAATAACATGCACAAAGAGAGAATGATTTGACTTATGTTTCAATTTCATGCCTCCGACTGCATATTATGTACAATGTTGCATAAAATTTCGAAGGAGTACCTACCGCATTGATATTTTTAAGTAGGTATACAGTATGTTTGATATTGTATCGATTTATTTGGCTGGCATTTTTCAATTACTTAATTTTTATCTTGTTACAACATTTTCGGTTGATTTTCTGTGAGTTGTTCTTCACGAAGCCGAAGATTTTTTTTAAATTATTATTTTATTTATGTCTTTTTAGTTAGACGTATTACGCAATCGGTTCAATTCATTAAAAGAGTTTACATCATGTGGTTGATTAAGAACAGTTTGTTTTCTGAAACAATAAGCAGAAAATAAAAAAAAACCATATCAATTTGAATGCATCTATAAAAGACGTGAATAGGTTATACATTTATAAATATTTATTTGGCGAGTTACATAAAAGATTGATAGATATATATATAGAACCTCCTCTGTTTTTTTCGTCACTAAAAATATTACTTAATCAACAAAATGATGTAATTTTTTTTTAATGAATTGAAAAAATTACGTAATTTGTCTAAAAAGAAATAAATAAGTCAACTTTCTTATTGTATTTTTTATGAGTATTGCGGTGATAATAATCATCATATACCTTTTTGAAATTTTTGTATCAAGCCCATTAATTTAATACCCATATTGTAGTATTCGAAATTTTTTTTTCCATTAACTACACATGGCTTCACACAGCCACCATGTTTGCTTTTTTTAACGTCACCTTTTTAAGAACACTTGGGCTGCTAAGACAAATCTAACTATACCTCAACTATGTAAATCCGTTCAGCGGTTCTGGAGATATGAGGTAAAAAACAATATTACATACATAATTAAATACATATAAGATACGCGCAAAAAACATAACTTTAAGCCTTCCTTCGCAGTCGGGTAAAAATATAATAGTACATAAATAGTGTACATACAACTAAATAACATTGATTACGAATCTTTAAGCCTTTCCTTACTTTTGTTTGACCTCTGTTGTTTATTTTTGATCCGAGTTTGAGATGTTGGAAATAATACAGAATAATTTTATTGTTATTGGGTATATTAATTTTGAAATTGTGTTATAATAATGGTTGTTTTTGTTTTTGTCGATTGTCTATAACATTTACAATGAATTAATACTTGAAATAAATTCTCATTACAGCAGGGACTCTAGTCTTTGAAAGCGGGAGAACGCTTCTTGGAATCATTGTGTATTCCATTTTGAGACGGGTGATGATCTCTTTTTATTACATGCATATATGAATACATGACAGTAATTGTTGTGTGTATTGGTACATATCTGATGTACTAATTATGTATTTTGATAGTACTTTTTTAAATTATTCCACTGAGCAATAACTTAAGTACATCTCTTTTGTACTATTATATTTTATTTTTTCCAAGCCAACGCCATAAGTTATTACTCTAATACAACTTAACTCTGGAACGGGTGGCGATTCCACATATTTATTTTCTCAAGCCTACGCCTTAAGTTATTTTCTCTGATATAATTTAACCCTGGAATGGGTGGCGATTTCATATATTTATTTTATTCTATCGATTATTATCGATTTAAATGGTACACATGTTAGAGCCTACATCGGGAATACTTTATTATAATGTTAAACCTTGTTTTTTTTTCGTAACTATGTAGCTACTGAGTGATGTCCATTAGTAGACCATCACTCTGTATGTTAGGGCGTTTCTTGCATGGGTCGGACGGTCATCACCTACGATAAAGAACCGAGGAAATTTTTTTTAACCCCGACTGATATCGTGATGGAGATGGTGTCGTGGAGTTTGGACCATTGAACTCGAGAGACTGGCGGGTGATCATCCAGGGAGTTTCTGCAGAGCCACGTGTCACGGAGACCCGCTATGATAAGTGACCACAGTTAACCTCCACCCGCGTGTCAGAAATAATTCGAACCCTCAGTATAGTTTAAATTAATATTAGATTAATCAAAAATTTATTTCGGTTCATAGTGTAGATTTAAAATAATTCGGCTTGTGTTAAACTCGTTCGTTTAATCCATAAAAGGAAGATAAAGTTGTTTTTTCATTCAAATTGTATTGAGCTTAAAATTGTGTTACATTGTATTAAATTACTTTTTACATTAGTCTAATTTATTTTTGTTCTCCAATCCAATCTGATTGCTAATTTTTTTTTAAAATATATCGCACCTTTAATAAAACAAAGATGTAACTCAAAATTTGTGGATTTGGAGATTTTACAATAAAACCCGTCTTCGTCGCGTAAAGAATAGTTAGACTTCGACTCCGGCGTTTTAACTATAAGATACAGAGAGATACGCGACTGTTGCTCTCTTTTCTATCAACTGGAACTGACAAGTCAGTTCTTATAAAGTGGCGTGATTCAGAGATGCATCGGCAGTGAGCGGAGATTGAAGTGCTACCGTTTTGAGTAACATCAAATAATTCGATATTAGATTAAAAGGGATTTAAAATAAAAAGATGACTTTTGTTATACTTCATTCTCTCAGAAAACGCATTTGATAATGATGTGTAACATTTGGATTTACTTCGGTTTTGTTTTAAAAATTGACAAATTTTACAAAGTTAACGCCTAACACTTCAGTTTTATATTGAAATATATGCCTTAGTTGTTGGAGTAATTGGTTAAGTATCACTTTATTGTAATAAATAAGGCTATTTATAAAAGTCACTTTTGTTTACTTCTTTTTATTATTTAGAATGACGAAAGATAAGTAAAAACTTTCAACATTAATTCCCTTTTCGTGTAAAAGCTAAGAATAACTTGTAACTGTTGTGCTTATTTGTATAGGTTTTGAAAATGGTCTTAGAGCTCACAATTTTTTTTAAGTTTAATACCACATTCAGAAACTGAACACCACAATGAAGAGTTACAGCGTATCGAGCGTAAAAGTTATAAGATAAACATAATAGTGTATCATTACAACCTATACAGTCCACTGCTGGACATAGGCCTCCACAAGCTTTCGCCAAAAATAGCGTGAACTTATGTGTTTTGCCCATAGTCACCACGCTGGGCAGGCGGGTTGGTGACCGCAGGGCTGGCTTTGTCGCTCCGAAGACGCTGCTGCCCGTCTTCGGCCTGTGTATTTCAAAGCCAGCAATTGGATGGTTATCCCGCCACCGGTCGGCTTTTTAAGTAATATAATAATAGTGTAATAAGTTATAAATTTTTTTTCATCTGATTACTGTAATAAATGTGAAAGTTTATGAGGATGACGTTTGGATGGATGATTGTTACTCTTTTATGGCAAAACGACTGAATAGGTCATTGTCATTCAACAATGCTGCTATTTTGACGTTAAATAATTATGATTATTATTCATCCTTAAAATATACTACAGTGTTATGAATTATTGTTATTTTAGACTAAAGAAGTTATGCAGGTTGAAGAGGAAAATCAACAAAATACATATATCTCCAGAGCCCAAAAATATAACTGCAGAGCTGACGAACATGATGACACCTACTCAATATTTTACTGTCACTTATGAGTTGACGAGAAAAATGACACCTAAATAATACTAGCCATTTACAGTCCTCTAGTTCGTCTTCAAGATCATCTTCATCTAGTTCCGATTCATCTAGCTCATCATCGTCAAGCTCTTCTAGCTCATCTTCATCCAGTTTTTCAAGCTCCAATAGTTCAATGCCTACCCAAAACCCTGCCCCACAAAACGTTACAACGGATTGTGAAGAAAAGACGTCTTACACCAATTCACCACAAAATACTGAGCAAAATATGAGCAAATTCAGCTGAGAGAGCGACGAAATTACAAGTTTAGTGTGGCCAGTTACAATATTTCTCCAGTATAATACACAGATCTAAGTGACGTCGACCTGAGTGACGACGATGCATTGTAGATTTTAATACGTTGTTTAATAAGCCTGTCAACAGAAGAAATTTTATGTTTGAAAATCAAAGTTCTTCTGACTCTGACTGCAATAATAAACCAAATATTTGTCAGTCAGTTCAGCCTATTGCAATGCACTGCTGGACATAGGCCTCCCCAAGTTCGCGCTAGACATCCCGGTTTTCCGCAATCCTCATCCAGCTTACACCGGCAATCTTAGGTAGATCGTCGGTCCAACGGGCCAGAGGACGTCACACACTGTGTTCGCCAAGATGCGATCTCTACTCCAGGACGCGTCTGCTCCAACAGCCACCGGTCCTGCGCCACAGATGACCAGCCCACTGCCACTTCAACTTGCTAATTCTGTGGGCTATATCGGTTACTTTCGTTCTCTCGCGGTAGTCTCGTTTCTAATCCTATCTTTGAGGGAAACCCCAAGCATGGCCAGTTCCATTGCACGTTGAGGGACTTTATATTTGTGGACCAGTCCCTTCGTCAGTGTCCATGTCTCGGCTCGGTATGTTAACACAGGCAGGACGTATTGCTCGAAGACTTTTGTCTTCAAGCATTGCGGAATCTTTGAAGTGAAGACTCGACGAAGCCTGCCAAATGCCGCCCAGCCCCACCGAATCCGCCTATCGGCCTCCTTCTCAAAGTTGTTGCGGCCTAGTTGGATAGTATGGCCTAAGTAAATATAATCCTGAACAACTTAGAGAAGGGTACCATCGACCGATACCTGTCTCGGTATGAATTGGTTGTTAGACATAACTTTCGTTTTGTCCAAGTTCATACAGAGAACGACACGTCGGGAGGACTCGTTTAGACCGGCTAGCATTTGGCCTAACTCATCTAACGTGTCCGCAAAGATGACGATATCGTCGGCGAAACGAAGGTGAGAGATGTATTCACCGTTGACATTGATGCCTTGTTCAAGATCTTAAAGATATCCTCCAGCGCAGTGGTAAACAGTTTCGGTGATATTACATCTTGCTGTCTTACCCCACGCCGCAGGGAAATAGGTATTGTTCTCTGGTCCTGGACATGAACGGTCATCGTCGTTGCGTCGTACATACATCTCAGTACCACGATATATCGCCAGTCGATATGACATCTCTGCAGAGAGTCCAGGACAGCCCAGGTCTCGACACAGTTGAAGGCTTTCTCGCAGTCCACAAATTCCATACACAGCGGCTGATTATATGTCTCTGTCTTTTGAATAATCTGTCGAACAGTATGGATGTGGTCTACGGTGTTGTAGCCATTTCGAAACCCAACCTGCTCTGGTGGTTGGAATTCGTCGAGTCTTATGGCGAGACGATTCAAATGTGCAGAAAATATTGATTCCGACGGTATTTAACTTAGGGTTTCACCAACCAAAAACAGGTCAGTGTAATCTATGTGTATCATATGATAATTCAAACAATGAGCAAAAACAAGATGATAGACATTATAAGAAAGAAGAGACTGCTGATTTTTATACTATTTACTAGCTGACCCCGCAAACTTTGTTTTGCCATATATGTTATTAAACCCCTTAATCCCCCCCCCCTTTTAACTTAGGGGTATGAAAAATAGATGTTGTTCGATTCTCAGACCTACCCGATATGCACACAAAATTTCGTGTGAATCGGTCTAGCCGTTTCGGAGGAGTTTAACTACAAACACCGCGACACGAGAATTTTATATATTAGATTATTTGTGGTTAGTAATTATTTGTGATATTAGGAGATATTTACTAGAGACTAATTGTACCTAATTCTTATAATAGTGTATAGTTTTTGTTTTGTTTAAAAAACAATATTTGTAGCCATAAAGAGATATATAAATATGAGATGATTAATAAAATTTTGTTTAATTTAAAAAAAAGGTGATAAATTTCAGTTTTCGTTTTATAAAAAAATGATGCATTAATACATACAACGTCATAATTACAATTAAATAATCATAAAACGAAACATTGTCATTTATTTTTAAAACTTTTTGTTATGTTTTAATACTAAAGAGAATTTTTTTGAAATACTACCTAAAATATTAAGTAATTTTTGGCATAAAGAGATTTAAGTCGGAACTTTTTTTTCATCTCCATTTTACAGCTATTATAGACTGTAACACAGTTGTTTTTCTATTATTCTATTAATCTCTGTACTTTAAACTACTGATATCAATAGTAAAAGTCATTAAGAGCATTACAAATAATTGGTAATTTTTAATCAAACACAATGCGGAAAAAGTGCTAAACTTCAAACGCCAATTCCCACAATTTTCGATTTTTGAGTTACATCTTTGTTTTATTAAGGGTGCGATATATTTACCTCTCTGTGATTTAGTTCGTCGCGTTAAGAAAAAATTAATATTCTCTTATTCTATGCTCTTTTAATATAATTACATGTATATATATTTATTACATATTTTTTTTAACACGCGACAGTACAACACGTTGCTATTTTTATATTTTACTTCAGTTGTCCTTATATAACTGTGTCAGTAAACAAGCGTACGGCTCACCTGATGGTAAGAGATTACCGTAGCTTATAGACGCCTGCAACACCTGAAGCATCGCAAGCGCGTTGCCGACCTAATCCTCAATACCCCAGGAGCAGAGCTCCTCACCTTAATCACCAACAGGAACACAATACTGCTTGAAATCAGTATTATTTAGCTGTGATCTTCTGTAAGGTCGAGGTACTACCCCACTCGGGCTGCTCCATATTTTGAGCAGGATATTCCTGCTGTGCCCTACCTCAGTTAAATATTATAGAAAATGGATCAATTAAATATATATTATATTGGATGTCAACTTTTTGGATGGATGGTTGATGGCGAAATAACGCGAGAACCACTTGACGAAATAATCTCCTTTTTTTAGGCCAATAAACTCGTATAAGAAGTTAAGGGAAACTTAAACAAAATATTTCTAATGCTTCTAACGCACACACACTTCAGCCTACCGTAGTCCACTGCTTGACATAGGCCTCCACTCGTTCCTGCCAAAAATGGCGTGAACTCATGTGTTTTGCGCATAGTCACCACGCTGGGCAGGCGGGTTGATGACTGCAGGGCCGACTTTGTCGCACTCAAGACGCAGCTGCCCGTCTTCGGCCTGTGTGTTTCAAAGCCAGCTATGGATAGTTATCCCGCCTTCAGGCGGATTTTTAAGTTCCAAGGTGGGAGTCGTACTGTGTTATCCCTTAGTCACCTCTTACGACACTGACGGGAAGAGAGGGGATGGCTACATTCTTTACTGCCGTAACCACTCAGCATATATAGTTGGATACCTTCATCAAATAGTGTTATCAACTACTGATAAAACAGGCCCTTTGTGTTAATAACTTAATAACCGACAAAGACCTTTAAATTTAGGTGTATTTGTTTCTTTTACCTTGACACAGAATATAACTCGTGACATTGATGGTATTTTTTAAGATTTGTTTATGTATTTATTGTTGTTTATTTACATAAGTCAGTATTTTTACATGACCTATTGAGGACAGTTATTATCGACGTAAATATTTGAGTTCAAATTTCAAGTGTAAAAGAAACATGCGGTAGAATCTTATTTATTGTACAAGTGCAAATGAAACACGATTTACAAACTGATTTATTGTACACATACCCTAGGATAATAAGATAGCAAGCTCAATTTTTGAAGTCGGTGTAAAATGGCTTCAAGTTTAAACCATTTTATTTTGAAAATATAAACAGCAAAAGTATTTTGACTTTAATTCCATCTAGTTAGTACTTAGAATTATCTTAGGATATACATAGAAACTTGATAGACGTACGTTTCAGCCTGTAAGATCCCACTTCTGATCATAGGCCTTTTTATCCATGTGGGAGATGGATCAGAACCACCACGCTGCTCCACTGCGGGTTGACAGATATATTCCCTACTATGAGTAACGATCGCTATCAGGTGTATATGATCATCCAAACCAGAAAGAAATATGATTACAAATATAAATATCCGGTTTTTAAGCAAGTACTTGGCTCAGGCAGATCGATGGTTTGCTGAAACGTCCAGCATAATAAAAATGAAAAATAAGAAAATTGAACACACTACAATCCTTACCTCTGGACTACACCTAGCTTTAATAAGCAGTGAGTTTTAACTGAGGTAGGGCACAGCAGGAATTTCTTGCTCAAAATATGGAGCAGCCCGACTGGGGTAGTACCTCGACCTTACAGAAGATCACAGCAAAATAATACTGTTTTCAAACAGTATTGTGTTCCTGTTGGTGAGTAAGGTGACCAGAGCTCCTGGGGTGGATTGGGGATTGGGTCGGCAACGCGCTTGCGATGCTTCTGGTGTTGCAGGCGTCTATAAGCTACGGTAATCGCTTACCATCAGGTGAGCCGTACGCTTGTTTGCCGACCTAGTGACATAAAAAAAAAAAAAAAGTCACAGTCGATCTTTAGTCTCATACCTAACAAATCGACCGTAGGGTAAGCTTAACGCATGAGGTTTGAATTGAAACGGGCAACTAAGAACCAGTCGATACCGTTTACTTTATTATATATGTAAGAAAAAACAATTACTCTAAACAAAGGGTGTAAGTACCTATGTTTCACGTGTTCATCACGTTTTCGGACACAAGGTCATAATAATTAACTATTTCGATTGCCAACAATTAATGTAAATACCTTGATCTAGTTTATTATCATTATGATAAAACTACGATGGCTAGTTTTATGGGGATTGGTAGTGGGGTTTTTACAGCATTATATTGATGTGTAAAATCATACTTTCAAAATTATTAATTATAAAATTACATAGCATTTGACGTAATGTTTATATTGTTTGGTCATCTTACTTATAAAGGGTCTCATTACTTAACAAGCTGTTACTACGGGTTCTTTCGTGATAACACGATCTGACTTACTTGGGAGAGGCAAAAAAACCTACACGTCATAAAAAGTATTCAATTGCCCAGTATGAGCTGTAAATATGCGAGTTTAATTCAAATTCATACAGTAGTCTTGGAGTGATGGAGGGCAAAGATACAGATAGGTAGAAGACAGACAGATCAAACCTATGTATATAGTTTTGACGTCAGTATTGATTATGATTTTCCTCTATTTTTTTTTCCATATATCTATACATATAATAAAATGGTCGGAAAGTCAAAATAGTACATTGAATATTTTTTTAATAGAATACTTGGGGTGTGAGTGTAATCTACAATAGATACCGAAGCCAAAAATATAGTTTTTAGAATTTTTGTCTGTTTGTCTGTATAAACTCAAAAAGTTCTGCATGGATTTACTTAAAATTTGGTACGAATATTATTAAGAAGTCGGGTCAACATATAGACTAGATATTATCACGCTATCACCTACGGGGAACGAGCACGAACCTTTATTTCTTCAACGCATTCTGTAACAACGTGTAATCTAACGACGCATATTTGAATGTTGTTGTTATTATGTTAATAACCATGCTATAAGCTAGCTTCACATTATAAAAACCACGCAATTGTCGAATTGAATAATCTCCTCCTTTTTTTAAGTCGGTTAAAACATAGAGTCAAGTTTATCTTGCAAGAGTATGAATAATTTACGACCTCAGATAGCTTCCACTTTATTTTAACACTGGATCTAAGAATCTCATTACTTACTGTGCGTTATTGTACTGTTAAGTTGTAAGATTGAACTATTGCAGGCGAGATGGTCCATCAAATAGCAGCTTTAATATTAAACCAAAGAGCTTATTCATTTTTATTTTTCATCCCGAGATATTTTCAATGAGAAATGCTACCACTATTTAAGTACAAGTATCCCATGTAAACAAGATTTGTGTAATTGCTATACATATGAATAATAAGTTAGAAAGGGCGTTACGAATACTATAAAATGGGATTTATAAATTTATAAAATAATATTGAATGTTTTAAATTTCCAAAATTTACATAGTTAATGACATAAAACTAAGATGAAACGGTGAACATTGAAAACTTGCTAAGAAAGAGGTATCAGAGATATGGCTGTTAATATTCGGCCATCGGTCTTGCGATGGTACCGATGCTATAAATAAATTGCAAACAATTTTTCTATAATAGTAAAAAAAATAAACATAGGCTACGGCGCAATTAGATAACAAATTCAAATTATTGTTCCTCTTATCAAAATAGTAGCAACGAACTCTTTTATTTATATTTGTTTTATAGTTTTTTCCACTTACGATAAAATAATAATAAATAATGACTTATCTATAATATAATCTTTATCTTTAAATTGGTGTGAAGGTCCATCATTATCAGACATTTGATAATTGTGTTGACCCAATAATCTTTCTTTTGTAACTCTCAGGTATAAATGATGTTCCGTTAGTGGTACTGGATGCCAGTGCGTTTAGTCACTCATGATGTACAAATTTCTCATATTAACACTTTTTGCCAGCTATGCTGGTAAGATTATTCATTTACTCTTTTAATAATTAAACTTTTAAACTTTAAATTTTTAGAGCCTTTTTTTATTTTTACTTATAAACGTTTTATTTTTAGTTTCAAAACCTTTTCTTGAAGATATAAGGATCGTTGGAGGTGAAGATGTAGACATAACAGCAGCTCCGTACCAGGTGTCAATATTGAATAGAGGAAGGCACTCCTGCGGTGGTTCGATCATTGACATAGATCTTATATTAACAGCAGCGCATTGTTTAGTTGGGTAAGAAAGGATTTAATAATATTTGAAATACAAAACTAAATAACAGTTCTATCAGAAATATACTTAAAATTAAAATGTTCTAATAGTAAGATCTTTAAGCCATCATTTGAAAAATAATTAAATTTTACAGAATACTTTGATTACATGAAACTTATACCTATTATAAAAATATATTGTAATTTTAAAAATAATGGATAGTTAAAAATATAATTATAATTTTGTATTTTATAAAAAATAAACTAATATTATTATTCATTTTACTTACCATTTTCTAAAAGAAATTTTGTAAACGTAAGTAGTATTTATTACAAGATATGATATTTTTCAGTTCAAAAGTATTATCAAATTTTCAAATCTAAGCTTTTCATAGCCGTTTAACCTGCATCAATTGCAAAAATTACCAAAAAATGCAAAAGAAATCACAATTTTTCTAATGCTCGAGTTCATTTTAGTACGTCACCGAGTTATCTACAAATTCGCGCTGGATCATCATCTAGTACTAGTGGTGGAAAAATTTATCAAGTTGGTGATCTAGTATGGAATCCAGGCTTTTCTTATAGTAAAATGGATAGTGATGTTGCTTTAATCTGGCTGTCTGAACCTTTGGAATACGGACCAAGTATTGCTCCTATAGATATGTTTAATGATGGAGAGGAAATTAAAGATGGTGAACTTACAGTTGTTACTGGATGGGGTAATACTAGGGTGAGTGTTCAATAATGCCTATATTACATATATAAATAGTGTTTGATCCTAACGGTTACTGTAGCTTGTAGTTGTCTGCAATATCAAGGGCATAATTTTATATAAACTTACCAATGTATTATGTGTTAATGTATATTTTTATCTTTATATACACCAGGAAGAAGGTGGTACACCCAGAACATTACAAATGGCACTAATCCCTAAAGTTAACGAAGCAGTTTGTGGTAAAGCCTACGCTCCACTGTACAGCATTACACCTAGAATGATTTGCGCTGGTACACCAAAAGGTGGAAAGGACTCTTGCCAGGTAATGTATTGTTTAAAGATTATTATGTAAGCAAGTGGAAATATAGTGATAGTGGGTGCATTTCTTAGGATCTACAATACAAAACGTATATTATATTATCTTAACTTTTGTTAACGACACATTTTTACGCCTATAAACTAAATCAAGTAATTAAACTGATAGCGAAAGTCCTTTTTCTGTGCCTATATAACTGGACAGTTAGTATAATACATAGATCGAACGTAGATAACTACGTTATAAACTATAGAGAATACAATATAGAACCTTAATTGAAACAGACTACCCTTCTGTCCGTATTAAAAAATGGAAAAGAGCATAACCAGACGGTTTTGTACACTAATATTATCTGTATTACGAGTACCTTTGAAAACATAATGCTACACTTAGTTTAAGATATTGAAGTCTTATTTTTTATTAGTCCTAGTAATCCTACTAATATTTATAAAGCGAAAGTTTGTATGTATGGATGTATTGATGTTTGTTCCTCTTTCACGCAAAAACTACCGAATGGATTATAATGAAAGTTTACAGTCACATAGCCTATACATTAGAATAACACAAATGCTATAATTTTTTGAGATAGTGTGTGAATTGTCTAAAATATAACGATAATTGTTAAGTAAGTCGGAAAAAAATTCCCATTTGCGAGCTATTCTGGCGTACGCTGCAAAAACTGTGGAGTTTACGTGTAGGGTAAAACCGGGATAGATGCCGCACTTTTTGAAATAGTCACCTAATTTTAAAAATATGATTTTTAAACGAATAATTTTTATTGATGTAGCTAGCTCAATCCTTTATGTTGAATTATGACTATTTTTTTTCAACCTAGCCAATGCAGATTAAGCAGAAATTAGCTTTTCGTGAACCCTTTTTTTTGAGGATAGATGCCTACCTATATGGATAGTTGCCCCGCCATGAAAATAGTGAGTAGGATAGATGCCCTTTAAACCGTGTAAACGAAAAACCCAAACCAAATGTTAGGTTAGGTTAGTTCTACTCCTAAAACATCGATTGTCTCCAAGAAACATGGGCCATAGCAATGAAAAAATTTTGGGTTTTTTTTATATCTTTTAATTGTTATAATTAGAATATAATTTATATATCACACAGATTACTATACCTCATTAAATTTTTAGAGCTTTAACTAAAATATAAATTCTTAAGTTTCAACATGATATATATATATATATATATATATATATATATATATATATATATAATTAAATTTTACAAGCATTTATTCATCATCATCTTCCTGCCCTTATCCCACTTTTTCGGTCTGCCGATCGCTCTTCGCCCTTCGACATTCGTCCCTAACATTCTTTTACCAACATAGCGTTCATCCCTTCTCATTAGATGCCCATACCACGCTAACCTATTGCTCCTCATTTTCTCTGTCACGGGTGCTACTTTCAAACTTCCCCTTATATACTCATTTCTAATCCGATCTTTCCTCGTTACTCCACACATCCATCTTAGCATTCTCATCTCGGCTGTGTGCACTCTTCTTTCATCCGTCACTTTTGTTGCCCAACATTCTGATCCATACATTACGACAGGTCTTATGATCGTTTTATAGATTTTACCCTTAAGTTTAAGGGGCATTCGTGGATCACAAGCTGTTCCAGAGACCTGTCGCCATTTCATCCATCCCGCATTTATTCTATTTTTCAAGTCACGGTCTATGTTGCTGTCATTTTGTATTAATGACCCAAAGTACCGGAAGTCGGAGCAGACTAGTAGGGTTACACCATCCAAGGAAATATGGGAAAAACCGGACAAACCGCTGAAATTGCAGAATAAGTGCTCGGTTTTAGATCTACTTATTCTCAATCCCGCGCCCTCCAGTCTTTCCTGCCATTTTCCCAGTCTACTCTGTACCTCAAGAGCATTATCTCCGACAAGAACAACGTCGTCAGCAAACAGCATACACCAGGGTGCTTCCTCCTATATGTCAGATGTTAGAACATCCATTACTAGGAGGAATAAATACGGGCTTAAAGCCAACACATGGTGCAAACCTACAGCCACATTGAATTTGCCAGTTACTCCGGCTTCGGACCGGATGTGGGTGCTAGCTCTATCATACATCGCCTGAACAAGTCGTACATACTTCTCCGGCACTCATTTCCCTTTCATAGCCCACCACAGAACCTTACGGGGGACTCTATCGTATGCCTTTTCCAGATCCACGAACACCATATGTAAGTCTTTTTGTGCGAGTCGATATTTTTTGGCAGAGTTGGCGGAGTGCAAATATGGCGTCCGTAGTTCCCCGGCCCGGCATAAATCCATGGTTCTGACATTCTTCTCTCATTCGTCGCGCTATCACTTTCTCCCATATCTACAAGTATTTATTCAACAAGAGTATAAATTCTTAATTGTTGGTCTAAAATATTCATATTAAGTGTCAACATGCACATTGCACAATCATACTTTCTCATCGAAAGCTGACTGTAGGTTTCCTATAGTCCAAGAACATACTCGAGTTCGAATTTCTTCCTTTCTTTTATATTTTCGTGGCATAGTTCTGCTAGAATCAGTAAAACATCCAAACATAAATATACGTAAATACATAAAAAATATAACAGACACAAAAAAAAAATATACATATAAACTTACTCTGTATATGGTGAATGAAGTGATAAGGGCACCCTAAGGGCACCTATACCTCAAAAAATCAGGGCAACTATCCTTTGTGATTGGGATAGATGCCCACGTATTTTTTAAATAAATTATAAACAAAATAGCATCTATTTACAACTATATGCAGACTCAATGACCCAGTATATAGACGTGATAAAAAATATAACGGAATTTATTACTATTTATAAAATTATACAACCTTAAATACTAACCTTTAAAACTTTGACGTGTTTGTAAATTTCGCCACGGAGAAAATTACACGCACGATCCAAACGCGTCCTTGCCACACGAATATTTGTGGATATCTGAGGTACGGGGTGACTTCGACTCCTACTTATGCGATTAATTTTTATTTGTGAGTTCGGGATGTTAGGTTTTTAGAACATGAGGCATCTATCCCACTGCGGCATCTCTCCCGGTTTTACCATATATAATGTATAGGAGAAATATTTATCTTAATTAATCCTACAAAAAAGTCCGCGACAGCATATATCTATCTTTTATGAGTAAACCATTATCGCCAAAATAGTGAACCATAAATACAATAAAAATTGATAGTACATTTCTAATGCACATTTGGTAGTAACAAATTGATTTTTATATCAAAATAAATATTTTTTATTAAACATTGTCATTTACAATACACAATTCAGACGATAATTAATCAATACAAATAAATAGAATTGGAGTGTCTGTTTGTTATATTAAAATAACCGCTTTTTACTAAATGCATATGGAAGTATACACGGTACATATATCAAAATAACATTTTCTACAATTTTTACTGTCTGTCTGTCTGTTTGTTTCAGCTAATCTCTGAAACAGCTGGACCGATTTTGATAGGACATTCACTGGCAGATACCCGATGTAGCAAGGAGTAACTTAGGCTACTTTAATTTTATAAATTTATTTATTTTATAACTCAGCGAACTGAACAATAACTTTTTGTTAAATTCAACGCGGACGAAGTCGTGGCAATTCGCGGCGAATTTTACACTGCCATATTTTTTTTTTCGTGAATATATCTATTGTTTGTGAATTTTCCTTTATACGAACTCTGTCCAGACATTAACAAACATAAAATCGAAATGTCCAATTTAGCTTAGTCGTTTGGAAGTTACGTTCATACATACATTTCAGTAATTTATTGAAGTGAAACTTCGTTACAATCGTGATTTAAAACTCAATGAAACGAAAATGTATCACGATAAGGTAACGACCACATAAATATATAGGAGAAAATGAGATTGAATACGTTACTGCTCAAAACGCGTAAGCGACGCGTTTTTCATGACGCTTACGACCTTTTTCACGTGACTGTGATCATTGTCGATAGAACAAATCGCAGCGGTCTGCTTTCTTACGACTTTTCGGAAGTTTCAATTCGTTTTATTTATCATCATCATCATCATCATCATCATCATCATCATTCCAGCCTATTGCAGTCCACTGCTGGACACAGGCCTCCACAAGTTCGCGCCAAAAATGCGTGAACTCATGTGTGTTGCCCATAGTCACCACGCTGGGCAGGCGGGTTGGTGACCGCAGGGCTGGCTTTGTCGCACCGAAGACGCTGCTGGCCGTCTTCGGTCTGTGTGTTTCAAAGCCAGCGGGAAGCCGACCGATGGCGGGATAACCATCTAATCGCTGGCTTTGAAACACACAGGCCGTTTTATATATGTAAAGTATCAAACTGTTTGTTTTAGGGTGACAGCGGCGGTCCACTGGTACATAACGGAAAACTGGCTGGAGTTGTATCTTGGGGCTTAGGCTGCGCGAGACCTAAGTACCCTGGAGTCTACGCTAAAGTGTCAGCACTAAGGAGTTGGATCGACGAACAAATACTTGATCTTAAGCTGAAACACGTCTTCAGAATGTAAAATGGTTTTTAATGTAACCATTAACTTGAGACATATAAAAAAATGGACCGTATATGATAATGGAAACTGTGTATTTTTTTAAGTTTTAATAAATAAACATTTGTCTATTAGCGTTTTTCGATGATAATAAAGTTAAAAAATATGGGTTTTTTCCCTTTTTTTACAAAGTCTATTTTTTTTTAAATTAAAGGAATCTATCATACGCTATTTGGCGTTACAAATAATTGATAGAAGACGATTCTGAACATATAGTAGTAGTTTCGATGGAACTTAGAACCTGATATACGAGTAGGTACTTAACCGTTTTATCTTATTATTTGTCATTGGCATAAGACCTGGTTTCTGTGTGGTTACAGCATTAAGAATATAGCCACCCACTCTCTTCCCGTAAGAGGCGACTAAGGGATAACACAGTTCCACTACCACCTTGGAACTAAAAAAGCCGACTGATAGCGGGATAACCATCCAACTGCTGGCTTTGAAATACACAGGCCAAAGACGGGCAGCAGCGTCTTCGATGCGACAAGGCCAGGTCGTCAACCCGCCTGCCCAGCGTGGTGACTATGGGCAAAACACACGAGGTCACTCCATTTTCAGTGCGAACTTGTGGAAGCCTATGTCCAGCAGTGGACTGTATTAGGCTGAACTGATAAGGCCTAGGCCCTCATCGTTACGTAGCCTCTGTAGCACAGCCTTTGCAACTGATTTGTTGCATTTTTAATAGATTTTTTCAGGTTGTGCTAAAAGACGATTGTTGTCGAGGCACCTACTGCTCGGCTGATAAGGCTAGCTGTACCTACTCGTAATAAGCCAATAACATTATTCAACTCTGTCTGTTTGGTCTACTAATATTGGTAAATTCGTTAAATAATTGCCTATTCCAAAAATTATAATTTCGTAAGCGAGATGAATTAACACACTGTTCAACTGAATGTTTTGTCATTAGATTCAAAAGGGATTCATTCAGACAACTTTTTTGTAATCGTCAATCTGACGTCATCAATCATTGTCTCTAAATCCCCTGATTTACATAACAACCCAAATTGATTCTTATTTTAACGAAATACGATTCCAATTCAATCGTTTAATTTAAATTATATGATGTACTCGTTGAAATGTTAAATAATGAGCTTATCGTGTCAAGTTCCAAGCGTTTAGGAAATTGCTTTTCATAAAGATAAAATAATAAATTTTATGAATATAAATATAAATTTTAGAATAAATAATAGATATAAAAACTAGTCATTCTTTGGCCTTTTATGAAGAAAGAAGGAAGAAAAGAAGATCAACTTAAAAATAAGTGAACAACTGGCAATAATAATAAAAAAAATAATAAAATATTTATTTGTTTTCTCTCACACAAAATAGACACAAAATAGAAATAAATGTGCAATGTAAGATATGAATTCATAAGTAGCAGATTTCTCTACCTTAAGTTTTTTTAATTGTTGCGTTTTTTTTTTAATAAATATGAATATAAAATGAATATTAATATAAAAAATTATAACAAAATAACAAAACTAAATAACTTATCTTTTATAAATAACAATGAATCGTTAAATATATTGCTGAGTACAAAACTTAAGGACGGCTGGACAGATTCGGCTTATCTTTTAAGGATATTCTTCCGAAATATTAAATAAGAAAATATAATTATAAAATAAGAAATATTTAGTCAGAAAATATAGCATTAATTTAAACCACCTGCATTTAACACTTTATAAATATAAATTACCCCGATTTATTGAAACTTCTAATGCTTTGAGATAATCTAAAAAAAAAAGTGAATATTCATTGTCTTAGATTAAAAAAATTTGTATATACAATCCTATAGGTTTTTTTCAGACACGCTTTTCGAAAATTGAACTACTTCAAAGAAAACTGATTAAGGTAATGTACTTCAAGAGATGGCCTTTTAGTATTATAATTCTGTACAAAATACTCAAGAGGGCTCTCACGAACGCTATTTCCTTAAAACGCCTTTTGTCAAGTCTAGTCAAACTAGTTCTAATTAAATTAATTTTAATCAAATAGTTATATTTAGTTGTAACACAGGCATTCTATAATACTTGTTTACAAGTATCACAACGAAAGTAACATAAGTGAACGAAAATGCTCATAGAATGAAAACTACTAGATCAACTAAATCAATTTTTTACAGAACCTAAGTGCTAATTGCGCATCGAAAAAAAAAAGAATCACGCAAATCACATCTGAAATCTTTAAGTAGTCGGTGCATATATAAACAAAGTATCGTAAAATTTATCCAGTCCAGGTTGACGAAAATTCTCATAAAATAAAAACTACTCACTCACTTCAGCCTATCGCAGTCCACTGCTGGACATTGTCCTCCCCAAGTTTGCGCCAAATATCTCGGTTTTCCAAAACCCTCATCCGGTCAGCACTGGCAATCTTACGTAGATCGTCGGTCCAGTGGACCGGACGGCGCGGTCTCCAATGCAGGACACGTCTGCTCCAGCAGCCATCACTACTGCGACACAGGTGTCCAATCCACTGCCATCTCAACTTGCTGATTCTGTCAGCTATGTCGGTTACTTTCGTTCTCTAGCAGATAGTTTAATTTAAGATCCTGTATTGGAGATAGACTCCAAAAACTACTGAGTTACACTTAATTAAACTTTTATGAAAAAAAAGGATCACGTAAATATATCAGAAATCTCGGCGTAATCGATGTACAATATCCATAAAAAACACCAACCGAGTTGATAACCTCCTCCTTTTTAAAGTCAGTTAAAAATAGAATTCATATTTCCTTTTTTTACTAACATTTATACATTTTAAATATAACGGCTTAGTATGTTAACTATAAACATACATAAAATTAAAATAAAAAACTCAATAAAACATTCTAAACTAGGTAACAGAACATTCATGACAAACGTGTCAAAGAAAATACAAAGGGCCATATATATAACGAAATAGTCGATAATGCATTAAACACCCAAAGTAATTCGTAGATAAGTTTACACAAATGGTATCACCATGCAAGGTCGTTTTGGCATATTTATCGTCTCTTATTAAAGCTTAACGACTGAACTGACCGATGATAACAGTTGCAAGGCACGCTGTCGGTCTGAATGGGTGGCTACTAAATATGCTTACATTCATGAAATTTTAAATTAAGTAATCAGAATCGATGATTTTTTTAAAATAAAATTTTGAATTTGTGGTTTCGCAATATTATGTGACTTCATTATATTTTTGTTTCCTTTTTTTGGCTGTAATCATTACAAAATCTGTTTCTTGCGATCATTTCCATTAACCCTAGCATAATCGTTTCTTTGTGTTTTAGAAATTACTTTGCTGATCCCAGGTGATAATACTAAAGTAGGTAATCCGTTTAAAAGCTGAGATGTTACAAACGTATACGGATACGGGCTCAGAGGGTAAACTAATATTATTACACAGGTATATGAGGTAAAATTTGGAAATTCGTCTTCTTTTTTATAGAACTAGGTCAGCAAATAAGCGTAGAGTCACCTGATGGTAAGCGATTACTGTAGCATATAGACGCTTACAATAGCAAAAGTAGCACAACCGAGGTGCCGATCCTTCCCAGAAGCTCTGTGACCTTACTGGAACACAACACGGCTTGAAAGCAGCATTATGTAGCTGTGACCGTATCAGTAGGTCAAGGTACTTCCCCAGTTGGACTGCAGCAGATTTTAAGCAGGATATTTCTTAGTGTGACTCAGTAAAAATAAAGAATATGACTAATAGCTTTTCTTACTTGACAAAATATGTTGCGTCATATGTTTTGATAAAATTTGTGTTAATTATTAACCGACTACAAAAATATGAAGAGGTTCACACTTCGAGCATATTTTGTACGTGTTTCATAATTTTTTACAGGATGTATCAATTTTTATGATTTTTATTATAGTGTGTATTTTTAAAGCGTATTATATTGACTATTTTTTCGTCTGCCTATTTTCATGATACATATTCATAAATTTATTCATTCGCTTTTTGAAAATTTCGCTGTGTGGTTACGGCAGTAAGGAACGGCCTCCCCCCTCTCTTCCCATGGGTGTCGTAAGAGGCGACTAAGGGATAACACAGTTCCACTACCACCTTGGAACTGAAAAAGCTGACCGATGGCGGGACAAACATCCAACTGCTGGCTTTGAAATACACAGGTCGAAGACGGGCAGCAGTGTCTTCGGTGCGACAAAGCCGGCCCTGCGGTCATCAACCCGCCTGCCCAGCGTGGTGTGAATGGGCAAAACGCATGAGCTTACGCCATTTTTGGCGCGAATTTGTGGAAGCCTATGTCCAGCAGTGGCTGCGATAGGCTGAAGTGTGAGTGTGAGTGTGTATATTCATAAATTTTTGATGTAAATCCATGTCGTTTTTTTTTTCGATAACTAACAAAATTATAATTTAAAATTAATACTAAATGATAGACTCGTCTCCTGGCCATACGTTCGGGGATATTTTGGGTGGAATGGTTGAGTCTAATCTTTATTTATAGTACAAGTCGCTATGGTCAGTTTGATTGCCTTACTCGAATCAAACTGCAATTCTAAATTGTAGCAGATAGCTGGCGATTGTCTATTTAACTTTATATGTTTGTTTTCCGCTTTATTGAGAACGAATCGTTTGCGGATTATGGACGATACGAAAAATAATTCTTTTTTTCATGTGCCTACTTTTTGTGTAGGAATGTAGTTTTTTTCATATAATTTTTTTTTTATTAATTACTCGTTTATTAAGAAGATAAACAATAATTAGCTATATAACCTATAAAGAAAAAACTAAAACATAACATACACCAATGTGGTAGCTTGTTCTTAGCTTTTTTTGATTGTTATTCTCTATTAGTTATAGTTATAATAAGCTGTAAGCTATCCTAATAAAATAAAAATAAAACGAACAAAATACCGACTTCAATTACATCGACAAGTAATGTAACGTAAGTAGACGAAAAAATATTCAAGTAAATGCGTGTTCAAAGATTAGTCAAAAATTAATTATAAGTCAAAAATATAATTATTATAAGATCTTAATCAAATTTTAACAGTACTATAAAACAACCCTAATAACGTACTATTGAAATAAAGGTAAAATAAATAATATAAATAACTTCAGCTAGTATGGTACCGAATTTTTTTTCAAGACTAAAAATGTCATACATGTTTTACGTAATTACATGTGTCAGTTTATTTTGGAATTAGCTATGCTCCGCGCTTTCGCCTTCTTTAAAAACTGTTATATAGCCCCTAAGCTTCCTCGATAAATTGACTATACAATACAAAAATTATTTTTCAATTTGAATTAGTAGTTTCTGAAGTAAAACAAACTCTTCAACCTTATAATATTAGTATAAATTATCGCTATCCATATTTATTTGCATTGTACTTTATACATTTGATATTTCCTTTCAAATTTAACACATAACTGAATTCAAACGTTACAGTAGCTGTGGTCGTTTTCATCGGGGAAACATTTCAGGCGAGCATTAAAGATGTTACCTAATAACTAGAATGTTGTGTAATAGCAGATACAATATAAAATATGAGATAATTGTTATTTATCATTTTATCCCGTATCTCTCTATAGTATTTTGCCTTTAGAATAAGTTACAAACTCATTGTTTAATGGTATGATACTAATTGACTTCATATAGTATCGTAGCATGGTGGCATTTTGGTTCAATATTATACTTATTTTTATGAAATAGTTGCATTTCATTACGAGGTACCATTAATTAAGAATCATTATTTTTTAATCAGCAACGACTTCAGACGTATCTCAGAACACATAATATACACATTACATTTTTTATACAAATGTTTTTTATTATATAATCATAATAATAATAATAATAATAATCATTTATTTCAGAAAAAATCCATAATCAAAATTAAATTAAATTAAATTAGGTGTTAGTAACAAATAGACTTCAAATAAGATAAAACAAAAAGAGGGTTAGTAACAATTACATTATATAAATTAAATTAAAATTTGTGGTTTCCGGTGAGACTCCCGTACTAAAAATAGTAGTCCGCAGCGGGAGCATGGAGCTGTATCCAGCGATGAATCAATGGGGAGTCCCATCGGTCGGCCAACACACTCAGGACGGTGTTCGATGTTCCACGCACTCGCTTCCACAGTGAGGCGCACCGCTTTCTAATGATCGCGTAGAAGCAATTAGTATGCGCCTCGGCGAACATAGACGACGCACTACAGAAGCGCGGCAGACCGAACAACATCCTGAACGCGTTATTGTATTGGACGCGCAGTGCGCTGTATGCCCGCTGCGTGAAGTCGACCCACAGACTGCAAGTGTAGAAAGATTGACAGTAAGCTTTGAAAAGCGTCAGTTTGACTTGTTTACTACAGCGTACAAATCTGTGAATCAACATGTTACAACGAACAGACAACGCCCTACGCTCTCTTTCAATGTCAACCGTATCTGACAAGTTCTCAGTGACCCAGTGACCCAGATATTTGAATCGGTCAACTCTTTTCAGCTGGGCTCCCCCTAGTGTAACACAAGCAACTCTCCTACTCCTTGTATCCTTAGCCTGAAAAACCATGAACTCACTTTTAAGCGCGTTATATTTGAGCCCATGAGCCACTGCGTATTCCTCACATAATTTAAGTAACTTAGTCAGGGCACCGATCGACGGGCTCAGCAACACCATATCATCTGCGTAGCTTATGTTATTTATGCACGTCCCGCCTACATGGCATCCCACGTAAGTGCTGCTGAGCCCCTCGATCAGTTTGTTCATATACAAGTTGAAAAGCTTTGGTGAGGTCAACCCCCCTTGCCTCACTCCACATTCTAGCCCATAGTCATCCGACCTCGAGCCAGCCCATTTAACGCAATTCCTTTGGTTGTCATACCAATATTTAAATATTGATATGACATCCGAAGGTAGACTGGTTTCACATCTTAGCTTATTCCACAATAAATTATATGATACTAAATCGAATGCCTTCGACAAGTCCAAAAAACAAGCATAGACTGGAGTTTTTCTAGCCGTGTAGTACTGCACGGTCTGCTTGAGACAGAAAATGGCACTCTCTGTGGACAGACCTGGCTTAAAACCGAACTGTAAGTCATGGATGTCAATGTTTTCGGTCAGTTTTCTGTCAAGCAAACCGTCAAGCACCTTGGCTATAACCGTAGCCAATGATATAGGCCTATAATTGGACATGTCGGAGGCATCCCCAGTTTTATTTTTTATAATAGGCACAACAACAGTAAACATCAATTCTTTTGGTAAGTAAGAATGGCTTAAACATAAATTAAATAACATAGTAAGCACTCGAGGCAAGTGCACCCCCGCGTACTTCAGATGCTCGATGCTGAGATCGTCGTGACCGGGAGACTTACCTCCGATCATTCCTTTGATAACCGAGGCGACCTCGAACTCAGAAAATTTGATAGTAAGGTCCCCGTCGCGACACCCAGCATCGAACTCCTGTGACTCCAGAGGGAGGGGACACTCCACCTTAAAGTGCTCACGGAAGGCATTCGCTACATCGGTAGGATTAAACTTACCATCTACACTCACGGGGAGACTCGACTTTGGATTAAGTTTATTTGTATTTTTCCAAAATTTGTTAAAATTTTTGTTATAAAACCATAGTATGGTTTACCATATAGTAACCAAGACTGATACCAAAATCGAGCCTCCCTGTGAGCAGCACTAACGTGCATATTCCAGCCCGTTATACACCTGTGCCTCTTAACTCTTTTATCTTTATAGCTACATTTTGCTGAGTCTCTCAGAATACATATAATTTCATCGTACATAGATGCTATTTTAATTTTATGGTCGACATTGGAACACTTTTTATCGGTACATGCACAAAGATCCGCTGGATATTCCACTGTGCGTAGCTTATTATTACAATAATCAGTATATTTCTGTATTTGATCACTGTCCCTTTCTCCTCATTTTATTTTATTATAAGATTGCGTGGGGGTCACAATTTTACACTGGATATTATTAATATTACACTCAATTAATAAGGGAAAGTGATCAGACCAGTAAACATCATAGATGTCCAAAGTCCAAAATAAGGACTAAATAGTGGTTACCTTATTATGACCAGTACAGTGACCTAATGATATCACAGATAACTTATTTCATAAGAAAGGTGCTTTAGGCACAGGCTACGTGTTGATACATCGTGTAGCGGAGAACGCGAAATGAAAACGACTTCAATGGACTTCTAATGTTACCTTCGACATTGAACTTCATGATAATATTTTTATTATATATCAATTACGAATGAAATATTCAACCAAGTGAACGATAATATCTTAAATTTAAGCTTTATCAAGCACACTCAACGCATCGCTGAATGGATTTATTTTAGTGATAAAATAATGACAAAAAAATAAGTATCATCATATAATTTGCTGAACAAATTAATTGTCATCTGATGATTTTACTGACATCCGTTCAACCACAGTATACTATAGAGAGTCCTTAAATATATTTTGAAAACGTTTCATTTACTATTTGGACCAAAAAACTTTAAGAACCTCAGGATAATATATTGAGAAAAATCTGATATCGTTGATAGTTTGAAGAAACTGAAAAAAAAACACCTTATAAACCACTAATTTTATATAAATAAAGATCAAAAGATATAACACAGGAACGAACAAACAAAATCACTTTAGACTTACTAGTAAAATAGTAAAATGTACGCCCACTCAAGATGCAGTTGTTTGCGTTAGATTATTAATTCTGAAGGCAGTGTCACTCTCTATGTACACTTCCAATACTATATTTATATAAAACTTAGCAATACAACTAAAATCTATATTAACATAATTAAATATTTAAAAGATAATTAGAAATACAAATTGATACACCAGCATAGTTCATTAAACATTAACAACGGACTAGTTTGAATAAAAAATAGTATATATCGCTAAATATGATAAGTTGTTTTATTTTATTTTTTATTTTTATTTATGAAGAAAACATACAGCTTGTAATCACACATACGCTTCTTACAAACTAGAAAATTCATAAGCCAATTAAGTTTTCACTTATTACTTCTGACAAATATTAATTGGGCAAACTTTAAAATTGTACAAACAATACATTTTTTTTTTAACACAACCATTATATACGATATTAGAATTACAGTAACAGTATTTTATGACAATCACAGTTCATTTTAATTGCTTGATGACAGTTTTAAATATATTAGATTTTAAATGAAAAATGTCTAGCATATTATTATTATTATTATACATATTATCTAAAATAAAACCCTTATAATATATAATAATAGTGTCATAAAAATTACCTGTACACAATTTTCTACCGTAGTACCTGAAGTAAATTATGAAACAATTTCTGTCTTACCTCGCCGTTTCTCCTTAGTAAAACGACGAGATTTACAATTTTGCTTCTGAGATAAGGCCATGAGACGAGCGTTATAAAATTGAATTTAGAATTTAATTTAAATTTAAAGAAGGACTCCGACCTTACTGAATATCACAGCTAAATAATACTGCTTTCAATCAGTGTTGTGCTCCTGTGTTGAGCAAGTTGAGGGGAGGTTGGGGACTCCCCAGCTCTGGTTACCTGAACCACGTGGGGATAGGTTCTATTCGGTGTTGTATACATCTATAAGCTACGGTAAGCGCTTACCATCAGGTGAGCAGTGCTCTTGTTTGTCCTAGCTGTAAAAAAAAAACAAGTATGCTTTAGACCACACGACTGAATTAAAACTTACGAAACGAATTCTCTCTCTTTTAACGCTTAAGTCACGCATTCAACTACTCACCAAGTCAAACGTGCGGAAAGAAGTTTTACTTCAAAAAATGTTTAAATTAAGTTATAATAACGTTTGTATCTGACAAGAGTAGGTACATAAAATGGTAAAAAATTTAAAGCAGTCAAAATAGAAACAAATATAGATAGATAGATAGATACTCTTTATTGTACACAACAACAATCAACACAATAGCATATTACAAATAAAAAAAAAAAAAAAAAAAAAAAAAAATGTACAAAGGCGGTCTTATCGCTAGAGTAGCGATCTCTTCCAGACAACCTTTGGGCATATAGGACACAGCGTAGTGAAAAAGCGGTAGGGGAAGTGTATACAGAGAAGTGACAATTAGTGTCACCTAGAACAATATCAACTATCGAGTATAAATACACATACATATACAGCACAATACATACATACATACATAGATACATACATACAAACATATATATATATATATATATATATATATATATATATATATATATATATATATATATATATATATATATATATATATATACATATATATATATATATACACACATATATATATATATATATATATACACAGACATACATACACATATATATACGTACGCATAAAAATACTACACCTACATATAAACGAAATACATATAATATGAATAATAGCATAGAATACAAAATACAAGTATATAACTCAACAACTAACAATATAATTTAAGATCGCGCAGACAAAGTAAACACATGTAATTAAACAGATTAATGAAACCATGTAATGTCAATATTAGGTGTTACATTGTCAATCAGTTAATTCAATTAACCAATAACTAGGCGCGCGGGATCACGGCAAACCCTGTTTGAATTTTTTTGTTAATATTTATTTATATATTTTTTTTACTATTTACACTAGAAAAATTCAAATTTTTGCAAGCTGTGGCATCTACGAGACGATTGAATCAATTAAAGATTTCGAAAAATGTGAGAAAGGACTATGCAAGGCCGTTATACTCTAGCATCCCTTTGTGTCCAACTATACATATACTACTTCGTTATGAGGAAACTATATTTTCTCGTCAAAGTAAAACACAACATGCCTTCCTATAGCTATTTCAACATATAATTATTTGCGCTATAGTTTTAGTTAAATACTGAATATTATTACAGAAGCATAATCGCAAACTAATCAGTATGAAATACTTAACATATCACACCTAAGAGAGTAAATAATATCAGGTGTTCGAGTTCGAGAAAAGTACTAACTTTTTAGGAAATTTTCTTAACTTATGATGAAATTTTAACTTAATACTAACATTTTAAAGATAAAATTTAAAACAGCTCGTTTAATGACTCAACAGCCAGGTTCACTTAAACATTCTCTCCAAGGCGTTGACAGAAATTGGCCTGAGTACAATGAGAGCGATAATTTCACTAAGCCGTGACCAGATTGAAAATCTCGTCGATTTTAATATATCTGTTAGAATATATTTGTTTCACTTTTATTGGTGTACAGTAGCATTTAAACCAATATGATTCTGAAATACTAAGTAATAATTTGCGTTAATATTAAAATTTGCCTAAATATTTTTAACACAAAAATTAAAATTCATAAATATTATATATTTAATCAATATTTTAAACTCTTGTATGCAACATACGGGTGGCATAGCAACAATAATGCAGATACAACAAAAACAGATTGCAATATTACGTATTGTTTGATAGCAATTAGACCGTATTATACAATGATAATGCATAAATTATGATTTCTAAAAAGAACATAGTACAATGGTATAGAAAAATAAATAATAATAATACAGAACAATAGTCACTTTGAGAACAATATGAACATTACACAACACACATAATATTATCCATCAGAATTTAAAAGTCCACTATTGGTCGTAAGGCCTCCGCTAATGTTCGCCACTCCGTCCGGTCCTGTGCCCTCTGAAACCGGCGGCTTTCCGTTGTTTATTTATTACATAATCATAACAAATAAAAATATTTTAGGGTTTGATAAAATCCTCTTTAAGATGTGGTGTTTTAACTTTTTTTTTGTAAAAAGTTAAACACGTAATTTAGTTCAGTAGTAATTAACGATAAACTCCAAAACTACTAAATCAATTTTTATGAAATTTTGTAGGCATCTGTAATTTGTAATAACTTGGGAGATAGGGTAGTTTTTATCTCAATTATTGATCTCAATATTTGTTATTTCAAATTAAATGTTTATTATACGACTTTAGTGTGTATTTATCGGTTAGTTCTATAAAATCGTAAAAGATGGTCGTTTGGCATCTAAGTGGTATAGATATCCGGTAGATGGCGCCGTATTTCTATTTTTAGATTATAGATGGCACGTTTGAATATAGAATTGACATCTATTTTAATAAATTATATTATAATTACTGAGCCACAGCAACGAGTGTGGCTGGTGTGGCTGTGTCAGCAGTGGCTGGGTCAGCTAGTATTATGTATATGTATATTTAATTTTATAACCGTGCTCTTTCATCAGTCTTTGTGGGTCATTACAGGCTGAAGCGATATAGATTAATATCGTTTGTCTATACTGAATGCCAAACATAACCATAATAAATTCATTAAAACGTAATAATATTCAAACTTATAATTTAAATTTATTATGGCTGAATTACGACCACAAGGCGATTACTAGTTATGATTAAACTACTAATAAGTATACCTAATCGAAACGTAAAATCAATTAAGGAAAACTTTTAAAATACTCGACGCATTAATTGATCCACTAGTTCGACAAGTAGTCGATTAATAAGTGAAGAAAGTATGCAGTAAATGACTTCAGCTGTTAAAAGTCATCGTGATTTTTAATAATAAAAGCTTGTTCAGAGATTTATTTGTCTAGATAATCAAGTAAATTAAATAGCTTGGTGTTATTGATATTAAGTATTAAAATTTTCACATTCCGAGTGCTCAAATCTCGCGACAAGCTTTTATATCATATAAATTATGTAATTAATTTTTAAATAGATAGTTAAAGCTTTAAAGTAAAAATTGATTTTTTCGTTTTAGCGCATTCAAATAAAAGCTTATATTTTAAAAAGGATTTTTTTATTTTTAATTTATTTATAAAAAAAATGAACCGTGTAATGTTTTAGGAAATCGACATTCGAAAATTCTTGTATTTACACAACTTGCAAACAATGATTTTTATTTCAGTCAGTAGTTAACAACTAAGTCTATCATGTTTCCGCGATATTCAAGTGTACTCATACTATTTTTTTTTTTTTTTTTTTTTTTTTTTCACTAGGTCGGCAAACAAGCGTACGGCTCACCTGATGGTAAGCGATTACCGTAGCTTATAGACGCCTGCAACACCAGAAGCATCGCAAGCGCGTTACCGACCCAATCCCCAATCCCCCAGGAGCTCTGGTCACCTTACTCACCAACAGGAACACAATACTGCTTGAAAACAGTATTATTTTGCTGTGATCTTCTGTAAGGTCGAGGTACTACCCCAGTCGGGCTGCTCCATATTTTGAGCAGGAAATTCCTGCTGTGCCCTACCTCAGTTAACAACTATAAAACCAACAAACCGTACCATATTTATTGAAGCAATTTTGATTATTATATTTATAATTTAAAAATTAAAAAAAAAATCTGTACTCTCTCTAATCTGTTTTTAAAAATTTTGTAAAATGGATTCCACACAGCAGAAAAGTATTCTAAAACACTTCTTACAATTGAGTTAAATAACTTGATTGATGACTTTGGGTTTTTAAAATGTTTTGTTTTTCTCTGTGAGAATGTCATCTGTATAAGCGATGAAATTCAATTTTGAATCCACTATTATACTTTAATCTTTTCTTTGCTTTAATTAGTAATATCTACATCAATCCAGCCTATAACAACCTACTGTACTAGGTATAGACCTCTTTCTTTATTAATTTCGTGGTGGATTAATCGGAGCTTAATACACCACTCTGTCCCACTGTGGGTTGGTAAATATGTTCTCTATTGTGAGTAACGACCGATATCAGGTGCATATGATAACAATCAGGACCGACAGCTGAATGAACGTGATTCATGTGTTGTAGGCATCTATGAGCTACAATAATTGCTTACCGTTAGGTCTTCATTATTTCATATCAAATATTTATCGTATTGTTCGTTAATTTAGATAGTATACAGAGATATTAATAGAACACGCGTTATGAACTAGCCAATCAGAGAATCGAGACCAAGACATAAATACAGTCATCAAGGTTAATTGATGTCGCGGACTATGATTTACGTCAAAATTTAAATATATTTATATATATATATATATATATATATATATATATATATATATATATATATATATATATGTGTGTGTGTGTGTGCGTGTGTGTGTGTGTGTGTGTGTTTCTATGTAAGTTTATGTATTTATACTTGTAAGTATGTAATATATTACAGTTAGTTAGCAAAGAAAATTCTTTACTTTGTTATTTCTTGCACTGTGTTCCCCGCTATATGATACACTCTCATGACCATTGCTTGACTGGAAGAGATCTCCTATAGAGATAAGTCCACCATTGCCATCAAATTTACGTGTTATTTTCTGCACATTATTTTTTAGTGCAATAAAGTATCTCAATTACTTTCGCGATCGCGACTTGATAAAATAGTTAGGAAAAATGTGTAGTAATTAAACGTGATAAATATTCGCATATCGTGAATCATATGTTCTGATGATCGTATAAATCATACCAACTAATGAGGTAGAGTAAAACAGGAAATATATTGCTCAAATTTTGGAAAGGCCCGACTGGGGAAGTGCCTCAACCTTACAGAAAATGACATATAAATAATGCTGCTTTCGTGTAGTGTTGTGTTCATGTGGTAGGTAAGGTAGCCAGAGCTCCGGGGAGGGACGAAGTTAACGCCGGCAGCGAACTTGCAACGCTCCTGTTGTTAGAGGCATTTATAGATACGGTATTCGCTTACCATCATGACAGTGCGCTTATTTGCCACCTTCAGAGTATAAAAAAATACCGAAGTAATTTTTATGTGTTATATTTTTAGCGTACGTGAACCCTGTGATAATAATTTTTCAGTGCCTTATCTCGAGGATTAATAATCTACAGAAAGTATTAGAACGCAACAATGAAAAATTAAATAATTTTGACTAATTGATAATAATAACTCAACTTTTTTACTTTAACTAATATTTTTTTATTTCAATAGCAATTACAGAATAATTAAAAATTTATTTAGGTTATTAATTATTTTTATTTAAAATTATTTTGACTTTACGTGTAATTAAAAATACGCGCCAGGAAAGCGGATCACTATTTGGCAATAACTTAGAACAGAAATAGTAATTACCTAAGATGAAACTATTAAGGCGTGCTTTTTTTATTTTATTTCACTAGTTCGGCAAACAACCGTACGGCTCACCTGATGGTAAGATATTACCGTAGCTTATAGACGCCTGCAACACCAGAAGCATCGCAAGCGCGTTGCCGACCCTATACCAAATCCCCTAGGAGCTCTGGTCACCTTACTCACCAAGAGGAACACAATACTGCTTGAAAACAGTATTATTTAGCTGTGCTCTTCTGTAAGGTCGAGGTACTACGCCAGTCGGGCTGCTCCATATTTTGAGCAGGAAATTCGTGCTGTGCCCTACCTCAGTTAACAAAACTTTGCTAACAAAGATAAATAAAAAGTGGTAACTATAAACACACATTAAATATTTTCTACGAACAATGTACCAAAAAAAAAACTATAAAGTATAGAATATTTCTAGCAAAGCGTATACTTTACTAATGAAAATTTTTTCAATATTTCATCCCGCTAAATATAAATTCTAAGAAAAGTATTCACTGTGGAGTGCTGTGATAGATTACGATAGAAAAACCCTCGGCTCCGATAGAGAACCTTTGTTTTCTTGCATCGCAAAATATTTCACATAAATCGCGGCGCTTGTGCTCTTAGCATATTTTTTGTTGGTAAATTATCGCTAACATACAAGGTTATGTTGAGCATCAAATATAGAAATAAATGTTATATAATTTATACATTTATACATACTGTGTGTTTTAGACGATGTTTTACAAATCATATTTTTAAGTATTCATTTACGTCAATTTTAGTCACATAAACGGCTTCATCTTTTGATTGCTTTGGCTTAGAAATTTGATGACAGCTGTAAAGGAAAGTAGATCTGAGTACTTGATATGAATTTCAGCTTAATAACTTCTGGCGTTCTTGAAAAAAAGGTTCTTGACAGATAGACGGACAACAAAGTGATCCTATAAAGGTTCCGTTTTTTTCATTTTGAGGTACCCTGAAAACCGCTTTCTAGTTTCTAAACTAGATTAAATATCAAACGACTTTGTAAGTTTTATAATAGAAAAGTTCACTTAACCTTTAAGATATTAGTGAAAAGAATTAAGTTACAAAATTCTGTGAAAAAAAATATTGGACGTTGTTTGAAACATTATTACTAAAGAAACTATAAGAAGCGCTAAACTCATTACGCTAATTTTATAGGTTCGTAAAAGTTTACACTTTTCGTGACTCGCCCATGAAAATCTAGTTTCTAAAACGCTGACAGTACATAAAATGAAATCATATTTTTTATATTCGGTATATATTTTATATAGTCAAAAAATGGTTATTAAGCTTGTATGATCACTGTGAACATTTTAATTTAAACTACCGACTGTCGTTCCCTTACTGCAACATCGCCAAAATATAACCTGTGCACCTCAACCTTACAAAAGATCACAGTTGAAAAATAATGCTTTCAACCAGTGTTGCGTTCCTGTTGGTGAGTAAGGTGACTACAGCTATAAGCTACGGTAAACGCTTACTATCAGGTGGCCCACCTGTAGGGCCGTACGCTTGTCTGTCGACCTATTTATATAAAATAAAATAAAAAAATGTTGGCAATAAGTCCCGTTTTAATAAAATAATTGAAATACTACTAAGTCCAATAACTCTATGTTATATATTCAAATTATCATAAAATAAATTTTATAAGTGACATAAATGGTTTGTACAACATAATAATAAGAACAAATAGTAATAGTAATAGTCCACATGAATCGTTGTAGACGACTACGCGTCATTACGTGATTATGACGTCAAGCGCATTTCATGATGTCTGCAACGTTGAAATACCGGGAATCTGAAAATTCCGGATATAATCCTACAATAATCCCGGAAGCTTTTAAATTTATGGAATAGTCAAAAGTTGTGTGAGTGTATAAACTGTGAGTGCAATAGACAATACAGTGGTGTGACAGAACGTTCACTATAAAAGGCAGTGATTTTGACATTATAATTCTCTTTTCCCATTTTTCTTCTCGTCGTGCGAAGTGTTTGCAATCATTGTAATCTTTGCAATACAGCATAATTTAGTCTACATCTTTTATTTATTTCCAATCTTTTTCTTCAAGCAATAAAATAATAGTTCAAAGTTGTAAGTTTATCATGCAATGGAACATGTATTAATGTGCTTAATTTATTTGCATAAAAAGTTATGATATATCAGACTTAAAATATTATTTCATTTATTAGTAAATTACAATACATCACTTTTATAATAAAATTTAATATTTTCAGAATGAAACAGTGAAAACTGTAAATTTATTGTACTGGATTTTCTAGTTCAATCAGTAGCGTCAGCTGAACTAATACATCCTAAATACGGCTAAAAAGAATCTGTCCATTTGTGTAGCCAGCCGAGCGAAAAATGTAATCGCCAACGAACATTCGAATTGCTCTTCTGTAATTATCGTTTAAGGGTTGACTACACCATGTATACCTACACTTTGTTATTCGATATGAATTGGAATAAAATCGGCATATTCGATTTGATTCAGCCTGAAATATCCCAAAATACCACAGTAAAAATACCACGTCTTAACGATTTTTTAAGGTTATAAATTATTTTATTTATTATTTTGATATTTTTTTTATTATTATTTCATTTCATTGTATTATTGACTATTGTATTATATTCTTTATACAAATTATAATTTATAAATGAGCTAAATACTGGGTTATTTCTTATCCAATTAACATTCACTCTATTTTTGTCATACTGACATTATGTCCACAGTTGGATATGTGTGTTTTTTTTATATATACAGAACGTGTGTCGCAATGACGTAAAAATAAATATGTTAATCTTGTAATAATTTAAAATATTCTATTTTTAAACATTCCTATAAAATATTATGTATGTCCTATTAGATAAGACTTTACTGGTTATCTATGCCAAAGACATCCTTTTAAATTCACTAAAGCATTAAAAAGTGACCGGATAGTACGATGATGAATCCTTTGATATACATTTCAGCCCTCTTAAAATCATATCCATATGAATATAGACTATTATATATAATTGGTATATATATATATATATATATACTAGCTGTGCCCGCGGCTTCAACTGCGTTAAAATTAGTGTGTCACAAAGTTTTCCCGGCAAACTTTCAGTGAACCTCTCATCAAAATCGGCTTAGCCGTTCCGTAAACCTTCCTCTTGCCAATGGTGGAGCCCTTTTTCCAATGGTGAAACCGCATGAAAAACCGTTCAATAGATTTTGAGCGAATCGATCACACACACTTTTGGGGACTTTTTTTTATAATACACTAATTGTTGCCCGTGACTACGTCCGCGTGGTTATGAAGATATGCATTAAGATGTTTAACGGAAATTATTTTTTTATTTCAGTCACTTGAAATGCTTATCATACTGAGTAACTTTTCAAAAGGCATTATTTAGTATAATTTAATAGTTATTTTTATAAAACCTCTCTATACACCACATTTTTAGTTTTATTTTCAGGCTCTATATATTTCATACAAACTATCAACCCCAATTAAACCCCCTTAGCGGTGGAATATCGTAAAATCCGTTCTTAGCGGACGTCTGCTAACTATAATCTACCTCCCTGCCAAATTTTATCTTTGTCCAACCTGGATGGATAGACCATCCAGCGGTTTTTGAGTTCTCGTGATGAGTGAGTTAGTGACCTTTCTCTTTTATATATATATATATATATATATATATATATATATATATATATATTTATATATATATATATTTATATATATATATATATATATATATATATATAGATTACGATGCATTATTTAGTGACCTTTCTACCATTTATAGAGCATACATACTAAATTTCAAGTCTCTTACTTCAAAAACATAAGACTTTCATACAAACCTCTAACCCCCGTTTTATCCCCTTAAGGGTCGAGTTTCGTAAAATCAGCTCTTAGCAGATGTTTACAACCTATAAGGAACCTACCTGCCAAATTTTAAGTTTGTAGCTGTTATAGTCTCGAAGATTTCGTGATGAGGGAGTCAACCTACCATCCCCCTTTTTAACCCCCAAAAAAGAGTTGATTTCTAAAGATACATTATTTGGACACCTTTTCACCATATAAGTCTCTTACTTCAAAAACATAGGATTTTCATACAAACTTCCAACCCCCGTTTTACCCCCTTAGGAATCGAATTTTGCAAAATTCGTTCAAAACGGATGTCTGCGCCCTATAAGAAGCTTTCTTGCCAAATTTCAAGTTTGTAGCTGTTATAGTTTCGGAGATTATGTGATGAGTAATTCAACCTACCATCCCCCGTTTTAATCCCAAAAGGGAGTTGATTTCTAAAGATACGTTGTTTGAACACCTCCTATCTTTAGAGCACACATTTTAAATTTCAAGTCTCTGACTTCAAAAACATAGGACTTTCATATAAACTTCCAACCCCCGTTTTACCCCTTTAGGGATCGATTTCCGTAAAATCCGTTCTTAACGGATGTCTACGCTCTATAAGGAACCTATCTGCTAAATTTCAAGTTTCTAGGTGTTATAGTTTCGGAGATTTCGTGATGAAAGAGTCAACCTACCATCCCCCGTTTTACCCCAAAAAGGGAGTTGATTTCTAAATATACATTATTTGAACACCTTTTCATCATTTATAGAGCATACATTTTAAATATCAAGCATCTTACTTCAAAAATATAGAACTTTCATACAAACTTCCAACCCCCGTTTTACCCCTTTAGGGGTCGAGTTTCGTAAAATCCGTTCTTAGCGGATGTCTACGCTTTATAAGGAACCTATCTGCCAAATTTCAAGTTTCTAGGTGTTATAGTTTCGGAGATTTCGTGATGAATGACCTTTCGCTTTTATATATATTATATATATATATATATATATATATATATATATATATATATACCACTTTTGTTCATATATCTATATATATCTACATATATGTAAGGCGGATGCATGAGACATGGCTAAGAATGTGAGGATTATTATTTTATTCTGATAATTAATCGGAATCAAGTCGATTTATATTAGAGTCAGTTATGTCTTTAAAATAATTGTTGTGAACTTGAGTTACACTTATAGTTGAAATGTTACTTTAATTTGGTATTAAAAGATAACCATATATCAAACCCAGACATAAGCCATGCGGCTATAGCAGAATAAACTATAGCCACTCCCTCTCTTCCCCTGAAAGTCGTAAGAGGCGAATGACGGATAACAAAGTTCCATTATGAACTTGGAACAGTAGAAGCCAACGGATGGCGGGATAACAAATTCGTCTTCGATCAACTAGGTCTAGTAGGTCTAATATCTGAAAAAATATTGCCATTGGAACGCACCGTGCTCTTCGACTGCTATTATAAATTGAACAATTCGTCTTTTTCGTAACCCCCCCTCGCTTTTTGTGGAATTGTGAGTTGAAATAATCCAGTTTACTGTCTTTTTTATTTACTTTTTCATTGTGCTGCATCGACAAGCATCGACATGCATTTGAAAGCAAAAGAACAGCTTTTTAGGGCATGCACACCAGCGAAATGGCTTTAATAATAATTTTACTACATAGTTACAAGCTGGGGAAAATGAAAAAAAAAGCTAATTAGGTAATCAGAGTCCGTGATTCACCCGCTCTGATGGTCTTATAGATATATTTCAAGTGATTTTTGTACATTCTAATATCAACGTGCGTATTTATTTTCTATAGAATATTTTAAGCGAAATAAAAAAAAATAACGATACTACTCCTGCTATCCCAGAAAACCTTTTTATTATAAACATAGACAGAGACACAATAAAATTCTTTGCAGTTCTAATATCGACTTTGGCTAACCAATAAATCAAAAATGTGCGAGACTATTCTAGAAATAGATGATGTTCTTGAATAAAACAAAGATTTTACGGTTTGAATGAAAGACTAAAAGATAAGCATTCCTCAGGTCTTTGACGAATTCAGGAAGGAAAGATTTGGCTAAGCTCCGAAGACTATGGTCTCTTTAAGATAAGAGAAATGTAATCATAGACCACGCATACTCTCACAAATTAAAGGGTTCAATTTTGGCCTTTGAAAATTTTGGCAAGTGCTCGAAAGTCGAAAAATTGTTATATTAATCATATCAATTTATCTTGACTCACAGATCTATAGACATAATCATTACACGGCAAAATATTTGCTATTTTATCGACAACATCAAAAGAATAATTATAATAGTTTATTAATTTAATTACTGTTGTAAGTCCATTCATATCGATATGGATGTACTTAACGTGTACTGATGTAGAAAATTGAGTTTTTTTTTGCTTATTTTATGATTTTTTTTTGCCTGCCCAGCGTGGTGACTATGGGCAATACACATGAGTTCATGCCATTTTTGGCGCGAACTTGTGGAGGCTTATGTCCATCAGTGGACTGCTATAGGCAGAAGTGATGATGTTTTTTTTAAGCCTCCTTTCGGCTTTTCCGTATATAATTTAGCTTGTTTCAAATTATAAAGAGTTATGGTATTCACGGTAGAGTTATATATGTTTATGCAGTTTCGGTTTTCAGTTAATGGTCCATGCACTTGTTAATGTTGTTTTAACTATTTTTATGGCGTACTTCATGTGATTTATTTGCTCGTAAATGCATTGCTATCACCGTATCAATGAAACGGAGCTTAAAATTAATTTATCACTTGCTGTAAATGACATTACGTGTAGCATAAAATTATTTTAATTACGAAATTCTGTATCTAATTTAATTTTGATAATGATATAATTGTTTTAATATAATTCATAGAATAGAAAACTTTTTTTTCTTTTCCATTTTAATAATAAAACAAAAACAATCCTTTGATAGAGCTAGTATTTCATTTGTTCTAATTCTTCCTTTATCAAAACATTAACGAACTAACATATTTGCTTCTCAGTGTGAACGTATGATCCTTTTCCACCTTAAACGATAAAAAAAATATTTAAAATTTAAAACTCATATCTAGAAAAGCCAAAAACATTTCAAGCAATACTTGTCCAAAATTTTTCATGAAGACATTTTCGTGCTATTTTATGTGACATCAAACAGTAATTCTTAATGTCATTATCGAAATACCAGAACTTATAAATAAAGAAAATTTATTAAGTTTTTAAGTTATATAGACAAAAGCAAACAAGTAAAACCATAGCGTTAATTCGTACTACGAACATATACACACAACATGGAAACTTTTTAACTTTATTTCTACCAGACTAGGGAATCTTTCATACTTTAAGACACTGTTAAATATTTCATTTATTATTTACATGACTAAATAAATAATAATAATAATATTGACGTAATCTTATTTTGTACCAATACTATACGTATTGTTAAGGACACACAAAGAAACTAGCGCCATCTAGCGGCAACCATTGAAACCACGCAAAGACAGAGACCGCATGAAACTCTCTACTCAATACTAGATGGCGTTAGAGGAACAACTGTGGAACTCTATAGAAGTATAGTCTCGAAAACCGGGTATATGCGCGAACTTTCCAGAATGGTCTGGGCCTCGTCTCGGCCGATATAAATAGCCGCAGCGAGGCGAGCGAGTTCAGTTCAGTTTGAGCGATCTTCGAGGCGACTTCAAGAGTGAAAACTAGTGATCAAGAGTGGTACCAGCGAAACCTACGACATTGGCTACGACTGAGGACATTGTGAGTGCTTAGTGTTTGAACTTAGTGCTTAGCGTTTGAACCTAGTGCTTTGTGTTGGACCTAGTGCTAGTGAATAAAGTCTTGAAAAGAGTCAGCAGGTCTTTTTCTCCAAATCCTTCGAACCCTAACACGTAACAACTGGTGTCGGAAGTGAGATTTGGAGATGCCTTACTCCGAGAGAAGACTCCAAGGACTTCAAGGGCGTCAGGACAAGGGCACAACGAGCTGCGGAGGCCACACCTACTGGGGACCAAGCTCCGCCCACCATGGACCAAGCCCCGCCCACTGACCCCACCTACAATGCCCCGCCCACTGACCACGCCCCCTGGCCCCGCCCACTCGGGCTCGGGCCCCGCCCACTCGGACGCAGGCCCCTCCCACTCAGGCTCAGGCCCCGCCTACTCAGACTCAGGCCCCGCCCACTCGGACGCAGGCCCCGCCCACTCAGGCTCAGGCCCCGCCTACTCAGACTCAGGCCCCGCCCACTTTGTCTCAAGCTCCGCCCACTGGATCCGCCCACCTTACCACGTCCACCAGCGACACCTTAGCTTCTACAGACTCTCAAGTGGCTCTTCAGTTAGGAAGTTTAATTAATGGAGCTGCGAAAGGCTGAAATTCGTAGTGCTTTGCAAGAATCACAAGAGCAACAAAAGGCTGAAATTCGTGGTGCTTTGCAAGAATTACAAGAGCAACAAAAAGAGCTCCAAGAAAAAACGCTTTAGGCTGTAAAAGATGTTAGTGACGCGGTGATTAAGCTTCGAAAAGATGTCGACGTAGTGGAAGAACGAGTTACCGGGTTAGGATTGGATGTTGAAAATGTGAAAACCGGCCTCACTGAATTACAGAAGAAAGTAGTGCACCTTGAAACCACGGGAGCCGCGATGTCAAGTGGAAGTACCGGAGTGGCGCAAGGACCAAGAGTGAAAGTGCCTCCATACGAAGGTACTACTCCGTGGAACGCTAATCGTCAACAATTCCAGACGGTTGCTACTGCCAACGGATGGACGGAAGAGCACTGCCTGACCGCTCTCACTGTTGCGCTCAGAGGGCAAGCTTTGTCGGTTCTGGAAGCACTGCCACGTACAGGAAACGGGTTCCAAGACTTGATAGAGGCACTTGAATCCCGATACGAGGAGCGACGGGGAAAGACAGAGTCCAACGCTCAGGAAAAGGACTACAACAATGGGCGTTGGAAATTGAAAAACTCGTCAGGAAGGCACATCCAGGAGCAGACACCAAAATGGTAGACACGAATATTGTTCAAGCATTTGTTGACGGAATCAAAGACCTGGAGGTCAGAGCTGCAGTGAGGCTTCGTCACCATACATCGTTAAAGGAAGCATTGGCGCATGCTTTGGAGGTCGAGGCTGTTCGCCATGACACACGGCAGACCCATAAGATCCGCGAGGTCTCTGAAGAAGTCAGGGAGGTTAAGGCTCCTAAGAAGAAAAGTTCTGGAGTTATGTGTTACAAGTGCGGCGAAAGGGGTCATCTTCAGCTCAACTGCCCGCAGAAGGAGACCCAGATAGCAAGGATGAAAAGGATCGAGGAACAAATAGAGGAGCTGAAGAAACAAGGGGCTTCGTCC
This sequence comes from Melitaea cinxia, assembly GCF_905220565.1. Classification (NCBI taxonomy): domain Eukaryota; kingdom Metazoa; phylum Arthropoda; class Insecta; order Lepidoptera; family Nymphalidae; genus Melitaea; species Melitaea cinxia. The sequence goes on from NC_059415.1 coordinate 8,919,026, forward strand.
CTTGCACGGGAGCAGGGAAACGAATAAAAGCCAGAACTAAGGGGCGAGTACTGGCTGACGCGGAGGAAGCCCCAATAACTGTTATCTCCCAGGCATGCAGCGGGAATAGTCTTGCGATTCAGGGAACTATTAACGGGACGGATTGCAAAATGACTCTAGACACAGGCGCCTCTAGAACAATAGTGAACCCGAAGCTGGTAAAAGCCGCAAGGGAACACAAGAGGAGAATTAACTGTCGGCTTCTTACGGCCTCCGGTCAGCCAATACCCGTCCTGGGAGAAATGTCAGTTACGATGTATGTAGGGGGGTCCTCATACTCCCATAACATTATCGTGGCTGAGATTATGGATGATTGCATCTTGGGTTTGGATTTCATGAAGAAACACAACTGCAGAATTAATGTCACTGACGGAGTTTTCAAGTGTGGTGAAGAAGAAATCTTCATTCTTGGTGATGCTTGCGGAAAAGTTGCATGTGTAAAGAAAGTCATTACACCTGGAAGAGCGGAAGCTCGGGTGTTGGTGAAAATACCGACAACTGGAAAGAAAAAGTCAAACAGATGCGTGTTGATCGAAGACACACCTACCAAGACATCGGTGCAAAAACTGATGACGGCGAGAACCCTTGTTAGAGGAAGCAGTAACACTGTGGTCAAGGTTTTAAACCTTGATGATCGCGAGATCTGCTTGAACAAAGGTGACGTCATTGGAAAATGTGAAGAAGTTGTCTGGGTGAAAAAGTGTAGTTCGATGACAGGCGCAGACTTGGCAAAGAGCAACAACTACGAATTAGTGACTGAGCTACTCGATGACTGCAAGAGTAATCTTACTTATTCGCAGAGCATAAAAGCCAAGAAGTTTTTACAGCGCTACGCGGATATCTTCTCCAGTCACGAAGGGGACCTTGGAAGAACGTCGGTGGTCCAGCACAGGATAGATACCGAAAGCGAGAGACCAATTCGTCAACGAGCAAGACGGATACCAATCGCAAAGGAAAAAGAAGTTGAAGGCCTTTTAGAGGACATGAGAAGGAATAAGATTATTGAACCGTCTGCAAGTCCGTGGTGCTCACCTGTTGTATTAGTGAAAAAGAAAGATGGTAGCACGAGATTTTGTGTGGACTATAGGCGTCTCAATGATGTCTCTAAGAAGGACAGTTACCCGTTACCTCGAATCGACGACACTTTGGATACCTTGAGTGGCATGAAATGGTTCTCAACCCTAGATCTAAAATCTGGATACTGGCAGGTGGAAATTCATCCAAAAGACAAGGAGAAGACAGCTTTCTCGACCGGTAAAGGTTTATGGCAATTTAAAGTCATGCCCTTCGGATTGTGCAACGCACCTGCCACATTTGAGCGACTCATGGAGTGTGTACTGGCAGGCTTAGTTGGAGAGGCTTGCTTAGTCTACTTAGATGACGTCATCATTGTCGGCCGTGACTTCGAGGACCATTTGCAAAACTTGGAGCGAGTTTTCGCTAAAATAGAGAGGGCCAAATTAAAGTTGAACCCGAAAAAGTGTCGTTTATTCAGGAATAAGGTCAGTTATCTCGGCCATGTTATCTCCAGTGATGGAATCCAGACAGACCCGGAGAAATTGGAAGCAGTCCAAAAATGGCCTACCCCTAAGGACAAAACCGAAGTGCGAGCATTCCTCGGTCTATGCTCATACTACAGGCGTTTTGTTAAGGGATTCTCAGAGATAGCCAAGCCATTACATAGGCTGACAGAAGATAAACGACAATTTAGTTGGGATGGGACTTGTGAAGATTCTTTTCAGAAACTGAAAAAACATCTGTGTGAAACACCAATCCTGGGATATCCACAAACCGAAGGTCGGTTTATCGGTCGGTTCGGCAATACGGCCATTGGAGGGGTGTTATCTCAAAAACAGGGTGAAAGAGAAGTAGTTATTGCATATTTCAGCAAATCTTTATCCAAGCCAGAGAGAAACTACCGTGTGACAAGAAGAGAACTCTTGGCTATTGTAAAGACGCTACAACATTTCAACAAATATCTTATCGGCACACAGTTTTTACTGCGAACTGATCACGCAGCCTTGAAGTGGCTACTGCAATTCAAGAACCCAGAAGGTCAAGTAGCTCGATGGATTGAGCAGCTTCAGGAGTACGACTTCAAGGCGGAACACCGCAGCGGAAAATTGCATGGGAATGCCGACGCACTCTCAAGAAGGCCGTGGTCGGAAGACTGCAAACATTGTGTTAAGCAAGAATCTAATGAAGTAACATTAAAGCTAACAAGGACAAGTCCTTTGGGTATCTTGGAGAGTGATGCTATGAGGGAAGCTCAAGAAAGGGATGACGACCTTCGGCACGTCATCACATGGAAGAAACGGGGTGACGTAAAACCAATCTGGAGTGAGGTTGCACCCACTGGCGCTGTCACTAAGGCGTACTGGGCTCAATGGGACAGTCTGATACTTCAAAACGGAATACTCTACCGGAAATGGGAGAAGACTAACGGCAGAGAGTTCCACCTTCAGATAATTGTCCCAAGAACGAGAGTACCAGATGTTCTCCGTGAAATACATGATGGCGTATCAGGAGGTCATCTAGGTGTCAAGAGGACGTTAACAAAAGTGCGAGAACGATTCTACTGGTTGCATTGTCGAGATGATGTACAGGATTGGTGCCGCAAATGTACTACTTGCGCTGCTGTAAAAGGACCACAGACCAGGAGCCGTGGGAACCTGCGGTTGTATAACGTCGGTGCACCGTGGGAACGAATTGCAGTTGACGTAGCGGGGCCATTTCCTGTAACGGAATCGGGAAACAAGTATTTTATGGTCGTCATGGACTACTTCACCAAATGGCCCGAAGTGTTCGCCATACCAAACCAAGAAGCTACAACAGTCGCTTCTAAGTTAGTCGAAGAAGTGATAGATATGTCGCTTTGGCGTGCCTCTAGAAATCCATTCCGATCAGGGCAGGAACTTCGAATCGCAAGTATTTCAAGAAGTGTGCAGAATCTTGGGCATGCATAAGACGAGGACCACCGCGTACCATCCACAGTCTGATGGAATGGTAGAGAGATTTAACCAGACCCTTGAGAGGCATTTGGCGAAATTGGTAGACGACAAACAAAAAGATTGGGACCAGTATATACCACTCTTCCTTCTGTCGTACCGAACCGCCGAGCATGAGAGCATAAAAGCTACCCCGGCGTATGTCAATTACGGTAGAGAATTACGAATACCAGTAGACCTATTGACTGGAGGGGCACCGGAGGGACCAAATACCGTACAAGACTATGTCAGCGATTTAAGGGAAAAAATGCGCTATATACACGCCTTGGTTCGGGAAAATGGGTTACATTCAAGCGAGAACATGAAAACCAGATACGACCGGAAATCGAACACGAGCGGCTTCAAGGAAGGGTCACTGGTGTGGCTGCATAACCCAACCCGCCGGAAAGGGAAATCGCCAAAGTTGCAGACCAAGTGGGACGGTCCATACAAGGTGGTTATCCGACTGAATGATGTGACTTACAGGATTCAAAAGCAACCAAGAGGGACATTCAAAGTGGTACACATAGACCGTCTGGCGCGTTACCATGGCAGTAACGACGATGCTCGGGACGAGCATCTCTAAGAGGGGAATAGTGTTAAGGACACACAAAGAAACTAGCGCCATCTAGCGGCAACCATTGAAACCACGCAAAGACAGAGACCGCATGAAACTCTCTACTCAATACTAGATGGCGTTAGAGGAACAACTGTGGAACTCTATAGAAGTATAGTCTCGAAAACCGGGTATATGCGCGAACTTTCCAGAATGGTCTGGGCCTCGTCTCGGCCGATATAAATAGCCGCAGCGAGGCGAGCGAGTTCAGTTCAGTTTGAGCGATCTTCGAGGCGACTTCAAGAGTGAAAACTAGTGATCAAGAGTGGTACCAGCGAAACCTACGACATTGGCTACGACTGAGGACATTGTGAGTGCTTAGTGTTTGAACTTAGTGCTTAGCGTTTGAACCTAGTGCTTTGTGTTGGACCTAGTGCTAGTGAATAAAGTCTTGAAAAGAGTCAGCAGGTCTTTTTCTCCAAATCCTTCGAACCCTAACACGTAACAGTATAATTGATTTTAGTCTGTTACTAGCGTTGTTATAGGGGCACCATATGTGTTATGTATGGACACTATACACATAGCCTATGAATTATTACACAGCCTCGTCTATCTTCTAGTGAAAATCGGTTCAGCTTTTCCGGAGATTACTCCGAATAAAAAATAAAGACAGACAAAATTATTTAAATAATAAATAATTTATTTTGTTTGTGTTTTAGTATTGTGTAAATAACTGTGTGGTCTTGATTACACATCACAGTTAATATCACAGTTATTTTGAAATCACATGGAGACAATTCAATTTTATTTATATGTACATACATAGACGTATTATCTATATGTAGATTTTTTACAAAAATATGTAAAATGTATATATCAGCGACCCAAAACACAGGCATTAAGTTGTCTATCTTCTCCTATGTACGGTTTTTAGCCCGACAAGCACAAACATCCCAAACGAAGACGAACATTTGTAAAAATATAAATACATATCTGCCCACGCCCATACACAATATACATATACAACTACAGGCATCACTAGAATGATTGTCATTAAATTTAGAATAAACAGCGAGTTTAATTTTTGTTACAAAAAATACATTACTAAAATTATTCTAAGCCCACGTAGACTACCCAAAGACATTTACGTTTAGTGATATATAATGAAAACATTTATTTTGTCATAAGGTAATGTACACATTACGTACTTAACGAACATTTAAAATAACTAATAATAAGTCGCTTTCGCTTTAGCTTGTAATATCCCACTGCTGGACATAGCTCGCTTTCCCTATATATTAAAAAGATCAGAGTTTAATCCACCACTCTACTCCAGTGCGAGTTGGTGGATATATTCCCTACTATGAGTAACGATCGCTATTAAGTGTATATGGTAATAACCGGGACCGACGCTTTAACGTGCTCTCCGAGGCACGGTGGGGAGACCCCACAAAGACTGCACAACCGTTGCACCAACGCGTCGTCGACAATAAGTCAACAAACAATTGCTCATTCAAATTTCTTCATTTTAATAATAGATACATTACAAATCTAAGTAATGTATGACTCTACTCTCTAGTTGTTGGTAGAAAAGCGTTCCCATTATGGTATCGGCCTTATTTTATTAATACTACAAGTAATTGGCTAAGGGGAAAAAGATAGAGGAAAAAAAACCTCGGTACTTTTTTATAATTTATTGTCATTATAAAATTTACACAATATTATAAACTAAATTTACATAATTTATAAAATGAATAGGAAATATAAGATATAATCGTATGTGTCGAAATCACGTATAGCGCGATGTTTTACAGACCAAGCACTGTAGTCTGTGAGCCCAAGTTAATGAATGGCGTAGACTTTTGAAAATTTGTTTTCTAAACATTTCTTTTTATGTATAGATTTTTTGCGAACTTTAGAAAAGTCTTCGCTTAGCAAAGCTTCTAGTGTATCTATAATTTTTATTTATTAATAATACAACTAGTTCGGCCAACAAGCGTACGACTCACCTGATGGTAAATGGTTACCGTAGCTTATAGGTGCTTGCAACACCAGAAGCATCGCAAGCGCTTTTCCGACCCCATCCCCAAACCCCCCAGGAGCTCTGATCACAGCGCTTACCACAGAAACACAACAATGCTTAAAAGCAGTATTGTGTAGCTGTAATTTTCTGTAAGATCGAAGCACTACCCCAGTCAGGTTGCTCCAGATTTTAAACTGGATATTTCATGCTATGCCGTACTCAGTTAAATAGCAATACATTTGAAAACAAAAATTTTTATTCGAAGCTTTTAACGGTAAGCTGATTATATAGATTTTCTGTATATCGTAAGCCTGCTATATTGCCAGATAACGAACACATCGAAATCAGTTTTGCGTCAATCTATTCGGATATGTTTTGTAGATACAAAAAAAAACATTTAACGACGATCATAGAAATGGCAAATATATAAAAAAATATCTTTAAAAACTCATAGATTTTACTAAATTCGTGTTTTTTAAAAGGTGTTATTTTCAGTTCGAGGTTTAAAAAAGGGAGATTGATTTTTAATTTTTTTTTAATGTGTATTTTAAATAATTGTAAAATATCGAAATAAATGTTTGTATATTGATAAATTTTTAAGAAGTTAATGTAATTTTTTATAATGACTTTTAATAAAATATAACGTTTTACATTTTTGTAAAGTCTGTATGTGTTGCTATTTTAAGTCAATTGCTTCTAAAAGCCACTATTGAAAACAATAGCAAAAATTGCAATAGAAATATTTTATATTGTTGCTGCAAATTGATAGAGCAAAAAGAAAAAATATATATATAGTCATAACTTTCATAAAAATAAAATCCAAATATCATTAGGTATGATTTTAAATACCCACTAATTAAACAACGAATTATTAATTAACTTTAATCAAATTAAATATAGAAAATCTTTTTTCAAAGAATTATCCTTAAGTATCTGTATAAGTGTGCCGTCAAAGTCGTGCACACAGACACACCCAACCACATGCTTCCAAAGATTGTTATTGATAATACCTATAAAAAATAATAATGTATTCTAGGAAATCGAACAAACGTGTAGGTATGTCAAACGTATGCATGTCAAAGTAAATATATTTGATCATTATGATGTGTATAAACGTTTAATAATAAAAATATTTTTAATCACAATGCTTGGGAGCGGAGCCAATGCCAAGACGTGAAAAAGCGCCTACCTATCCTATCTATATAAGGACCTAACCTATCTTTTTTCGAACAGCTTCGTCGTCTTTTTGGCCCTTTATAACTTGGTTTAGATCATACCAGATAAAAAAATGGGATAATAGTTTTGACGACGCGTTAGCGCAACGAACAATTCGATTCCCGCACATGGCATGTATTTGTATTAGCCATACAGATGTTTGCTGTGGACGTTTGTGTTTTTGTATTGTGTCTGTTTCCAGCCCACGATACAAGAGTAAAAAGGTCGTTGTGTGTGAGAAGTTTATTTATTAATGTTCTAGTTAAATATGCCAAGTTTCAATTACATATCTCTTATACTTTAGACTTGATTGATATCTAAAAACCCCGATTCCAACACTGACTCATATTTACTTCGTTAAACACACATGTTTAACAAAGTTCTTAGGGTATTTCCTGAAGTCCTAGAAATATGAAATTTGTATAAATCGTTACTACTAGAAATATTTTACAACAGTAAGGTAATTACGACCAAGTCATATTTTATAACTAATGTGTAGATTTTGTGAGTGTTTGGGCATGCAGAGTGAGCAGTTGAGAGCAGAGAGTTGAGCAGAAGCTTGATTTGAATGTGAAGCTTGATTTGAACGTGAATTCTGATAAGTTTTTACTAGTGTCAGCCATATAGTCTCGTCTTGGTCAAAATTTCAGTGGAAAGTATACATCTTCGAAGTCCTTGATCACAATCAGTAACATTTGAACTATTTCAAGACAGTTAACCAATACTTGTCACAAGTGGTGTATGAAGGCGCCAATGGGAAAGACCAGTGGTTGTTGATTAGATACTCGCTCAGGATGTTTATATCTGTACAATCCTTTCCTGCTCAAAATATGGAGCAGCCCGACTGGGGTAGTACCTCGACCTTACAGAAGACCACAGCTAAATAATACTATTTTCAAGCAGTATTGTATTCCTGTTGGTGAGTATTATTGGGGATTGGGTCGGCAACGCGCTTTCGATGCTTCTGATATTGTAGGCGTCTATAAGCTATGATAATCTCTTACCATCAGGTGAGCCGTACGCTTGTTTGCCGACCTAGTGATATAAAAAAAAAAATCATTTGTTTCCGGTCTGACAGTTTGCTCTTGTGAATCTCCTCCGTGTCTCGGGTAGAACATAAAGCCACCGGTACCGGTTGTTATCACAAATTCCTGCTATGAACTGGCGGGTACTTATCAACCACCAATCAAATCATATGATTTTATTAATGCCAAGTGTCATTAATTGTTTTCTGTAAATTGACAATTACAACGTCGTTAAAGTAACGCTACTGATAATTGCAATCGATAGTTGATGCTGTGATTTAAACCACAGCGATTAATCTATTTCATGTCTCTCTCATTTTATGTTACATGAATGAAAACATTCTTGCTATCTTAACACTGAATGAGAGTAAAACATTCATGAACCCTGAATTGTATACGATCCATTTTATCTATATTATAAAGTCGAAGTCAAAATCAAAAACAACTTTATTCAAATAGGTCCCATGAACACTTTCGTATAGTCATTTGCAAACTAAAACTTTAAAAATGATTATTATTTTATACCGTAGATTCTGCAGAGAGTAATCGGCAAGAAACTTCGCAGTTACTCTTTTGAAAATAACGTATAAACTGTTACATAGTGTATACGTTTGAATACTTACGACAGTACACTTTTCTTTTACTAATACATATACGTATAACTTTTTGTGTGACTTATTAACAATATGTACTTCATAATATTCAGTTACTATTTTTGTAACTTCTTTGTATTTACATTTTTAAATCACCAGCTGTAATAATCTGTTTGCTATAATTATAACTGCATATAAAATATTATTTTATATATTAGTAATGGAGTCATAGAGTCATGACGATTTATTGACAGTTTTTGGATTCTCTGAATATGCTCAACCTGGTAAATGTTCAACCAGGAAGAAAAAATGGACGTTAAATTCTTTTTTTACAAGATGAACCAGTCATTTTATTTATTAAATTTCATAAAATACTTCAGTGACTACCGATTAGATTATTTTTAGCAATAACCTATTTAGACGTTGAATTTAAACCCACTACTGATCCATTTTCTTCACTAACAATTTAATTACGCATTCAGCCTGTAACATCCCACTGTTGGGCATAGGCCTCTTTCTCCATGTAGGAGAAGTGAAAGAGATAGTTTGGAAATATTTTTCGTGCAGTATTAGTAACTGTAAAAAATAAGTCCCATTTATAAAAAAAATCCACACATTCACAAAAAAAAATTGCCAAAAAACTTGTTTTTTAGAAAGTCACGTCGTATCCAAGACACGTTTCGTCGAATTTGTAGCTCCACAACTTATTTCGATCGTATAGAGTCAAAGGAAGCAAAAAATCTTTTTGTTTTGAAGTTGATGGTAACTTATTCGTTTGCGGTTACACGTTTCAACTTTTTATACGAAAATTTATTCTGTCTTCTAGAGAAAACGAAATTAATTTGAGTACTTTATGGTACGACCTCAAATCATATCAAATTTCATTCGAATCATTTTGTCGTTTCAGCGTGAGGCTTGGCAAAAAATATATAAACAGCTCTGGATTCTTTATTGATTATGTCGTGTTACACTTTTATGATAAACTAGCTGCCCAGACAGACTTCATTATGTCAAAAGTTTATAGTAAAAAATATTTTTGTTTCTATTTTTTTGTTTTTTTATTAAAACCTTCCGTGAGATTTAAAAAACATGCATGGTCAAGCCATTCTCAAGTTAGCTCGCTCTTCTCAAGCGCTTAGCAACATTCACTTTTATTTATAAATATTAGATATATATATATATATATATATATATATATATATATATATATATATATATATATTCATTTTTATTTATATATATAGATATTTCGTCAAAATAAGTTTTTAAGCTTAAACAGTTACAACGTCACTGAATGTTGGGAATTTTAAAATAATAATCACCCTTTAAATTAAACATTTGGAAAAAACGTTGGTTCATAACATACTCGTAACATATTTCGTAGAAATGACGTATATTATTTTTTTCCTTCTTCATTGATAATTAAAAAATTACATACATTTTAATCTTTCAACGAATTATATATCATTATCATAATCTTTTCTGTTCTTTTCCAATAATTTATTTTGCAAGTTGATTAACTAAGATAATAAGTCTAATTAAAGACTAAATTTAATATAGTCATGTTTTTTCTACGCAAACAAATTTATCCATCTTTATTTATTTAAATTTAATATAGGCATAAATAAGTATATATTATATACACAGATATAAATACTAACTAATATTTTATATGCTAAATAAAATAGTATCTGTTACCTCATGACTTTTGCTGGGTAGACTGATTTTGATTATTCTTTCTGTTTTCAAAACTGGTGCCTGTAGTGTGGTGCCAATTAAATTCAAGATCTGACCAGTACTTCCCTCCTTTTTTTTTCATATCACTAGGTCGGCAAACAAGCGTACGGCTCACCTGATGGTAAGCGATTACCGTAGCTTATAGTCGCCTGCAACACCAGAAGCATCGCAAGCGCGTTGACGACCCAATCCCCAATCCCCCCCCAGGAGCTCTGGTCACCTTACTCACCAACAGGAACACAATACTATTTGAAAACAGTATTATTTAGCTGTGATCTTCTGTAACGTCGAGGTACTTCCCCAGTCGGGCTGCATACATGCCTCCTGGGTACATGTGTACTATGCATGGTACATAAAAAGAAAAAATTTCTATAGTCTATGTTAAAGGTAGCATCACCGAAACACTTTGTCAGTGCCATCTAGTGACTGCGCTATGCGCTATGTAAAAAAATTAAAACGTCAAATGTAATCTGTCTAATCTGTGTAATCTGTTTTTTTTTAATGGCCTCGGAGATTAAAAGTTTTACAATGCATCCGCGCAGATATAGGTAGGTATATCGTTAATAATCTTTATATTTTTTTATAAATTATTGATTTTTGTTTTTTATGAATGGCGAAGTATAATTGTAAGTGTTGTAGATAATACTTTTACGATAAAAGCAATAGTTGACGTATCATATTGATTGTATTCTTGATGTCCACAGCAAAGTACAACCGCACTCAATTCAGATTTTCTTAGTCTGAGCACAAATGTATTCTATAGAAAGTACATTAGGCAAATGTAACTAATTTTCATATTTGTTCTAATAATATGAGATGAAAATGACAGAGGCATTGAATGACTCTTGAGTTTGATTATTCTGGAAACGATTCGGATGATGATCCAGAGTTCTATCCACCAGTTTTATACTGATGTCACATCGGAACAGAAATTGCAAAAAATATGGAAAATACAGCCATTGTTTGATCACATATTACGTGGATGTTTCGAACAAGACCGCCCACTAGAATTTAATAAAGATGAAATGATTATTCCTTTTACAGGTAAATGTTCAATGCGCCACTACTGGCCCAATAAACACAACCCTGTCGGCTTGAAAGTCTTAGCGTCACCTCAAGGTATGGTTTATGACATGGTGGTATATGAAGGTGACACCACACCTCCGGTTTAACTAGCCAAGGATTCAGTTTAGGAAAAGCTGCTGTAATCCTTCTAACAATAACGTCGATCCCTGGATATTTATTTTTTTTATAGATATTTCACTACCACAAAACTTTGCCAAGAGTTAATAAAACGTGGTTTTGCATGGCACAGGCGCTATTATGAAAAATAGAATTCCAAGAACCTGTGTACTGACACTAGTATACTTCAAAATAGTATCGCTATAGAAAAAGTGATTGTGACAAAAGAAACAGCGGTGTTTTGTAAGAAATGCGAAATCCGTTTATGTAATACACCTAACCGTAATTGTTTTTCAAGTTCACGAAGACCGCTAAGTTTAAGAGTTAAGCATTACTGATTAATCTCTATTGTTCTTATTTTATTTTATTTTATTAGTTGATCAAAGTGTAATAAAAATGTAAATATAGCTTGTTTTTTAAGATTGTGTTGATCACTTATATTTTTTTTTAAGAAAATAAATTATTTGTATTACGTACAAAAACTTAATAAATATTGTCTCTCTAAATATATGTGTAATATATGTGCTGTGTGGGCTACGGCACCAAAGAATTTAGCCACCCCCTCTCTTCCCGTGGGTGTCGTAAGAGGCAACTAAGGGATTACAAGGTTCCACTACCACCTTGGAACTTAAGAAGCCGACCGATGGCGGGATAACCATCTAACCGCTGGCTTAGAAACACACAGGCCGAAGACGGGCAGCAGCGTCTGCGGTGCGACAAAGCCAGTTCTGCGGTCACCAACCCGCCTGCCCAGCGTGGTGACTATGGGCAACACACATGAGTTCATGCATTTTTGGCGCGAACTTGTGGAGGCCTTTGTCCAGCAGTGGACTACAATAGGCTGGAATGATGAAATATATATATATATTTTATCATTATTTCTTTGAACTACCTGCTTTCTCTTTGTTTCAATACAGAAGTTGGTTTATGTCCTTTATAAAGAACATGTTAGTAGTACCCCCTTGTACTTTGAGTAGGATATAGCGAAAAACCAGATTTTCCGTAACAAGAATTTTCCCACTATTTTCTCCTGATAAAGGCGGATTTATATTTGACTGACGTGTCGTGTCGTGTCGCATCAGGAAAGAATCGGTATCATACATTTTGTATGAAAATGTTGTAATTACTAATAAGTTTGCTGCAAGAGTTTCAAAACCATCTTAGAAAAAAAAGTTGTCTGGTCAAGTTATTCTAAATAGCGCGTTTTAAGTTATACTAAATAGCGCATGTATTTGATTATTTTTTTTCGAATTTTTTGTTTCTGAGAAAACACAATTACTTATATTAAATTTGTTAGGCTTAATTTATGAATTGGTATATTTTACGGTACGTACTTACGTATAATAATAAATAAATAACGGCCAACAAATAAACAACGGCACCCACTGGGGTTCATTCCTGCGTCGGGTGTCCGGGAACACACACAATACACAAGCACAAACGCCCAAACCACTGCAAGCATCGGTATGGTTAATACAAATGTATGCCATGTGCGGGATCGAACCCGCAACCGCCCGCGTAACAGCAGCAATCCAGCTCTTTGACCTTTACTCTAAGTAATTAACACTTAATAATTGAATTAAATGTGGATTTATGCGTCTTTCACAGTAAAAATGCATGTATAGTTTCGATGTCAACCGTTCATATGGTAGCCTGGTTGTTATATTTTAACAACTATATAAATATTATAAAAAATTAAATTTTTGTGTAACAATAAAGTACGATACATATATGTAGAGTTTTCTCGTATCGCATCCTCCTCATCGTTTATTCCGAAGGCGAACGTACCACCTGCGACTGTAGCGAAAGCAAATCGAATCCATTGCCACAAAACACGACAATATCAAAACGAATGACACATATGAAATAGAAATATGAACTATATTTATTACTCTTATTTTAAAATATATCCAATTGTACATTTGAGATAGATGTTGAACATAGAGTTGAAAAATACTTGTCTTGTTGACTGTCTTAACCTTTATCCCATAAATAAATAAGCTGACAACGGTAGTGGGTTACAAAAAAAACAACTGAAAATTGACTGTTGTGAAGTTTAGTGCTAACATCACGTACGGATATACTCAAAAATTTTATAGTGCTCTCCGCGTTCAATACAATAACGCGTTCAGGTTGCTGTTGGGCCTGCCTCGATACTGCAGCGCCCCAGGGATGTTCGCTGAAGCGCGTGTTGATTGTTTTTACGCCCTCATGAGTAAAAGATGTGGGGTCTCTGGTGCGTGGGGTACAGAGTAGTGCCAACAGAATTCTGGGCATGACATCCAGTAGACTGCATTGTAAATACATGAATCATTGCTGTGCCGTTGCAAATGGAACGCTGCAGCGGTGATTCGTATGTATTATATCATTTAATTGTAACATTTATTTATAACATTTATTTATTTAAAAAAATTGTAATAATTCAACTAACATTTCAGTTACAGACTTAACAGAGTCACTGGTTACTTAAATAAAGAATATTATTATTACTATTATTATTATTATTGTTAGTCGGGTCAAATTAGACTTGAAAATAGTGATCGAATACCAAAAACTCCGCCAGAGCTAAATTTTGGTAAAGACCGTTGGTATACCATAGAAATAAAATTCGAAAAATCCACATCGATCCTATGGATACTAAAAAAGTTATTCAAGGTCAAAGGTCAAAATGATATTTTCCCGAAAACGGTAAGTTTTATAAAAAAATATAACCAAGACAAAAGCTGTTGATCCCAAAATTATCTATAAAATGGTACGATTACTTTTTACCTTTGCACCCAAGTTTCATGACAAACATTTGTATTGGCGATACAGATGTTTGCCGTGGTCTGGGTGTTTGTGCAGTCCTTGTGAGTCTCCCCACCGTGCCTCGGAGAGCACGTTAAACCGTCGATCGCGGTTGTTATCACGTACACCTAATAGCGATCGTTACTCATAGTAGGGAATATATCCGCCAACCCGCATTGGAGCAGCGTGGTGGATTAAGCTCTGATCCTTCTCCTACATGGGGAAAGAAGCCTATGGCCAGTAGTGGGATATTACAGGCTGAAGCGTGACCCAAGTTTCGAGTTTTTGTAATTTGAAATGTCTATTTTATTAAACGGATTATGTATATTTAATGGACTATATTCCAACACAAAATAAAAACTACTCCAAGCGAATTCTTCAAAATTGTATCAAAACCACAAGTAGGTACACACTTTCACTTTTTTATCGCTGTAGTGCTTGGCTAATTTGAACTTTAAATGCTTAGGCATAACGTCGCTAATTGTTATTAAGATCATAAAAATCGTCCTTGACCGTCATATCGAGTCACACGTGTGCTTGAACACCTGCATTAATTATTTATTGCTTTCTATAGAACATATTGTTACTGAGTCATTCAATTCCTTTTAAGCGATTTATTTAGCTTATATTGCTTCCTTTTATTTGCGTTGCTAAGTGTTAATATTTATTTGCATGTACCAGTGAAATTAGTTCCTTCACAAAGTGGCTGACAAATTAATTAAGAGACGTAGCTCAGTGAAGACTAAGCTTACCAGCTTTAGTAATTATTTAGAAGTAGTAAAAAGTTTGTATGACGAATTACAAACCGAGATCGAGACTTTGGCGGATAAACCGGAGGAGGCCTACGCCATGAGGACACAGTTCAAAGAGCAGTATTATGCGTTGTTTGCGGTGGCTCGGAGCTTGCTGAATAAGGGTAGCAAGCGTCGTGACTCTGCAGGTTTTGTAACCGGTTCCGAAGCATCAATGACAGGTGGGACTAAAAACGATTTTATTAGATTACCTAAAATTAATTTGCCTCACTTTGACGGCATTTATCAGTGCTGGCTAGAGTATAGAGACACATTTAATTCTCTTATTCATGAAAATACTTGTATTGACGATATTAATTAGTTCCACTATTTGCGAGCCTCTCTAAAGGGTACAGCTGCAGAAATAATAAAAAATATTGATTTTAAAGGCGATAATTACATCATCGCTTGGAAATTAATTTTTATTTTTAACCATGTCCAAGCTTTATTTAATGTAGAACCGTTATCAACGGAATCTAGTGTTTCTTTACGACGTCTAGTTGACGTCACTAATAAAAATATAAGAGCCCTTAAAACCTTAAATGAACCCACGGAGCATTGGGATACTCTCATCATTTATATGATGTCTATAAAACTGGATTTACATACCAGTAGAAAGTGGGAGGAGTACCGCAATACTTTGGCCGATAATTCACCTACTTTATCACAATTTTGTACATTTATAAATAACACAGCCGATTTACTCGAAACATTACAGGATAATATTTAACACAATAAAACACTTTATACAAATAAATTAGAGAAAAATAATAACACAAAGAGCTTCATCGTTACATCAGAAAATTCAAAAGGCAAGAATACTTCTGCTAATAACTCTAAATTTAAATGTCCCATGTGTTCCGGTAAACATTTTTTATATAGCAGTGAATCTTATAGAAAACTACCTATAGAATCACGTATTCAAAAGGCTAAAGATTTTAAAGTTTGCATGAACTGTTTACGTATCGGTCATGTTGAAAAACGATGCAAGTTTTCACATTGCAGATATTGTTCAATCAAACACAATACCTTATTGCACATAAAACGGACAGACATACCAGCTGTTTTGGACCCATTACCTAGTACATCTGAAAGTGTTTCGCTTTCAGCAAACACCTTAAATTTACAGCCTACTACTCGTACAAATGTTTTGCTTTCCACAGCGCTGGTGAGGGTGGTCAACAGTGCAGGCGAGAAGTGCAATGCCCGTATCCTGTTGGAAAATGGTAGCACAGCCAATTTCATTAGCGAGAGCCTTTGTAATAAGCTGCGTTTACCCCGAAGCGATGCATACTTAAAGGTTACAGGTATTAATAATCAAACCAGCACTAGTGTACAATCTTGCAATTTAAAAATCGAGTCACTTTATGACGATTACACCGTCGATATTGACTGTTTTATCTTACCCGAGATCACGTGACTATTACCGTCATCTCGTATTAATATTAAAGACGTGGTAATCCCAGAGGGTTTAAAATTGGCTGATCATTCTTTTCACATTCCATCAGTTGTGGATATATTGGTGAGTGCAAACGTCTTTTGGAGTGCTATCAAGCCTAATCATATAAATTTAGGCAAAAATCAACCGAAGTTATGTGGAAGTAAGTTGGGCTGGGTAATATCTGGCTCCGTAGCTTACAATTCACGCTCATCTCGTTTGAATTCTTGCAATCTGCTCAATATTGAATGTAATAATGCTTTGTCTAAATTTTGGGAGCTAGACTCCATTAATGAAAAGCATTCTCTTTCATTAGATGCACGAGCATGCGAAGATTGTTTTTATAAAAATACTACACGATAAGACGATGGTCACTTCGTAGTTACAATACCTCTGAAGGCGGATCCTTCTACATTGGGTAGTTCTTTTGTGACTGCAAAACGTCGTTTTTTGTCGTTAGAAAAACGTTTTGAACGTGATACTAAGTTCAAAAATATGTATTTAGATTTTATATCTGAATACGAGCGGTTAGGTCACATGACCGAAGATAGTGATATGTTACGGTATAAAAATAAAATTAGTTATTTTTTACCCCATCACGATATCATTCGTGATTCTAGTACCACGATTAAGTTGCGTGTCGTGTTTGATGCCTTTGCTAAAACTACGTTGGGCCTATCGTTTAATGACATACAGATGGTAGACGACCTAATTTCTATTTTATTAAGGTTTCGTCAACATAAATACGTGGTTTTAGCAGAAATTGAAAAAATGTATAGAGCTATCTATTAGAAGTTGCAACGCATAGTTTTTCATAAAGATCCCACGGAACCATCAAAAACATATACATTAAATACTGTGACATATGGCACAGCATCAGATTCATATTTAGCGACTAAATGTCTTGTTACGTTATCCGATTTAGCGAGTCAAGATAACGTTAAAGAATCCATAAGACATGATTTTTATGTCGATGACCATTTAAGTGGTTCTAGCAGTATTTCGGGTGCTGTAGAGCTATGTAAAACAGTTAAGACTATTTTGAAGTCAGCTAAATTTAATCTGCGAAAGTGGCAATCGAATAATTCACAAATTTTGAAGGAATTAGGTTGTTTAGAATTTAATAGTAATATGTTAGATTTGTCACGTACTGCTTCCGACAACAACTGTAAAACCTTAGGTTTGAATTGGCTATGTACATCGGATAGTCTATCATTTTTTATTAATGTTGAGTCCCAGTCAAAGGTGACAAAACGACACATTTTGTCAACTATTAGTCAGATCTTTGATTCACTAGGTTTAGTAAGTCCATGCATAATTGAAGCAAAAATTATAATGCAAACCTAATGGATAAATAAATGTGAATGGAATGATGAACTGTTGCCAGAAATTACCAATTTGTGGCTTTCATTTGCAAACACTTTGTCATTTTTAAACAACATTAATATCCCGAGATGGATATTATGTAATGACTCAGTCAGTCATGAGATACATATATTTACAGATGCCTCAGAAAAAGCTTATGGTGCTTGCGTTTACATCAGATCAATAAGTAATTTAGGGGCTGTCACTGTACGCTTATTAACTTCAAAAAGTCGTATAGCACCAATTAAGCCTACTACCATTCCCCGGCTTGAACTTTGTGGAGCTCTGTTGGGTTCAAGATTGTACGCAAAGGTTAAAGGTTCACTTACCTCACCAATACACAAATTTCAATTTTGGTGTGACTCTACTATAGTGCTGGGTTGGTTAGCGATACCGACACAAAACCTCAAAGCCTTTGTACGAAATCGAGTAAACGAGATACAAGAAAGAACGTCGAATGCGACATGGGGTTATGTGCCGACTAAGGATAATCCGGCGGATCTTGTTTTTCGAGGGTTGTAGGCCAACATTATCAGCGAGTCTAAATTATGGTGGTCAGATCCGTTTCCATTTTTGCAATCTGATTGCAACTGGCCAAAACAACCAAACGAACATATAAAATCTCAATTACCAGAAGTTGGTTTTAATCCCAATAAATGTAAAAATTACTATTCTTACACTAGTACCTTATCACCTAATAACAATAACATAATAATCCAATTAATTAATCATTATTCAAATTTTAATCGTTTACAACGCGTCGTAGCTTATATTTTAAGATTTATTTACAACCTAAAATTAATTAAAAATAAGGATTTAACATTATCAGCTTTTATTACGTGTCAGGAATTAAAAAATGCTTTAAACTGCATAATTCGTGCAGCTCAGCGTGAAATGTTCCCAGAAGAGTACGCTTTACTTAAATCGGGCACTATCTCATAAAAATAGGTTAATAGCATTTACTCCCTTCATTGACGGTTAAGATATTATTCGCGTGGGGGGCAGGCTCGTCAATACCCACTACGAGTTCGATGTTAAACACCCGATCTAGCTTTGTGGTAAGCATCATTTAACAATAATTTTATTTGAAAATGTACATACCAAACTTTTACACGCAGGCCCACAGTTGCTTTTGGCCAACATTCGTCAAACTTACTGGCCAGAGAGTGGTGGAGACTGGTGGGAGAAATTTGGCTAGATCAACTGTAAGTGTATTAAATGTCGTCGCTTCCGTGCCCAAAGTATCCAGCCTATTATGGGATAGTTACCTGCGACTCGAAGTGAACTAGTGTTTCCATTTTTTAACACTAGTGTCGACTATGCTGGGCCGGTACTGATATCTGATCGAAAGGGTCGAGGGTCTAAGCTCATAAAGCTACTTGTGTATTTTTGTGTGTATGGCCACTAAATCCGTACATCTGGAACTCACTACAGACCTCACTAAGGATGCGTATAAGGCCGCCTTGAATCGTTTCATGGCATGACGTGGTAAACCGCGTAAAATTCTTTCCGATAACGGAACTAGTTTCGTTGGTGCATGTAATGAATTTAAAAAATGTTTACTGGACAAAAATGTTGCAGCTGAACTGGCTCAGGAGGGTATTGAATTTTCATTTGTACCAGCCTATTCCCCTCATTTCAATGGATTAGCCGAGGCAGCCGTCTGTTCTACAAAATACCATCTAAAAAGGTTGCTCACACTCACTTAACTTATGAGGTACTAGCTACGTGCCTAACTCAGATAGAGGTAATATTGAATTCTCGTCCTTTGACTCCACTTTCTACTAATCCCCTTGATCTCTGTGCCCTTATTCCTGCTCACTTCCTGATTGGACGCTTACTAATGTCTGTTCCAACTCCACAGGTTTCAGATGACATCTGCCGCCTGGAGCGATATCAACGAGTGGAATACCTCAAACAGCACTTTTGGAGGAGATTTAATTTAGAATATCTTTCCATTCTTCAGCAGAAGACCAAGTGGGCTACATCATCCGACAGTCTTGCAATCGGAACGCTTGTTCTTATAAAGGATAAAGCGCTCCCACCTTTATGCTGGTCATTGGGGCGCGTCGTGCAAATCTACCCAGGCAGCGATGGAATCAACAGGATCGCCGAGTTGAGGACCAAGCGTGGCACCATCCGGCGTGCTTACAACAATATTTGTCCTTTACCTATTTCTTGAAGATTCCACTTCAACCCGGGAAGCTTGTTTACGCTACAACGTTTCGATCGACGGTCTGCGGTCTGCGGAGTGCGGGGTGGGGAACGAGCCCAGCGACGCAGGCGGCGGCCACGGCGAGACACTCCCAATCTGACACCGTGGTGAGGAACAACACGAGATATTTAATCTTCTCCCAATCTATTATTACGGCGAGGAGCAACAAATATAATAGAAATACCGAATTCATATTTTATTTTGCACGTTCTTCATAAAAAAATCCCCGGCAATATGATTATAATTTGTCACGGGCTATACGAAGATTTAGGTCGCGTCCGTACGTCTGCCTCGTTTCTGCCCGGTTATCATTGTTTTTCCCACTATTTCATATCAGGTGTTATGCAGTATAGCGCATATGTTTAAAAAAAAATATCTCAGTTATTTTCCAATTTCTATGCGAATTTCACTCATTATAATGAAACAACTTTTTCGTATTTTGTCGCTGCTTATTAAGTTTTTCAATTGCCCGACGTGTCCGATACTTTACAGCAGCCACGGTCACGGGGGGAATGAAAATAGTTTCATTCACTCGGTTTCACTGAAGTATGATGGATATAAATGTTATAGAATTCCTACGAAACATACATTAGCAGGTTTTGAATAATTTTGACTTTATAAATAAAAGACAGTGAACAACTAACTAACAAACAGTCAATTTATGTAATTTTGACACCTTTTTCGTTTACCCAACGATAAAATTGGATGTTATAGTTATTGAACCTACTAATAGAAATGATAATGAGAAGCTCGTAGTCGTTAGTAATTTATCAATTTTTACTTTCCTAATATCTTTTAATTTAAGCATTTAGTGAACGACTGACCTCAGTTGATAAAATTATTTTTCAGTATTATGTTGGTTCGCTGGTTCTTACTATCTATTGTTATTTTTGTCCCACTGTGTGTTCTTATTTGTTAATTTTCTAACTATTTCGTGGGGTAGTTACCTCATAAAAACTGTTTCGATTTTATTATATTGGGTTATATGGTTTATTATGTTGGTCAACACATCATTTTTTTATTGATATTCGTGATACCATATTACATATAACTTATTGGTTTATATAAAAAAAATTACGACGTAAATAATTTCATTTTCTTAGCGTTATACAGCATGAAATCGTTATAAAAATGAACACAAGATACATCGGAATGGATGGAGCCTTGGCGATATGCCAAGTGCGAATCCATAACACTCACCTGTGCACAATCGTCCATTACAAATGCATGCGAGAGTGCTAATCACTCCCCCACACCGCCATCTTGTGTTTTCACTTTTGTTCCCTACGGTTCTTAATGATTCAGCTCGTTTTTACGTTCTCGAATTTCAAGTATTTTCAGTTGCTTGTTTTTCTTGAATCATATATCAGAATCATGAGGATTTTCGACAATGATCTTACGGGTTTTTCGTGTAATGTGGAATGGAACTAAATGAACCGATTTTCTTTTATAAAATCAGCATGCCACGTTCCCGTGCTGAACCTAAACCCATTTGCATTTAGATGATTTTACATAGAAGAAACTTTCTCAGTTGCACGGATTAGCTTCGTTTCTAAATCGACAAGAAAATGAGAAGTGCAAAACTTGAACTGTTTACATAAACACAAGGCTAAAGAAGATTTTCTTCCGAAAGTAAAACATTACAAAAGTCGAGACTTTAATAACCAAATACTATTAAGGGATTTTAATTGTTTTGAATAAAGTTTTTATTTTTTTATTAGGCTTATTGAAAATATAATAAAATTAAAAATACATCTCGTTTTAATTAAGTTCAAATAAATGAAAAATAAATAAATGAAAAAATTAAAAATAAAAAATAAAAATAAATGAAAGTAATAGTAACTAGTATCATATTTTCGTTACACATATCATTTTTTAATGCTTAATTTTGATTACTTAAATTAGTGTTTTTTTAAATGTGGGTAAAGACGCCCTGGGAGTTCCTGATGTAAATAATTAAGAATACAAAAACAA
This sequence comes from Melitaea cinxia, assembly GCF_905220565.1. Lineage (NCBI taxonomy): Eukaryota > Metazoa > Arthropoda > Insecta > Lepidoptera > Nymphalidae > Melitaea > Melitaea cinxia. Next base: position 8,940,953 of record NC_059415.1, read on the forward strand.
GGAATATACTCTCAAACGTTTGTATAATAATACAAACAAATAAACAAAAAATAAATATAAAATGATCTTCATCCATTAAACAGGTGGGTGGGTAAAGGTCGTCTCTAGTTCGGATTTTCTACTATCAATGAAGTTGACAAAAGTTATTTCCTACTTTTAAGAGGAAAGGATACCGGCTCTTTCTCCATACAAACGTAGTCGACTGTTTTCTCCCTGGATAATGACACTAGATCACTAGATTTTTGTAACATAGAACCTTTTACTGCCATGACCATGCCCCTATGTCTTGGTTTTTTTCATATTTTTATTATCATAGGAAGTAGGAGACTTCAAAAACTAGAAATATTGCCTAGTTTTTTGTACATTTTCAGACACTCATTAAAAAAATTGCCTAGTTTTGAGGAGAAAATAGTCGACTACGAAATACTGTTTTGGCCAATAATTAACTACCTAAAACGGTCTGAGCTGCAGTTGTCCCTTTCTTGCTGTTTGGGGGAGAGAAGGGTCAAAGGAATACGTATATACGCCAGCGAAGTGATGCCTCATAGTCGATAATTATATCGATACACTAGTGATGTAATTTTAAGTCGATATTTTCTAAAATTCGTATTAACAAACTAAATAATCTCTCATTTCATAATTACAATAAAACGGTATTTGGATGCGGTTTTTATTAACACTGTGCAAACCTGGGCAAAAATGATAATTATAGTAAATAATTATGTTAATTGTTTTTGATATCAAATTAAAGGGTTCCAAAAAAGTATATCATGATTATTATTACTGTAATTTCCAAAAACTACAATTGTCTGAACTGTTTAATAAATATTTACTCGGAAGCGATCAATCAAATAAAATTATCTCTATCTATCGGTTAATAAATAATATTTAGAGAATGTGAACGATCAAAATATTAGATACTAAAATCTTGTTAGTAAAATTATTGATAAATAAGTAATTTTAATGATATGTATGCCTTGCTTACGCGACTTATTTTATCCTCTTATGCGAATTCGACCGGGAAACCTTGTCTTTTAGGCTTACATCCAAAGCCTAAAAGTTTTTTAATATCAATTTTAGGACACATACAAAAACATACATACATAGGGGGAGAAAGAGAGAGAGAGAGAGAAAGAGAGAGTTACGCACACAAACACATATATCCAAAGAAAGAAACGCTTTCACTCAACTTTTGACTCCACTTTTTTTCTTCTCTTCTGATCTTAAATAGCTGAGACAGTAACTTCGTATCACCTCAAGATTAAATAATGTCAAAGTTCAACTAAACTACAACTTAGATATCAAATCAAAACTAAAGCTAAGCAGAAACCAAAAAAAAAAAAATACACAATAATTGTGAGAACGTAGATAGAAACAGTATATATTTCTGCCCTTGGTCATAGGTGCTCCGTTAGTTTATCGGATGTGTCAGGCTGGTCAATCACGAGGCTTAGACCACTAATGGTTATGTGGCGCAATCCGAAATCCTTGGGCTTGAGTTGCCCATCCTGAAGCTTTGCTGTCTGCCAACGTGATACGGCATTATATTCTCTTCTCCCTGAATTCCCTGAATTTCCTTCTTGGACACTGCCATTAATATGAGTAGTATGGTTTTGGTTCCTTCTATCTGGTTCTCAAAAGGTAATGCATTGCCAAATTGTCAAAAAGGATAAAGAACTCGTATCATCCAATTTTAGACTGCCATCCGAATATGAACGTGCGTCTTAATTATTTCGCATCAAAGAATGGCAAATCAAGGAAAAAGCGGCAGGGTCACGACTTCTATTGCAGATTAGTGCTCCTAATGTCAAGGATCAAATTTTGTGAAATCCCTTTAACCTGTTTAATTTACGGGCGATTTTATGTGGATCTGGGTTCAACATCTACTAGAGGCCTGCCATCTGATAGAGGCAAGATTAACTCTATTCTAGTGTGACGGTAGCAAAACGGCAATAATAATTATAGTTATAAGTTCATCATCCAAAAAATGTAACCACTGTTCACATACAAGTCAATAGTTCAAACGTCACTTAAGCACAGCGGCTGAGCGAGATCCCCCGGGAAATCCCCGGAAGAATCAGTGTGGATTCGATGAGAGTCGGCTATGATAGAGGCGACGTATCAGATAGGTACAGCTGCCTAATGGTCTCCAAGAACAGTGGGGTCATTGTCTACGAAGACAGGGAGGAGGATCTAAGTTACTTAAGACAGAAATCCAAAACACCTTCACCCCGACTCTCGATGAAATCGCACAAAGCGACTCGCATCTACAACTAAAGGTCGAGACCCACCCGAAATGGCCGCATCCGAATCTAAGCCGAGCTCGATGTCGTTGGCGATATTTATCCAGGCAACCATCTTCCCGAAGCAAGGTAAGCTCCCCCGTCACCCCTCTTCCAAAAAGGCTGGACAGGGAGAGCAACTATCGGAGGCGCTGAGCAGGTTCACCAAAGACGATAGTCTGGCCACCTGCAAAAAGATTATGCAGGCCTGCCAGTGCGATCACCAACGATTACTGGAGGTGGAACTCGAAGAAGCCGAAGCAGCCATATACAACAGTGATACCCGACAAATACTCAAGGGCAAGATGTCGGGTAAGTATATGGCCGCATATAACAATACAGCAGGCTTCGTGAGCGCGGTCAAGTCTGAGGGGAATGACGAGGAGTCACAAACTTTCAAAACACCCGAATGGACCAGGTGGTGGTATTGGCTAGATGCACGAAAGTAATGCTGTGGGATCGGATGCTACGGATGGCAAAAACCATCACGGGCGACCGAGCCGAAGCCGGCTTACCGTACGTGACCTGGGAACTACTATTGCTGGAGTGGATAAACGGGGTACCAGGATGCGGTAAGACAACTCGCCTAGTCAGGGACTTCAATGAGGACACGGAGGTCGTGATTACGACCACAGTCGAGGCGGCCAAAGACCTAAAGGAAAAACTGGCGACCCGTATGGCAACAAAGCCAAGCAGAAGGTGCGTACTATGGCCTCCGTTCTGGTAAATGGCTTCCATGAGGGTTCAAAAATCAACCGCCTAACGGTGGACGAAGCCCTCATGAACCATTTCGGAGCCATTGTATGGCCGCCCGACTATCACAAGCTGAGAAGGTAGTCCTCATCGGAGACATTAACCAACTGCCGTACATTGACAGGGATAACCTGTTCGAAATGCAGTATTGTAGACCAACCCTGTTAACGACTATTTCGTGCGAGTTGTCATGTACGCATTGTAACCCTAAAGACGTGGCCTTTGTCATCAGTGAGGTTTACAAGACCGTGTACAGCTCAAACACAAAGATACGATCTTTGCGAGTGGAGAGCCTCACAGGCGCACGCATTCCTGTAGGAAGGGACTGAACCCTATACCTGGTATTTACGCAAGAGGAGAAGAGATTCTAAACATTTTTGAATATCATATCAAAAACTGACCGTTCCAGCGGGGTTTGAACCCGCGTCTCCGACTGACCGTGTCGGTGCTCTAGCCAATCAAGCTATGGAACGATGTACCTAGCTTGCGCATAGTCTCAAGATGGGCATTCACCATAGAGATGACGCCGTCATTGAGAATGTGCTCGAAATCTTGGAAAATGTAATGGTGTGAAGACATCTTAATATTGTAGTTATAAATAGTGCGTAGATAAAATTTTAACTATGTAATATAAATAATCTATACATATAATAAAATGGTAGGAAAGTCAAAACTGTACATTGAATATTTTTTTTAAAAGATTACTTGGGGTGTGATTTACAATCGATACCGAAGCCAAAAATATAGTTTTTAGTATTTTTGTCTGTTTGTCTGTATGTATAGTACTGCATGGATTTACTTCAAATTTGGCACGAATATTATTAAGAAGTTGGGTCAACATATAGGCTACAAATTATCACGCTATCACCTACGGGAAACGAGCAGTGAACCTTTATTTCCTCAACGTATTCTGTAACGTGCAATCTAACGACGCATAATTAAATGTTGTTATTATGTTAATAACCATGCTATAAGCTAGCTTCATACTATAAATAAAGACATTCTGTAGTATATTTAATATCAGCATTGCACCCGTGCGAAGCCGGGGCGGGTCGCTAGTAAACAATAAATGTAATAGTATAGGTATAGGATAATGTAATTGTAATGATAAGGATTTATATATGTACTTAATAAGATAGGATTAGTCATATAATATATTAATAAAAATTAATAAAGTAAAGTGGATAAAAAGATTTTCTAAGAACACAAAAAAAGTACCTATTAACAATAACATAGGTTAAGTGTACATTGTAAGTAGCAAATAAGTGTACATATATTGTAGTTAGGAAATAAGTGTAAATATAATAAAAATAATAACTATAAAAAAATATATGTAGAATAGTCTTGATCAGTGGACTCACGTCAATTTTTAGAGATTCTAAGGCTAGCTATTAAGTTATCTAAAGTTGCAGTGAAGTACCGATGCATGTTTAAATAAAAAAAAAAAAATGGAATGACAAAAGCACGGGCATTATCACTTACATGAAAAAACGACACTTAAGCTATCGTTACTATTTCGTAAGCCACTGATTAATGTAAACAAGTGTGACATATTTTCCATTTGAAATAATTATCTATTTACACTATGATAATCTTATCACAGCCTACTATTTGTAGTCTACGCTAAAATAATAATTTTTTACCACCCTAAATTGTGTTTGACTTAATTTATTTTAAAATTGAGGTTGACACTTTATTTTTGTCAAAAAGAGTATAAGGATAACGTTCCGATTCTTAATTCAAACAAATTATTGACATTCATAATAAATTATAAATCAACTATTACGTGTACAACAATAAAGTTCCTACAAAAATAATTACAAACATTTTACGTTACATCGTTATTAATATGTTATCAAAGTGACAAACAAAACTTGATAAGAAGGATGCGCTTACACAGGATTTCGTAAAATCTTATTTTTAGCATGATAAAAACACAAAATATTTTTTATGATCATTTACTCTACAAGTGTTGTGAAATCTTTTTTTGGAAAAAAAAACCACTAAAACTTTCACGTACTAAGTATTATAATGTACAGAAATGATATATTTGGTAGTGACTCTGACTGTCTTTCCCGATTCTATAATTAATTTCATAATTGTTACAACTATAAAGCATAATAATTTGCAATTACATAAAATACAAATTTTTAAACAACCTGTCTGGTTTATTTTTTTAATTATATCGATACTGATTATGTATGTAAACCCCCTCTGAAATGTTTCTAGTTATCGGTATGGTGATATCAATTAATTGATATCCACACATATATAAAGTAAATTATGCATTTTACAATCTACATACAAGCAGAGCTTGGCAATTACTTTTAGTCAACATCTTCACAATGTTATGGACGTCTAGAATCGTAATTGCACTTTCAGTATTTTCAATCACGAAAATCGACAGTGCTAGAATTTTGGCCTTTTTTCCTACACCATCGATAAGTCATCAAGTTGTGTTTCGACATGTGACAAAAGAGCTAGCAAGACGAGGGCATGAAGTCACTGTCATAACAACTGATCCACTTCCAAAAGAAGAAGTGCCTGCAAATTTAACGGAAATCGATGTCCACGATGTATCATACAAACATTGGGAGGAATTATTTTTAGTTCACACAGGAAAAAGGAAAGATGTTAATCAACAAATAAATATATTGTTCGAGAAAATAGCAACAACAATTAAAATACAGATGGATACACCAGCTGTTCAAAAAGCCTTATCAAACAAGCATAAGAAATATTTTGACTTACTTTTGCTTGAATCATTGTATCGTCCGCTGCTTGGTATCGGTTATATGTTCGATGCTCCAATCGTTCAAATCAGTTCTCTTGGAGGAATTCCACATCAGTACAATGTGTTTGGTGCACCAGGGCACCCTTTATTATATCCCACAAGTATTAGACAAAGGTCGTATAATTTAAGCCTTTGGGAGAAAGCAGTAGAATTTTTTAGATATTTGGCTTTAGAATATAAGCTTTCGAGTATGTTGGATTTTGATTATCAAATAATGAAGATATGTTTCGGGTATGATAATCCAAATATTGATGATGTATCTAAAAAGATTCAATTGTTGTTGTTGAATGAACATCCCATTTGGGCTTCAAATCGTCCAATAGCTCCGAACATAATTTTTATTGGTGGTATACATCAAACTGATGAAAACGCCTTACCTAATGTAAGTTATTAATTAACTTTCACTAAGTTTATAAAAAAAAATGCATTTATAAAACATCTTTAATGACTTCATTGAAATTAATGCAACCAATAGCTACTCTTTAAAAACATTTAAAAACATTGAAAAATTTGATACCATTTCTATTGAGAATTAAAGAAATCCACTGACTAAAAATGACTAATTTTTATTTACTATACAATTACACAATTACTATGTGTTAAAAAATACATATAACTTCTTTAAAAAAAATTATCCTTAAGATCAATTTTTAACAATAATCATTCGCTTCTAGTATGTAAAAATTAAAAAGGTGGTATATATCTAATGGTCATATTTTCCTTATAGGACTTAAAGTCATATTTAGATTCATCGAAACATGGAGTGATATATGTTAGTTTTGGCACAAACGTTTTACCATCGTTATTACCACCGGAGAAGATTCAAATAATGACCAAAGTATTCTCTCAACTACCCTACGATATTTTGTGGAAATGGGACAAGGAAGTGCTACCTGGAAAATCAAATAATACAAAAATTGGTCGTTGGTTCCCACAAAGTGATCTCTTGAGTAAGTTTGGTATTTAATTAAAACTAATTTTAACTTTGTTTTCTAAAAACTTATCATAGTCAGATAAAGAAAACATAATAATATCCGATTGAGCATGATAATTAATCTTACTAACCCAATCTATTCGATTTTATTGAATTAAGACGTGATGAGTGAAAATCTAAGAGCGAATCGTTGTGATCATTTGTTTTTGTTTACAGAACATCCGAACGTAAAACTTTTTATAACTCAAGGAGGACTTCAGTCAACAGATGAAACTATAAACGCGGCTGTACCTGTAATTGGTATACCGATGTTAGGAGATCAATGGTACAATGTGGAAAATTATGTTCACCATAAAATTGGTTTACAACTTGACATAACAACGCTAACAGAAAAGGATTTCCTGGATGCTGTGTTAACTGTCGTTAGTGGTAAAAGGTAAAATTTAACTTAATTGGTTATTTTAATTAAATAAAGTATCAAATTTAAGTTTCAAAAAATTATTAATATGTAAATGAAGTAATAGTTGTAATGTTCGATTAATCAATTAAGAAGCACGACAAAATCATTGTATTTTTGAAAGGCTGTTTGAAACGAATCGATACTGAATTAGGTTATATTTTTGAATTTATTTTACCTTTTGTATATCTAAATAATATTAATGCAACTTTGTGTCGCTGTTATAAAGGGGATGACCTTTTTTATAAAAATGCCTCAATTAATTGTAATTTACAGTTTTAAGAACAATATCATCAGGCTGCGTTCCCTAATGAGAGAGTTTCCTATCAAGCCATTGGACAGAGCTGTTTGGTTGATGGAACACATCATCCAGTATGGCGGCGATCACCTGCAAAGTCCAGCCCGTGGTCTGTCTTTTGCGGAATATTACGAAATTAATTTATTACTTGCATTTTCTTTAATATTATTTATAATATCCGTAATAACGTTCTATGTTTTGAAATTCACTTTAAATTTTGCATACAATGTATATGTATCTCATAGTAAATTAAAGAGTTTATAAACAGTAAAAATGATTGAGTCAGGTTAGTCTCGTGTTTCTATATTAAGACTGGTATAGGATATAAGTAATTTATAAGTTAGTGTAATTAATGTTAAACATAAATGTGCTGATACTTTTAACCTTTTTAACGTTTATTTCGAGTCATTATTGTATAATATATAATTTTATATAAGTCGGCGCGAGTCACTCACCGATGTAAAAAACACATTTCTACGAGTTTCTTCTACTTATATCAACGCAATATGACAGTGTACAATTCGTGATTAAACCTGTTTGTTACATTATATAACACCTATTTTTGAGATATACAAAAATAGATGAAATATAATAATAAGACGGAAGAAATATCGTTCGATCTTCGATCGTCTATCTGACGGTCGTGCTACATCCACTTATTATTCTTATTAGATTAGTTTGACTTTTTACATTAATATTGTTTCAGTCATAAATGTTAGAATTTGTATTCATTGAAATATTGTTGTCGAGTGTAACGTTACGTTTAACTTATTAATAAAAGTGTTGTAAAATTAAAGTGATTGTTTTGTATCCAAAATAGTTTTATTATGAAACGAATTATCACGACGTTATAGCACGAACATGATTGTATTGAAGATATTGTCGTCATATTCATGACGTCTGTTTATTAAGAAGCCTTCTGTAGAGACTCTTCTCCGTTATATATATATATATATATATATATGATAATTTTTTTAGTATTTACTTCTAGTTTATTACAAGTCGTTAATAACTTTTAATCTTAATTAAATATGGCTTTATTATTATTTTTAACCTTTTTGTTCGTTTTTTTTTTACTTTATCAGTCTTGCTTATGAGTCCCGCGGTAACATCATTCCTCACCACTATGAGTAGACTAGTACAGATCTCTTATAGAGATAAGTTCGCCCTTGCCAACATCCTTTGTAAAAATGATTTGCAATTATGTTTTTCAAAGTGCAATAAGTAATATATATAATTACTAGCTGTGCCCGCGGCTTCGCCCGCGTTGAAATTAGTGTGTCACAAAGTTTTGCCGGCAAACTTCCAGTGAAACTCTCATCAAAATCGGCTTAGCCGTTCCGTAAACCTTCCTCTTGCCAATGGTGGAGCCCTCTCTACAATGGTGTAACCGCATGAAAATCCGTTCAATAAATTTTGAGCGAATCGATCACAGACACTTTTGGGGACTTATAATACATTAACTGTTGCCCGCGATTACGTCCTCGTGGTTATAAAGATATGTATTACTATTAAGATGTTTAACGCAATTAATTTTTTATTTCAGTCACTTGAAATGCTTATCAAACTGAGTAACTTTTTAAAAGGCACAATTTAGTATAATTTAATAGTTATTTTTATAAAACCTCTCTATACACCACATTTTTGGTTTTATTTTCAAGCTGTATATGTTTTATACAAACTACCAACCCCTTAGCGATGGAATATCGTAAAATCCGTTCTTAGCGGACGTCTGCTAACTATAATCTACATCCCTGCCAAACTTTATCTTTGTCCAACCTGGATGGTTAGACCATCCAGCGGATTTGAGTTCTCGTGATGAGTGAGTCAGTGACCTTTCTCTTTTATATATATAGATTACGATGCATTATTTGGACACCTCCTCACCATCTATAGAGATTTTCGTAAAATTAGTTCTTAGCGGATGTTTACACCCCATAAGGACCCTACCTACCTACCCTACCTGCCAAATTTCAAGTTTGTAGCTGTTATAACAACTTTTAAACTTTCGCGTTGCATTATTATATTTTAATGTTCACACGGGGATTAACGCGAACAAAATTTTTTAAGGTAAAATATATTACCTTGAGGCCTGACGTTTCGGCCAGGTTACACCAGCCGTGGTCACAGGCAGACAGGAGTCTATATGAGGATATATTTTACCTTAAAAATTTTTGTTCGCGTTAATCCCCGTGTGAACATTAAAATATTGTAGCAGTTATAGTTTCGGAGGTTTCGTGATGAGTGTGTCAACCTACCATCCCCCGTTTTAACTCCAAAAGAGAGTTGATTTCTAAAGATACATTATTTGGTCACCTTTCTACCGTCTATAGAGCATACATTTTAAATTTCAAGTCTCTTACTTCAAAAACATAGGACTTTCATACAAACTTCCAACCCCCGTTTTAGCCCTTTAAGGGTCAAGTTTCATAAAATCAGCTCTTAGCAAATGTTTACGCCCTACAAGGAACCTACTTGCCAAATTTCAAGTTTGTAGCTGTTATAGTTTCGGAGATTTCGTAATGAGGGAGTCAACCTACCATTCCCGGTTTTAACCCCAGAAAGGAGTTGATTTCTAAAGATACATTATTTGGACACCTTCTCACTATCTAAAGAGCGTACATTTTAAATTTCAAGTCTCTTACTTCAAAAACATAGGACTTTCATACAAACTTCCAACCCACGTTTTACCCCCTTAGGGGTCGAATTTCGTAAAACCCATTCTTAGCGAATGTTTAAGCTCTAAAGGAGCCTATCTGCCAAATTTCAAGTTTGTAGGTGTTATAGTTTCGGAGATTTCGTGATGAGTGAGTAAACCTACCATCCCCCGTTTTAACCCCAAAAGGGAGTTGATTTCTAAAGACACATTATTTGGACACCTTCTTATCATCTATAAGGCATACATTTTAAATTTCAAGTCTCTTACTTCAAAAACATGGGACTTTCACACAAACTTTCAACCCCCGTTTTACCCCTTTACGAGACGAATTTTGTAAAATCCGTTCTTAGCAGATGTTTACGCTCTATAAGGAGCCTTCCTGCCAAATTTCAAGTTTGTAGCTATTATAGTTTCGGAGATTTTGCGATGAGTGAGTCAGCGTACCATCCCCAGTTTTAACCCCAAAAGGGAGTTTATTTCTAAAGATATGTTATTTGGACACCTTCTCACCATCTATTGAGCATACATTTTAAATTTCAAGTCTCTTACTTCAAAAACATAGGACTTTCATACAAACTTCCAACCCCCGTTTTACCCCCTTAGGGGTCGAGTTTCGTAAAATCCGTTCTTAGCGGATGCCTACGTCTTATAAGGAACCTACCTACCAAATTTCAAGTTAGTAGGTGTTATAGTTTTGGAGATTTCGTGATGAGTGAGTGACCTTTCGCGTTTATATATATTATTATAGATTATAGATTTGTGCTGTGTGGCTACGGCACTAAAGAATTTAGCCACCCTCTCTCTTCCCGTGGGTGTCGTAAGAGGCGACTAAGGGATAACAAGGTTCCACAACCACCTTGGAACTTAAGAAGCCGACCGATAGCGGGATAACCATCCAACTGCTGGCTTTGAAATACACAGGCCGAAGACGGGCAGCAGCGTCTTCGGTGCGACAAAGCCCGTACTGCGGTCACCAACCCACCTGCCCAGCGTGGTGACTATGGGCAAAACACATGAGTTCACGTTATTTTTGGCGTGAACTTGTGGAGGCCTATGTCCAGCAGTGGACTGTATAGGCTGTAATGTAATGATGATAAATATTTGAACCCTGTGTAATATCTGTAACCCTGGATTGGTCGTACGGATTACAATTTGTAATCCACCCTTACAAAATCGTAAATATCTAAAGGCTCAAGTTTACAATGATCTGTGATGTGGTCAGGTCAAGTGGTCAGTTTACAATGATTCAACAAGAGTTTAAGAAAAAAACTTAAGGACATTTAAAGCCACTCATTTGAAGGAGTTATTTATTGAAAATTAATTTAAAACTTATATAGTCCTTAGACTTGTGAAAACAAAATACATAAATAAACATCATAAATCAAAAGTAAGAAAAACAATAATAAAAATTTAATTTGTTATTTTATATTATTAGAATACACTGCTACAAACCACTCTGTTGAGTACTCATCTTGATATAATAATGATGAAGTTTTTACTTTCGGTACAATTTTGACGCATATATTAATCCTCTTGTTGTCCTGTTATCACATGAAAAGTGATAATAGTAAATATATGTAACTTGCGACACACATTTAATACAATGTCTACTTAGTAACAAGTTGAGCAATATGGTGAAATTTATCGCTTATTATCATTTTTAATCGTTCAGCTTGGTCATTGAATATGTACTTATATGTTAATCTAACATGTCTATCTAAATAAATAAAAGTTATTCACTAAATGTATTACTTAGCGTAAACCTCGAAAATCGCTGAACCATATTGTTTTCTAATGTTTACGCGAATTTTACTCATTTAATGAAACAACTTTTTTCGGATTTTATCGCGGTTTATTATTAACTTTTGATTCCCGACGTTTCGGATACTTTACAGCAACCGGTAAAATCCGAAAAAAGTTGTTTCATCGCTGAACCAATTTGACTATTTATTTTTAAGTTTAGCTTCTTTTACTCCTTTTCTTTGACTTTATTTTCGGCAGATTCTTACTGCAACAAAAATAAATATAATAACATAGATAATTGGAAAATTTAAGAAAACATCATGGTTATTTAATTTCCATGCTTTTGAAAGTCGCAAGACAGGACAACAGGACCGGACATTGTTTTTTAGATAAGTAAACATTCTATTTGGAAGACACTATTTTTTTTTCATTTTTTTAACCGACTGTTGATTGGGCTTCACGACGTAATAGCTAAATTAATTTAAAATATAAAAATCTATAATATAAAATAATAATATATTTACTATTTTTTATTTATATTTTTTTCAGTCTGCCAAAAGCTATGTATGTATGATATTTATTTATTTATTTTATTTATTTAAACTTACGCACATCAATACAAAGTTTTAACAGTATTACAAATGATATATAATAATAATTGTGTTTGCAGGTAAACGAAAAAAAACCGACTTCAATTATATCGACAAGTAATACAACGCAGGTAGACGAAAAAATAGTCAAGTAAATACGCATAATCAAAGATTACTCCAAAAGTTGTAATTAAATCTCAATAAAATTTAAATGTGACCACATGATAAACATCGGCTTTCGTTTAAATTAAAAATCATCAAAATCGGTTCACCCAGTAAAAAGTTATGCGTCTTTTTGAGTTTCCCTCGATTTCTCTGGGATCCTATCATCAGATCCTATTTTCCTTATTACGGTACCACACCAGGAATATTTTCTTTTCAACAAAGAAAGAATTATCAAAATCGGTTCGTAAACGACGAAGTTATCCCCGAACATACATAAAAAATATATATTATACGGTCGAGTTGAGTAACCTCCTCCTTTTTTGAAGTCGGTTAAAAATAGAATTTGCATCAGCTGCAACAAGCGGCCTTATCGCTAATACAGCGATCTTTTTCAGGCAACCTTTGGGCAGAGAGGACTAAATAAGCAGAACGATAATGACTAGTTTTTTATTAATCCATAAAATTGCATTTTTATTTGATTATTTTAAATCTTATATATAAAAATGAATCACAATATGTGTTAGTAAGCGCATAACTCAACAACGCCCGGACAAATCATTTTTTTAAATGTTCGTTGAAGTCCAAAGATGGTTTTTACGGTGAGAAAAATTCGAATAATTTCCGGGAAAACCCTAAAAACAGCCCTTTTCTTTTTTCCATACAAACGTTTTCTTACTAAAATGTAGAGTCAATTTGAACTTTATTGCTATTTAATAAAGTTCATATTAAATTACAAGCATTCACTGTTGTCTAAGCAATATAGGTGTGTTCCTAACGTCACACAGTTCAAATTAAATCATATCCATCAAAACAGTGTGCGTTTTCGCGTTGGACGATCTAATGTCGCGTTCCGAAACTCAAAAAAAGTGATAATATCGGGAACCTGACCAAATTGAATAGTCAAAAAATGTAAGAGCTATAGATCATTAGTACCTACTGATTTTTATTTTGGTTTGCCTCGCAATATTATTTCTATTATTTTAGTTTCGGCACGCGACATAAAATGCATTCGTTTTCAAGTCATTACATCTGTCAAACAAATCGCGTTAAAAGGGGTTTTATTATCTTTAATTATTAATTTAATATCACGTCACGATCAAGCCAAATCGGCGCGATCGGGTACGACGCGTCGCGCGTTCTGTGACGTAGACTTGGGCCACTTTTAAATACAATCACGTCGGTTAATAACCCGTGTATCTTTGTGTTTATGTCATTGAGGTACAGAATTTTTGAATATTTGTCACCTTTAGGTTCCCACTATCCCTTTAGATTAATTATTTTCCAATCAGGTTTGAACCCTAAGTTCGCCTCTAAGCTTGAAGCCCTCTAGCAGACATCCCAGTCGGGGTTTTTAAGTGGGTCACAGAAGGGTGGCCAAAGTTCGTGGAAGCGAAGATACTTTAGTCGCCCGAGCTGAACCTCACGTACCCCCTTATCATCAGGGTGACGGTTCTGTTCAGGAGAATTTTTTGCGCCGACTATTAAATATGTAGGAACAAAAAACTGCCACATTCCAAATCTTTTTGACAGAACGATGTCTGTCGGGTCCGCTAGTTATATATATAAAGTTAATTAAAAGTAATGAAATAAAAATGTAATAATTCAATGTCATTTATTTATTACGATTAATTTTATTGAAATATTATATCGTCTCCACAAAAAATCATCGTCACCATTAACGAAGCCTATGCTGTAATAAAATTTTACTCCTTAAAATCGATCGTTCGATCCCCTCATTTCAGTACTGTTTACTTCAAATTTAACTCTTACACTTCAATTTTAAATCCAGTTCCATAATTATATTCTCTCATTACTTTGAATCGTATTACAGTAATTCCTTATCTATATAATACTTTCCGGTATGTCGATGATAATTTCTGTTTATGCGCTATGCAAGATATTGTATATTTTTATAAAATACAAACTATTCGAAACTATTAAGGCTATAATAAAACTTGATATGAGTAGACTCATATCATACTAAGTTTTACTCATATTAATATTGCGAGGTAGAAAAATACTATATATCATACAAATCATTCTGGGTCCCTTAGGAAAGCGAATGAAACACTAAACGGCTAATCTTAAGTGCAGTCGTGCACACACAGCACAGCTTGTGTAAGTTTAGTAACAGTATCTAACTAATTAGTTATAATTAACGCTATGTTAGACTTTGACCATTTAAAAGTATATAAATACATATGTTATAACGTAAATCTTATATTAAATTATCAAAAAGTTCTAATAAAAGACAACAAAAAAAAGTGTCCTGAATTGTGACTTTGTTGCACCGAAGGTGGGATATATATTGAGTTTTCTACAGCCGAATTGAGTAACCTCCTCCTTTTTTGAAGTCAGTTAAAAAAGACTTCATCCAAACTGGCAGCGAATCATTTTAACTCTCTCTTCTACTACTAATCCTTCACGATTTACTAAAAATACCGAGCTGCGCTCGGTCACCCAGGTACTGTGTTATAACGTAACAAGTAATCGGGGATTATTAATGGAAAATATACTTATCATACATTGTACTAGAAAATGAGTACTCGGTAATATATCGTTTTAAGATATAGATAGATAAGTCATAATTATTTTTCTTTGATTAAATAGGCATATAATAATATTATTATAATAATATATGATGTACGTCCGTTCGTAGCTTTTTAACCAACTTCAAAAAAGGAATAGGTTGACAATTCTACCATTTTTTGAGTGTATAGCTTCTAACCGAGTGTATCGATTTTGATTAATCTTCAACTTGAAATCTGGTTCTTATCGTTTATTAAAATTTGAGCGAAATCTGATGTAACTTTATTAAGTTAAAACAAGTAGTACGTTATTTGCTCTATATTTGCCTAAAAGAGATAGCTTTTTAGTGAGAAGGACCTTTTGTACGTTTTTTTGAGGCTGAATGCTATAAATAATGATTATTATTCAAAACATACCAAATTACTATTGCTATCAATGTGCTAGTATCAGTTAGGTGATATCAACACATAGTACAATATTGTCAAACATCTTACGACTTATATAAAATAACAGCGCTTAATTTTTTCTTCAGTCGAGCTATACAAAATGTCGTGGCCACTGTGGACTAAAATTGCAATTTTTATACTTTTGTTAGTGGATATCGACGGTGCTAGAATTTTGGCATACTTTCCTACACCATCGATAAGTCATCAAGTAGTGTTCCGACATGTGACAAAAGAGCTTGCAAAACGAGGGCATGAAGTCACTGTCATAACAACTGATCCACTTCCAAAAGAAGAAGTGCCCGCAAATTTAACAGAAATTGATGTCCATGATGTATCATACAAACATTGGGAGGAATTATTTTTAGTTCACACAGGAAACCGAAAAGATGTTAATCAACAAATAAATATAATATTCGAGAAAATGGCAACAACAATTAAAATACAGATGGATACACCAGCTGTTCAAAAAGCCTTATCGAAGAAGCATAAGAAATATTTTGACTTACTTCTGCTCGAAGCTATGTATCGTCCGTTGCTTGGTATCGGTCATATGTTCGATGCTCCAATCGTTCATATTAGTTCGTTTGGTGGAGTTCCATCTATGTATGGTATTTATGGTGCACCAACGCATCCTTTGTTATATCCCACAGCCTCAAGACAAAGATCATACAATTTAACTCTTTGGGAAAAAGCAGTAGAACTTTTTAGGCATTTAGCATTAGAATATAAAATTTCAAGTATGTTGGAATTTGATTACCAAGAAATGAAAAAAGCTTTTGGAAATGATATTCCAAGTATTGAACAATTAGCAAGCAAGATAAAACTATTGTTGCTGAATGAACATCCAATTTGGGCTTCAAATCGACCAGTACCACCAAACATAGAATTCATAGGTGGTATACATCAAAGTGAAGAAAAAGAATTGCCTTATGTAAGTCATTTGAATTTACGATTTCGACGATTGATAATTTCGTTACAGTTTGGTTGAATTTGTAACGAATGAAATTGTTATTTATTAATTTCAATAAACTTTTTTATAGGATTTGAAATCATATTTAGATTCTTCAAAACATGGTGTGATATATGTTAGTTTTGGCACAAACGTGTTACCATCGTTATTACCACCAGAGAAGATTCGAATAATGACCAAAGTATTCTCTCAACTACCTTATGATATTTTGTGGAAATGGGACAAGGAAGTGTTACCAGGAAAATCAAATAATACAAAAATTGGTCGTTGGTTTCCACAAAGCGATCTTTTGAGTAAGTTAGTAAAATATTTTAGATAAATATGAAAAAGCAAAATGATACTATTCTAACGTTTGATCATGATAATCTTCGCACATATCAGATTGATTTCGGAGAAAATGTGGTTGGATAAGATATATTTTACGCATAAAGCATTACCGCAATAAATGTAATACAGAATATAAATTATATTTAATCTAACATATTACTAATGTATATCGACACGACAATATTACCTGTATTTCACACCTTTTTATAGTAGTACTGGATAGTAATCATAAATTACACTGCGATTACAAAATATATTGTTGATTTAGTCCTCTTTAACTTTTTGATATAGTTAATTTTAAAATTAGTTGGTAAACGTTTCTTTTATTTTACAGAGCATCCGAACGTAAAACTTTTTATAACTCAAGGAGGGCTTCAGTCAGCTGATGAAACTATCAATGCGGCTGTACCTGTAATTGGTATGCCGATGTTAGGAGATCAATGGTTTAATGTAGAAAATTATGTTCACCACAAAGTTGGATTACAACTTGACGTAACGACGCTAACAGAGGAGGAATTTCGAGATGCTGTATTAACTGTAATTAATGACAAAAGGTAAAATTAGTTAACTAATTATTTCAATTGAATATATTTAGTATAAAAATACTTATCACTTCTCTGTCACACCGAAGGCACTGCCCGTCTTCGGCCTGTATATTTCAAAGTCAGTCGTTGGAAGGTTATCCCTTTGGCTTTTTATGTTCCAAGGTGGTAGTGGAACAGTGTTATCCCTTATTCGCCTCTTACAACACCCATGGGAAGAGAGGGGATGGCTATATTCTTTACTGCCGTAACCACACAGCATATATACAGCAGAAATACTAATGCATTTTAATTTGTGGATGAAGAAGAAGTTTTTGAAGACGTGTTTGAAATCGTGAAAGACGAATTTTAAATTGTGATTATAATGTTGTATTTATTCCGAAAATGTAACTTATATTTCGAAATTGACTTGAGTCAGCTAAACTCATCATTCTTCAATTTTGAATATATTTGAAAAATAAAAATAAAATATATGATATGTTTGAAATTCTCGGTATTCAAAAATTGGATATAGTTTGTTGTTTTGAAGTAAAACTTCTTGAGAATCGTTGTGATTTGAAACTCGGTGAAAGGAAAATGCATCACGATAAAGAAAGAAACACATACGAGTAAACGTATAGGACAGAATGAGACAAAATACATTACTCTATGGCAATTACGACCTTTTCCACAAGACCGTGATCATCGTTGATACATCAAATTGCCACGACCAACCTTGCTACGAATTTTCAGAAGTTTCACTTCTGCTGTGTGTTAATTGCAGACACAGACTTTTTATTTATATTTATATTTTTGTTTCAGTTTTAAGAATAATATCGTCAGACTACGATCGCTCATGAGATCGTTTCCGATCAGACCATTAGATAAAGCCGTTTGGTTAATAGAACATATCATCGAGTATGGCGGTGATCACCTACAAACTCCATCGCGTGGTTTGACTTTGGCGGAATACTACGAAATCAATCTAATACTCGTGTTTTTGTTTATATTGTTAATAATATCTGTGACGGTAGCTTGTGCTTTAAAAGTTGTCTTAAGGTTGGCATACGGTGTTTATATTACTCATAAAAAAATAAAAACTTGTTAAGTTTAGTTAGCCTGCCCAGCGTGGTGACTTTGGGTAGCACACATGAGTTCACGCCATTTTTGGCGCGAACTTGTGGAGGCCTATGTCCAGCAGTGGACTGCGATAGGCTGAAGTGATGATGATGATAAGTTTAGTTAGAATTAAAAATTAAACCTCTTGTGTATGTATAATAAGACTGGTATTTAATATAAGTAATTTTATACCTTAGAATATATGATACTAATAAACTGAACAATTATTATTATCGTTGTTTATTTTTAGTCTTCTTTCTTTGCAATACTCCTCACATTTAGAAAGGTATGTGAAAAACACATGTAAGGCAGTACAATAATATTTAAAAAACTTTCTATTTTGTTCAAAAATAATTTTAATATTTAAAAACAATATTCGCAGTAAACTAAGTTCAATTAATTTAATTATAAATTTAAATCAATTGTAATTAATATTTATTTATTGAAATGGATTAATTTTATGAGTTATTTTTTGCAACTTAATCAGTGGTGATTGAGTTTTATTCTAAAAAAAAATAATTGAAACAAAAACCACCTTGCTACAAAAAACACTTTGAATACAAATAAATGTGTAATTGAACGATAGTAATAACATGTCCTAAAATAGGTTCAAGATTATCGCTGGGTGTAGATTGTAGTAGATTGTAGATTGCTGTGTGGCTACGGCACCAAAGAATATAGCCACTCCCTCTCTTCCCGTGGGTGTCGTAAGAGGCGACTAAGGGATAACAAGGTTCCACTACCACCTTGGAACTTAAGAAGCCGACCGATGGCGGGATAGCCATCTAACCGCTGGCTTTGAAACACACAGACCGAAGGCGAGCAGCAGCGTCTTAGGTGCAACAAAGCCAGCCCTGCGGTCACCAACCCGCCTGCCCAGCGTGGTGACTATGGGCAAAACACATGAGTTCACGCATTTTTGATGCGAACTTGTGGAGGTCTATGTCCAGCAGTGGACTGCAATAGGCTGGAATGATAGATTGTACAGTATGGCAATAATAAACGATGCCAGTATATACTCAACGGATAAACCAAACAGCTGTATCGGCAATTGACTTGATGGACTGTATTGATGGACTGTGTATTGATTCCGCGTTGGCGGAGAGGTCACAGCACTGGTTTGTGGCAATGGCGCCTGCAGTTGCCGGTTCGAACCCCGCACATGACAAGCATTTTTATTGGCAATACAGATGTTTACCATGGTCTTCGTTTTGGTGTAGTCCTTGTGGGTTTCCCCATCGTACTTCGTAGAACTCGTTTAGCCGTCGCTCCCGGTTGTTATCATGTACGCCTGATAGCAATTGCCACTCATAGTAGGGAATATATCCCTCAACCTGCATTGAAGCAGCGTGGTGTATTAAGCTCTGATTGTTCTCCTACATGGGAAAAGAGTCCTATGGCCAGCAGTGGGATATTATAGGCTAAAGCGATCGGCAATTTACCTTACAGAAGATTACAGTCAAATAATACTGCTCTCAATATTGCGTTCCTGTACTGAGTAAGGTAGTCAGAGCTTCCAGAAATCAATTGTATCTCTCGGTATCATAATTGGAAGTTGATGGATATTGTGGGATATTGTGGATAACCACCACTTCGTAGCGCTTGGCCCTAAGCTCGTGTTCGACTCCTAGCTGCGTTCCTTCCAATGGAGGGTTCTATAGGTGTAATAGATCAAGTCCCACGTAAATAAAATCCTAACTCTTTTTTAAATTTAAATTTGTTTATATAGACAAGTTAATCTGTTCTAGCATCGTTGTTCCTTGTAGAATGTTATTCAGTAATTTAAAGGCGTAATTAACTCTTTACGTGCTCATGAAAGCCTACAGAATGATTCTATCAAAGTAGCCCGACTACTTAGACAAAGTTAAATTCAAAAATGGGCTAGGATTTTTTTTCTACAAAATTTGATCACCTACAGACCCTCACATTGGAAGGGACGCAGTTGGAAGTTGAACGCTCTGTATATATCTTATATAAATAAAAACGAATGTTGCTAAGCTCATAACTCGAGATGGCTTGGCTAATTTTTTTTGTATGTTCCTTAAGGGCCACGGAAAGCTTTAAAGCTTAAATTAAAATAATAATAATAATAATAATGTTTACTATTAACTTTTGACAGAACAAAATCTGTCCGGGCAGTACTGAATACAATTTGAAATTGATTAATTCAATTTGAAATCTGTATCATTATCTCAAAATTGCATGCATGGATGCAATTTTAAGAGAGAGAGACCATGCTTGCTGTAAAGTATTTGAAACGTCATCTATATACAAATAAATAAAATTGGAATGTCTATTTGTAATATTAAAATAACTGCTTTTTACTAAATGCATATATAAAACACATGAGTTCGCGTTGTTTTTGGCGTAAACTTTTGGAGCGCTATGACCAGCAGTGGACTGTATAGGCTGTAATGATGACTAAATGCATATTTATACACGATACTAAACGGTAATACACGGTAATATGTACACGGTACATATACCAAAAGAACATTTTTTACCATTTTTGTCTGTCTGTCTGTCTGTTTGTTCCGGCTAATTTCTGAAACGGCTGGACCGATTTTGACGGGACTTTCACTGGCAGATAGCTGATGTAATAAGCAGTAACTTAGGCTACTTTTATTTTAGAATAATAAGCAAAAGAGTATATATACGTGTGCGTATCAAATACATGATAGTGTGTGTAATGATTTTTTTTTTCATTAATTTGTATGCATTATTAGAAAAAGTAGCATTCCTTTTCCATATAAACTATGTGTGCGAAATTTTCGTAAAAAGGGATGCAAAGTTTTTGTTTCACGTATAGATTTCTCAAAAAGTTCTATTCAAATCACAATTAAATTAAAATGGACCACATGACATGCATCACTTTTCGATTAAAATAAGAATCATCAAAATCTGTCTACTCAGTAAAAGTTTCTGAGGTAACGTACATAAATAATTGTGTTTGCAGGCAAACGAAGAAAAACCAACTTCAATTATATCGACAAGTAATACAACATAGGAAGACGAAAAAATAGTCAAGTAAATACGCATTATCAAAGATTACTCCAAAAGTTGTAACCAGGTCTCGATAAAATTTAAATGTGACCACATGATATACATCGGCTTTCGATTAAATTAAAAATCATCAAAATCGGTACACGCAGTAAAAAGTTATGCGGATTTTCGAGAGTTTCCCTCGATTTCTCTGATCCTGGTTTCCTTTTATGGTACCAAACTAGGGATATCTCCTTTCCAACAAAAAAAGAATTATCAAAATCGGTTCATAAACGACGGAGTTATCCCCAAAAATACATAAAATATACACATACAGGGTGTCAGTTGATGGATAACCCCCCAGGTGCTTGTGGAGGGGCACAGGGCCAACCCAGAACAAAATAAAAAGTTAATCTATTAGCAACGGTCTAGGGTTTTTTTTTTTTTAAATAAGTACGAAATTCGATAAAAGCCAAAAAAAGCTTATCAAATTTAATACCTGTCATGCACCCATTTCTATAATATTTAACTTATTTCAATAAATATTTACAATACGTATAATAGCATCAGATACATAAAACAAAGAATAAAAAAACTAAATGTTACGAAAACTAATGTTATTATGGAAAAATTACAACAAAAGTAGGTACGTTAAAATTAATAAAAGGTAAAAAATATCATAATATAGGAAAACAAATTAACTATGTGCTTTGATCGTATTGCCACTTTGTGTTTTTCAGAATTGGTCATTTTTGACTGGATACACAAACTGGACCGTTTCAAGGTCCGAAAGGCTCTCCACTCGATATTTAGATACATGTGGTGCAAAAATGTGGATTCAACCGTCCCGTGTGTGTCCCGTTAAATCGATGTTTCGTAAGAAAATCCGACTCCGTGACAACGGTGCCTTTGAGTTTTGTTTTAGCAAACCAGACCTTATCCTTTATTGCTATTTCTGACAATCTTATAACTATAGATCTAGGTTTGCTTTATAGAAGCTTTCTTAATCAATAACATGACCTTACACTGTGGGTGAAAAAAATTCGGTAAATATAAATGCTCTGCAATTAGACCAGTTATGCAAGCCGTGTCATCTACGGACCCTACTTCTTTCCTACGCGATCCATTTCCCTCGTAAGAAATTCTATTTGTCTTTGTAGATCAGTAAGAGGGATTACAATGAATGTCATAAATTTAGTAGAAAGAGAGTTGACAGTCACCACTGTTAATGTCATCAGCAGTTCCTGTTGAAATTTATTGATGCTGTTTTTGAATGTCTCGCCAATAGTAGCAAGATACGCTTTGATGACACATTGTTTTATATACTTCAGTCTGTAATATCTCACTGTTCTGTCTCTTTTGAGAAGGGTCAGAGCTTAATCCACCACGCTGCTCCACTACGGGTTGATGCATCTATTCCCTATACTATGAAAAACGATTGCTATCAGGTGTATATGACGACAAACAGGATCAACGCCTATAGGACTGACTTATGATCAGTAAAAACTTAAAAATATTTCAGTAGCAATTCGAAAAACTGTTGATAGATTATTGCGTCTTCTAGAAAAGAGAGTCGAAGAAAAAGTAGAGCGACTAAATTTATATGTCTAGTCTTTTCTATCACGTAAATACTTTTCTAAGAGATCTTTGAGCTTAACAAAATGTTCTAAAAGTCTCTAAAATGATCTAATATTTAAAATTGACAATCATATGAGATGATCTATTTTATGAGATTTTCGTGGTACTTAAATTGCAAAGTATAATGTATTTGTTATGTATTGGTCAATAAATAGAAAAAAAAAATCTTTGAAACTCTGGAAAGCTCTAATAAACGAATTTAATTAAGAGACCCAAAAATCTGAGGTATTTTCAGGGCATCATTCAGAGTGCTCTTAAACGTATTTAAAAAATGTCAAATATTTTAAAGAGAATAATCACATTTAATTCAAATACTATAAAATGATTAAAAATAGATCGTCCTCTACTATGCTCGAAAATGTTTTAAAATATTTGATACCAATCTAAAATGATTCAGTATAATATTATAAGCATTCAAACGGTTTAATTTGTCGGAAATTTTTTGAATTGCCGAAGTCGAATCAAAAACATTTATTACTATTACAGTGTGTTACTATAATATGTTAATATAAAACCTTTAAAAATATGTAAAGTTTATTCGATGTTGTCTCATATGATTGGCTGCAATACAGTCCTTTAAGCTTTGAGGCCAGTTATCAATAGAAGCACGCACTCTTTCAATGGGAAAATTCTTCACAGGCAATCATATGGTTTGTTTAAAGAACTCCAAATTATCAAGCCTTAGAGCCAGCCATACTCTCTTAAACTGACCATAAATCATAATGCAGTGGCCAATCTTCAGCTCTGATGAAGTCCGGAACGTTGGTTTCCAACCAAGATTAAGTGGATCGAGCTTTATGACCTGGCACCGAGTCTTGCTGAAAAGACCATTCTTGATTATTGAACATAATGTTGTTGAGGGGCTTAACTACCTTCTCAAAAATGGTATCTGGATACACTTGTGCCGATGTTTTGATAACTTTTCTACAAAAATATGGCTCAGTCACTCCTTCATAGCTAACATCTCACCAAACTATCACTGAAGTATATATGCCTACGTTGCACTGTGTCGACTAATTTAGAAGCTTTGAGCATAATTACGGTTATTTTGTTTCTTAAAATATTGCTCAATTAAACTAATAAAAAGTAAACTAAAATTTTCTGTGACCTCAGTTTGCGTATCGCTTAAGGAGTTGCTTTGATTTTACTACACTATTCTTTATTTTTCTGAGTAAAGTATTCTGTATAAAGGCACAGTAGGGACACTCAATTAAGAACGTGCACGAACTAAGTTCTAAAAGTGCATCTCCGAGTGCGTTATTAACAATATCAATCTTATATTAAAAAGTTTTGATCGCGCGATGCAACTGGGGTCAGTGCCATCGAGTGATGAATCCGAAACTTAGCAATATCAATCTTATGCTAGTTTATTAATAATTGTTTCGTGACTGCGTAATATAAGATTATAATCTTATATTACGCACGCAACAACGCACGTAACAATTTTAAAAGATAATTCGATAAAATTATTAAATCTACACCGATTTTATAACTCGTATTTCAAATAATATAGGTATATAAATAAGGTGTGATGGAGGTTTTCGTTATCCCTCACACTATGAATAAAGAAATTTAAAAAAAAAGGTATAAAACTGTGACAATATTTTCATTAATTCGAGTAGATCTGTGTGTTAAAATAATTTTGGTTTTTACTTTCCTTGTATTAAAAAAAAAATAACGACGAGTTTTTAACTGTTTTCAGTTTATCCGAAGACAAATGAGGTCTGAGTGTCTTTTACAAAAGAGGATATTTGCATATTTGTATTTTTTTACTAAGTTACTAGTTAAGAGAAATCACACAATTTCATCACTTATAATTGTGTTTGCTCGCAAACGAAAAAAAACCGACTTCAATTACATCGACGAGTAATACAACGTAGATCGACGAAAAAATACTCAAGTAACTGCGCGTTATCAAAGATTACTCAAAAAGTAGTTATCAGATCTCAATGAAATTTATATGTGACCACATGACAATCATCAGCTTTTGATTAAATTAAAAATTATTAAAATCGGTACACCCAGTAAAAAGTTATTGCGGATTTTCAAGAAGTTCCCTCGATTTCTCTGGGATCCCATTATCAGATCCTGGTTTCCTTATCATGGTACTAAACTAAGGATATCTTCTTTCCAACAAAAAAAGAATTATTAAAATCCGTACACCCAGTAAAAAGTTATTGCGGATTTTCAAGAATTTCCATCAACTTATCTGGGATCCCATTATCAGATCCTAGTTTCCTTATCATGATACCAAATTAGGGATATCTCCTTTCCAACAAAAAAAGAATTAACAAAATCGGTACATCCAGTAGAAAGTTATGCGGTATAATACAACGTAGGTCGACGAAAAAAGCGTCAAGTAAAAACGCATTATTAGATATAGCTCGAAAAGTAGTTGTTAGATCTCAAATAAATTTAAATGGAACCAATTAGCACACACCACCTTTCGATTAAAAGAAAATTTGTCGAAATCGCTCCACCTAGTCAAAAGTTCTGATGTAACTTACATTAAAAAAAAATACAGTCGAATTGAGAACCTCCTCCTTTTTTGGAAGTCGGTTAAAAACCCAATAAAAACGGGATATTCTCCAAGTAAAGTAACTTCAAAAATGACTTTTTGTTTCAGAAAGACTGGTTAGATTTCAATTAAACTTAAATTAGACTCGCACCATTACATGACACGCACCACCTTTCGATTGAAAAAAAAATCATTGAAATCGGCCACTCAATAAAAAGTACTGAGTACAGAATTAAAGGCGATATTTATAACTAAAACAGAACAAATGGGGACATCATTAAGATTTCTGTGCAAAAGGGGATATTTCATTTTTCTTTGTTTGTTTTGTGTGGTCGAAATTCGACCATAATTAATTTAAATTATAAGTTTGAACATTAAACAAAAGAGTATGTATGCGTGTGTTGTCAAGTCCATTGTAGTGTGTGTAGTTTTTTAAACAGATTTTTTTTTTGTATTTTTATGCATAATTTATAAAAAAAAATAGCCTTTTGCACTCCTTCTATATGTGTATATTGTGTTCTATAGTGTGCGAAATTGCATACGCCTTTTCGTAAAATGGGATACAAAGTATTTGCGTCACATATTAATTTAAGTTAATATTTATAATACGACAACACTAAGAAACTTTTAGGCAAACTAAAATTATAGACATATCGATCTTATTTTATTTTAGTTATATGAATTATTGTTTATTTTTTGTAAGGATAAATTCTTGCAAATAGGTGACGGAATAAGTGATGTATTCGTTTTAAAAATTGTATAATACAATTCATACTAAAAGTTTACTTTAACTGATTAATATGAATACGACTTTCTCATTTACTTTTATTTAATTTGTCGTAGACCGTGGCTAAACTATGCGACAACGATGAGTTGCTGTTAACGCATAAGGCTGTGTGGCGTAAATTGCGTTTCGAAATAAAAATATATTACTAGCGAGCGAAAAGCAAAACGGAATTTATTTTCATTTCATAATAAAAAATGACAGGTCTAAATGTGATGGCTATTACCTTCATACACCCTATCGTAGCTCCAGTTCATTTCGGTCTAGGAAATATTGAGGTCACGTCCGAAGCATAAATCAGCTAAAGCAATTTGCGTGGAACATGTCGCATAGTCAATATTTCTATTTTGACATCTCATATTTTAACTACTATCATTTATCATATGGACATTTTGTCAAATTTTTAACGCATTTCCAGACCTAATATGTAAGTTTGAGACCAAAGTTTTTTTAAGAGTACGAAAGCTTTTTTAAGTAACTGTATATTTTCTTGCTGATTCCTCTCACTCACATTCACCCGAGCCTATCACAGTCTATTGCTGGACAAAGGCCTCCACAAGTTAGCGCCAAAAATGGCGTGAACTCATGTGTTTTACCCATAGTCACCACGCTCTCTGGCTGTGTCGCACCGAAGACGCTGCTTCACGTGTTCGCCCTGTGTATTTCAAAGCCAGCAGATGGATGGTTATTCCGCCATCGGTCGACTTTTTACGTTCCAAGATCGTAGTAGAATTGTGTTATCTCTTAGTCACCTCTTACGACACCCACGAGAAGAGAGGGGGTCACCAGTGTTTAAATTCCGAGTCGGTACTTGCTTCATATTAACGATATGTAAATACTAATAATAAATAATACATTTAAAACAAATATAATTCTAATTTATAAAATAACAATTTATAAATGCTTTTAAAGCGTATCAAGAATAAAGTGACTTTTTATTTTGATTTTGAATCAACTCATGTATGTATGTATAACTCATGTATGTATGTACTTTCATAAATTAGCCTAAACCTAAACCCATACATGGTAAAAAAAAAATTATCAAATCAACCAAAATGTAGCCAAAAATTTGTTGAGTCACTATAACATTTATAAATAAAACTCATCTTATTAGGATACTAATTGTGCCCGCGACTTCTTCCGCGTGGAGTTTAACAAAAAAGTAACAAAGTATTGTTCAGTTCTATAGTTATAAAATAAATAAATTTCTAAAATAAAAGTAGCCTAAGTTACTCCTTACTACATCAGCTGTAAAAATCCTGTCAAAATCGTCTTTGTATGAGTTTCTTTTTATGTGAGTGTAAAAAAATACTTCATTATTATTTCACTATAATTATTCATAATGCAGTACTTTATTTCTACCTTAACAGGCTGAATAAATCCATCAGTTACTTTAATCTGGAGTTGAAGGTATTAATAATGTTTGTATTGTAAGGCTGTATTTTTTAAGTAAAACTTTATTGTGAAAACTGCTTCTCAACTTAAATAAATAATAAATATGCAATAAAAATATAAAAACATATAAAAATATATAAAAAAGCTAAAGCTTCTACAAAATGCTTAGTAGTAACACATATCTTACGCAAATGCAAATAAATCTCAAGCTTTTTATAATATACTCGCTGACCCCGCAAACGTTGTTTTGCCATTTATTTTATTAACCCCCTCAATCTTCCCCCCTTATAACTTAGCTGTATGAAAAAAAGATGTTTGCCGATTCTCAGACCTACCCGAAATGCACACAAAATTTCGTACAAATCAGTCCAGCCGTTTCGGATGTGTATTGTAACTAACATTATGACACGAAAATTTTATATATAAGTTATAAAAAAAATAAATTTCTAAAATAAAAGTAGCCTAAGTTACTCCTTACTACATCAGCTGTAAAAATCCTGTCAAAATCGGTCTAGTCGTTTCAGAGATTAGCCGGAACAAACCGACAGACAGACAGAAAAACAGACAAAAATTGTAAAATATGTTATTTATACTTTAGTAAAAACTCCAATTTTATTTTTCGTATAGATTATCACCAAAACGATCCATCATACGACGACACATTCTATTAAGCGACAGATAAATAATTTAATTACCTAACATATATGACTCAAATGAAAAAAATATATAAATGAAATTCATTGAAAATTTATTGATAATGAGCCGTATCGTGTAAATAATAATAATAATCATACTAATAATCTTTATTGCCACGAAAGACTATACAATGAACTTATTTCTAGCGGCATCTGCACTAAGCACAGCTTGTATCGCAGATGTCAGGCATGCAATTACCAGAAGAGTAGTTCTTTAGATACAGCGTGAGCCGATATAAACTATTTTATATACAATCACTAAACAAAATAAATTAAGATAAAATAACAAAACCATAATATTAAACGTAATAATAACATATTCTCGTTGTGTGCGTGTGTTATAGGTGTGTGTACGTGTGCATGTGAGTGCGTGCATGTGTGAGTGAGTGCGTGTGTGTGGTTACAGAAGTTTTCCCCCTTTTTTATAGTAAGTTTTCTGTTTCTGCATAACCCAGCCCTAACAACCAGTGTTCAAGTACTTCTTTCAGTTCGTGAGTAGTGAGAACTTTTATTTTTTATTTTACTATGTACGCGGTTATATAGGCGCGGTAAAAGGTAGTACGTATGTCGTTTAGCAAAGGTTGTTCGTGAAGAGGGAACCGGAATTCGGTATACTCGCTGCTTAAGTCTGTGCTCGTGATCTGGTGAGGCTACTGCAACTTTATGCATAGACATTACACCTCTTAGTATGAACAGTTGCCGAACTCTTAACAACTCGCAATCTTTGTATAGAAGATCCGAACTATACCTAAAGGTCTTGCCAAGCATGATCTTAAGAACTGATCTCTGAGCTCTCTCGACTCCGATCATAATTGACTTGGCAGCATCACCCCAAACTCCTATACAATAGGGGACGAGGAAGGGACTGACACAGTGCCCTGTATACATACGACATAATGTTATCGGGGGCTGAGTGTCTGAGGGACTTAAACACAAAGGTATTTTTGTGTCAAAAATTTCAAAATGTCACTTATCATCGTTAATATTTAATTTATTAATAAATTTATTAGAACGTGATAATGTAGTTAGCAACTGAAAAGCTTTAACTGAGGTAGAGCATAACAGGAAATTTCCTGCTCAAGATATGGAGCAGTCCGACTGGGGTAGTACCTCGACCTTACAAAAGACTACAACGGAATAATACTGGTCTCAAGTAGTGTTGTGTTCCTGTTGATGCCTAAGGTAACCAGAGCTCCTGGGGGATAGGGAATAGGCAACGCGCTTGCGATGCTTCTGGTGTGCAGACGTCTATAAGCTACGGTAATCGCTTACCATCAGGTGAGACTTACGCTTGTTTAAAAAAAAATGTGGCACTCGGGGACTGCAGCGGTAAAGCTATTGCATAGCATTTATTATCAACTTATGCAATTATAATTATTTACTTATTTTTTAATTATGCAGTATTTTTCTTTTCTTTGATATTTATTTAAGTTACACTTTTTGAACGTCGTGACCGATAAGAAAACAATTTTTTTCTTTTATTGAAAAAATGAGAAGTTAATATCGTTATATTTTTATTATCTTACAATACATGGAGCAGCTCGTCTCGATCCGTGCAAGCTTCGTAAAGTCGTACCATATACATACACGATAAGCGAACGCACGGCCGAGCTACATAGTAGGCGGAGGGGGGGGGGGGGTTAGGTTTTATTTTCGTTACGGAATTTCTTGATTTGGTCGCCGCGCTCAAAGCCCGCGATGAAAGCTATGCAATAGCTTAAAACTATTCTAATAGACCTGAAAAAATGACGCTTGATTCATAGAAATGACGAAGGTCCTTTTTTGTAGTCTAAATGTTTGGGGCATCTCCAACCCAGCTCATAGCTGGGGTAACAAAGACCTCGTTCAAGTCGGGTTAATGTACGAGTATTAAAATTTTTATCGGAGTTGGATTCTCGGTTTCACCGAGTAATCTACTATATATGTTTTCTCCATCCCACACGACTTTAGAGAAATAGCTCTTGTCAAATTGACAAAACTAAAAGTTCCATAAAAAACTGTAGATATTTTAACGCACTCTCTATCGTTCCACTTATGTTCATCGTCGTTAGTGATCGCTCGACGTCATAGATGACGTCGATGATACAAATATAGGTAGATCAGAGTTGTTTTTCATAAATAAAAAAGTAAAATGTTGTAAATTTGAAAAAAAAACAACTGTCATTGTCAAATTGTGAATGTCAAATTGTGAATGTCATCAGAACTTGATGAACATTTCGAGTCATTATTAAATTCACGAGAATCTATGTTGAATTAAGTTTTACTCCAATCCATGCGAAATATTTACTCACAGCCCCCACAGCTGCATGTTTTGGACCTTTATGTAATAATAAGCTTTTAAATATATAGGATACAAATTATAATATACAAAAGATACACGGAAGGACAATAATAAACAATTTTTACTTGAGCATTGTTATTTTAGCTTCAACTATTAAGTTCTTTCTAGTTTCGTAACACTTGTTAGCCGTTTCTAAGAGACCCTCAGAAAGAATGGGTTCGTTTAGAAAAGTAGACTGCAGATTTCTTTTAAGATCCTCGGAACAGAAATATTTTATTCATCAAAAAAAAAGAACTTCCTGCAAAGAAATGTTATACATATATCCCTCTTGATTAATTCTTATGTCAAAGGCAGACTTAAGATTAATAAAAACTAACCAACTTATTATGTTTATCATTAGAGTAGCTGATGACTGCGTCTTTGTACGAGTTTCTTTTTATGTGAGTGTAAAAAATTACTTTATTATTACTTCACTATAATTATTCATAATGCAGTACTTTATTTCTACCTTAACAGGCTGAATAAATCAATCAGTTACTTTAATCTGGAGTTGAAGGCATTAATAATGTTTGTATTGTAAGGCTGTATTTTTTAAGTAAAACTTTATTGTGAAAACTGCGTCTCAACTTAAATAAATAATAAATATGCAATAAAAATATATTTTGACTTCTACAAAATGCTTAGTAGTAACGCAATTCTTACGCAAATACAAATAAATCTCAAGCTTTTTATAATATACTCGCTGACCCCGCAAACGTTGTTTTGCCATTTATTTTATTAACTCCCTCAATCCCCCCCCCCCCTCCCCTTATAACTTAGCTGTATGAAAAATAGATGTTTGCCGATTCTCAGACCTAGCCGATATGCACACAAAATTTCGTACAAATCAGTCCAGCCGTTTCGGATGTGTATTGTAACTAACATTGTGACACGAGAATTTTATATATAAGATTTTTTACTGAATTTTTTATTCAATCACAATATAGCCTATGTCTCTCCTGAATAGTGTAGCTTTTTGTTACTAAAAGAATTTTTGTGATCGCATCAGTATTTGCGAAGATTACCTCCTACAAACAAACAAAGTTAGAAACTGTACCTCTTTATAATATTCGTATAGATTGTATAATTTTTATAACATGTGTTATTTTTATAATATATTGTGTAACTAAAAGTTTAGTTATACAATATAATGTTGTACCGAATATTAGTAAGGTCGATGGTAAGCGATGAACTAATTTTCGGAAATATCGCTAACTATTTTAATGGAAATCAACCGGAATAAACAGGTAAATGAAAACTTTTTGAATATTACATTTTCGAATAATCTGTTACTTTGACGTTTAAACAGTAACTTCTGTCGTACTCAAATATATTGAAATTTTTAACGACATAACTTTAACAATACTTTGAGATAACGAGATATTTAACGGATAACATATAGTAAAAGCGAATAAAAAAAATTAAATATATACGTTTTTTAATTTTTGGCTTCTAAAAACACTTTCAATTCTAAACCTTGTTTCGAATGGCACTCAAGTTTACCGATCGTTTTAAAAAAAACGTTAGTTTGCAAATAATCGAGCAACAGGGTCGAGAAGGAAGTTAAGATGAAATACTCTAAAAATAAATAAATAAATACTGAGTTTAGAGATATGAAGCATTCTAACGAACTGGAAAAAGCCATAATTGATACTTTATTTCAGAAGAAGTTATTAGTCTGTCATTAGTATCAGCCTATTGCAGTCCAATATTGGACATAAACCTCTCCAAGTTAGCGCCAGACTTCCTGGTTTTCCGCAATCCTCATCCAGCCTATACCGGCAATCCTTGTTAGATCGTCAGTCCGGAGGAGGAGCAGGCTGGAGGTCGTCCCACACTAATAACTAACTAACTAACTAACTAGGAAGTACCTTAATTATTATTATGTTATTGATATTATATGAAATTGTTTAAAATATACTCACGTTCGTTTTTATTGTATGTCTGTGCTATAAATATATTACACTCAGTTTCAGAAATCAAACCCACAACCCAGAATCACTGAGTTACTACCAAACTTCGCCAACGGCCTAGTCAAAACATAATTTTCACTCTACGTCTATATTAAAATATGTTTGTCTGTATAACTTGGAGGGTGAGATTTTTGGTACGATTTAAAATTGTTTACTTAAAAATTGGCTAGAGAGTTAGGAGTTCGTATGTAATATTGTATTCGTTGTTTTGTTGTTGCTATTTTGACTTAATCGTTGAAAGATATGTGTATTTGGGGTGTGTGGGTGATGAACAGGGTCTGAAGTCCCTCATCCACCATCGCAAAGGGAGTATTCTCCAACCAGATGGCTGTTGTGTCTGGTGGGCTACTGACCCCCGACAGTTGTTGTCGGTTTATTGTATTTATTGTTTAATTGTTCTGATAACTACAATAACGCGATGTAGGATACGTCAGTTGTAAGTCGCATGTTGCGAGATAGATGTCACTCATGTAAAATAAAAACAATCGTAAGCTTTTTCTGTGTACTTACTATAACTGAATAATACTATTCTTGCCGTTAGAGTGTTGTGTTTTCTTGGATAAGTAAGCTAACAAGTCCTCCAGGGGAGGGTCAAGGATAGGGTTGGCGACGCACTTGTAATGTTTCCGGTGTTGCTGGCGTCCGTAAGCTCCAGTATCTGCTTATTGTTAGGCGGTTCGTACGCTTCTTTGATACCTTTGTAAAACAAAAAACACAGCTGCCCCCAGCAGTGTTTGAACCCTGTATCGATAAGACCAAGATAAACACATGTACGATCTATACAAATATTTGCTAATACACTGGCTTTTATGGGTTTGATTCGTGCTCGGGAAGGATATTTATATTTGTACAATGGACAGATATTTGTTTTTATTTGTCCGGTCTGCCACCCCATCGTACATCGGAGATCAGGTTAAGCTTTCAGACCCGTTTGTTAACAAAGACACTGAGAAAAATTGAGACGTTTTATTTGTGATGACTAGTTATAATTATCATCGCATCCATCTCATGTCACTGGTACGGTTAGTACATGGGCTCTCTTATCTTGCTTCGCTACGTCCAGTTACCTATTGTTGTATTGGCTCTCCGATATTTTCTTAAAGAAGCAATCACGGGCAATGTGAACTTGTTTGTTGTGAACGACCGTTATACGTACCTAAATATGTAATATTTTACATGCATCTATAGAATAATGCTGTGTGGTTACGGAAGTAGAGAATATAGCCACCCCCTCTCTTTCTGTGGGTGTCATAAGAGGCGACTAAGGAATAACACAGTTCCATTACCACGTTGGAACTTAAAAAGCTTGTAACAAGTATAAATGTTATTGGTTTTAATTTTCGTCAGGCGTTTTGAATGTATTTAATAGTCGGTTGCCTTCGTGGTATTGGTTGTTTCCTCGAAAGTTCTCGTATGCGGTTGCAAGGTGGGGGGTCATGTTGGTAGAACTACTAGCGGCCGACGATATAATTACAAAAGGTTGCTTAGCGAGGGTCTTTCTTTTTCGCCTTCAGCCACGGTGCAGGTTACATATAATATATTGTTGGGTGAGTCATTATTGAAATAATTTTATTATTAAGTAATTACTAGTGAAATTGTTAGTTTAAGTCTTCTAAATTTTATGTATTTATTTCTGGTTGTTTGTTCGAACTGTCAATAGATTGTTTTTTTTTTTGCATATAATGTGGGTATGTGTAGGTATGTGTTCCTTATGGGCCATTTTCGTGTCAATCCTTAGAACTTTCGGGGTCCTTGGCGATAGCAGTCTCGGTCGGACCGTTTTGACTTTGGCGGTATCACGTGGCTGGCGTGGCAGACGGCGGTGACTTCCTGCTTGGACCCCAACAATTATTACCCATCAATTATTGCCCAACAATTATTCATCACATCAGACTTTCGCAGTCCACTACTGGACATAGGCCTCCACAAGTTGACGCCAAAAATAGCACGAACTTATGTCTTTTGTCCATAGTCACCACGCTGGGCAGGTGAGTTGGTGTTCGCAGGGCTGGCTTTGTCACACCGAAGACGCTGCTAACTGCTAGTCTTCGGCCAGTGTATTTCAAAGCTAGCAGTTGTATGGTTATCCCGCCATCGGTCGGCTTTTTTAAGTTCCACGGTAGTAGTGGAACTGTGCAATTCCTTAGTCAATTAAGTCAACAATTATTGCCCAACAAATTATTGCCCAACAATGTTGTTCAACAGTATTGACGGACAGTGCTGACCTACAACATTTTACCAACAATCACTCCAACACAGGTCTCCACCATTATTTGAATTTCTCTATCAACTGCTCTCTCTCTCTCTCTCTCTCTCTGCCCAATGTCATCAACCCAAGGCAGATGGACATCGGGGTTTCCTGTGGCTACCTCTGGATTTGGTGTTGCCGGCGTGTACGGTGCTACGTGGTCAAACCTTCTTAGTACATTAATACTTTTTTAGCTAAAATCAACAGGCCTCCACCTCCTTTTTTATCCGTAAGATTAAGATTTCTGTCTCGACGGAACATTAAGTAGCTATCTGTTTTTATTTCAGAGTCAGAAACAGTAGAAGAAAGCCAAGTTTCGACTAGGATAATCACATCGTACTCACAGGTAAGTAAATTTAATTTTAATTGGGTAATTTTAGTTTTTAAGCCACCACAGTTTTGATAGAATATTGATAGATTAGCTAAATGCATTATTTATTTATTTATTTCTTAAGGACAACCAACAGAAGATACAATATAAATGTTTCAATACATACTTAATAGGTAAACAATGATCATTGTACTTCTTTTTATAGGCAGTCACTACATGCTATACTGCTCAGTGTAAATTTAATTTAATATAAAAAAACACAAAAATGCATTTATAAGGAAAATAAAGATAATATGAGAAATACATTAAAGACAACTATAAAAATGTTAAACAGCGCAGCTAGTTTAGCCAAGACCATAATTATGTGTAGAAATAGATTTACATTCCAAATTCAATACATCATTTCAAAACAATAATATATATATATATATATATATATATATATATATATATATATATATATATATATATATTTTTTACACAGGAGATCATTAAATAAAATAAAAAAGGAAAAATACCAAGATACTAATATGAATAAAATTTATTAAATTAAACTTTGAAATATTAAATTTGAATAAATCTGTTATTTGTCTTTGTAAAAGCATATCAATTTTGATTTAAAAACACCCAAATCATTACAAGTGGAAGTCAGAGATTTTCGATGAAAAATCATTATAGGTTCTTTGCAGTCTAGCTAGAGTGAGTACTTTCCTACATTACTTTTATAAAGCGGTACTTTGAAAAGCGGACACGGTTGCTTAGGCAGACCTCTAGGGATGTTGAAATTAAATAATTCTACTATAGACGGTCTATCAACTAAATTATTCAAAGATTTGTATAGAAATATCATGTCTGAAACAGCTCTACGGGACTCCAGTGACATAACATTAAAAAATTTGAGCTTCTGCTCATAAGATTTGTTGTGTTGGTGAGATTTCGCTCGATACGCAAGGTGGCGGAGTAGGCGCCTTTGTACATCCTCTATTCTTTTACAATGTATTTTGTAGTGGGGATTCCAAATTTGGCTACAATATTCCAACTTGCTTCGCACAAGACTGTTATATAATTTGATTGTAGTAGAGGAACGCCTGAACTCCTTGGAATTCCTCAGTACGAAACCCAGCGATTTTGTTGCTGAGGTAATCATTTTGTCAATATGTGTAATAACTCCCAGATCACGTATCGAACCAACTACACTCAACTTTTCAGAAGCCATAAAATATTGGCTGTGCACAAAATGTTTTTTCCTGGTGAATCTAACCAAATGGCACTTTTTGGCACAAAGGTACATACAATTCTCCTCACACCACCGAACTAGACGATTAAGATTCTGTTGCAGCAGTTCAACGTCAGATTCATCCACGATACTTTTAATTATATTAAGATCGTCTGCAAACAGAAAACACTCAGAATGTTTGAATATTGCG
The DNA here is from genome assembly GCF_905220565.1 of Melitaea cinxia. NCBI lineage: Eukaryota > Metazoa > Arthropoda > Insecta > Lepidoptera > Nymphalidae > Melitaea > Melitaea cinxia. The sequence continues at coordinate 8,977,851 of NC_059415.1, forward strand.
GCGATATCATTAACAAAAAAATTAAAAAACGCAGGTCCCAAAATGGAGCCTTGTGGAGCACCAGAGTAAGAAATAAAAGGTTTAGATTTATACCCATCAATGACTAACGTGGATAATCTATCTTCCAGGTAAGACGCGCCAACCAAGCAACACATCACTCAGACCAAAATCCCTCAATTTGTCAATAAGAAATTTGTGACTTATCCTGTCAAAGGCCTCAGAGAAATCGGTGTATATAGCATCCACCTGCATCTTATTGTCGAGGTTATTTATTAATTTAGTTACATATTCGAATAAATTTGTTGTTGTTGACCTGCCAGATAAGAAACCATGCTGGCGACAGCTAACGTTTGTAGTTATTAACCTTTTAAATATAGTTTCATAAACCAAACTCTCAAATACCTTCGACATGGAAAAATAATCGAAATCGGTCTAGCACTGGGCACTCTTCTCGATGATTGCGTTCATGTGGTGTGACAGCTGACCCGAGCTCAATGACATCATGTCCAGTAAGAAGCATTCGCCGCAACCCAGTAAGTTTCATGTTACTGAATAAGTAAAACTTTGGAACACATTTTATACTCTAGAACTTACCGCAACCCTGATTTCGAAATTATCGATATTTCGGTGACACCTAAATAAAAATCATACTCGGAACTTATTAGTCATGTGTGAGCACGGCGTTTGCAATGTCGCAGAAATATAAGTAAAAAAGGTAAAAAGTGACCATAGTGACCAAGAAAGCGTAAATCTTATATATTAAGTCTTGTTAATACTATTGTAGTGGTAATCGAAACTTTAATTATAATAATTAATTTCTCTGCAGAATCTCCATTCCGAACCGGTAGCTTTATTTTTAAAAATATTTAAAATATTAATTTGTAAAATGACGATTAAAAGATGTTTTTGAAACCAATTTGAATAAATATATTTTTGATTTTGATTTGTACGTAAAATTTTCATCTCCTTCTCTGCATCAGGTTTAAAGTTGATTGCGATTTTATTTAGTTTTCTATAATATTAGGATTGTCGTTTTGAAAAACAGGAACAATTCGTGCCTCTTTCCACTTTTTAGGGAAAATGCCCGTATTGAGCGAAGTGTTGAAGATAATAGATAGTGAAGATGCCAAGGCATTTGCGCAGTGAAATAAAAATATTATTAAAAGAAGAGCTATATATTATATAAGCTATTTTATGAAAGTAAGTTTTGTGTATCGTTTTCGTGCTTCCTGCCATTAACATTATATAACAACAAGTACAACAGAAACAGAAATAAAAATCAAAACAATGTGCAAAGCTCAGAACAACATTATGATAATTATATGTGTACGTACAAAGCAGCAACGCCCAGAGCCACAATATTTTCTTTAAATCACCACTACATCGGATATGTACCACTCGCGTTTCGTCACTTTTCCTTAATAGAACGCAATGATTTTTCACCCAAATGTAAATATTGTATTGATTAACCTACCCCCGGTACCACTGCCACACTTCGGAATCCCATGGTTATGGAGATATCCATGGTTAAAGTTTCGAGATCAGACGAAGAATTTTGCACCTTACACACGTTATTTTCACAAGTTATTTTCGAAAAGGAGTACGTATAAACGATCTCGACTCCAAGATCAACAAACGATACAACTTACGTTACTCATGCTCCGTTCCGTAGCTTTCACATGTTATTTTCACATTTCAGACGTTAATTTAACGTTTTCACACGGTTTTTAACAAACGATACAACTAATGTTCAACGACTGAGAGATAGATGCTTTAAAAAAAATGGCGCGCCACTTATTGTTTCGCTCCAAAGCAATGTAAGCATAAATTCATTGTTTTTATCTAAATAACTGTAAAAGGTATTGGAATTCGGCAGGATTTCAATAAAAGTCAGGTTAGATTTCTGGTAAAATACGATATATAATTTTACGCGACCAGCACTTGACACATAACAAAAGGAAGAGAAAGGGCGCCACCGGTGTCAGGAAACGGAAACAAATGCTTACATTTATGATGACAATTTTAAGATAACACATTTATAAAGACAGTCACGATCCATCTTTCAAATTTACATTTATTCAATAAAAGGCAAAGGTCTAAGACCATACAGCCTCATTTCATTTTATGTTTTTTACTTAAACAAATTTTATTTTTACTAATTATTCGAAAAATATTCAATATGCTGCACTGCCCGAAGCGCCGGAGCCAGGCGTTATTCTAACCTCAAAGGTGGTAGGTTAAATAATAATAATTTTGAATACTTATCTGAAACAACAATTAATTACATATTACGCTTAAGTATTATACAGAAAGTTAATACCAGCAAAGAATCGATTTTCAGAAAAAAATATTAAAAAATTAAAGAAATGTGCGATTACAATAATATTTTATACATATACCTACGTACTGTGTGGCTGTGGTACTAAAGAATATAGCCACCCCCTTTCTTCTCGTGGGTGTCGTAAGAGGTGACTAAGGGATAACACAGTTCCACTACCACCTTGGAACTTGAAAGGCCGACCGATGGCGGGATTGCCATCCAACTGCTGGCTTTTTAAATGCACAGACCGAGGACGGGCATCAGCGTCTTTGGTGCGATAAAGTTAGCCCTGCGGTCACCAACCCGCCTGCCCAGCGTGGTGATTATGAGCAAAAAACCCATGAGTTCGCACCAAAAGTTTAGGCCCTTAGTTCCCGGCAGCCCCACTATTCCCGGCTATGGCAGCGGCCGCGGTAACGGTGGGGTAGAGGGTGCTGAAAATCACCGGGGTACGGGAGGCTGCCATAAAATATACCTGGCTACGTATAATGGACGCACGCTACGGTTGACCATCACCTTACCGAACTTGAAGTAGAACTTAGTCACATTAAGTGGAGCATACTGAGGTTGTCTGAAGTCCGAAGACAGGGTGAGGACACGATGATCCTGGACTCCGGGCACTTGTTCTACTTCCGTGAAGGTGATGGGCTTTTTCAAGGTGGCGTCGGTTTTCTGATCCACAAGACTCTCACTAGCAACGTTGTGGAAGTCAGCAGTGTGTCGACCCGGGTAGCATACCTTGTACTCAAACTCACTGACAGGTACTCCCTGAAAGTGATACAGATATATGCGCCGACCTCGGCATACTCTGACGATGATGTCGAAGCCTTGTATGAAGACATTGCAAGGGCCATACATGACACTACTTCGACTTTCTACAGCGTTGTTATGGGAGACTTCAACGCTAAAGTGGGAGTACAAGACCGCGACGGATCGAGCATCGGACCACACGGATTGGGGCACAGGAATCGCAGAGGGCAGACGCTTGTCAACTATCTCAAATCGGAGGGACTCTTCTTGATGAACTCATTTTTTGAGAAGAAGCCCCAAAGGAGGTGGACATGGCAAAGCCCCGATACTGTGACGAGGAACGAGATAGATTTCATCATAGCGGATAAAAGGCATATATTCAGAAATGTCTCAGTGGTTAACAGGTTTAACACCGGCAGCGACCACCGGCTAGTACGGGGCACTCTGACTATATGTCTCCGAAAGGAGCGGACCCGCTTGATGAAATCTACTCTCCGACCTACGCTGCCCCAAATACCGATTTGATTCGCTGGAAACTACTAGCGACGTGGACGAGATAACCGACAACATGGTGAAGACGGTGTGTACACTGGGTCGCAGGCACTTTCCACCAACAAAGCCAACGAAGCAGTCCCAACTTTCTCCCGAAGCCTTGGATCTGATGCGGCAGAGGCGCGAGTTGCCGGCTGCTTCGCCAGAACAAGGGCTCTTTCCAAGAGGATACGGAAACTTATTCGCCGAGACCTCCGCTGCTCAAATACGACAGAGGTTACTACTCTGATTGAGCAGAAAAGGGGGTCCAAAGTTTTCCAAAGACCATTGGGGAGAAGCCTTCTTGCGAAGCTTAAAACAGCAGATGGCAGAACCGTCTGCTCTCGCCCTCAGATCCGAGAAGAGGTTAAGAATTTTAATGGAGAGCTGTACTCGTCGAGCGCACGCAAACCTGCGACTTGGGACACCGAAGATCCACGGGCATCATTGTTGCGCCATTATTCGGAGTGTATCCCGGACTTCGAAGAGGATGAGATTGGTGCAGCGCTCGGGCAGCTTAAAAATGGGAGGGCCCCGGGGGATGACGGAGTTACCACTGAACTCCTTACAGCCGCAGGGCGACCTGTCCTGAAAGCCTTGGCAAGACTATTTAACACCGTCATCAGCCGAAGTACCACGCCAGGCGTGGTCCAGGAGTGTGGTGGTGCTGTTTTTTGAGAGAAGCTATAAGTCTCTGTTAAAGAATTACAGACTGATCTCACTTCTGAGCCACGTCTATAAGCTGTTTTCGAGGGTTGTTACGAATCGTCTCGACTTAAGACTCGACAAATTTCAACCACCAGAGCAGGCTGGGTTTCGAAATAGCTACAGCACCGTGGATCACATCCATACTGTTCGGCAGATTATTCAAAAGACGGAAGAATATAATCAACCGCTGTGTATGGTATTTGTGGACTACGAGAAAGCCTTCGACTCTGTCGAGACCTGGGCTGTCCTGGACTCTCTGCAGAGATTTCATATCGACTGGCGATATATCGAGGTACTGAAATCTATGTACGACGCGGCGACGATGACCGTTCATGTCAATGACCAAAGAACAAGACCTATTTCCCTCCGTCGTGGGGTAAGACAGGGGGATGTAATATCACCGAAATTGTTTACCACTGCGCTAGAGGATGTTTTTAAGACCTTGGATTGGGGGGAACGAGGCATCAACGTCAACGGTGAATTCATCTCTCACCTTCGTTTCGCCGACGATATTGTCATCTTTGTGGAGACGCTGGATGAGTTAGGCCAAATGCTGGCCGGCCTAAACGAGTCCTCCCGACGTGTCGGTCTCTGTATGGACTTGAATAAGACGAAAGTTATGTTTAACAACCAAGTCATACCGATACCGGTATCGGTCGATGGTACCCTTCTCGAAGTTGTTCAGGATTATATTTACCTAGGCCATACTATCCAACTAGGCCGCAACAACTTTGAGAAGGAGGCCGATAGGAGGATTCGGTTTTTTTTTTTTTAAGATTTGATCCACGGGCTCAAAATGCCCATGCCTTTTGTTAATCATGCATGCATTATAATAGTACCACAGGCGATTTTTCTTTGCTACTACGGATCGACAGTCCTGTGACTCTGCCTAGTTAAACTAGGACGTGGTCCGACGCTGACGGCTTTTTTTTTTCCTTACTGAATACTCTCTAAGGAGAAGTATAGACATAACTCCTTTCTAATTTCTGAATAATAAATTTTTTTCTTATCTATATCTATATGTACACTTATTTACTATATATATAGCTGTTTTTTTATATCGATCTATTTATAATTTATCTATTTCTATTATTTACTTAAATTTCACTACATAAATATTTATTTATCTATTTATTTTGTTTTGTAGGTACATCCACGGAAGATATATAGAACATCATATATGATTCACTATTACTTTATTATCTAATATGTATCCCATAACGGGGTACACAACATTCCACAATATATTAATGTCATGTAGCAAGTATAATTAAAATTACTTAATAAAAAAAAATTACTTAATAAAAAAAATTTAAAAGTAAAGATCCTACTTGTTAACAATAACATTCATTTAAAAAGATTATTAATCTAATTTATATAAAAAGTCAAATTAAGTCAAGATAATATCAATAATCAAACATAGCTAGCATTCAATAATAATAAATTCAATAATAAGAAATTCAGTAATAAATGGTTAAATAAAATTTAAAATAATTATATTAACATGCAAAAACACATTAATTGCTATTTGTATTTATTTAATAGTAAATCAAGAGGAATTAATAAGAATTTATATATCTATATCTACTTCCTTATTTGTATATCATAAGCCGCGCCTGCCCCCAGCATCTTTAACAGAGCCCTTGCCAGCGACATATCACGCTTGTAGATCGTTCTTTTTAGGTTGTGCTCCAAGATGGTTTTCGTCGAGGCACCCAACGCTCGGCTAACGAACCTACCGATTGCGTCGTCACCGTCGTCAGTGTAATAGACACAGGTGTTAGTGTGTCTTGTCAACGCTACTACCGCATGAGGCACACTGTCGTGGATCTGTAGCCTCTCGGTCTTTGTCTGGACGATGATGACCTCGCTGTAGGTTTGCCCTTGTGCTTCATGAATGGTCATGACGCGCGATCCCTCTCCAGTGCCGTATCCCTGGTCTATCAGGATTTTTTTCTCTTCCTGCGTATATACCAAGTATAGGGTGTCCTTTTGAAGTTTTGGTATCGGCGCGCCAGTGTATCCATTCATTCTGAGGGAGTGTATGGTCGGATTAGACGAGTACATATTTACGCGGACAGGAACTGTCCGCTCATACTTCGCACTAACAACATCGGCTCCTCAATAAAAAATTCTGCAAAAATAGAATTTTGAGCCAACCGCCACAGTGAGTGTGCCAAGTGATTTTCGGAAGTGCTTTTCATATCATACTCTGTGGGCAAACCCGTAACCCTAAGGAAACCGGCGCAACAAGACCCAAGTTTTGAAACATTGATACAAGCAGAAAGGATCGTCGTAATATACTGAGAGTTAGATCAACAGAGAGCTGGTGATAAGACCGTTACAACGACACCATCCACACCATCTTCAGTGGAAGGATAGCAGAGGAAAGAAACACGTATAAGGAACATCACATACAAATTATCTAAAATTCACTTAGTAGGCAAATAAAACAGTCGAGGCGCACATCAATCTCGCGACCTAGTTTAAGCGCGTGACCGACAAAAAACACATACGTTGCGTCGCAGCTCGGACGTTGCGAGACTGCAAACTGCACCTGACTCTGCTTCATCAAATAAATTAAAACTAATACTGTATCAAGACCGCGCGAAACACACGTGAAAAGACATCTGCAACAACTAAGCTACGGGACTCCACCTTGTAGCGCCAATTTACCTAACTACATCTCTCCGCGGGCGTACTCCAGACCGGCAGGACTCCATCGACGCACATCGCACAACACCAGCGATACATGAGTCCCGCGCTGACGGTTTTAAATATAAAGATAAAAAAAGTGAATATATATATATAATAAAATTCTAGACTAGTTATAATATAAAGAAAAATTATTATAGACATTATAATATAATAGCAGAACACATTAAATACATAAAATACTGTACATAAAATACTGTATTTAAATTATATTTATTTCTATTAACACATAATTGTCTCTTGGCGTAGGTTACTTGGCGAGTAGCTCAGATCCCTTTTCCTTTGTATACTAAAAAATATAAAGTATACTTTTTTATTTTTTTAATTATTTATTTATTTATACATTAACAAAAACTTAGAACTAACATTACAGTTACCCAATGCGTTAGTTAAGTTTATCACAACAAATAACATTAAATTTGACAAACAATTTAAACAATTCAATAAAAACAAAATAATCAAAAAATATAAAATAATCAATAAATATAAAATAATCAATAAATAATCACACTTAAAAAATTCATAAAATTCATAAAAACAAACATAATAATAATACAAATTAGTACATTTATATTAATAAAATTAAAATCAATTTCAATATGTAACATTAAATTTATCAATTAATTAAAACAATTCAATAAAATCAATAAAAAGATAATAATAATTTAACGTCTAATTAATCATATAATCAAATCTAAAAAAAAAAAAAACAAAATTCATAAAAACAAACATTCAATAATAATAACACAGATTAGTATATCTATATTAATACAATTAAATTAAATTTTTATATGTCAGATTAAATAAATAATGTCGCGATTGATCAATTTTTAAAGAATTAAAAGATTACCGGAAAAAAAAATCAAGCACACAATTTATAACAAACTTTAGTGAACTCGTCCAGTGTACAACCAAACAGATCGACATGGCATGCCGCCGCTTTGAGCATTCGCAACGACCTCACGAGCGGCGCGCCCCGCAGCAAGCCGGTGCGCGCGAGCGGCAGCGCCAACAGTGGCGGCCGCCGGTGACGCTCGACGCTGCCAGGTGGCGCGGAGAGCTGCAACTCCTCCAGAACTGCTGGATTGTCTAACTCACCACGTAATACCTTTATCAGGTATTTGGCAAGAGCGACTTCCCGCCATGTTTCCAGCTTACTGTATCCCACCATGCCCATAACGAATAAGCTGGGATACAGCAAGGGATACCCTGGATACACTCCATACATTTTAAGGTAGAGGAACCTAGTGAATTTATTTTGGATGCGTTCCATCATAAGCTTAAACTTGACCTCACCCGGAGACCATACAACCGAGTTACACTCCAGATGACTCCTCACCAGTGCCTCGTATAATGCACGCAAAGCGGCTACATTGGTAAAGCTTCCCGCTTGCCTCAGTATGAAACCAAGGTTTCGGTATGCCTTTTTGGACACATCGGCTATATGCCCCCGAAAGTTGAGATCAGAGGTAAATCGAACGCCCAGATCCCTCACCTCCGTGACCCGCTGCAAAGGCTCATCCCCCACGTGATAGGCAAAGTGCCGAGGAACGCGCGCGCGACTGAACGAAAGCAAGGAACACTTTCCAGCGTTGAAGTTTAGTCTATTCCTTCGACTCCATTCGACAACGCTGTCAATATCCCTCTGCAGTCCATCATGGTCCACCATGTCACCCACTTCGCGTACTAGCTTCAGGTTGTCGGCATATAGGAGGCATGTAGACTCTTGAACCACCTCCGGTAGATCATTAATCATTATGATGAATTGGAGGGGTCCTAAATTACTGCCTTGACTGACGCCTGATCTTGTCCAGTACTGCTCCGAAAGGCACCCATCATAGTCAACATACTGACGCCTGTCTCGCAAGTAGCTGGCGAAGAAGGACAATGTATGCGGCGTGCAGCCCATGCCAGCCAGCTTCTCCAGCAGGACGTCGTTATCAACCGTGTCAAATGCCCTTCGGAAATCCAGGTAGGCGACATCCACCTGGTACCAGCCGCGTCATCAAATGCAGCAGATTGCCCGTTGTTCCCCGCCCTGAACGAAATCCGTGCTGCGCATCAGACAATCGGGCCCTCACCTGCGCATACAACGCATGGTGGATAGCCGACTCGAACACCTTGGCCACTGCACACAGGATAGCCACGGGTCTGTAGTCACTCGGCTCTGTTCCGCCCTTTCCCTTCGGCACTGGAACCACTCGGGTGAGTTTCCACCTATCAGGAAAGGTAGCGTTAGCCAGGCAAACATTGAACACATGCAGCAGGGGCTGCTCAAACGTGAGACGACAATCCTTGAGGATGTAAGGCGGGATTCCGTCCGGTCCAACAGACCGCTTCGGTGGCAGCCGCGCGATTGCGCGAGACACATCCACCAGAGCGAGACACGTCAGGTACACGCGCGCATCCCCTCCCACCGTCGCACTCACAGCGGACACATCTAGACGCGCTGGCTCCCCGCTAAACACGGAGTAGAAGAACCTGGCTAGTTCATTTGCACATTCTTGATCTGAAAGAGTGCGCCCGTCTCTCATTAATTTACACTGCGTGAAAACTCTCTCACTCTTAAAAACCCCCAAAATGCTTTGGGGTCCGATGCGAGATTGTTCTGGACTCGTTCCTGATAGAGGTTATGAGCACGCGCAGTTTCCGCCTTTACTTTCGCTCTATACTGAGAAAATTTCTCATAGTCGCTGCGACTCTTACTAGTTTTATATTTTTTGTGTAACCTGTATTTTATCTGTATATCTTTAATAATTTGTGAGTTATACCATACTGGATATCTAAAATTATCCCGTTTACGAGACTTTAAAGGCACACAATTATCAAAAACGTAAAAAGTTTATCATACAATAATTTTAATGCTAAATTAGGATCGTTGGTCGTATATAACTCCGTGCAGTCAATTTTTAAAATGCAATAATATAATTCATAAAAATTCGCTTTATTAAAGTTCCATTGCTTTAATGGTTGCTGGCTTGAATCCTGGTAGTTATCTGCGCGCGCGGTGGCGCGGGCACTGGCAGAGGCGGCGACAGCGATGGCGAGCGGCGGGTGGTACGCGTCCACCGGCAGCAAAGCCTCGTCGGCCGCCACCACCGCAGTTAAGAACAGTATTACACTGAACAAGTTCACAGAAGGACATAAAATATTCGTAGTAACTGTGCACACTGTTATAATTACACGAGTTCAAATTGAAGTCACCCAAAACAACTACATTATTTTTAAATCTGACACATATTTGTTCAATCAATCCGAGCATTACTAGGTACTCGTTTTCCCCAGTCCGCGGTAGGATATAAACAACACAACAGGCATATAAAAATCTATCACGTATATAAACCGACGCACATAGGAGTTCAAAATTACAATTGTCCATGTTAATACTGTCAGACACGGGTACTTGCCGCAACTCGAACCGAGGCGCGGCCGCCAGCAGCACGCCGCCCTGCTTGCGGCCATCCGCACGGTCGCAGCGCACCACGTAGTAGCCGGGCGGCACGATCTCCACATTCTGAATGGCCTCGTTGCAGCCGGTTTCGGTGACCGCGAACAAATCGGAGCCCGAAGATTCGACAAATGATAAAAATTGCGAAGTCTTCGTTCGGAGGCCTCTAACATTCTGATACAGAATGTTAACTATCCTATTAGTCCGCGAATTCTTTTTGAGTGTGTTTGGGGGCTCGAAAAAACACCCATTCACTGTATTCGGTGTCTTTCGGCCATACGCTAGGATTGTACAACTTGTTAAAATTGTCTTCCGTTACACAAATTTTAAATGACGAGTACCCCCTCTCAGTTTTGTGTTGGATCTTGCTAAATGTTACGAAAGTGCCTTCACCCAATATTTCTGTCACATACTCGGTTATGTCTTTCTCCATTGTATCTTTCAGAAGCCTCCAGACATGTGACAACTGAGGTAGGGCACAGCAATAATTTCCTGCTCAAAATATGGAGCAGCCCGACTGGGGTAGTACCTCGACCTTACAGAAGACCGCAGCAAAATAATACTGTTTTCAAGCAGTATTGTGTTCCTGTTGGTGAGTAAGGTGACCAGAGCTCCTGGGGGGATTGGAGATTGGGTCGGCAACGCGCTTGCGATGCTTCTGGTGTTGCAGGTGTCTATAAGCTACGGCAATCGCTTACCATCAAGTGAGCCGTACGCTTGTTTGCCGACCTAGTGACATAAAAAAAAATGTAAATACTTCTTACGTTCAACCGCCTTAATTTTAATACTCGACGTATTTATTCCCTTGCTGATCGGGGCTATTTTCCGAGTCTTGGTCACTTTATTGTCTCCTTTTAAGTTTATATTTGACCCCTCCGCAGGTATAATTTCTTCCTCCACCGCTAACTTACTCTGGTTATTATGAGTGGTTGCCGATCGGCGGCGCGAGCGTCTCGGTTTCACGTTAACCCACTCATTCGTATTCGAGTTTGAATTCGAATTCTCACTATCGACTCTCTGCGCACTAAGCGTCGATAGCGTTAATAACGCACTGTCTACAACTTGCGCAATGTCCTCAACAACCAAAACAGCAAGAAAGACTTCGGACTCTGCGTCGACCAAATCACTGCATCAGATGGTATTGACTAGGACAGCTTCCATTAAGTCGGCACCCCCGTCCTCAATGGAAAAAGTCGACCAGCCGATGTTGAAGCCACCGGTCAATACAGCGGAATACGTCATCGTTCACCCGCATGAGGGCCTCGAGCCTCAGGAGTCGGATTTCGAGGACATGGAGACCTCATCGGTCGGCTCAGGAACATCGAGTTGTGACAGAAGAGTAAGTCTACTGTATACCAGTTCGAGGAAGGGAATGGGCGTAGAGATGGATTTGGTCACAGGAGAAGCCAATGATCTTCTGCAGAAGGGCAAAGATGCCCTGGAATCTGCAGGGAAGATCAAGCGAGAGATAAAAGCAGTGTGCCACGATAGCTTACAGGGTGTGTACGAGATAGTGCTCTCTCTCTCTCAGACTCTAGAAATAGGCACAAGTACAACTTGGAAAAGGAGAGATCAAGGCATGCACAAGAGTTGGTACGAATTGAGAGGGCTCATCACCAGCAAGTCCAGGGGTTAAGACAGTCGTCTATCACCGAGATACAATTGTTACAGAAAGAGGTTTCTGAAAACTTGAAAGAGACCAAAGCAGTACGGAGCTGGCTTGGGTATGAAATAACGGACCCTTTCAGAAACATCAAGGAGATCCGAGAGATGCAGAAAGGATTGGAGAAGGGGTTAAGGGATTTTTGCGATGGAAGTGGGAAACCAAACTCTGAAAAAGAGACCCAGAAACGGGATACTCTAGAGGCTAGTCTCAGAACTAAGATAAATAGCCTGAACGATATTGGCAACCAGCTGGGTGGACTTCGTAGAGATATAGAAGATACCAAGACTCTCATTGCCAATCCCCGATCCCCAACTCAAGACACAGATACTCAGACCCCAGCTCCTGCCTACGACCCCGCAGTTAGGGAAATACTGGAAAACATCAAAAACAAAATAGAAGGAGGATTCGGTTGGGCTGGGCGGCGTTTGGCAGACTCCGTCGAATCTTCACTTCGAAGATTCCGCAATGCTTAAAGACAAAAGTTTTCGAGCAATGCGTCTTGCCTGTGTTAACATACGGAGCCGAGACGTGGACACTGACGAAGGGACTGGTCCATAAGTTTAAAGTCGCTGAACGTGCAATGGAACGGGCTATGCTTGGGGTCTCTCTCAAAGACAGGATTAGAAATGAGACTATTCGCGAGAGAACGAAAATAACCGACATAGCCCACAGAATTAGCAAGTTGAAGTGGCAGTGGGCTGGTCATCTGTGTCGCAGGACCAATGGCCGTTGGAGTAGACGGGTGGGCCTAGAGTGGAGACCGCGTCTTGGCAAACGCAGTGTGGGCCGTTCTCCGACCCGTTGGACCGACGATCTACGTAAGATTGCTGGTGTAGGCTGGATGAGGATTGCGGAAGACCGGGATGTGTGGCGCGAACTTGGGGAGGCCTATGTCTAGCAGTGGACTGCGATAGGCTGAAGTGTGTACCACTAATAATATTTGTTTTAATAATAATTCAGATTAAAAAAATGACTTGAAAAAATTACGTTAGCTCATCGTACTCATACTTATAATTTTGTTGTTTGTTTATTTATTGATCTACGTAAATATTAAAATAAAAGTTGCCGTCGAAGTTATAAATACACAGCATATTGTTTTTTAATACTAAAAGTCTCTTACGAGTTAAGTCGTCGTGTGTATATAATTAAAGGTATGTTGTTTTATGTTACAAAGAGTAAAGAGAAAATATATAAATGTTTTTACATGTGTAACAATGGATACAAAATACTATAATAATAACAACATTTAATTTATTAAATGTAATTTTTACAGATAAATAATATGATCAAAAATCATGAGATAATAAAGTGTCGAATACTTGATAAAGACTAGTATAACAACAAGATAATATGCGTTGTCGCAAAAATGTAATCGTGCATATATAAAAAGAGCATCAACATACCAAAGTTGTTACTTTCAATTTCTAGTAGTACTTTAAGTAAACATGCTAAAAATGTTGAAATTAATTTTTAGTTTGAGTTTTTTTATCGTCGGTATCAAGTCGGCTAAAATATTAGGAATATTTCCGGCACCATCGATAAGTCATCAAGTGGTATTTCGTCCTGTTATGCAAGAACTAGCTAAACGTGGACATGAAGTTACAGTGATAACGGCAGATCCAGCATTTCTTAAGGATCATACTCCTCAAAATCTCACTGAAATTGATATCCATGATATTTCATATGCATACTGGAATAAGATACTTGGTGAACTAGGACACGAGAAAGATACTCTTGTAATGATGAACGATTTTACCAAGGTGATAACAGAATTATTTAAAATACAGTTACAAACTCCTGCTATTCAAAATTTTTTACAAGACAAAAAAAAAATCGATTTAATATTTTTAGAATCTTGGGCACGTCCATTTTTCATTTTTTCTCATTTATGTAATGCACCTGTAATCGAATTCAGTTCTTACGGTACCTACAGTTCCAATTTAGATAAAATAGGAGCTAATACACACCCTGTTCTTTATCCTGATATATTTCATAGAAAGGTTAATAACCTGACAATATGGGAAAAGATTAATGTAATATATTTACATTATTCGACAAATCGTATTTTTGCGAATAATGTTCTTGTAGAAAATGAAATGTTGAGGGAAGTTTTTGGTCCAAATACACCTAGTATAGACGATATAAGACAAAACGTTCAGATGTTATTTTTAAATGTACATCCTATTTGGGATTTCAACCGACCAGTTCCACCAAATGTAGTGTATTTGGGGGGCCTGCATCAGAAACCACAACGTGACCTACCTCAGGTAAGATGAAGACATTATATGAGTAATTATAAATAAGACATAACTAATTCATTTATTTATAATATTATTGAAATTTCTTAACTTTAAAAATACAATTTCAGGATTTGAAATCTTACCTCGATTCTTCAACAAATGATGTTGTATATATAAGTTTTGGTACAAATGTCAAACCTTCAATGCTTCCGGTGGAAAAATTAAAAATATTTACTGATGTATTTTCTAAACTTCCTTACAATGTGTTGTGGAAGTGGGATAAAGATGAGCTTCCAGGACGTTCGAAAAACGTAAGGATTTCAAAATGGTTACCACAATCTGATCTGCTACGTGAGTCAATTTGTTATTTAAAATATAAGTAGTCAATATTTAAACTAAACATTAATTTGTATTTCAAAATTGATTATTTTTCGTGGTTTTATATCAGGGCACCCAAAAATCAAGCTATTTATAACACAAGGAGGCTTACAGTCAACGGATGAAGCTATCACTGCAGGAGTTCCTCTTGTCGGTGTACCGATGATCGGAGATCAATGGCTTAACGTTGAGCTATATGTCAACTTAAATATCGGTGAACGCATTTTAATAGAAGAAATGACAGAAGATGAGCTAATGAATGCTATTACAAAAGTAATCAACGATAAGAGGTACGTGAAAAACAGATTATATAATTTGTTTACCTTTTTTTTTAAAACAAGTATTGAGTTGGCGTAAAGATAGTGTAGATATGTTTATTATCGTATCACTAAATAAATATATATATTTTTAATTTTACGATTTATCAAAAAATATACAAATGGTTTTTAATATGGTATAAAAAAGGCATCTCGCACGATTTTCCACACACCAAAGGTTTTCTGTGACGGTTTTTTTTTTGCTTCTTGTCGCGGTAAAATTTATGATATTTATAAGTCAGTCGTAAGTCGTACCGTTGAGAAAATTATAATCAGGTATTCTTTATTAATACGTGGCAGACAAATCTAGAGTATCTTGATCAAATATTAATACAAAATGATAACTGTGCGTGTTTGCGAACAAAACCGAATTCTAATTTCATTGACTAGTATTGAAATGAAAGAATTGAATGAAAAGTCAAATACGCGTTATTACGGATAGCTCAAACGTAACTTTCCAGATCTTGATTTTATTTAAGCTGGACGATATGACAAGCAGAGTGTAGAAAGAAGAGTCAAAATTAGTATGATTACTATTCAGCCAAGAGACAAAATATGACGATGTGAACAATGCTCTCTCTAAAGTGGTGCACTGCATTTAACCTGTATCATCTCACTGCTGGGCATAGGCCTCTTTCGCAATGTAGAAAAAGGATTAGAGCTTTATTAACCATGCTCAACTACGGATTTTCAGATATATACTGCGAGTTACGATGAAAAATCAGGTGTCTATGATAGGAACCGGGACCGATAGATTAACGTGTCTTCCGAGACACGGTGGTGAGACTTAGAAGTATAGATACCCATACCGGAAAGAAACATTTGTACAAATACAAACATTCACTCCGAGCGGGAATAGAAACCGCGACAGCCGCGGTGTAGGCGCCAACACGGTACGTGCACCACCACACAAAAGCGATCGGTGCGGTGAAAACTGAAACATCAAGTAAAAATTTATGAGACAACACACAAAAAAAAAATAGAGACAGATACGACTAATTATTTATTTCACCGTTTTTCCAGTTTCTTGTTTATTTTCAGCTATCGAGAAAACATAGTAAAGCTGAGCAACATTATGAACGACCAACCCCAGAAACCACTGGAGCGCGCCGTGTGGTGGACGGAGCACGTGCTGCGTCACGGCGGACGACACCTGCGCGCGTCCGGTGCGGGCGTCAGCTGGACCGAGTACTACGAGCTAGAGCTGGTGTTACTGCTGTTAGCTGCTCTTGTAGTAGTTTCCATTGGCACTGTATTAGCGACATGTTTTATTGTCAACAACATAAGACGTTACATCCGTGTTAAATATAAGGTTAATTAATGAATATTTTTTTTTCTTGCATATGGTCCTACGAGTATCATAACGTAAGGTTAGTTATGCAATAGATTTTGCCTTATTCTATTAGCGTTTATATTTAACACTCAATCTCGAATATACTCCGTTATGATATCGTTTATCATTTTCATAGTTTAGAGCTCCGGCATATAAAATGATAAAAAAAAAGAAATTAGATAAAACATTTTAAGGTTTAGAAGTGGTATCTTTATTAGCGCTATTTAATTTTAGGTTTAGTAGTAGTACTTTTATACAATTCTACAACGGTTGCAAAATAATAAATAACGCAAAACATAACTTATTACCAAACCAATTGAAAGTGCCTACAATCTAAAACTTAAAAGAACTTAAATATTCTATACATATAATAAAATGGTAGGAAAGTCAAAACTGTACATTGAATATTTTTTTATAAGAATACTTGGGGTGTGATCTACAATCGATACCGAAGCCGAATTATCATGCTATCACCTACCGGGAACGAGCAGTGAACCTTTATTTCCTCAACGCATTCTGTAACAACGTGTAATCTAACGACACATATTTGAATGTTGTTGTTATTATGTTAATAACCATGCTATAAGCTAGCTTCACACCATAAGAAAAGATATTCTGTAGTATATTTAGTATCAGCAGATTTAAGCCCCACAGGGAGATCAACGGCCAGGGGTTAAGCTGTAGGATGAGAAATCAGCTGACAATCCTAGCCGAGTAAAATAATATTGCCTTCGCATCCAGGTTGCAAGCGAACCGTCCCCAATCCCAAGTTGCCTCAGATGGTGAGCGAGGCTAACCGGGATCAAACCGTTGGCAGATATTACGATAGGTTATCATTATTATTTATTTTTTATTATATGAAATTACAATGAATGAAATTTCACGCATGTAATTCAGAGTATTAGTAATCAGAAAAGAAAGGTGCATCGATTTTTAGAAGAAAATTTTTTTTTAATAAATGCGTGATCATTATAACTATTTTATACATGTAAAACTAAACAAATTCACTTTTAAAAATAATTAAGTTATAAAATGACATGCAAAAATTACGCCGAACCGTGGTACTTATACATATAATTTTGTCGCATTTGTTGTTTGTTTAATATTTAATCTGCGTTTATAAGATTTATAAGTACGCGGCATATTATTTTATAGCACTATACTTTTTTGCGAACTAAGTCGTTGTGTGTATATAATTAAAGATGTGTTATTTTATAACCTTGTTCCTACTGAATACAGAAAATATCAAATCAACACAAAAACGATCAATCGATAAACGTAAAATACTAAATATTATTAAGTGTTTCAGTTAGTGTAACAATGGATTCAAAGAACTATAAAAATAATAACATTTAATTAATTAAATATAATTTTAACATATGAATAAGATCAAAAGTCACAAGACAAAAAATTGTTAAATATTTGACAAGATAACTTGCGTCATCGGTAAACTTGAATTGCGTGTCTATATAAAGACCATCAACACAGTAAAGTTGTTAGTTTCAAGGGCTAGTATTAGGTTAAATGAACATGTTAAAAATGTTTAAATTAATATTTAGTTTGAGTTTTCTTATCGTCGGTATTAAGTCGGCTAAAATATTAGGAATATTTCCGATACCTTCGATAAGTCATCAAGTGGTGTTTCGCCCTGTTATGCAAGAACTAGCTAAACTTGGACACGAAGTTACAGTGATAACAACAGATCCAGCATTTCCCAAGGATCATACTCCTCAAAATCTTACAGAAATCGATATTCATGATATTTCATATGCGTACTGGAATAAGATGCTTGCTGAACTAGGACGCGAGAAAGATGCTCTTGTAATGATGAACTTTTTTGTCAAGACGGTAGTAAAATTAAGTAAAATACAGTTTCAAACTCCAGTTATTCAAAAATTTTTTCATGAAACAAAAAAAATTGACTTAATATTGGTAGAATCTTGGGTACGTCCATTTTTAATTTTTTCTCATATATATAATGCACCTGTAATCGAATTTAGCTCTTTAGGCAGCTACAGTTTCAATTTGGATATAGTAGGCGCTAAAACACATCCCTTTCTTTATCCTGATCTGTTTCATAGAAGGATTTACAATATGACTGTATGGGAAAAGATAAATGAATTATATTTACACTATTCGATAAACAGTATTTTTGTAAAAATAAAACCTTTAGAAAATGAAATATTGAGGGAAATTTTTGGTCCAAGCGCACCTAGTATAGACGACATAAGACAGAACGTTCAGATGTTATTTTTAAATGTACATCCTATTTGGGATTTCAACCGACCAGTTCCACCAAATGTAGTGTATTTGGGAGGCCTGCATCAGAAACCACAACGTGACCTACCTCAGGTGAGATAAAGACATTATATGAGTATTGAGTAATTATAAATAAGACATAACTAATTCATTTATTTATAATATTATTGAAATTTCTTAACTTTAAAAATACAATTTCAGGATTTGAAATCTTACCTCGATTCTTCAACAAATGGTGTTATATATATAAGTTTTGGTACAAATGTCAAACCTTCAATGCTTCCGGCGGAAAAGTTAAAGATATTTACTGATGTATTTTCTAAACTTCCTTACGATGTGTTGTGGAAGTGGGATAATGATGAGATTCCAGGACGTTCGAAAAACGTAAGGATTTCAAAATGGTTACCACAATCTGATCTGCTACGTGAGTCAATTTGTTATTTAAAATATAAGTAGTCAATATTTAAACTAAACATTAATTTTTATTTCAAATTTTATATCAGGACACCCGAAAATCAAGCTATTTATAACACAAGGAGGCTTACAGTCAACGGATGAAGCTATCACTGCAGGAGTTCCTCTGATTGGTGTACCGATGCTAGGAGACCAATGGTTTAATGTTGAGCATTATGTAAAGTTAAATATAGGCGAACGTATTTTAATAGATAAAATGACAGAAGATGAGCTAATAATCACTATTACAAAAGTAATTAACAATAAGAGGTAAGAAAAAACAGAAAATATAATCTGTTTACCCTTTTTCAAACAAGTTCTGAGTTAGCAAAAATATACCTTTTGAGTGTTATCGTATCACTAAATAATATTTTTTCAATCTAAAATACGATTTATTAAAAAATCTATAAACTACTTTTATAATGGTTAAAAAGTCCATGTTTAATAAAACACTTTTTTCGGATTTTATCGCGGTTTATTGTTAACAAAAAAGTTGCGTCCTCATCGCAGTGAACGTGTGAAACCAGCCACCGTCGAACGAGTACCTGCTGTGCTACCTTTTATGAAAGGGGTCACTGACAAGATTGGCTTCATCTTAAAGCGAGCTTCTATAAAAACTTTTTTCAAGCCGCCAAAAACGATAAGTCAATTTTTACCATCTGTCAAGTGTCATATACCCTTACAAGATGCAGGAGTATACAAGCTTGATTGTGACTGTGGTCTCTCTTATATAGGACAAACAAAACGATCGATCAAAACTCGCGTTAAGGAACATATAGCTGACTTAAAACATCGTCGCTATACTAAGTCTGCAATCTGTGAACACAGTCTAGACACAGCTAGCCATTATATTAGATTCGATAAACCACAGATCCTCGCAAAAGAACACCGATTCCAACCAAGGATGATCCGTGAGGCTATTGAAATTAAAAAACATCCAAATTTCAATAGAGAAGATGGCTGGCAATTACCACCTGCTTGGGACCCCATTATTAATATAATTAAATCAAAAACCAAGCATAATTCACCACAGATTGAAGACTCAATTAGCACATTCTGCGTAGATAGGACTATATAAGATATTGATGTATGTCGGGTAGTTTCGAATAACTTTGTAACGTTGGGACGTCTGACACCTCAGTCCTCCCGTGACCATGGTTGCTGTAAAGTATCCGAAACGTCGGGAATCAAAAGTTAACAATAAACCGCGATAAAATCCGAAAAAAGTGTTTTATTAAATGAGTAAAATTCGCGTAAACATTAGAAAACAATAAGTCCATGTTTAATGATTTCCCAAAAATTCAAACAATTTCTCCCGATGTCTTTCTTCTCTGCGTAGCACGATAGCACCTTTTAGATTCATACACCACTTTAAAAGTTCTTTTTTTTATATCGAGTCGGATTTAAGAAATATCGAAAATCTATATTTTCTATCAAGTCGTAGTGTTGAGACAATTCGCTTAAACCTGTGACACCCCACTATTGGGCATAGGCCTCTTTCTCCACGTAGAGAAGGATTGGTGTCCATGACAGGAACCAGGCCCGATAGCTTAACATGCTCTCCAAGGCAAAATGGAAAAACCTAACAAGTACAGACGCTTAGACTGGAAAGAAAAATTGTTAAAAATACAAATATTCACTCCGACCAGAAATCGAACCCGCACCGCCGAGGTGTAGGCGCCAACGCGGTACGCGCACCACTAGACCTTAGAGCGCTTATCGTGGTCCCAATTGGTACATCCAGTAAAAATTTATGAGACAACACACAAAAAAATAGAGACAGATACGACTAATTATTTATTTCACTTATTTCTTTATAACCGTTTTCCCGCTTTGTTGTTTATTTTCAGCTATCGAGAAAATATAGTAAAGCTGAGCAACATTATGAATGACCAACCCCAGAAACCGCTGGAGCGCGCCGTGTGGTGGACGGAGCACGTGCTGCGTCACGGCGGACGACACCTGCGCGCGTCCGGTGCGGGCGTCAGCCGGACCGAGTACTACGAGCTGGAACTGGTGTTACTACTGATAGCTTCTCTTGCAGTAGTTTCCATTGCCACTGTATTAGCGACATGTTTTATTGTCAATACCATAAGACGTTACATCCGTGTTAAAGTTAAGGTTAATTAATAAATAAATTTAGTATCTTACATATGGATCATATCACAATGTAAGTTTAGGTATTCAATAAAAACTAACCTTATTCTACTACCATTTACATTTAACACGCAACTAAACTTCTGAACAACTAACTTTTGAAACAAAAAAAAAATTATAGTTGGATGAAACCCACTGTAAAAGAAAGAGAATACAACGAAAATGAGAGGAAAAATAAATTACGTGCGATCTAAGGTCAGGAAGTAGTAGGTTAGTTAACTTAAGCTGAATAACATAATTGGTTTGTTCCAACATCATCCCATCATCTTCCTGCCCTTATCACACTTATGTAGGGTCGGCACAACATGTTTTCCTCTTCCATTTTTTTTTTTTTTTTTTTTTATGTCACTAGGTCGGCAAACAAGCGTACGGCTCACCTGATGGTAAGCGATTACCGTAGCTTATAGACGCCTGCAACACCAGAAGCATCGCAAGCGCGTTGTCGACCCAATCCCCAATCCCCCCAGGAGCTCTGGTCACCTTACTCACCAACAGGAACACAATACTGCTTGAAAACAGTATTATTTTGCTGTGATCTACTGTAAGGTCGAGGTACTACCCCAGTCGGGCTGCTTCATATTTTGAGCAGGAAATTCCTGCTGTGCCCTACCTCAGTTAGATTTCCATTCCTCTCTATTATTCGTCACTTCAGCGCTTACTCCTTTCTTTCTCATATCCTCACTCACACAATCCATCTATCGCTTTTTCGGTCTGCCGATCGCTCTTCGTCCTTCGACATTCACCCCTAACATTCTTTTACCAACATAGCGTTCATCCCTCCTCATTACATGCCCATACCACGCTAACCTATTGCTCCTCATTTTTATTTGTTCCAACATTCCATTTAAAAATGAACGTGTAACTACTACTACGTACATTGAGTACTTTGTTTAAGGTAAAGATAAAATTATGTATAAGAGGCATCACAAAAGGATTACATGACCTTATAAATTAGATAGTTTTTACGTAAACGAAATAAGCGTAAAATACATAAAACTTTATCAGTCTCATGTATTATCTTCCAATTTTGTTTAGCGATAAACACATAATTAAATGGAAATAATAAATAAATTACACCATTGTAAAGATAATTTGAATATGTGATATTACATTTCTTTAGTTTTTTCTTTTCCAAATAAATATAAAAGGAAAGATTTATTCATACATACTAGCTGTGCCCGCGACTGTGTACGCGTGGAATTAAACAAATGAGTTTTTGTTCAGTCCTCAG
This sequence comes from Melitaea cinxia, assembly GCF_905220565.1. NCBI lineage: Eukaryota > Metazoa > Arthropoda > Insecta > Lepidoptera > Nymphalidae > Melitaea > Melitaea cinxia. The sequence goes on from NC_059415.1 coordinate 9,000,357, forward strand.
AGATAGAAAATAAATAAATTTCACATCGGCTATCCACCAGTGAAAGTCCCGTTGAAATCAGTCCAGCTGTTTCAGAAATTAGCCGGAACCAACAGACAGACAGACAGACAGACAGACCGACAAAAATTGTAAAAAATGTTATTTTGGTATATGTATCGTGTATACATCCATCTGCATTTAGTAAAAACTGATTATTTTAATATCACAAACAGACACGCCAATTTTATTTAATCGTATAGATTAGTAGAGGAGACGTGGAAGATCGACCTTCACCGATGTGATAACTCGATGAGACATATTTTTTATCAAATATAATTTATAAGCATATATGCCTATCATAACTTGCCTATTGAAAAGTATTCATAGCTATTTTTAATTAATTTATTTATTTATTTACACTTTCGCACACCAATACAAGGTTTTAACAAATGATATATAAAAATAGAATTTGCATCAGTTGCAACAGGCGACCTTATCGCTAGTACAGCGATTTCTTCTAGGCAACCTTTGGGCAGAGGACTAAATAAGGAGTATGGGATGGGGCGCAAAAATGTTATGTAACATAACATGAACATATTATACTTATATACGTACGTATATGTACCACATACATATAGACATACACATATACATATATATCCATTAAAAACTTGATGAATTTTAAATGAAAGACAAAACATCATAGCATAAAGTACTGATATAAAAAATTGCTTGGCATATATTAAGACGATAAATACATTTCTTTTGTGAGTTTTTTAAATGTCTCTAATGTTTTTCAATTTAATTTATTCTAATAAATTTTCTTTAATCACCTTGTGTTTACCGAATGAGCTTTATTTCAATTGATAGTTTTAACACACAGAATATGCCTAGTTAGGCTTGCCTACTTATTTCTGTGTATTGCTACCTGGCAAGTAGATGTGATCTGTCAACCAATCGAAATTGATTTCATAGGTAAGATATTGTAATTACAAAACCAATCATATCGGCTTGCCTGCAAAAATCGTATATAAAATATTATTGCCAAGCTATAAAGTTTTAGAATTTTACCTATTTGATAGGTGCGAGAGGTGCGATAGGCTGGCTTCCTTTAACTCAAAATTTTTTACGAACGATTCGATGGCTCCTAAGTATACTGAGTCAACTTACAATTTTCGATAATTTCATTTTTTAAGATATTAATAACATTTACTTCATTTCCTATCTACCTATGTTAAAAAATTATATCCCTATAAATAACGAAAAAAAAAAATGGCGTACACTGGATCAAATACATAGTTAATTTATTTTGACATAGCACAATGAGTCAAGTGCACGATACCAGTATACGCGAGACGCGAGCGCGGTGATTTTGGTGCAAGTTTTAACTGGCTCAGTATTCGTCGGAACGTCGCGATGTGTGGAGGTGATTGCGTACTTTTCGATATTTTTACGTAAATATTTGTTTATTTGTCTTGCTTTTATTTCAATTTGAAGCTATAATTGAATAGAAAGTGGAAATGGGTACTAGGTCTCGAAGAATTATTAATTTAGTTAATGAGAAATATTATAACTTTACGGATGACAAGGAAAATACTTCTGAAGCTTGTGATAAAGTTCAAAATGAAGAGGAAAGAGGCAAGTACAGTTGAAATTGTGAATTTTTATTTTACAAAAATACTAAAATGGGTACTTAATTCAATTATTTTTTATTTTAGGAGTGTAACCGCGTATACTGGTATAACGAAGATAGACCAGTATACGTTGAACAATTTTTGCGTAGTTTTAACTTGACTCATTGTACTGATTTTCGATTTTGTATTTTTTTTCAGATTCTCCTCTACCTTCAAATGCACATTTCACCAAAGAAGAGTTATCAATATTAGACAACATTGATTTGGAAGATACGATGGTTGCGGAGGGTTTTTTACCAGATCTACCATCTAACTTATCAATATTTTCAAACGACATTCCCGAATTTTTACCAGCTCCTAACAATAAAGACTTCACTAAAGAACCTTCTAATAAAACTGAGACTTTGCTACCTACTAAATCTTCAACACCATTAGAAATTGAAGATTCTCAACCAAACCTTTATCTGACAACATGAACATACTGGATTTAAATGTTAAAAAAAAACCCTAGTACCAGTAACTGTCATGAAAAAATAAACGATTATACTCCGATGCCATCACCCTACGTTGATTTTTGTCCTGCAACTTATTGTGTTGATACATATTGTCTAGATAGTTCTGTCTCTACTCCTGCAACTTATGTTACCGACACAGACTCACCAGTGACTACTCCAACTTCTCGGAATCGCAAACGAATTTCAGGGACCAAGAAAGACAAAGGTAGACAAAGAGAACGTTTTATGAAGGAATGGAAAGATGAGGTAAGAAAATGGAATGTCAATAGACGCTTACAATATACTAGTAGAAATGGAAAAGTCAATAATAAAAAACTATTGAAATCTCCATGTCCTTCGACATGTAGAAAAAAATGTAGTAAAAAAATTTCGGAAGAGAATAGAGCAAACGTATTTAAAATGTTTTGGAACATTGGAGATCATTCCAGGCAGTGGGATTTTTTGACGAAGCATGCTACTAAAAACATGAAAAAGAGGATAACAACGGACAAGGAGAATACTAAAAGACTGAGTACTATTTTTTACACTTTACCTATTTATGAAACGGACAATATTGTTATTAGAAATGTTCCTGTATGTAAAACTATGTTTTTAAATACCCTATCTATAAGTTTCAATTTTCTATATACAGCTTTGGAAAAACTAGAAAAAGGACAAGGAGTTGTACAGTCTGATCAGCGAGGAAAACATGTCCACCATATAAAAAAATAACCAATCAAATGAAGTGTAGTGTACTTGAACATCTTGCAAATTTTTCAACTGTAGAATCACACTATACTCGTAAAGATTCCACCAGAAAGTATCTTGATGGATCTCTCTCGTTTCCTAAAATGTATAAATTGTACCAAGAATGGTTTGATTCCAATAAGTACACAAATAAAGTAACTAGCGTTCGACAAGATCGTGATATTGTCAACAAAAACCTAAATATTAGTTTCCATAAGCCAAAAAAGAATATTTGTGAAGAATGTCATATATCCGAAAACAACAATCACCATACAGAGCAACAAATAGCAAAACAGGAAAAACACTTAAAACAAAAAGATTTAGCAAGAAAGTTAAAATCAGAAGACAAAAAATTAGCACAGCAGAATCCTGAAATCCTAAACGCAGCTTACGATCTGCAAAAGTGCTTGAAGGTACCCCATGGAAACGTCAGCACATTTTATTATAAATGAATACTAACTGTTTATAATTTTACTTTATTTGATATTGGACGTCGTCAGGGCTATTGCTTTTGCTGGCACCAACAGATTGCCAAAAGAGGAGCAAAAGAAATTGCTAGCTGTGTATATAACTTCATTGAGCAAACAGTCAAGGACGGTATTAAAGAATAACGATTCTGGTTTGATAACTGCGGTGGTCAGAATCGAAACAGGATCGTTTTTCTTATGTATATGATGGCAAGTTATAAATATAAAATACAAATTAGTCACCGTTTTTTAATTGTTGGTCATACACAGAACGAGGGTGATAGTATGCATGCTCTAATAGAAAGACAGACAAGAGATAAAATACTTTATATAACTGCCCAATGGTATACGGCGTTTCAATTTGCAAAAACCGATGAAAAACCTTAAAAGGGCACAGAAGTATCTCAAGATATTGTAATGAATTTCAAAACGATGCTTAAAAAAGTTAATAACTGGATGTTTAGCTCTGATGGGTCTAAGATGCAGTGGAATAAAGTCACCGAAATAAGAATTGAGGCAGAAAATCCTTACAAATTATTTTATAAAACTGATCACACGCAAAATTCGTATAACTGGATTGATTGTGCTAATAAACCTAAAGCAACGCGTCACAAAACTGTCCCTAATCCAGAATTTCGTGATCTTTGCCCAGCTTACAATAGGTCAATCCCAATCGATAACAATAAACACAAAGATTTAATGGACGTGTGCCACAAACTGGTAATACCTAAGGAATATCACTTATTTTTTTCTAATTTGATTAAAGCTGACAGCAATACAGTTGAAAGCGATTCAGAATAAGTAAAAATATATATTTTCTTTTTTATTTTACTTGAATTTTTACACGTATATATTATGTACTTTCCTCATATGCTAACTTTTGAGACTGATTTTATTCTAAGGTTTTACTTTATTAGTATCAAAGATATTTAAATTTTTGTGATCTCTTTAATAAAAATTAAAGTTTTGAACAATGTAAGGATTTTCAATATTACTTTACCTATTTTATAATACACTTGTCCGAATATAAGGAATGCTTACTTTTAAAATTATGTCCATGTATAGTGAGTCAACTTTTAATATTTTAATAAAAATAATGTTTGTCAGAGAAATTGTAACATATAAAAAATTTAATAAGTATGTAAAAATAAATTTTACTACACTTACTCAATAATGTTTACGCAAAACTAACATTCAATATTACGACGTATAAAAATATAAGTGATAGTTGACCCACTTTTAAGAAACAAATAGTCGACGTACACTAATGTATCTACATTATCTCATAAATTAATAACATAATATGAATTTTATTTTACACAGTTTAAGGCTATCAATACATACAATTCAAAATTATTACTTATTTTTTCTTAAATGTGTTAACATTTAAAATATAACCTTACACTCTTCTTATCGACCTCCTGTAAAGTTATTAGAAGTAGAGTTGACTCAGTATACTTAGGATCCATCAAATTGATCCTTGAAATCTGTTGTTAGTCCTTAGAAGGTGATCATTTGAAACCAATTGGATTTTTTGGGGCCCAAATACCCTTGAAAAGTGATGACATCGCATAAATCATGGATAATGGAGATGAAGAATTCAGTATTTAACTTGCACTGATTCCGTAAATGAATATTAAAAATTCTAATAAGTATTTAAATTTAACTTTTACAAAATAAATTAAATAAAAAAATAGCTATGAACACTTTTCGATAGGCAAGTCATCATAAGCATATGTGCTTCTAAATTATATTTGATAAAAAAAAAATGTCTCATCGAGTTATCACATCGGTGAAGGTCGATCTTTCACAGTCTTTTAGACCATATCAGATACCAAAGTATTTGGATCCCGGTTAGCCTCACTCACCATCTGAGGCAATTGCGGATCTGTGACGGTGCACTCGCTACCAGGACGCAGAAGGCGGTATTACTTTACTCCGCTAGGATTGTCCGCCGATTTAACCGTACAGCATTAACCCCGGTCGTTTGATCTCCCTGCCGGGACGGAAACCTCCACTCCATTAATATTTATCCATGAAAGCATGTAAATTTATTATTAAAAAAACTATTTTTATATTGAAAGTGTCTAATCTAATAGACACTTTCGATAAAATTGGTTCGATGGACTCCTAAACTACTTAAACGATTTTGATCAAATTTGCACACCGTGTACAGTTTGATCCAACTTGAAAGATAGGCTAAATTTTATTTTGGTAATTTTAATTGGTAATTATTATATTTAAGAATAAAAAAGAATAAGGCGATACAAAGTTCGCCAGGCCAGATAGTAATATTATAAAAAAGGTTTTTTTTTTAAATATCACTAGGTCGACAAACAAGCGTATGGCTCGTTTAAGTAACTACTAAAAAGTAAATTATACTAAATTTTGGCTTTTAAAAAGTTACTCAGTTTGATAAGCATTTCAAGTGATTGAAAAAAAAATTTCGTTAAACATCTTAATAGTTATGCATATCTTCATAACCACGCGGACGTAGTCGCGGGCAACAGTTAGTGTATTATAAAACAAAGTCCCCAAAAGTGTATGTGATCGATTCGTTCAAAATCTACTGAACGGATTTTCATGCGGTTTCACCATTGGAGAGAGGGCTCCACCATTTTTTTTTTTTTTTTATATAACAATATATATCCACGGGCTCATAATGCCCGTGCTTTTATTATTCCAATATTAGTTTGTTAGTTTCTATAACTTGGTACTTACACATGCAACTTAGAGGACTAATTAAACTAGACTTAGTATCTCTAATCCTACGTGAGTCCACCGACCAAAAATTTAAAGTTATACTAAATTTACTTCTATATATATTAATTACTATATATTATATATTTTTTGTATTCCTACTGTCAGTTTTATTATCTAAGTTTATATTTACACTTATATACTAGTTACCGTATATGTACACTTATGTCCTAGTTACCTTATATATACACTTATGGCCTGCTGGCCTACTTACAATATACACTTAGCCTAGGTTACTGTTAGTAAGATTTTTTTTTTTTTTTTTTTTTTTCCTTTTTGTAGTCAATATTATATAATTTATCCTAATTAATTTGGTACACATGTAAAATTATTTTGCACACGTTTTGTAATATGTAATTAATACTATTTAATTTAACACTAACTTTATATGTTTATGTACACCCTATTTCTTTACTGAAACTAATTTCTTCACACGCCAAAAGTTTTCAACATATCGAGCACACTCTCAGTGACGGCTGCGTCTCTGTGATGAATCGCCATCTTGAGACTGTGCTCGAGTATTTCCTTGTCCGTGGTCTCCACTGCCCTCGCCACAAAGCGACCAATTGCGTCGTCCCTGTCGTCGGTGTAATAGACACAGGTGTTGGTGTGTCTAGTCACCGCGACTACAGCGTGCGAAACGCTGTCGTGGATCCTGAGCCTCCTCGTCTTCGTCTGGAGGACTATGACGTCCTCGTAGGTCTGGCCCTGCGCCTCGTGGATGGTTAAGACGCGCGATCCCTCCCCGGATCCGTATCCCTGGTCAGTCAGCAACCTCTTCTCCTCTTGCGTAAAGACCAGGTATAAGGTCCGGTCTCTTCCTGCAGGAATACGCGCGCCCGTGAGGCTCTCCACTCGCAAAGATCGGATCTTTGAGCTTGAGCTGTACACGTCCTTATAAACTTCGCTGATGGCAAGGGCGACGTCTTTGGGATTACGATGCGTGCATGACAACTCGCACGAGATGGTTGTTGTCTGGGTTGGTCTGCAGTACCGCATTTCGAACAGGTTGTCCCTGTCGATGTACGGCAGCTGGTTTATGTCTCCGATGAGGACCACCTTCTGTGCTCCCGATAGTCGGGCGGCCATTACTATGGCTCCGAAGTGGTTCATGAGGGCCTCGTCCACCGTTAGGCGGTTGATTTTTGAGCCCTCTTTGAAACCATTAACTAGTACGGAGGCCATAGTACGCACCTTTTGCTTGGCTTTGTTGCCGTAGCGGTGCGCCAGTTTTTCTTTCAAGTCTTTGGCCGCCTCGACTGTGGTCGTAATCACGACCTCCGTGTCCTCATCGAAGTCCCCGACTATGCGAGTTGTCTTGCCGCATCCCGGTACCCCGTTTATCCACTCCAGTGATGGTAGTTCCCAGGGCACGGTCAGTAAGCCGTCCCGGTCGCCTGAGATGGTTTTCGCCATCCGTAGCATCCGGTCTCCCAGCATTACCTTCGTGCATCTGGCCACTACCACCACTGGGTCCCCTTCAGGTGTTTCGAAGGTTTGTGGCTCCTCGTCATTCCCCTCCGACTCGACTGCGCTCACGAAGCCTGCAGTGCTGTTATACGCTGCCATATACCTACCCGACATCTTGCCCTTGAGTGTTTGTCGGGTTTCACTGTTATATATGGCCGCTTCGGCTTCCTCGAGTTCCACCTCCAGTAATCTTTGGTGATCATACTGGTAGGCCTGCATGATCTTTTTGCAGGTGGCAAGGCTTACCTCGCGGTTTGCCTTTATTATCGCCAGGAACTCGATTAGGGCGTTCTCCGCATGTTGTAGCGGTGTGGTCGCAGGTCGAAGTCTCGGCGGTGTTACATGTCCCATGTCGGCCTTAGTACGAGCGGCCGGTGACGCCTCTGGGTGCCTCGGACTACTGTCTCTGGTGAACCTGCTCAGCGCCGCCGATTGCCGCTCAGCCTGTCCAGTCTTTTTGGGAGAGAGGTGATGCGGGAGCTTGCCTGGTTTTGGGGAGATGGTTGCGTGGATAAAGGTCGCCAGTGGCATCGAGCTCAGTTCAGGTGTAGCCTTTGCCTTAATTCGCTCTGCCTTCTGGGTCTCGATCCGTTGCTGTAGGCGCTCCGAGCCGCTGAGCGTGGACTCGTCGACAGCCGGAGATGCAGGAGGTGTCGGTGTTATGGATTTCGGTCTTAGATATCCGAGATCCTCCCCCCTGTCTTCGTAGACTATGACCTCACTGTACTTGGAGGCCATTAGGCAACCGTACCTATCAGATACGTCACCTCTATCATATCCGACCCTCATCGAATCCACGCTAATTCTTTTGGGGACTCCACCGGGGGTCTCGCTCAACCGGCGTAGCCACACACTAGACTGCGCGAAGGGGGACGTCTCTCCCCACTCGAACAACGCGATGCATTTGTTGTTCAAACGCACCAGACGGTAGGTCGAGTCGCCCTCCCGTTCTTGCGATAGCGCTGTGATTTTAGTGCGCTTTATACTTGTCTTTTGCGTGCTACCCTTTAACAGTAAAGCGAGCCCCGGCGAAATCGCCAGCCGATCGCGTCCTTCGGAACGACAGAAACTTATTCCCATCCTCTCTACTTCGCTGTCCATGAACAGAGCCACGCATTTGGTTTTAATTCCCACTTCTTCGCTTCCGTTCCCTTCGCTAAGCGAGGATTGTGTCATCCCGCTGTGGGTCGGTTGCGGAGGTGCGTTTTGGTCGGCTCTATTCCTGAACAGCTTCTGCAGCGAGGAGGGCATGGCCTTTGTTATTTGACCCAGAAGGGTGCGGCCAGGAGTCATCCGCGGACCCGTTGAGCTGTTACTCTGGGTGGCTTGTTGGACACAGTTTTGTTGTGTTTGTGGTTGTGCGTTGTGTGTTTGGGCGTGTGTTGCGTGTGTGTGTGTTGCGTGGTCGACGGTGTTAGCGCTCTGCGTAGGTATTACAGCAGGTGGTGGAGCGGTCGTGCTGTTCCTTTTTGTGGCTATATTGACGGCCTTTCTCGCGAATGTGAGGAAGACAGTTCTGTTTGTTTCGCTCTCCAGGATGGTATGGAGCGAGGTCTGCTCAAGTTTGGTCTGGAGTTTGAGTTCCAGATCCAGCCTATCCTTACTGAATCTCGGACAGTCCAGTATAACATGCAGAACTGTCTCCTCACAATTCGGATCGCAGATACACGAAGGACTGTCAGTGAGGTGGAATCTGTGGAGATACGCCGCAAATCCTCCGTGGCCGGTCAGAATTTTTGTGTCGACAGCTGTTGGTGCCGATTTCCTTACCAGCCTGCAAGCGGTCTTTACATCCGGTAGGAATATTTTCGTGACCGAGCCCGTCTCCGAAGAATTGTATCTTTCCTGCCACATCCTGACAGTCTCTTCCCTGATCTGCCTTCTGACATACGAGACGGGTACTCTGTCGTAGTCAGGTGCCGTCTTTTTTGTCAAGGCCGCTTTTTTGGCCAACCCGTCCGCTCTCTCATTGCCCGGTGTTCCAACATGGGCCCTCAACCAAAAGAACCGCACTGTCTTATTCTCCTCCCGGAGCTGTCTGATTCGACTCTTCATTTCCAGGGCCAGAGGGTGAGTCACTGAGGGGCTCCTCAGCAGATCTAAAGATGACCTCGAGTCGCTCAGGATGTTAATGGAGCGTGACTTTGAGGTTTTTGCCATGTCCACGGCTCTGAAGAGTGCGTACATCTCCGATTGAAAGACAGTGTTGTGCGGCTCTAACCGGAAAGTAGAGTATCTTCTCCACCATTGGCAAGAGGAAGGTTTACAATATACATATATGTCAAATTAGATGACTCGTTAGCATTTTTAAAAACGGCAGAACCGTTGGCCTTAGGCAGGCCTTCGGTTCTGCTAGTACTATCCATAACGTTAAATGAAAGCCGAAAGCAAAATGGAAAATAAAGATTTAATTATAACACGGATTTAACTATAAAGGATAATATGTTTCGTGGGTATATTACACTTTACTTTTTACACTACCGTCACAAAGAAAAAAACAAAATAATAATCTAAAACACTAAATCGGTGATTGCTTAAATTTCATTTTAAACTAAAACTTTAAATGTCTCAAAATATACGGCAGAAAATGGACAGAGTTTCCACTACTTAACAATGGCTATCGTTCACTCGCTAATACCAAAAGGAATCTGCATCTTTACCGATCCAAATACGCTTACGTCAACTAGATTTCCCGCCAATGCACATTGCATCAAGACATTGTCATACTGCATTCCTATTGGTCGAGGGAGTACACGCATTAGGATCGTTACAATATTAAATTAAGTTATTAAACAAATAAATCAAAGTAGAAAAGCATAGAAATGACTTCTAAAATTACAATAATAATTTCACGTTAATCATTCAGCAATTTAAACAGCGAAAGCATTACATAAAAATAAATAGTAACTAAACAAGTACTTACTTCAAGAAGTTACAAAACAGATAATCAATTCACTAAGATGCCGTTCATTCATTAAAAACATTTAAACATTAAATCTTAACTTAATAATTTGAAAATAATTTTATAATTTTAATCGAAGATTGTCTATTTGAAATCCGATTAGCGTCCGCGGCGACATATATATACGAGTATATATTGTTTATTTAAATATTATTTGCCGTCGAAGTTATAAGTACACGGAATACTATCTTATAACACTATACGTCTCTTGCGAGCTAAGCTGTTGTGTTGAACTACACTACTGAATACAGAAAATATCAAATCGAGACAAAAAAGATCGAACGATACAAGTAAAATATATAAATATTTCATTAAGTGTAACAATGGCTGCAAACACTGTAATAACAATATTTAATTAATTTAATTTAATTTAATTAAAAATCACGAGACAATAAAGTGTTGAATATTTGACAAGATAATATGCGTAATCGGTAAACTTGAACTGTGTGTATATAAAAAGACCATCAACATACTAAAGTTGTTAGTTTCAAAGTCTAGTAGTAGATTAAACGAACATGTTAACAATGTTTAAATTAATATTTAGTTTGAGTTTTCTTATCGTTGGTATTAAGTCGGCTAAAATATTAGGAATATTTCCGGCACCTTCGATAAGTCATCAAGTGGTGTTTCGTCCTGTTATGCAAGAACTAGCTAAACGTGGACACGAAGTTACAGTCATTACGACAGATCCAGCATTTCCCAAGGATCATACTCCTCAAAATCTCACGGAAATCGATATTCATGATATTTCATATGCGTACTGGAATAAGATACTTGCTGAACTAGGACGCGAGAAAGATCCTTTTGTAATGATGAATTTTTTAATCAAGGCGACGACAGAATTATTTAAAATACAGTTTCGGACTCCAGTTATTCAAAATTTTCTTCATAAAACAAAAAAATTGATTTAATATATATAGAATTTTGGGTACGTCCATTTTTAATTTTTTCTCATATATATAATGCACCTGTAATCGAATTTAGCTCTTTAAGCAGCTACAGTTTCAATTTGGATATAGTAGGCGCTAAAACACATCCATTTCTTTATCCTGATCTGTTTCATAGAAGGATTTACAATATGACTGTATGGGAAAAGATAAATGAATTATATTTACACTATTCGATAAACAGTATTTTTGTAAAAATAAAACCTTTAGAAAATGAAATATTGAGGGAAATTTTTGGTCCAAGCGCACCTAGTATAGATGACATAAGACAGAACGTTCAGATGTTATTTTTAAATGTACATCCTATTTGGGATTTCAACCGACCAGTTCCACCAAATGTAGTGTATTTGGGAGGCCTGCATCAGAAACCACAACGTGACCTACCTCAGGTGAGATAAAGACATTATATGAGTATTGAGTAATTATAAATAAGACATAACTAATTCATTTATTTATAATATTATTGAAATTTCTTAACTTTAAAAATACAATTTCAGGATTTGAAATCTTACCTCGATTCTTCAACAAATGGTGTTATATATATAAGTTTTGGTACAAATGTCAAACCTTCAATGCTTCCGGTGGAAAAGTTAAAGATATTTACTGATGTATTTTCTAAACTTCCTTACGATGTGTTGTGGAAGTGGGATAATGATGAGATTCCAGGACGTTCGAAAAACGTAAGGATTTCAAAATGGTTACCACAATCTGATCTGCTACGTGAGTCAATTTGACATTTTTAATTTAAATAAGTAGTCAATGTTTAAGCTTAACATTAATTCTTATTTCGTGTTTGGTTATTTTTCTTGGTTTTATATCAGGACACCCGAAAATCAAGCTATTTATAACACAAGGAGGCTTACAGTCAACGGATGAAGCAATCACTGCAGGATTTCCTCTTGTCGGTGTACCGATGTTTGTAGATCAATGGTTTAATGTTGAGCAATATGTAAAGTTAAATATAGGCGAACGTATTTTAATAGAAGAAATGACAGAAGATGAGCTAATAGGCGCTATTACAAAAGTAATCAATGATAAGAGGTAAGAGAAAAACAGATAATATAATCTGTTTATCTTTTTTTTTAAACAAGTATTAAAAAAAACATTGCATGTATTCATCCTGTAGCATCCCACTGTTGGGCATAGGCCTCTTTCTCCACGTAGGTAGTATAGGGTAGCATTAGAGCTTAATCCAGCACACTGCTCAACTGCGGGTTGGCAGATATTTTCCTTAACACGAGTAGCGATTGCTATCAGCTGTCTATGACAGGAACTGGAACAGACAGCTTAACATGCTCACCAAGGCAAGGTGGAAAGTCTTACAAGTACAGACGCTTAGACTGGAAAGAAAAATTGTTACAAATACAAATATTCACTTAGAGTGGGATTTGAACCCGCAACCATCGGGGTGTAGTGTAGTGAGTAGTACGCGAACCACTCGTTTATCATTTTTATACCTAAGACACGCTTATTGTGGTCTAAACTGGTACATCCAGTAAAATAGTATGAAATAACATACACAAAAAAAACAAATTTTCTGATTTCTTTTTTATTTTTACAGTTTCCGTGAAAACATAGCAAAGCTGAGCAACATTATGAACGACCAACCCCAGAAGCCGCTGGAGCGCGCCGTGTGGTGGACGGAGCACGTGCTGCGTCACGGCGGACGACATCTGCGCGCGTCCGGTGCGGGCGTCAGCTGGACCGAGTACTACGAGCTTGAGCTGGTGTTACTGCTGTTAGCTGCTCTTGCAGTAGTTTCCATTGCCACTGTATTAGCGACATATTTTATTGTCTACAACATAAGACGTTACATAAGTGTTAAAATTAAAGTTAATTAATAAATAAACTTTCTATCTAACAATAAGCATATGGATCCTACGAGTATAATAACGTTACCTATGCAATAAGAACTCGCCTTATTCTACTAGCATTTATATTAAATACTCAATTTCATTGCCACATTATTTGTGCCTACGCGAAATATAATATTGTTTAATTTTAATAACATTTTGCTATAACATTCATCTCAGATCAACATAAAATATGAAAATAGAAACCTTACATTTTTTTTTTTCTCATAACATTGCGTCTTGTTTATTCAGATAATTTTAAAATATTAAATGACTAGATCCTAAACAGAATAAAAAAAAAATACAATATAAGCAAATTTAAACCAAAGTAAATATTGAAATCAGAGTAAAGATAATATCAATATATATATATATATTTTTTTTTTTTGATATTTACTTTTTCAAATAACTGAGTTTAAGCAGGTATAAAACAAAATATTGATTCATAGACAAGGTGTCTTACACATGATAATTATAATTATAATTTATGCAATGCACATCTACACACGTTCTAAAAAACTGTTATAATATTCTTTCCATCTATTGAATTTAAAATAGTTTATTAAACATTATACATATTTACAATTCACAACTTAAGAACTAAATATTTACAGATAGTTTTGGTATAAATCATGTCCGCGTGGAAATGTGCTAAGAATGCTGGCAGCATTTCTCCGTTGAATCGCTATGCCGATTCTCTAGGCAAAAAATGCACCAGCCCTGTTACAATAAATTGCTTTTTATGAAAAAAAAAAAATTGCAGTCTATAAAAATACAGTAAGTATATAATCTATATATTAATACGTGAAGCAAAAACTTTGTATCCCGTTTAACGAAAATTGTTTGAGTAATAATTAGAAGTTATTGTTACGAATTTTATTTATTATAAAGTTTAAGTAGCACAAAGAATAGTAGATATATAAGACAAGATGAAATGTTTATTTCAAGTAAATTTTTTTTCCGACTTCTTTGTGAAAAGCTTAATTACGTTCGGTATGAGAGGTGAACCTAGGCTCTTGTCTTGGTTTTTAGGTGAGTCGCTGTTTATTGTGATTTTGAAGCGCCGAACACGGTGATTATAATCGATATCAGTAGGTAGTAACTTAAAACTGATCTTCTTAGCGATTTTATGTATAATATTCATCAAATTTTGGCTCTTAGAAAGTAGTATCCTATAAATATCAACATTATTTTTCCTACCCAGCTGATACTTAAAATTCAGTTGTTTAGAAAGTTGCCACTAGCGGAACGCCATTTGCTAATCTAGTCCGAAATTAAAATCGATACGCTGAGTGACAAAATCGTGAGATCTTTGGCTTTGCATACATAGAAATGTCACCTAAGTTACTATTTGGCCTGTCACGACTTTTCACTATCCCACGGGAACTACGTATTTTCCGGGATGAAAGGTAGCCTATATCCATGCTGGGCCCCTAATCGTGTTCTTAATAAATTTCATGACCATCGTTAAAGCCGTTGAGCCGTGAAAATGGAATAAACAAACAAACAAATAAACTCACTTCCATATTTATACTATGGATTTGTATGTGTGAAGTGTAAAAGTAATTTTAACCCTTAACTAATGAGATAGAGAAAAAAGAGCTCCAAACCTTCTTCTGTATGAAGAATTAGGTCTATGACAAGCAGTAAGATATTACAGGACGAATGAATAAATCAATCAATGTATACCAAAATGCATGCATTCAGCCTGTGTCATCCCAATGCTGGGCATAGACCTCTTTCACCACATAGGAGATGCATCGGAGCTATCCACCACGCTGCTCCGCTGCGGGTTGGCGGATATGTTTATATACTATGATTAACGATTGATATCAGGTATTTATAATAACAACCGGGACCGACGGCTTAACGTGCTCTCCGAGGCGCGGTGGGGAGAGCCAAAAGGACAGACATCAAAACCGAAAAGGAATATTTATATAAATACAATTATCCATCCTGAGTGGAATTCGAATCCGCAAACCATCAGTGTTTTATGCGATTTTTCGCACCACTACACCAGAGTGGTTTTACCAAAATGATGGAAAGCAAAAAAATTTACAGTAAATATTCTTATCGTTAACAGAGCGATTTACTTAGTAGTAGTAGTAGTCGTGTCAATGTACTTGCGATAAGATAAATTTTAATCTTCTAGAGTCTAGACCATTATCAAACGTAAACACAGGATGACTGGCAAAATTTCGTTGAAAGTCTTACTATGCTCGCCAGTGAATTAATTTGATGATAATGAAAATTTTAATGAATTACAATGATATGTATATTTGTCACTACAGAAGTAGTGGTAATAGTTTTTATATGATGTTCTGCAGATTGTATACCTATTTGGCTACAGCAGTAAATAATAAAGCCACCCTCTCTCTTCCCGAAGGTGTCGTAAGAAGCGACTAAGTAACTTAAAAAGCCGACCGATGGCGGGATAACCATTCAACTTCTGGCTTTGAAATACACAAATCGAAGACGGAAAGCAGCGTCTTCGGTGCGACAAAGCCAGCCTTTCGGTCACCAAACCGCCTGCTCAGCGTGGTGACTATGGGAAACACCCATGAGTTCACGCCATTTTTGGCGCGAACTTATGGAGCCCTATATCCAGCAGTGGATTGCGACAGGCTGAAGTGAGTAAAGTGATAATCTATACCAATTACTTTTAAAATGGATTATTGTTTAACCTATAACGATTAATATGTAACGGTCAGTGACAGTCTTTACCGTAATGGGCATATTGGGCCCAAATCACCCAAAAGTCTGATAAATTTACTTTTCTACCTACTTAAGTATATTTTGCAAATCGCAATTCCCGAAAAATTAATCATTGTTGTGTAATTAATTAAAAGTAACGACCACCATTTTATTGAACAACAGACCGAGAGCTCTATTAATATGTCTTGATGGTTAATATCATTTTAATTGAAACCAAAAAAAACAAGTCCCCGCAAAAGTTGTCTTTATAGTTGTAAATAATAACAATAAATAAATAGAAAGATAAAGTTATTCTAGAAACCTATACTTAGCACAAATTTTCACAGATGTTTGTTTTTAATATAAATACCAATATTTGCTGTTATTATGCTGTTTATTTGAATTATTTTTTTCCGTCATTAACAGTGTAATGTATACCTACCTACTAATGGTCGTTCAGTAGTCGAAATTCGACCATTATTTAACCTCAGATTTACGTACTTAATAAACAAAGAGTATATTTGCGTCTGTGTGTCAAGGACGTGGTAGTGTGCGTAATATTTTTTTACTGATTTAATGTATTTTTTATCCATAATTTTAAAAAAGAATTGGCATACTGCACACCTTCTCTATGTACACTATAAGTCCACAAAATTTATACTCCTCCGTCCGCGCAATTTTCGTAAGAAGAAGTACAGTTTTTGCTTTACATATTAATATAAAGATTCTATCGAGAAGCCGAATAAGCCTTCATCCAGATTTAGGATCGTTGCTAATACCCAAGTTAAGTCAAATATACTTTAATTATTCTAAGTAACCTTTTTTTTTAAACATAAAACAGCTTATCGACGTATTTTTTGCGTAATTGAAACGCTTACACTAGTTAACTTTTTTAATAATAATAATAATAATACTTTATTTCAGACCAAAGTATAAGTCCATATTGGGTTAATACAACAATACAACATTCAGAATAAAAAACAAAACAAAACTATATTTAAAAAAAAATCAATAAGCAAAAATAAAATTAAATAGAATAAAAGTAAAATCAATAACCAAAAAAAAAAAAAAAAAATTTAAAATTTAAAAAAAAAATTACAAATGGTGTTAGTAGACAAAACAGAAAATTAAGAAAATAAAAATAATTAACAATAAGCTTATACGAAACTTAACTATAGCAATTTTCATTAAAAAAGGCTAAGTACACACACGCTTGTTTGCATGTGTGTGTGCACCATTCCAGCTCCTCCAGAGTGGGCTGTCGAGTTTGTACGCCAATGTGCTGAGAAGGGTATTGGTGCTATTCACCAGTCGGCTCATCATAGACGATACACGTTTCCGAAAGATCGCGTAGAAGTCGTCCACACGAGCCTCCGCAAGCATGGCAGATGCACTGCAGTGACGTGGCCTCCCCAGTACCGCTCGAGCACATTGTTGTACTGCACGCGAAGAGCTCTGAAGGCCCTCTGCGTATAGTCCACCCACAGACTGCACGTGTAAAAGGTTTGGCAGTATGCTCTAAACAGCGTTAACTTTACCATTCCGTTACAACGGGCAAATCTGCGGGCCAGCATATTGCCCCGGACCGACAGCGCCCTTCGCTCCCTCTCTAAATCGCCGTCTTCCACGAGGCGCTCATTAACTATATGGCCGAGATACTTGGACTCAGCCACTTGTTTCAGGGGAGATCCACACAATCTTATAATGGGCTGAGAGTTCGTGGGTTTGTTTTTTCTCCTGAACACAAGGAACTAGCATTTTTTGGCGTTATATTTGAGTCCATTTTTCTCTGCATACTCCTCACAGATTTTGAGTAGCTTCCGGAGGCCACTGACCGAAGGACTAAGCAGAACCATGTCATCCGCATAGCTGATGTTGTTCATAAAAACACCATCAACCGAACATCCGACACTGGGTCTGCCAAGCCCTTCTATCAGCTGGTTAATAAAAAGGTTGAACAGCCTTGGTGATGTAAGCCCACCCTGGCTCACTCCACTTAAGCTTGTAGGGGTCACTCATAGCGTCTCCCCATTTAATTACATTGGACTGGTTACCATACCAGTACTGCAACAACGACAACAGCTCCGGCCTTAGATTCGTTTCCGTCCTAAGTTTGTGCCACAGAACTTTATACGAGACAAGGTCAAAAGCTTTGGACAGGTCCAAGAAGCACGCATACATCTGCGTTTTCCGGTCTGTGTAGTACCTCACAGTCTGCTTGAGACACATAATTGCGCTCTCCATAGACAATTCGGGTTTAAAACCGAATTGAGCATCATGAATTTTGGTAGCTTTCTTTGGATGTGTATCAAGCAGACTGTCCAGAACCTTAGCTATGATAGTCGCTAGGGATATAGGCCTATAGTTGGACCCATCTGCCGCATCACCCGTCCCGTTCTTCACTATAGGCACAACCACAGTCATCATCATTGCATCTGGCAGGTGACCATGCCTGACACAGAGGTTGTAGATCATGGTAAGGACGTTGGAAAGGTGCACTCCAGCATATCGCAAGTGTCCGACACTCAGGCCATCATGTCCCGGGGATCTCCCCCGCTTCATGCTCCTTATTGCGTCATTAACCTCACATACAGAGAAGCTCAATGGGTCCATCCAGGGGTCCACAGTGTCCCGAGTACCATTCTCCGTAGGATCAACTGTATTTAGAGGTTCCACCCTAAAATGAGTCTTAAACATATTGGCAATGTTTTGACCTCCTGTTATACCTCCCACTTCCACAGGAAGGCCCGCCCGTGCATTCAGCCTATTTGTTTGCTGCCAAAATCTACCAAACTGCTTCGTCTCATGTGTAGAAGCCAAGATGTCCATTTTAATTTGGTCCTCGAGGTCCTGACACCATTTTAGTTTATTTTTGAAAAGCCTACGAGACTCCCGCATATTGTCATATATAACTCCACTACTCGGTCTCCCAGCCATAACCCATGACTGAAAACACAGACGAACTCTCCCGTGTAGTGGCCTTACATGCCTATTCCATTCCGTAACATAACCTTTTTTATTTCGCCGTACAATTTTATGACTAGCCATCGCTCCTGACTGCAATATGCTTACAATATGAGAGTACATATTATCGATAACTAGTTTTTGTTCAGCTTTACAGCAGGTTTTGCTACAACATTCTATAAGCTCCATAGGATAAACTATTTTACTTAATTTATCATCACAAAAATCCGTAAATAGCTTAGTCTGATCACTATCTCTCTGCCCCCAAAATATCTTATTATGACTACCTCGAGATGAAACAAACTGAGTATGTAAGGGGTTTAGGTTACAAAAAATTTCTAAAGGATAGTGGTCAGACCACGAGACACTGTTATTTACGGTTATATACTCAATGTAACCCCTAGCCATGCTAGTTACTAAGCAATGGTCAAGCCAACGTGTACACCTATGAACATCACCAAAATAAGTAAACGTCTCCCCCATTGTTTGGCAAAAGTTCAAAGTCTGCACAACACCATTTTTGTTCAACACAAAATTGCTGCATTTCATTAAAAAATAATTCACCGGGTTGAGCGTTAAAGTCTCCTAACACAAAAACCATACTAATTCCACTGTCCTCCACAACCGCATTAATTTCGCTCAAACAGTCTGTGAATTCTGGCAAGTTGTCAGTACAGTCAGTAGGCATGTAGACCGAGAATATTAACATGTTATACTCACGTATTGTACACTTTATAGCACAGAGCCTCACATTATTGCACTTCACAACAGATACCGCAGTAAAAGCACACTTACGCCACAACAGCGCAACGCCCCCGTAGGGACGGCCGCGCAACATGCCTGCACTCGTATCTACTGCTGACGTCCCCGTGGCTACAAAATCGTCATTCACAGTACTTAGGTAGGCCAAATCATGCGGTAGCAACCAAGTTTCCTGCAGGGCAACTACGTCCGACGCCACACAGAGACTTCTCACACTTATCTATTTATCGTTTACTTACAGTTAAAGCTAGTTAGCTTTAATTTATACTTATCATGTTTAGTTAGCTTTAATTTATACTTATCATCTCTAGTTGCCTTCTGATCCATTATTTATATTATTTTTCTTCGTATCCCGTTCTGTCGTTGCCTTCCTTCCCTTCCCAAATATTATATATCTTCTAAAGTATATATATTCCGGCCACAATTCATTATTTGTAAATAATGACAATTTACTTCTAGGTATACAAAACTTAAAGGACGTATAATCTTTTTCAGCTTTATTATTCTTTACTCTCTCTGGCAGTATATGTATTTGTGTTTTCTCAAAGATATATTCAGCAACATCCCGCTCTGTAGCCTCTTTAGAAACATTGTAAATAAATAATGGAATCTGCACATCCGCCACCCTGAATTTCCCAAGCGGGTTTATCACAGCAGTTCCTCTCAGACCTTTAAACCGTGACTTTATACGCTTTTCAACTCGTATCCATTCCCCGTCAATTACATATTGCTTCTTTACGGCGCCTTGTATGTCAGCATTCACTCCATTGCATGACGTCATCATACTAGCTGACTCGGACGAAACGAGCGCTCGAGTCGCCATCTCCGTCCCTAACACGGGAGCGACAGAGACAGCTTTATGATCTTCCGCCACCTTACCGCTCACGTATGACAAAGATAGATGCGCGGGCGCCTCATATGCGTTTGCCTCGTGTACGTTCGAAACCGCAGTTACTTGTCGAGGGGCCTCCACGCGCTCTTGAGGTGCCGCTTGTTGCTTATGTGCGAATAGGACAGACTTATCCATCTCCACCGCGCAAACGCTCGCGTCCGACAAAGTCAGGTGATCACCCACCTGTTTTATGGGCGATATATAAATGGACGACATTGGGTAAAACTTTTTTTTATCAGAGTATTTCTGTGTATGTTCCGAAAATACACAAGCCCATATTTATAAAAATTCCCTGGCTAGTACTGATTGTTGAATTTAAAGTTCTTTCGATGCGTTCGTTTGCTTCTTCCAATTTTTTAAATGTTTTACTTTCGAATACATCGAACATTGTTTCAAAGGCAGTGTAAAGGTAAAACCAATGAACTTTCGTCATGACTAGGATAGATTTAGTTTATATTTGATATTTAGAATTAGAAAAACACATAAGTTGAAATTTAAGCGATGCACACTTATTTTTGTCCGGTAGTGTAAATCTCGTGTTCTTATCTTAGTCTGTTCTATTTGGTAATTTTTTTTCTCATAAATAATTAGAACGTTGTTTGTTATAATTTACTATGGCCAATGACCTCGACATACGCACTCGTGAGTGACATTATATAGTGATAATATTTGTTTATTTTGCAAAAATGCTTGCGTTATCTATCTATAATAAAAAAAAATCGTTGAATGATACTATGAGCAAAAATCGAGAGTGTCTGGACCAATTTCATTGACTGATTTTGTGTTTTTCTAATAATTATTCTTTGGTCAGAAAAATTGGAAAATTGGAAATAAAATTCAATTTTTATTACAAAAATGGACTCGATCGTTGGTGCAGTTTGTAGTGGCTTCGGCGGGTTTCGGGTCCGATTCCCGCCTGAGTCTGGGTGTAATATTTGTATTATATCTTATATATAAAAATGAATCGTAAAATGTATTAGTAAGCGCGTAACTCAACAACAACTGGACCAATTTTAACAATTCTTTTTTTTAAATGTTCGTTGAAGTCCAAGGATGGTTTTTACGGCACGATAATTTCAAATAATTTCCAGGAAAACCCTAAAAACAGCCCTTTTCTTTTTTCCATACAAACGTTTTCTAACTAAACTGTAGAGTCAATTTGAACTTTATTGCTATTCAATAAAGTTCATGTTAAATAATATATTATATTAGGGAGCATTTTACGTAAGTTATAAATGATCAAATTGATCTTATTCGTAGACCGCATTTTATTTTAATTTACATACAGTAAAAATGGTATTAACTAGCTATTTCTCATTGCTTATTATATTGTAGCGGGGGCGTTAACAATGGAAAATTCCCGTTTTTAAACTATCGACTCCAAATTTGGTAAGAAATTCCTATATGTGATGTAGAAATGATCGATGAGCGGATTTTAGGATAACTCATACCCAATAAGGCTTACGGGGGTGGGCGTTAATAATTAAAAAATTTAAATGTATGTAACTCCAAATTACTGAACCAATTTTTATCAAATTTTGTAAGTATCTGTAATTTTGTCTGACTTGGAAGATATGGTAGTTTTTATCTCATTTGGACTCGGTAGGTGGCGCTGCTATCTGTATATAGCTCTGAAACTATTAAATCAATTTTTATCAAATTTTGTAAGCATCTGTAATTTTGTCTAACTTGGAAGATATGTTAATTTTTATCTCCATTGGACCCGCTAGGTGGCGCTACTATCGGTACGTAAGCCATCAAATTTGGTAGCTATTTTCCGGACAGGACAACGTCTGCCGGATCCGCTTGTATGTAATATTTCTATGTTTATTTATTAATAAAAAAAAGTATTTAGTTATATCAGCCGGCTCAGTAAAAATCAATCTGATATGTATTATTTCTGTATTGGTGTACAATAAAGTGTATTGTTCTGTTGTGTTATGTTATGTTAAATTAAAAATTTGCTACTGTCAACAATCTAATATTCTTCTCGACTCTGTCAATAAAACACATGAATGGCAATTAACTTTAAGCCTCTTTGGTATGAAATTAGAGCTAAATTAAACTTTAATTAAAAAATAACGAATAAATCTCATGAATCATCTGATTTTTAATAAAACATTTCAGTTGGAATCCGACTTGAATGTTAACAATGCGAATTAAAAACTAGTCAAAATGCGGATTTAATGCACCTTCATGTGAATTATTACATCCCTGAAGTTTAGTTCGATAATAGTATCATTAGGTAACAGCTGTTCCAGTTTTATTCGATTCTTGATTCGTTCTTTCGAATCAGTTATTCAGACTTAAGTGGTATTATGAAGTGATTTCAAACATAAGTAAAATATACGAAAATTGGCTCTTATTCATTTTCTAAAAAGGAATACTTATTAAACATTCATTGAAAATGACAAACATTATTTATGTATTGGGTATTTAGATATTCCCCGTAGTCTAAGCGCTTGTACTTATGTAATGTGTTTCCGCACACCCTATACAGTCGAAATTTCCACTGCGGACCGTTGAGTGTGATGCGTTTATTTATTTTTTATATTTATTTTGTTGACTTTTGCTCCCGTAACATACAGAAAATTACCTTCGTTGATAAATAAATAAATAAATATTTACACAATACACACACGGTCGTCTGTTCCTAAAGTAAGCAACTTAATGCTTGTGTTATAGGTAACAGCCGACTGGTATATAGCTACATATTTTTTTTTTTCGATAAACATACTTATAAATAATACATATATAAATATATAAATAAATATTTATATTACACCCAGACTCGGGGTGGGAATCGAACCCACAACCCTCGGAGCAGAAAGCAGGGTCACTACAAACTGCGCCAACGGGCTAGTCGAAATCGTTGATAGTAATTTAATTTTTTTTCTGTCTAAGATTTAAATCAATTTAATTATCTATAACACTGTAACTATTTGTATGGGCAAGAAATTAGTATAAAACATATTGCTGTGAATAATATAACATAACGTTTAAATAAAAAACACTTGCGAAAATAACAATTAAATAGGAGTAGAACACAAACTATGTCCTATACAGTGGGTAATCCTATATCTTTAGAAAGCACTTTTGCAAATATTCTTAGTATTTTTTACCCAAACCACAGCGGGTGAGCGACAATATAAGACAATAAATTTACGTATTATGTATACACATGTACTTATTAAACGAATAGTTTAATTTATATCTAAAACACAGTCATTAAGGAGACAGAGGTTAGAAATAATTGTGTTTGCTCCGAAACGAAAAAAAAACGACTTCAATTACATCGACAAGTAATACAACGTAAGTAGACGCAAAATAGTCAAGTAAATCCGCGTTATCAAGGAATACTCAAAAAGTAATTATCAGATGACGATCAAATGAGGCCACAAGACACAAGCATCAGCTTTCGATTAAAGCAAGAATCATCAAAATTATTTAAAAACAATAAACTGCCACTGCCCTCTAGCGGATATTATTGTTCACTACAATACAGTTCTGATGTAACATATAAAAATAATAATTGAATTGAGAACCTCCTCCTTTTTTGGAAATCGGTTAAATGAACGAATATTCTACATCTATGTGTAGCATTTGTGTCTGTGTATGTATGTAGTTGATAAAATTATCTTCGTAATAATAAAATTTATAGCAACCATACTCGTATTTATCCTACGTTTCACCCATGATATCATTTGTGGTAACTATTTCTATACAATATATCATGACTTGATATATAGAAGCCCATATTACTTGACGTAATAACTTTGAGAAGGGTTAAAGTCGATTATAATGTCTCATGGTTAATCAAAACATTAAAAATTACTATTTGTATTCTGAGCGTAGTTAAAATAAGGCTTATATGAATGAGATTGAAACGAAATGAAATGAAAACATTTATTTCGTCATAAGATGACACACACACTTAACGAAAGACAAAAATAATATCAATAAATGTGTTTGCAGGAGAACGAAAAAAAAACTGACTTCAATTATATCGACAAGTAATACAACGCAGGTAGACGAAAAAATTATCAAGTAAATTCGCATTATCAAAGATTACTCCAAAAGTTGTAATCAGACCTTGAAGAAATTTAAATGTGACCACATGATAAACACCGGCTTTTGATAAGATTAAAAATCATCAAAATCGGTACACCCAGTAAAAAGTTATACGGACTTTCGACGGTTTCCCTCAATTTCTCTGGGATCCCATGATCCAGATCCTAGTTTCCTTATCATGGTACCACACTTAGTATATCTCCTTTCCAACAAAAAAGAATTATCAAAATCGGTTCATAAACGACGAAGTTATCCGCGAACAAAATTATACAAATTTGAAGTCGTATACAAGACAAAAACACAACAGTATGACCATAAAATGATCAGGACAAACACGAGACATTTATATCCATCTATTTAAATATTATATAATTCTATTTTAATGCCATTAAAATACTTTATACTAAACTAATTCTGATTCTTACAAGAAGATACAATGTGTTATAATTGATCTATTTATCGTATTACGTCAAACATGGGTGAATTAAGTGGATTTGTGTGTGTCACGAAGTTTAGACAATTGATATCAGTAATCTGATTAATGCTATCATGATATCCTTGATTTGGTTACCAATCTGTCTTAAATGCGTATATTGTATCATATGTACTGTATAATTACATACATTCTGTAATTAAACTCCTTGACATTGACCCTGATTTCCGTTCATTCCGATTGATTCCGGACCATAGGTCAAAAGTACGTCTCGATTCTGGTTATACTATCTACGTATATGTATATATATATAATTTTTTATCTTATCCACCTACGTATATGTATATATATATATATATATAATTTTTTATCTTGTCCCCATGTAAATCAACTTCATTCTTGTGTTACAGGTAACAACCGACGGTTATATATATAAATATACACTGTTATTATATATATACACTGACTGTTATATATAGAAAAAATACATATATGAATATATAAATGATGCAAAAACATGTATGAAAATGATGCTTGATTCGTGGTGTAATATGTGTATATTACACCCAGAATCAGGCGGGAATCAAACCCGCAACCCTTGGAACAGAAAGCAGGGCCACTACAAACTGCACCAGCAGGCTAGTCAAAAATATACATACGTACTAGCTGTGCCCGCGACTTCGTCCGTATATATCGGTATTTAACAAAATAGTTATTGTTCAGTTCGCAGTTATAAAAAAAAACTTAAATAAAACTAGCCTAAGTTACTCCTTATTACATCAGCTATCTGCCAGTGAAAGTCCTCTCAAAATCGGTCCAGCCGTACTTTTACTTTACACTTTACTGCACTCAAAAAATAGATATAAAACATACAATAATATAAAGGTTTATGGCAAAGTTGGACTTATCTCTGAAAGAGGTTTCTTCCAGTCAATCCATGGTCATGAGTAAGTGTTTCATATAGCGAGGCAAACAGTGCAGGAAGTATTCATTCAGAAGAAAATAAAAAATAAATAATAAATATGAAAAAAAACACCAAAGAAAAAATAAATAAAATAAAAGAATAAAATTTATATATATACAAAAATGTATCATACATATAAAGACACATACCAAAATACAAATATACATATACATAAACATTTACATACTCACTACAATATATAAGTAAATACATACATATTCTATAATATACAGATGATTACACATTAGCTAGTGAAAGCAAGTGTTTCTTTAATTTATATTTAAAGGAAACAAGGGAAGGACTATTTTGAATGACTCTTGGGAGTTTGTTCCATAGTATGGAGGCGCGTACCGAATAAGAATTTAGCTTAAATTTTGTATTACATTTCGGTATGTCTAGCTTAGCTGTAATGCCAGGGCGCCTGGAGCGAGTAGGAGAGGGCAGTAGGTGAAATCGGGATCGAAGATACGATGGAGCATTTGGATCGTGAAGGATATTGAAGAGAGTGGAAAGGATGTGCATATCACGCCGAAGACGAATGGGGAGCCATTTTAACTGAGCACGAAATTGAGAGATGCGATCAAATTTTCGCAGGCCAAAAATGAATCTAATGGCATGATTTTGGAGACGCTCTAACTTTGTAAGTAGCTCCTCAGTCACATCCAGATAGCATACATCAGCATAATCAAGGATAGGCAGTAGAAGGGTTTGCGCAAGCATAATTTTGGTTTGGAAAGGAAGAAAATATTGGAGACGCTTGAGAGAGTGAAATGTGTAGTGTATTCTTCTGCTGACCTCGCTGACATGAGCTGACCATGACAAATTGCAATCCATAATAAGCCCTAAATTCCTAACTTTATCACAGTAAGGAATTGGGACCCCAGAGTACGAGATTTTAGGAACCAATTCCCAGTCAAGTCTGCTTCTCAATCGACTACTTCCAATAATGATAGCTTGTGATTTAGCAGGATTGACCACCAGACCAAAAGACCTAAGCCCAGTCCTGAACTGCGACAAGGTCACTATTTAAATTTTCAACAGCCTCATGCAACTCAGTCAACTGGAAGTGTCTGTATATTTGTAAGTCATCTGTATAGAAATGGAAGGGAGAAGTGATAACACGAGAGACATTGTTAATGAACACAGAAAATAGCAATGGAGATAAGACGCCACCTTGTGGAACACCAGCAGTAAGTTCCATCCAATCTGACGTATTGCCGTTGAAAGTAACGCACGGCTGACGTCCAGAAAGATAGGAGTGAAACCAGCCAATAACTGCAGGTGAAATGTTAACCGCACGCAGAGTACCAAGAAGAATGTCGTAATCAACTGAGTTAAAAGCACTGCTAAAGTCTAGCAGGATCATGGCAGTGAGCTTGGTTTGATCCATTGCATACTGCACATCCTCCGCCACATTCAGCAGTACTCCAACAGTGCTGTGGGAGGGACGGAAACCGGATTGATAAGGAGATATAAAATTGTAAGAGGAGAGATGAGTATAAATTTGACTATGAACAACGGATTCTAGGACTTTGGAGAGTATGGGAAGAATGGATATAGGTCGAAATTGAGAAGGGATAGTAGAATTAGAGGTTTTAGATAAGGGTATGACAAGAGCTTTCTTCCATAGCGATGGAAAGACATTGCATGTAAGTGAAAAATTTATTATGTGAGTAATTACAGGTGCAATGTCCTCGAGGCTGAGGCTATCGTTACCAATTGCTTTAGTTGATATAGAACGTACACGCTTCTTAATATCCTCCTGCGAGACTGTTTCAAATGAAAAACTAGGTAGGTCAGGTGAGACAAAAGTTGATAAAAAAGAAAGCGTTGCAGCCCTAGTATTAGAATTCACAGTTACAGGTGGAGTAATAAAATGTGTGTTCAGAGAATTTAGATTCACGGAACTTTGACAGGTTACCGTGGATTTGCCCACCCCTAGCGACCTAAGGAATCTCCAAACTTGGGATTGGCAGAGACCCTAAATTGACGAGTGGATATAACGGCGCTTAGCGTCCCTACACATTCTATTGCAGATGTTATGTTTAAGTTTTCTTGGGTTGGATTTTGTTTGTTTTTTGTTTTAGCTGTGTCGCGCTTTGCCATTGTTCTTTTGATTACAGGTGTTAGCCAGGGAGCGGGAGCATGTTTGATTCACACAGGTTTTACAGGTGCGTGTGTATCATAAATTTTAATCACTTCAGCAGTAAATGAGACGATCATTTCATCGATGTTGTCCGCCGCGAGTACAGTTGACCAGTCTGTGTTTCCAATACCCTCTCTCAAGCGTTCTACGTCCATATGCTTAAAGTCACGCTGAAAAAGAACTTTACCCCTAACCCTAGGTGGGCGTACTTTCATCATCGTGGTAACTTTCCTTCGGGACTTGTCCGGGAGTAGAATCACAATAATCGTATCAGCTGTCCAGCATTTTTTCATGCCGAAATAATTACGGGCTGTCATAAAGATGTCTTGCCGGAACTTAGTTAAAAACTCGGATATTGTGATTTTAGTACCTTTCAAATTTGTTTTAGCTTTCCAAGCCTTAGAACGAAGCTGCACGTCAGCAAAACGAACAAGTATAGGTCGAGCAGTGTCTTTTTTAGTACCAAGTCTGTGGCAAGAGCTAAGATGTTCTTCCTTTATGTCAGATATCCTCATTTCATTGAATAGCACTGCAAGGATACTTTTTTGCACATCCTCATCCTTGTCTTCCCTTATGCCATGGAAAAGAAGAAGTTTCCTGCGGGATTGTGTCTCCATTCGATCCATGCCTTGAGCCAATAATTCGATTTGGGACTTGAGCAAGCCAAGTGTTGTCCATACCAGGGTTTTGAAGGCATAGAAGTCTGCTGCCAAAGACTTAACAGTAGGAGTTGCTGTACTGGATGTTGAAAGATTCTTTTTAAAATCACCCATCCTGCAGGCAACCATCATACAGAGACAGCTCCTCCATATTTTTCTGAAGATGCTCGATTGAGGTGTTCATCTTGGCACTTTGTTGTTTCAAATTAGTGTGAAAGGTGTGAAGAGAGTCAACTTACACTGTGGTAACTTAACTTTTGCACATATATGTATATAAAAAATTATAATTAAAAATAAGTAAGAGCACCAAAAAATACGTCTTTACACTTTCGTGTCTACCCGCCGAAAAAAAAAGCCGTTAAGAGATTAGCCGGAACAAACAGACAAAAATTATGAAAAATGTTATTTTGGTATATGTAACGTATATAAATAATCTGTTACAAGTATCGCGAATTTTAAATTTCCGCGGGCTACGTGTACCTATTTGATTTTCGATTTTTTTGTCGGAAATAATCCTGATGAAAGCTGCCACTTAAGCCAAGACCGAAAAAAGAACGGCAAGTTCGGTCGAACGTGAAGGTTTTCTCACAGTTTTCTTCGATTGCATGACCGTGGTGCATCATGAGTTCTTGACACAGGGTAGTGCGGTCAATAAGGAATATTACCTGCAAGTTATGTGCAATTTGCGCGAAGCAATCCGCCAGAAACGCCCAGGTTTGTGAAAGAACAAAAACTGGCTTTTGCACTATGATAACGCCCCTCACATGTCGTTGTTTGTGCGCGAATATTTGTCCAAAAACAATACAGTAATGGTCTAACAGTCACCGTATTTGCCAGACCTAGCCCCCTGTGCCTTTTTTCTGTCCCCAAAACCGAAGAGGCCCATGAAAGGACGACGCTACGCCACGACTGAGGAGATAAAGACGGCATCTAAGGAGGAGCAGAACAAGATCACGATAAATGATTTTTTTTAAGTGCTTCGAGGATTGGGAAAAACTTTGGCACAAATGCCACAACTTATCCAACTTATTACTTTATCCAACGAGGATTACTTTGAAGGAGACAAAATAGATATTCATGAATAAGTAAATACTTTTTGAAAAAATCCAAATCCGCGATACTTTTTGAACAGACCTCGTACATACATATGAATTCAGTAAGAACGGTTATCTTAATATTACAAACAGACACTCCAATCATATTTAGTTGTATAGATAAATGTTTCTTTATATAGTATATAGTAGTATGTATGTGTAGTATAGTATTCAGTTGCCATCATTAGGAACAAACAACCAGTTGTGTATTTTATTCTTATACATTTATTATTTGTTATAAATATAATTTATTTGTTATAAATATAATTATACGCTCTTATCCATGCATTCAGTCTGTATCATTCCACTGCGCATAGGTCTCTTTTTCCTCGTAGGAGAAGTAGTACCTTAATAATCATTATTATTTTAATCCGACTACTTCCTTTTAGAACTAAGTGAATATTTCGATTTGAAGTTAAATCGTTAGAATTCATAGAAAACAATATGTGCTTAAGATAATTTTAACTGACCTCAAAAAAAAGGAGAAAGTTCAACCTCCAAGTTGTGGGTGAAAGACCCACAAGGACTGCACAAACACCCAGACCCCGGCAAATATCTGTATGGCTAAGTTTGTTGTTTGTAGTAAGTTTGTCATGTGCGAGGATCGAACTCGCAACCGCCAGCGCAACAGCCACAAACCAGTGCTGTGATCGTTGCGATCTTTGCGCCAACGCGCCGTCATTTTCTATTTAGTGGATCAATATATAATTATGTAAAAATACAAAGCTCTAAAACCAAAATATACATTGAGTCGCGCAATTTGTATGGGTGCAGTAAATGCTGGTATACTGTTCCACTTATAATATACAACCTATAATAATATACAAGTATACGAACCAATATAAAAGAAAGCACAAGGTTAATAATAAACAAAAGATGTTAAATTTAGTATTTTAAAATCATTAACTCTAAATAACATTTTCTTAACTTTGATTAAGACTTACCATCGGTCTTTAAAGGTAAAGTTATTTAACTATATCTGATCGTTAAATGTCCAACGCGTCGTTTGAGAACATCAACAAAAATAAAACGTTAATAAAAAATAAAAAAATTCTAACACCGTTTCAAATAAATACAATTTTCGAACAAAACAATTTTTTTAAACGAATACTAAAACTTACACTAGTTATAAAAAAATAACAATGTTTTTTTAACAAATGACATATTTCTTTTGACTTTATTTTACTATAGTACTTATTTAGATTTTAATAGCTGACCAAGCAAACGTTGTTTTGCCATATATGTTATTAATCACCTTAACCTCCCCCCCCTATAACTTAGGGGTATGAAAAATAGATGTTGGCCGATTCTCAGACCCACCCGATATGCACACAAAATTTTATAAAAATTGGTCTAGCCGTTTCGGAAGAGTATGGTAACTAACACTGCGACATGAGAATTATTTCTTATATATTTATATATATATATAAGACTAGCTGTGCCCGTCGTCCGCGTAGCATTAAAAAAAAAGTTAAGTTCTCAGAGTTACCACATAAATAAATTTCTGAAATAAAAGTTAAAACTTAGGCTAAGTTACTCCTTATTACATTAGCTATCTGCCCGTGAAAGTGTCGTCAAAACCTTTCCTCCAGCCGTTTCAGAGATAGCCATTAGAGGAACAAACAGACAAATAGACAGACAGACGGACAAAATTAAAAAAATGTTATTTTAGTATATGTACCTTGTATACAACCCACACGCATTTAGTAAAAAGCGTTTATTTAAATATTACAAAAAGACACTCCAATTTGATTGATTTGTACAGATAAGATTATTAATCAGTTATTGTTTTCAACACAATAATTTTATTCCAGTGTTCTCCTAAGGACATTATTATAATTGGTTCTTCAAATTACACTTATTAATTGTTTGACGGTGAACATTTTAATAGTTCATGATGAATTGCATACGTTATGTCAGCTCATTCGCCAATAAATTTTCCATGGAATCACATTGAGCGCGGTATTTCACAAGATTGTGAAACCATGTGCTAGACAATTTATTCGACAATTCAAAAAATTAGCGTTAAGCTCACCTTTTTGTACAGACTTGTATTATTGAGTTATTGTACAATAAAGAATTTAAATAAATAAATAATTTTTAGTGATATTGTTTTCACTACATACTCGTGTAACTTATTTAATTACTAGCTGTGCTCGCGACTTCGTCCGCGTGGAATTTATCAAAAAAGTTATTGTTCAGTTCGGAGACTATTAAAATAAATACATTTCTAATATATAAGTAGCTTAAGTCATTCATTGTTACATCAGCTATCAGCCGTGACATTCCCGTCAAAAACGGCTCAACCGTTTCAGAGATTAGCCGGAATAAACATACAGACAGACAGACAAAAAAAATTGTAAAAAATGTTATTTTGGTATATTTACCGTGTACACATTCATAATATGCATTTAGTAAAAAGCGGTTATTTTAATATTACAAACAGACACTCTAATTTTATTTATTTATAAGTTTTAGTATTTTGGTTTCTTAGTCTGGGTAGTTTATTGGAGTTACTTTTACTGAGGTCTCAGTTAGGTTACCTAGGGTATTAGGATCTATTTTATATTGACAATTTTTTATATAACCTGTACAAAAATTTTGTCATACTCGTATTAGGTAGAGTTCAAATTATAAATAGTTTACGTGCGGTAGCGCATGTGTTGCTGTGTCGTAAGAAATTTACTGAAAGCAACGCCAAACATCGAAAATATAAATTATAAAATACAATTTATTATTAAGTGTTAAGGCTTGTTTTCTCTACTTCTGTTCACTATTGTACAAGAAGAATATTTTGGAACGAAGTTCCTTATTTGGCGTTGCGGAGGGGTACCCCGGCCGACAAAAAACGTCAAAAAATTATTATTATATATTTTGATAAATCATTGTAAATAAAATAAACGTGTTAAAAAGATAATTTTGTAAAGCAGTTTTTTGTTTTTTATCGATATTTTTTTTATTTTTTATTTTTTTATACAATGATAGGTTGTGTTTGACCACTATTTCACCTGATGATAAGTGAAAATGCGGTCTAAGATGGAGCACGCTTACCTAGAAGTAACCCATTCACTCGCGACTTCAAGATCCCCAGGTTATAGTTTTCCGAAAACACAAACGTTGGTAGAGAGTTTCATTTTTTGGCCGTACGGATCAAAAATTTACTAGTGAATCGCTTAGTGCGTATAGGGGGAATGTCAACCATATAAGGGTGGCGTAATGCAGAGAGTCTGGTTGTACGATGATGAAAGGGAGAGGGTGGAATTAGGTCATGGAGTTCCTGCGCACACTCTCCGAAGTGTATCCGATAAAAAACCGACAGGCCAGCCACCGTGTGCACTGGTCGCTGCAAAGCTGCAAGCCTTGCAGCTTTGCAGCGACCAGTGCATCATCACCGATGAGCCTCTGAGCTCCTGACTCGTCTCTCAATTGACTCAAGAAGCTCCTGTTGGTACTTGGCTGAGCCATCCCAAAGATGAGAGCAGTACTCCATGTATGACCGAACCTGCGCTTGATATAAATTTAGAAGCTGTTCTGGAGTGAAGTACTGTCTCACCTTCGAGAGAACGCCCAGTTTTGCGATTGCGATTTTATAGAATATGGACGTTACGGAAATGGGTCTATAATTGACAAGGTCAGCTCGACTGCCATTTTGCCAAAAATCATAATAAAAATCTATAACCGAATAATTATTTTCCTTATACCTCGAATAGAAATTGAAATTAATATTTTATAATAAGGAACTTCGTTCCTATCTTGTGTCCCACGATACCACGCGGTTTTTTTATTGAAAATATAATACATGGAAACTTTTATAATTATACTAGCTGTGCCCGCGGCTTCGCCCGCGTTGAAATTAGTGTATCACAAAGTTTTCCCGGCAAACTTCCAGTGAAACTCTCATCAAAATCGGCTTAGCCGTTCCGTAAACCTTCCTCTTGCCAATGGTGGAGCCCTTTCTCGAATGGTGAAACCGCGTGAAAATCCGTTAGTAGATTTTGAGCGAATCGATCACATACACTTTTGGGGACTTTGTTTTATAATACACTAACTGTTACCCGCGACTACGTCCGCGTGGTTATGAAGATATGCATTACTATTAAAATGTTTAACGCAAATTATTTTTTTATTTTAGTCACTTATCGAAACGCTTATCAAACTGAGTAACTTTTTAAAAGGCACAATTTAGTATAATTTAATAGTTATTTTTATAAAACCTCTATACACCACATTTTTAGTTTTATTTTCAGGCTGTTTAAGTTTCATACAAACTATCAACCCCAATTAAACCTCCTTAGCGGTGGAATATCGTAAAATCCGTTCTTAGCGGACGTCTGCTGACTATACCTCCCTGCCAAATTTTATCTTTGTCCAACCTGGATGGATAGACCATCCAGCGGTTTTTCAGTTCTCGTGATGAGTGAGTTAGTGACCTTTCTCTTTTATATATATATAGATTACGATGCATTTTTTGGACACCTCCTCACCATCTATAGAGCATATATTGTACATTTCAAGTCTCTTACTTCAAAAACATAAGACTTTCATACAAACTTTCGACCCCCGTTTTTTGGATCGATCCCCCCTTAGGGGTCGATTTTCGTAAAATTAATTCGTAGCTGTTTACACTCTATAAGAAACCTACCTGCCAAATTTCAAGTTTGTAGGTGTTATAGTTCCCGAGATTTCGTGATGAGTGAGTTAATCTACCATCCCCCGTTTTAACCCCAAAAGGGACTTGATTTCTAGAGATACATTATTTGAACACCTTTTCATCATTTATAGAGCATACATTTTAAATTTCAAGTCTGTTACTTCTAAAACATAGGACTTTCATACAAACTTCCAACCCCCGTTTTACCCCTTTAGGGGTCGAGTTTCGTAAAATTCGTTCTTAAAAGATGTCTACACTCTATAAGAAAATTATCTATCAAATTTCAAGTTTGTAGCTGTTATAGTTCCGGAGATTTCGTGATGAGCGAGTCAACCTATCATCCCCCGTTTTAACCCCATAAGGGAGTTGATTTCTAAAGATACATTATTTAGACTCTTTCTCATCATCTATAGAGCACACGTTTTAAATTTCAAGTCTCTTACTTCAAAAACATGGGACTTTCATACAAATTTCCAACCCCCGTTTTATCCCCTTAGGGATCGAATTTCATAAAATCCGTTCTTAGCGGATGTCTACGACCTATAATGAGCCTATTTGCCAAATTTCAAGTTTTTAGGTGTCATAGTTTCGGAGGTTTCGCGATAAGTGAGTCAACCTACTATCCCCCGTTTTAGCCCCAAAAAGGAGTTGATTTCTAAAGATACATTATTTGGACACCTTTTCATCATCTATAGAGCTTACATTTTAAATTTCAAGTCTCTTACTGCAAAAACATAGGACTTTCATACAAACTTCCAACCCCCGTTTTACCCCCTTAGGGGTCGAGTTTTGTAAAACCCGTTCTTAACAAATGTCTACGCCTTCTAAGGAGCCTATCTGCCAAATTTCAAGTTTGTAGGTGTTATAGTTTCGGAGATTTCGTGATGAGTGAGTAAACCTACCATCCCCCGTTTTAACCCCAAAAGCGAGTTGATTTCTAAAGATTCATTATTTGGACACCTTCTCATCATCTATAAGGTATACATTTTAAATTTCAAGTCTCTTACTTCAAAAACATGGGATTTTCACACAAACTTCCAACCCCCGTTTTACCCCCTTAAGGGTCGAATTTCATAAAATTCGTTCTTAGCGGATGTCTACGCTCTATAAGGAGCCTTTCTGCCGAATTTCAAGTTTGTAGGTGTTATAGTTTCGGAGATTTCGTGACCAGTGAGCCAACCTACTATCCCCCGTTTTAACCCCAAAAACGGGTTGATTTCTAAAGATACATTATTTGGACACCTTTTCACCATCTATAGAACTTACATTTGAAATTTCAAGTCTCTTACTTCAAAAAACATAGGACTTTCACACAAACTTCCAACCCCCGTTTTACCCCCTTAGGGGTCGTTTCTCTTAAAATCCGTTCTTAGCGGATGTCTACGTCTTATAAGGAGCCTACCTGCCAAATTTCAAGTTTTTAAGTGTTATAGTTTCGGAGATTTCGTGATCAGTGAGTCAACCTACCATCCCCGTTTTAACCCCAAAAAGGGGTTGATTTCTAAAGATACATTATTTGGACACTTTTTTACCATCTATAGAGCATACATTTTAAATTTCAGGTCTCTTACTTCAAAAACATAGGACTTTCATACAAACTTCCAACCCCTATTTCACCCCCTTAGGGGTCGAGTTTCGTAAAATCCGTTCTTAGCGGATGTTTACGTCCTATAAGGAGCCTACCTGCCAAATTTCAAGTTTGTAGGTGTTATAGTTTCGGAGATTTCGTGATCAGTGAGTCAACGTACCATCCCCCGTTTCAACCCCAAAAAGGGGTTGATTTCTAAAGATACATTATTTGGACACTTTTTTACCATCTATAGAGCATACATTTTAAATTTCAGGTCTCTTACTTCAAAAACATAGGACTTTCATACAAACTTCCAACCCCCATTTCACCCCCTTAGGGGTCGAGTTTCGTAAACTCCGTTCTTAGCGGATGTCTACGTCCTATAAGGAGCCTACCTGCCAAATTTCAAGTTTGTAGGTGTTATAGTTTCGGAGATTTCGTGATGAGTGAGTGACCTTTCGCTTTTATATATATTATAGATTATAGATTATTTGTATCTAAAAATAACTGCAATCTAAAAACTAGCTAGATAGGTATGGTATGTACTTTAGTTGTATGAATTGATTAGGTACTCTAAGACATTGTTTACCTTATCACACCTTGAGTTATGTTGTAGTATAAATAATATTGACGCCACCACGAGTAACATTAATTGATATCGACTGTATGCAGATGCACTAATGTATTTGTTTCGAACCGTCATTAACAAACCTTTTTGTAATTTATAAAAATGTTTAAGTTGTTAGTAATTAGTTTATTTTGCTTTTCTTACGAAAGTGAATCTGCAAAAATATTAGGAATATTTCCAATACCTTCAATAAGCCATCAAGTGGTTTTTCGTCCTCTGATGCAAGAGCTCGCTAAACGTGGACATGAAGTTACAGTCATTACGACTGATCCAGCGTTCGAAAAAGGCCAAACTCCTCCTAACCTGACAGAAATAGATTTGCATGATTTTTCGTATAAATATTGGAATGAATTCCTCGGTGAAGATGGAAAGGAAAAAGATCCAGTCTTATTTATAAAATCTGCATTAGACGTTATCAAAAATTTATTCATAAAACAAGTAAAATCAACTCAAGTTCAAGAATTACTTAAAAGTAATAAAAAATTCGATTTGTTATTTACCGAATCTGCTGCGCCACCAGCTCTTATTTTTTCTTATATATATAAAACATCAGTTATCGAATTTAGTTCCTTCGGTGGCATTTTTTCTGCATTCGAAAGGGTTGGAGCTGTCACACATCCTTTTATTTATCCCAACGTATTGCACAAAAGAATATACAACTTAACACTATGGGAAAAAATAAAAGAAATATATAACCACTATTCAATAGAAAGTATTTATGCTCACCATATGTTATTACAAAATAATATTTTAAGAGAAGAATTTGGTCCTGATACTCCTGACCTAGAAGATTTACTTCAAAATGTTCAGATGTTGTTTTTAAATGTACATCCAATTTGGGATTTTAACCGTCCTGTCCCACCGAATGTAGTGTATTTAGGTGGCTTGCATCAGAAAACTCCAAAGGAACTACCGAAGGTATCATTTAAAGTAACTATATATTTGGAAATAAATTACTGTTAAATATTTTTAATGTTTAATGTGGAACTCATTATGGATTGAAAATGTAATCAGAATAATATTATACAAAAATTCCAGGACCTTAAATCTTATCTCGACTCTTCTAAAAATGGAGTTATATACGTTAGTTTCGGTACAAATGTCAAACCGTCATGGTTCCCACCGGATAAGCTAAAAGTATTTACAGATGTCTTTTCCAAACTACCCTTCGATATTTTATGGAAGTGGGATAGTGCTGAACTTCCAGGACGTCCAAAAAATGTTAAGATATCGAGGTGGCTACCACAGTCTGATTTGTTACGTAAGTTCTATTGCAATTAATAGTTATTTGATATTTATTGAATAAGCATTCATAGTATTATAATTGCATTGATTTACCAGGGCACCCAAAAATTAAGCTGTTTATAACACAAGGAGGCTTACAGTCTACGGATGAAGCAATTACTGCCGGAGTTCCTCTTGTCGGTGTACCGATGCTAGGAGACCAATGGTTTAATGTTGAACTATATACAAAATTAAATATTGGTAAACAACTTAATATAGAAACACTGACAAGGGAACAATTAACACATGCAATCAACGCTATTATCAACGAAGAAAGGTACACATTTTGGTAGTATTATATAATGGATAATAATGTTATTAACAAAAT
The DNA here is from genome assembly GCF_905220565.1 of Melitaea cinxia. Taxonomy (NCBI): domain Eukaryota; kingdom Metazoa; phylum Arthropoda; class Insecta; order Lepidoptera; family Nymphalidae; genus Melitaea; species Melitaea cinxia. The sequence continues at coordinate 9,038,810 of NC_059415.1, forward strand.
TAAATTAGATAATTTCGTAAAAATCGTTCCGTAATTCTAAAATTTAACTCAGTATCAAAATATGCTTGTATTATACTTTTGAATTAAGAAAATATTGAGATTTATATAATTATATACTTTTAGTTATCGTCAAAATATTGTCAAGCTGCGTAATATCATGAATGACCAACCTCAGAAGCCGCTGGAGCGAGCCGTGTGGTGGAGTGAGTACGTACTGAGACATGGTGGAGTAGAGCATCTGCGTGCGTCTGGAGCTGGTGTCAAATGGACTGAGTATTATGAACTGGAATTAGTTATAATATTGTTAGTTAGTATTTTAATAATTCTTGTAATAGCTTCTGTAGCTGTACATTATATTGTTTCTAAGCTTAGATATTACATGCGTATTAAAGATAAAATAAACTAAACACTCATAGTGGACTAAGTGTAGAATTTTGTACTAAAGCACAGTTTATATGTTATTTTTAAAAGAATAACTGCGGAGTTTCTTACGCGTTTGGCTTCACTTTTAAATATAACGACGTTAAAATTAAATGAAATTAAAATCACGAAATTTAAAATTGACGATGCGTTGGCGCAGCGGTCACAACACTGGCTGTTGCGCTGGCGGTCGTGATTTCGATCCCCGCTTACGATAGATATTTGTATTGGCCATATAGATGTTTGTCACAACAAAGTGTCTGGGCGTTGGTTCAAAAAAAAATTGACTTTCATTTTCATTAATGCGTTCAATTTATTTTCTAACTCTATGTGTGTATATTGCGTTACAACTTTTCTAGGTTGTCCAAGATTATGTTTGTATTTATTGTCACTTTAAAGCAACCTTTTTGTTTCCAATGTCCAAAACAGTCATTCCAAAATAAGTTCATTAATGTAACGAAGTTTTTATTGCGATTCATAAATTTGTTCTATTTTTAAAATACATTTATTCCACAAGTGGTGTCTGTAAACCATAATTTATTGAACGTAATAAAAATAGATATCACCATTTTTTCAGACTTTTAATAACATCATCAAATTTTGTTTAAATAATAGTGTATACTCATAATAATCAGATTAACAGCTAAAACAAAACACGGTCAAGTATTAAACACGGAAATACGTTCAACGCAACAGTAAAACGACCTAGTGACGTCGCAATCAATCAAGTACGAGCGCTCGACGACAGGTTATCATGATTCAATGCTAGCCACGGTTAATTATAATAGTTAGCCGTCAAGCTGCCTGAGGAATTATGGTGCGTTCTAGTCTGACACCAATCGGTAATAATCAACGTTTGAATCAGCAAAATATTTATTTGGTTGTATTTAAAAAATGCTACTGTTTAATATGTTTCCATAAAAAAAGAATCCTTGTATTACTAAGTGCAAAAATCGAGAACAACTGGATCGGTTCAGGTTATTTTAATTAAGTTTTCTAACGTTTTGTTTAGGATTCTTAGAGAGGCCATCCATAAATTATGTCACACGAATTTCGCAATTTTTGAATCCCGCCCCCTTCCTTGTCATAGATGGTCACATTTATGAGTACTTCCCTATCTAGCTTGACTACGCATATTTTGAAATGTTACACCTATAATTTCTCATTTATTTTTTAAATTAAAGCACAAGTTACAACCTTATTTTAAAAATTAGATATGATTATTATCTTTTAAAATGTCAAATAAATAGTTTGAAATGTCAATAAATTTTGGAACCCCCCCTTCTCTTAACGTGCAACGTAATTTATTAAGAAGTAAGGTAGTAGTGTTTGCTCGCAAACAAAAAAAAAACAAAAAAACGACTTCAATTGCATCGAACAAGTAAAACAACAGCCAAAAAAAATAGCTAAGTAAATACGCGTTTTCAAAGATTACGTAAAATGTATTGATCTTGATCATATTTAAATGGAACTACTAAAAAAGCGTCAGCTTTCGATCAAAATAAGAGTCGTCAAAATTGGTATAGGCAGTAAAAAGTTATGCGGTAACTTTCAACGTAGGTCGACGAAAAAATAGTCAAGCAAATTCGAATTATTGGGTATCCAACTCAAAAATTTCTTGTTAGATCTCAATTAAATTTAAGCGAGACCACATGACATGCACCACCTTTTGATCAAAAAAAAAAAATCATCGAAATCGGTCCACACAGTCAAAAGTTCTGAAGTAGCTAACATACATAAAAAATACAATCAAATTGAGAACCTTATCCTTTTTGGGAAGTCGGTTAATAAACTGAAAACTCTGCAGGAAATTAGAAAGCTTCAGTAACGATATATTGACTTCACGCATTTGACGCTTTTCACAAAATACAGTAAAGGCTGTTAGATCAGTTGATCGGATTAATACGTATTAATTTAATGCTTGTTCCTTTATTATTTTACATTTACTGCAAAATTGTTTGTCAGTCGGCTGTTACCTAAAAACACAAGCATTAAATTGCTTTAGAAACAGACGTTTTGTGTATTAATATGTACGAATGTTTTGTGTATATTATGCATTAAAATAAATATAATAGCAATAAAAACACACAATTCTGAACGAAAATTCGCGTCCGTAAAATTCATGATATATTTTAATTGAGACAGCAAAATTACAGAAAATTTTCAATTTCAACCTTGCATCTGAAACCAGCCAAGGTTTTCGTGTTCCAAAATATGTTCGTGTTTTTTTTTGTTTTTAAATAAATGTTTATCCTTAGAAATATTTTCAAGAGAGAATATATTTGAACTTAATACGGTGTTAATAGTTTCTATTATACGTATATTACTAGCAGACCCAGTGAACTTTTTAGATAATATTATGATAAAAATTAAAAAAGTGTTTATATAATGTATGCTTTTTCAGCGGCGGGAAGAGTGTTCAACTCTTTACTGTAGCGCCGAGTTTCCAGAACATATTCTTAAACACTAGTGAAAATATTGGAATCCTTGGGGTAGATATTACGAACGAGATTCAATTCCGGGTAAATTAGAGAGCAAAGCCAGCTTGGGGTACTGAACAGGGCGGGCCGATACTTCATATCAAGACATCGGCTTCTGCTTTATAAGGCTTAGGTTGATCCCTATGTGGAGTATGGTCCGCACCTTGGGGCAGGTGTCCTCAATTTCAACTCCACCCCTTTGCCTCCACCCATCGCCGGGCAGTTCGTTTTGTCGATGATCCCAAACGCAAGGACAGTTTAGAGCCTCTAAGTATAAGGAGCGCTGTTTTCTTCCTGTGCGTTTTTTACCGTTTGTATAATGGCGAGCGTTCTGAAGAACTCTTTGAAATCGTGCGCCTGTCGCGTTTTTACCATCGCCCCCTTCGCCGAAGGACCAAGTTTCATCCAACTAATATGCGAGCTTCATGAGCTTTTTTTCTTTCATGCAAACTGTAGAACGAACTTCTTCCTGCGGTTTTCCCTGAGCGCTATAATTTAGGAGCCTTAAAACGTCACGGGTAAGAATATCTTCGCCCTAAAAGCCGGCAATGCAACCGCAACTCCTCTTATGTTGCCAATGTCCATAGGTGATGTATTTAACATCAGACTTCTCCTACTCGTTTGCCCACGTTGTTATAAAAAAGTACCACCAACATGTAGTAGAGTAATATAAAATTGAAATGTAAGAAGTAAATACCAATAAACTAGTAGATCCAAATTTGGACTAAATTAATTGAAACTACATATCTTTTGAACTTCTCCAGCTAAAACTATCGAAAAATAATTAAATTTTATCACCGAAACAACGTTAAAAATATAGTAAGCATTTTTGAGACAAAACTAAAAATTCTTCAAGATTCTTCAAAGAGCTTTAATTAGTCTGATTGCTCTATTCTTCTATAAAAAATAATACTACGAATATAACTTATTACTGATTATTTAATTTTGTTACGCAAATAATAATGTAGCCACCTCCTCGATTCCCGTGGGTGTAGTATGAGGCGAGTAAAGGATAACATAGTTCTACTACCACCTACCACCAAGGCGGGCCGCAGCGTTTTCGGTGCGACAAAGCCAGCCCTGCAGTCACCAACACGCCTGCGTGGTAACTATGGGCAAAACACAGGAGTTCAAGCTATTATTGGCGCGAACTTATGGAGACCTATGTCTAGCAGTGGACTGCGATAGGCTGAAGTGTGTATGTCACTGTGTTGATATTCTTTGAAAAAATTACTCCAAGAAGTTTTGATATAAAATATTTCAAAAACATATTCTTATCGATCGAGCTGAATCTAGTACTCTAACGTATATATCACAATATGAGTACATAAAATATAATGGATAACACATAAATTTGGCGAAGAAATTATTTCTTACCGCAAATTTAATTCCGAGCTGAGATAAATCCTGAGCTCGTTAAATCAGTTTCTGGCCGAACGCCAGATGTACAAACATATTGACAAATGACGGTTCTTCTAAAGGAACCGTTGATGCTCAACGGATTTATTGCTACACGTGATTTTGTACCTGATCATCCATCACTTTAGTATTAGGTATGACACCCTGTTCTTCATTAAAAATTTACCATTCGATAGTCTAATCGAATAACTTGAACGAAAAGACAAAAAAAAACAATTTTTTGGGAAACTCCTCCGTATATTTTTTATTGAAAGAGATGAAAATGGATGACATTTGTAGTAATGGGAGTATGTTAGTTACAAAACCCTAGAAAAAAACTTTTTAATTTAACAGGTCGGTTGGTTGCATTGCAGAATGTAGTAAAAGTTGGATGAAAATTAGAAATCTAATTTAGTCTGAGAGCCTTGATCAAGACCAGGTTGGCACAAAATTGTAGAGCAAGTTTTATAACTTGAAGACTGAAAAGTTTCATAAAAACGGATTAAAAGTAGTAAGTAAACCTGTCACGAAATTCGAAAATATATTCACAGAATATGTGTAATACCTTTTAGACATTCAATTGAGTCGAGATCGTTACTCAGAGTAGGGAATGTGACCACCAACTCGCAATGGAACAGATTGTTGGATATCTTCGACCCTTCTCCTATATGGAGGCCTATGTAGAGACCTACAGTAGTGGGATATTACAAGCTGAATTAGTCAATCAATCAATTAACATTACTAACGTTTTGAAATTAGTATACTGAAGGTTTTATTATCTACTTCGAAATTATATTATTTACTTTTTATTATCTGTATTTATTATTTGTACATAGTACGTTAATTATATTATGACTAGTCATATTACAATCTGTTAGTTGTGTCTAATTAAAACTTTTGGCATTTCATAATAATCCTATAATTAATGTTTTTAATTCAAATGCGACAGACATCACTGATTACCAAACAGGTTTCTAAATAAAAAAGTCATCAATAAAACAATAGGCTGACACAAATTTAAGCGTACAAAATCACCAGCGTTATTGCTTTCTTCAAGATAAGCGACGTCCCGAAAGTTTTTTCCAACTGCCCATTACAATAAATCCCGGTAACCCTCATTTGACCTTCAGAAGCCATTCGAGTTGCTTTGTTCGCTATCGCTTGGCAAATACCCAATTAGGGACAATGAATTTATCTACTCTTCGCTAATCGTGTTTTTATTTACTAAATATGGAAAAAAGAGTGTGTCTCCGCTACAAACGCCTGGCGTTTACTACAGAAGAATTGACGTGATTTTAAAATTAAAATGTTCTCTTAGATGAATCAAATTATAGTAATTGATAAAAATAATACAACGTTAATATTAAAACGTAAATTGACCCTTGCTATTCTTATCGGTACAGAAAATACTGGTATACAATTGTATCTAGATTTTACACTAGCTGTGCCCGTGACTTCGACCGCGTGGATTTTAACAAAATAGTTATTGCATAGTTCGCAGGATTATAAAATATATATTTCTAAAATAAAAAAAAAAAATGCTTAAGTTACTCCTTATTACATCAGCTATCTGTCAGTATAAGTCCGGTCAAAATTAGTCCAGCCGTTTCAGAGATTAGCCGGAACAAACAGACAGACACACAGGACACAAAAATTGTTAAAAAATGTAAATTTGGTATATTTATCGTGTACACATTCATATGAATTTAGTAAAACGCGGTTATTTTAATATTACAAAAAGACACTTCAATTTTATTTATATGTATAGATAAGCAGTTAAAGGCGCTGTAAAAGTTCACTCTCAGTGCCACTGAGCGTCAGCAACATTTGTTTCGTACGAGCATGAAGGATTAAGGAGTAACTTAACGAGGAAACTGCAATAATACTGTTATTGCGTCAATGCATAAATATGTAGTGGTTCATTAAAATATATATCCTTGTTCGTTATTTAATCATCAATAATCTGTCTCATATGAAGTAAAAAAGTACCAACAGCTGAGTGCAGTGTGGCACTAAGTGTTAATCAAATTTGAGTTTCACCCGTTACTCAAAAAGCTTGCAATGTTTGTAAAATGGATTATTGAGTCAGATTTCAATTAAATATTTTTTGATACTTAAGTAAAATGAAAGACTATTAAGTTTTTTTTAAAGTAAAATCTTCTGCCTACTTATTTCCATTTAAACAAGTGATACTTGACCACTTTTTTTTAGTTAAAAGAAAGTGCTGAAGTTTCACGGATCTGGAAAGTAAATATTTACTAAACAAAAATAAAAATGTTGATGTTATATATATGGTTTAAATGACAGATGAGGTTCTGGTGATAGTGTTCACATGTAAATAGGAGACTAGCTGTGCTCACGACTTCGTCCGCGTGGAATTTCACAAAAAAATTATTGTTCAGTTTGCAGAGTTATACCTGCCTAAAATATACTATTTTTTTATAATAAAAGTATCTTAAGTTAATCCGGGACTGCCAGTGAAAGCCCCGTCAAAATCGGTCCACCCGTTCGAGAGATTAGCCGGAACAAAAGACAGACAGACAGGCAAAAATTGTAAAAAATGTTATTTTGGTATATGTGCCGTGTATTACTCATACGCGTTTAGTAAAAAGCGATTATTTTAAAATTACAGACAGTCCAATTTTATTTATTTGTAATATATAACTTCAAGTAAATTTATGCTATTCGCTTACGATTATTGAGTTGCTATTTATATCCTTAAATACCGAATAATTCTTAAAGGAAGACTAAGTTAAATTAAACTTAATATTTAACTAACATAATTCTATTGATCGGCATATATTAGAAAATAATGTTAAAAAGATGGTTGAACCTGTTCGCTTAATAAAATTGTTGTGAACAAGTTTTAAACTACCGCCTACTTAACTTCATTTTACTATGAAAATTTGAAGCCACGGCCCTCGGGAACCGCTTTTGAAGCCCCACAAAAGGAATATGCTTACCAAGTCTAACTACGTCTGTGTACTTTACAGGTTCGCAGAAAAATATAATGTGGTAGAATTAATAAAATAAATTGTAAGTTTACTAAAATATAACTTAAAACAGAGTAATGTTTACAACTTATCAGGCGTTTACGATAACTAGTAAGGTTTAACGTGTTATATGAAGCAACAAGACGATGACCGAAAAAAAGTAATATCTTCTCCAAAAGGGCTTGAATATCCTTTGGTACTTTCACCGCAACTACGTTTTTTTTATTACTTATTTATTTACTAGTAATCAATGAAATCATAACGGATACAACCAATTCCCGCAAAACGGTTTAATCAGTTTGACTGCGGAATCAATAGTCTCCATTCATTATAAATTTTAAGTTAGACTAGCTGTGCCCGCGACTTCGTCCGCGTGAAATTTAACAAAAAAGTTATTTTTCAGTTCACAGAGTTATAAACTAAATATATTTCTGAAATAAAAGCAGCCTAAGTTACTTCTTATTACATCAGCTATCTAACAGTGAAAGTCTTGTCAAAATCAGTCCGGCCGTTTCAAAGCTTAGCCAGAACAAACAAACAGACTGGCAGACAATAATTGTAAAAAATGTTATATTGGTATATGTACCGTGTATACATTCATATGCAGTTACTAAAAGCGGTTATTTGTATAGATATAGGCGCTAATCCAACAAAATTAGAACAGGAATCAGCACAATTTATACTTAAGTACACTTTTATTGGTCTCCTGTCCGAAACCCTTGGGTAGGCCGCTGAGCAAGTATGGAATTTGTTTTTTTAAGGTTCTATCACCAAAGTAGTTTTTTTTTTACTTTAAGTATTTCATATTTACCCTCACACGCCAACCGGGTATCAGTGATGTGTTTTAGAAGCGTCAAGCCAAGCTCTAGATAGTTAAGGTTATTCATGGTAAATAGACATTTATATTTTAAACTAGCTGGTAAAATGTAGCAAATTTTAATAAATTTTATATCATTATCTTATATCAGCTTTGTTTTTTTTATGTTTCAAAAACTTGTTTACAGTGTTTCGATTTTAACATATGACTAAAACTTTCAGCGCGTAATGTAAAACTTATTCGACTAATAAAAAATACAGACTTTTTAATGCAAAAATTGGTGCATTAAAACCTAAATTATTGAACACACAAGCTATCATAATTTATTACAGATGTAGTCTATATAATAGGTGCAAGAGTATTCATCGTCTATTTTGACACCCAGATACGTTGTACAATCAACACATTTTCTGTGTTTACAATTACAGTTTATTAGATTATTATGAGGTGAAGATAATTGGTTGAAGTATTACTCACTCACGTCAGCCTATCGCAGTCCACTACTGGACATAGACCTCCACAAATTCGCGCCAAAAATGGCGTAAGCTCGTGTGTTTTGCCCATAGTCACCATTAATTGGAAATGAAGTAATGGTGATTTTTCAATAATGAATTTGATTTTTGTAGAATTTAAAACGAAACATTTCCCAGCGATATCGGAACATGTAGTCTGAACGGTTGTGGAGCAGTTTACGTCTAGTAGATAGCAGAGTGGCCAATTTCCAAATCCCTGAAAAACACCGCATCTGACCTCGGTTTCCTCGCGGATTGTGTCATCAATCATCATATAAAAAGTGCGTACCGTTAGGTATTCACGGAACCTTTGGTTCGACGGCCGCTTTTCTCCACATTCGTCCGTACCATTCAAGAGTTTGTTCGTTTCAAAAATACCAAACACTTTTTTGAAATGATAAAATACCAATACTAATGTTTTTTATTTTATTTGTAGAATATGACTTTCAGATCTTTCAGGACTTTCAAGTAACACTTAATTAAAAAAGTAACCTACGTAAGTAAACGACCGCGAAATAAAATTAAAAGAAGACCAAACATTGAGTTCAAAGAAAAGATGTCTTAGTACGAAAAGCCGTATAACTATAAATCAAATATAATCAATTTGCAATTAGGAACAAATGTATTCGAACTTTGTTTAACCTTTTGACCGCCGTAGTCACCTATACTTGACAAGGGCTCGCGAGTCCTGTGCGCCAGCGACGTCTATAGGTGACAAAAAACCCGGACCACAAAAATATTAAATAAAATTATTAAAAAAATATTTCTAGTATTTTAATTCAATATTTATGAAAATAGAATATCCCCGCAACATTTGAGTATAAAAAACAATTCTTTTAGAGCTACACGTACTAAGAAACATTGAAATAAAAACATGCATTCTTATTCCACATAAATGGTATGTCCAGAACGCCGAAGTCGTCTATAGTTGACCGCTAGGGATGTGACGCAAGAGGTTTAAATAAATAATAAATAAATAAATATTTACAACATACACACACGGTCATCTGTTCCTAAAGTAAGCAACTTAATGCTTGTGTTATAGGTAACAGCTGACTGGTATAGCTATATTTTTTTTGATAAGCATACATATAATACACATATAAATAAATATATATTATACCCAGACTCGGGGTGGGAATCAAACCCATAACCTCTGGAGCAGAAAGCACCTGCTGACCTGTAGTCACTACAAACTGCGCCAACGGGCTAGTCAAAATGGTGTAGATGATTTATATATTCTTTATTGCACTTAAAAAATCATAATTACAAGTCATTTTTGCAATTAGCTCTTCAAAATTCAACACAAACGTGTTATATTTTCTATAAATAATTTGATATTTGAATAAAACAAAAGGTAAAAAACATAAAACTATCATCAGCTAACACAAAAATAGCAAATGAATAAAAAATCAAATCAACTAAAATCAAATCGCCATAATAAATCTGATATCTCAAATCTGGCGCATCTCTAGCGCGTAGTCATTAATCCGTTCTCTACACGCCGTTGTCAAGTATAGACGACACGCTGATGACGTCATAAGCGAATAGCGAGAAAACTAGTGAAGTGCAAGACGAGCGATACCTTAGAACATCGTCGCATTTTGAAAGGCGTCGATAATTTTAATAATATACAATTACCAATTAAAAAAAAATATTTTTTTCATTTTTTTTATCTAAGGTTAAGAGCGAAATTACGATTTTCTTTCTCATTCTCAAAATCATCTGGCAGCATCAATATCATCTCTAACCCCCACTCTCATAAAAGCTTTTTTTCTAAGACCCATGTCGTGTCGTGTATCGTGAAATATTTGATTTGAAATATTGCTACTTACTCAGTACTGTTTTAGTACTATTTGCTACCTAAGCAAAAAAACACTTAACGCATGTAAATATTTCTTTTAAACTAAGGCTGGCATCGACCGCACCGATTATATTAATTTGCTTCATCGGATCAACTACTGAGTTGGGGAACAATGGAACACGGGGCACTATGGAACAGTGTCGATAAAAATTTGAATTTTAAAGTAATTCGTGTGGTAACGCTTCGACCAATTACAGCGCGTCCTGCGTCAAACGAGGACGTAGTGAAATATGGCAGCGTGACAACGATGGAACTGTGAATAGAAAAATATTCCATTTTTAACCGACTTCCAAAAAAGAAGGAGGTTCTCAATTCGACTGTATTTTTTTTTTATGTATGTTACTTCAGAACTTTTGACTGGGTGGACCGATTTCGACAATTTTTTTTAATCGAAAGGTGGTGTGGTCATTTGGTCCCATTTAAATTTATTTGAGATCTAACAACTGCTTTTCGAGTTATATCTAATAATACGTTTTTACTTGACGCTTTTTTCGTCGACCTACGTTTTATTATACCGCATAACTTTCTACTGGATGTACCGATTTTGATAATTCTTTTTTTATTGGAAAGAAGATATCCCTAGTTTGGTACCAACCAGGAAACCAGGATCTGATGATGGGATCCCAGAGAAATCGAGGGACTCTTGAAAATCCGTAATTACTTTTTACTGGGTGTACCGATTTTAATAATTTTTAATTTAATCAAAAGCTGATGTTTATCATGTGGTCACATATAAATTTCATTGAGATCTGATATCTACTTTTTGAGTAATCTTTGATAACGCGTAGTTACCTGACTATTTTTTCGTCGGTCTACGTTGTATTCGTCGATGTAATTGAAGTCGGTTTTTTTTTCGTTTGCGAGCAAACACAATTATTCTTGTTCAAAAGTTGAGATTTCTTTTCAAAGAGCTTTCTTTTTAGTAAAAAAGTTTAAAGAATAGGTAAATGATATTTTTTTTTCATTAATTTTAATCATTTTGTCTATTTGAGACAATTGTGTGGAAAGTTCAAAAAATAACCTAACTTTTTATAAAACTCGTTTAAAACGTTGGCCTTATCGGGCACTATGGAACGGGGCACAGTGGAATACTGTTCTAATGAACCTTAGATAATAAACTATTATCTAATAAGATAATAATTGTGTTTGCAGGCAAACGAAAAAAAACTAACTTCAATTATATCGACAAGTAATACAACGTAGGTAGATGAAAAAATAGTCAAGTAAATACGCATTATCAAAGATCAATCAAAAAGTTGTAATCGGGTTCGGATGAAATTTAAATGTGACTACATGATAAACATCGGCTTTCGATTAAATTAAAAATCATCAAAATCGGTGCACCCAGTAAAAGTTATGCAGATTTTCGAGATCTCATTATAAAATCCTGGTTTCCTTAGCATGGTACTATACCGGGGTTATCTCCTTTCCAACAAAAAAGAATTATCAAAATCGTTTCATAAACGACAAAGTTATCCCCGAACATAAATAAAAAAATATAAAATATATATCGAATCGGTCGAATTGAGTAACCTCCTCCTTTTTTGATGTCGGTTAAAAAATTACAAATTTGAATTCGGTTAATTTTTTTCTAAATTACTTTTCATGTATATATCGTTTCGATTCGAAATCGATATATAGCCTGCGGCTTCCTTGCGTGCGACAGCACGTCTCTAAAGAGAGTTTCATAAACGTAGGTCAGCTGCGCCGTAGTCGTCCAGTCGTGACAATGACGTCATGGCGATGGAAAATAGTGTTGTGCTTTACTACTATTATTTTTGTAATGTTTGTTTTTTATTTATGTTGTTGTAAGTATATATAACGAGTGCAAGATAACACAAGAAAAATATTAAAAAATAAACCTTCCTAGATTATATAAGTGGTCATTTATTGCATAAAAACCAGCAAAAACAAGTCACTGTGTGGTACTCGATAAAGACTCTTGGCAGCACTATTTTTTTCGTAGGTATTTTTGTTTATTTTATGCCTTGGCGTACAGGGCACGGGAATGGTTTTGAGGCGTGGCGGTCAAAAGGTTAGCCATAAACTTACTTTTAGTTGAAAATCAAAATACCTGAACTGTTGTAATTTGGGATAAAGTTCCTAAAGGGTCCTATTAGTAGAACAAATAATAACAAGTTACACTAAAATTTAACTATGGTATAATTTTTAGGATAAAAAAAAACACGTAATTTTGATTACGCGATTAGAGTATCATGAGGGTATCCTAATGATTGTTTTTACTACTTTTGACAAATTAAACATTTTGTTTAATAAAAATAATATCAAATTTCATCATGAAAATTTGTAATTTATTTGAAATACTTGAACAGTTTATAATATTATATTTTTTTTTTATGATAGTGCTAATGATAATAATAAATTCTTTATTTTATTATAAGTATTTGAATGTAGACATTTGTATGTAAGTTTATTATACATCTACACCACCTACCCAATTTAGATAATAAGTTTCCTTTCTATGTATGGGTTGTCTGGAAGAAATGGCTAATTAGCCATAAGTCCGCCCATTGTACTTCACTGTCTGTAACTATCTTTATGCTTTGTTTGTAATATATTTGTGGTGTACAATAAAGTATAAAATAATAAATAAATAAATATTAATAATATCGAAATAAAAATAATGACAAAAATATAACGAGACCAAATAAATTTTAATGAGACTTGCCTGTAATGATGTTAAATCTTTTTTAACAAAATGTAAAAATAAAGTCCATAAATTAGAATCGTTAGATAAAAATACAGCATTGTTCATTTGAAAATTACCGATATTTCTAGTTTTTTTCTTAAGGACTGACAAGCACAAAACTATTCTCTTTTTGCCTTTGTGCATGTGTCAACTTGTATGTTTTGCTGTTTGTTCTTTACGTTTTCACAACCAAAATGTATGACATCAATACGGTTAATGATTCAAAACGAATTACACAAGAAAATAATTTTCCATAAGAAAGCAAACCCACTTTACTTAACGTAAATTCAAAAATTTTATAGCCCATATAACCTTACCGATCGTAAACAAGAAAAAAAACTGTCCCAATAGACAGCCTCAATGATTTAACACTCAAACACGTTTACGACTGAATCTTCGTTTTTGAGTCGTACGTTTTGGTTTCATTTTATTGTTTTTACCATTCCTCAATAAACGACCTGATTTAGTGGTGTTTTTAGGGTACGATGTTTGACAAAAAAATAGTTCAAATCGCTGTTTATTAGCGTCTATTAAATCGACCACAAGATATACACAAACAAACAAAGTACAGAAGAAGAAAATCACAAGCACAGACACTAGTATAGTATATAGTTTATATCAGAAGCACAGAAGGAGAAAGCGCTGTTTAATAGTTTTTAGTGTCTCTGATGTTTTTCTTATACTCGTATTATCTTTAGTTTTGTGATAAATGCAATTTTTTGTGATTTTATATATTAAATTTAATTTACACTGAGCAGTATAGCATGTAGTGAGTGCCTATAAAAAGAAGTACAATGACCATTGTTTACCTTTTAAGTATGTATTAAAACATTTATATTGTATACTAGCGACCCGCCCCGACTTCGCACGCATTCTATCTATTAAAAAAACACATTAAAGTCCGTTGTGTAGTTTTAGAGATTTAAGCATACATAGGCACAGAGAAAACGACTTTTTTATATACCATGTAGTGATTCTGTTGGCTGTCCTTAATAAATAAATAAATTATCTGTCCCATCGGTAATCACAGACATTTAATAATTATCTTTACTCATGTGAATTAATATCGTTATAATGTAGTGTAGTGATTATTATCGATCGTATCGTGTATTGTTATTATAATAATGTAGCGTAGTGAATTAAGTTCTAGCACTATTTCTATGTACAGTAAAGGCTTGGGCCCAACAGTGAGATTTGCAGGCGTATTCAGTTCAGTTCATTCGGTTTTCAAGCCACCAAATTTTGACGTAAGTCCACACTCGGCTAGCGATTGGTTGCGTGAAATGGCTTGCACTAAAATCGAAGCTCAAAATTAATAAACGTCATTCGTAGCATTGATGTTCCGGATATTGCGTATTCACTTTTATTGACAGCGATAGTATATAATATGCCGCTGAAAACGAGAGCTGCGGTGACGTAAATATAATCTACCGGTGTTATGGTTAAGGATATTTTTATAGCATGCGGTTAGTCGCCGCGTTGGCGCAATTGTCACAGCTATGGATTGTACCTGTTGCGCTGGCGGTTGCGGGTTCGATCCCCGCACATGACAAACATTTGTATTGGCTATACAGGTGTTTGCCGTGGTCTGGGTGTTTGTACAGACCTTGTGGGTCTCCCCACCGTGTCTCGGAGAGCACGTTAAGCCGTCGGTCCCGGTTATTATCATATACACCTGATAGCGATCGTTCCTCATAGTAGGGAATATATCCGCCAATCTGCATTGGAGCAGCGTGGTGGATTAAGCTCTGATCCTTCTCCCACATGGGGAAAGAGGCCTATGCCCAGTAGTGGGATATTACAGGCTGAAGCGATGCGGTTAGTGTCTGGAACGTTTTTTTTTTATATATAACTAGGTCGGCAAACAAGCGTACGGCTCACGTACGGTACCGTACGGTACGTACGGTTAAACATGCTTAATGTGCTATACTTGGACTGAAAATAAAAGTCTAACAAAAATCAAAAACAGTCTAGTGATATAATATGAATCATTATACAAAATAGTATTGTCGTCTTCGCACTAGATGGCGGTGGTTGTATTTTAAATCGCGCTAACGTTATAATATTTTTAAAACATATGAAAAACGAAGGTTTGGTGGTTTGGTGGTTTGTGTTAGGTTTGGGTTACCGTACCGTAACCGGCTTTTTAACCGATTTCAAAAAAAAGGAGGAGGCTAGTCAATTCGACCGTATTATATATGTATGTTCGGGGATAACTCGGTCGTATATGAACCGAATGATTTTGATAATTCTTTTTTTGTTGGCAAGGAGATATCCCTAGTTTGGTACCACGATAAGGAAACCAGAATCTAATGATGGGATCCCAGAGAAATCGAGGGAAACTCTCGGAAATCCGCATAACTTTTTATTGGGTGTACCGATTCTAATGATTTTTAATCAATCGAAAGCCGATGTTTATCGTGTGGTCATATTTAAATTTCATCGAGATCTGATTAAAACTTTTGGAGTAATCTTTGATAATGCGTATTTACTTGACTGTTTTTTCGTCTACCTACGTTGTATTACTTGTCGATATAATTGAAGTCGGTTTTTCTTCGTTTGCCTGCAAACACAATTATAAAAATTGTGTTTTATTATAAATTTAGTTATATCTTGTGCGAAAAATCCACACATCCGTGTTTTTATTTATTTTTATCTCTACTGATTCTGATATGTTGTCTGTAGTCTAATTTCTATGTATATTATAGCAATAGCTTATTAATTTTTCCTTTTGTAATACTAAAGTTTTATATAAAATACCGATTCTCCTCGTTCATAGTCACAAAGCTTTTAGCAGATATTTATACCTTAGACTTCATGCACTTCCTGAAATTGAAATTAGAGAAATTTGATATTGATGAAAATATGAAAATTCGAATCTGAAAATAAAAAGAAAAGTCTAAAAGGCATATGAAAAGTTGAAGTTTGAAGAATATTAAGGTTATAATATAAGAATTATCTTCTTACCTACCTACTGCATTGTTGACGAATTTCACTTGACATAACGTTTAACTTTTCTCATCCTCCGCAATAAATAGGCTTACTAATGTAAAAAAAAAAACTTTAAAATCAGACTAACATTAAATCCTGATAATAGCTAGCTTTAATTAAGAAAATCCTTAACACATATTATAAAAGAATGGATTATTATAATAATAAGTAAGCTTTAATCTCAGAAAGCGCTCTCAAAAGAGATTGCCCTCAATTGAATTGCACAACAGCGCTGTGGAAATAAAGATAGACACTTACGATGAACTTAAAATTGAAATAGCTTGATTAAGCATCCCGCAGACTAGGCGATTTATTTATATTATTTCTGGGGATGGAGGATCAAATTAATCTTTATTGAAGTAGAGAACACAACAAGAACTGTCTTGCTTAACATTTTGAGCAGCTCGACTGGAGAAGTTCACAACTAAACAGCATAGCTCTCAAGTACTGTTTTGTGTGAGTCTGTGGTGAGTGAGGTAGCTAGAGCTCCAGGAGAGGGGTAAGGTTCAATGTCACCGCTGTTGCAGGTATCCATAAGCACGTGACGTTACGTTTATTTTCCACCTTATTTTGTAGTATTAAAAATTTGTTAGATATAAATGTTCTTTGAACAGATAGTTCCGATCTCAAATTCAAGCTAGCAAAACTTAAGTTCTCTAAATTCATGTGACCGTTGACGCAGGTAAATGTCATTAGGCAACCTGTAATGTACGTGACATGTATCTTTGTTAATCTTGAACGGGGTAGCACGATAGAAATTAAGACAGCATCATTTTGTTTCAAAAGATACATTTACCTTCATTTTAAATAATTTGTATCATAATTGAATTTATTATTTCTTTTACAAATTGAGTGTTTGTTTTAAAGCTTTTAGTTATTTGTAGACATTAAATTATCCGCTGTAAAGATTGTAATACTAAACATTAGAGGACACAAAAACAATTGCTTTTCTGATTGGTTTTCAATTATTTAAGATTTTATTAAGACACATATTTATTATTTGATTCATTTAATACTTAAACTATATACTAAAATGAAAAAAACAAATAAAATTTCGTTCGAAATAAATATCAAACCTTTAATACACCGCACAAGGATACATGCAGTGTCATACTAATAAAATGTTGTGAACAATTGTTTTTAAAATTAACTATAAAAAATAAAAACTGTCATGCTTGTAAGAACCATTATCTGGTTACAGAATAGGTTGGTTGGTATTAAGTACTCTGCTTTATATCTTAACCCTCTTTAAGGAACACAAGGAATAAACCTTAGCAGTAATATTGCTGTCAGTAATATTACCGTCGTAGAATGCTATTTAAGTTGATATTTGAGATATTGTACAATTGTAGTAGTACTATGTCACAGTCAACTTTTTAAACTATCATTTCATAGAATAACTATTTATTTATATTATTATTTTTAACATATTACCAGATATATAAAAAGAATACCAGAAAATAAATTATTCTTTTATTATTATGTTATAATGTGTTATAATATGTGTGATGTTACAGGCTAAATCGTAATGTTTTTATATAAGTACCTTTTTGTGTTACATACAGTACTCACGTCAATAGTTGAATTTATTAAAAAGTATTTTGTTTGATAATTTGTATAATATGTTTAAAATAATTACACTTGATGAATCTAAATATATAAAATAAATACAATTATATATCTAGTTTTGTTTTTGTATTACATTTAAATATTTCAACGTCATGACTAATTTAAAATCTTCAACATTATCATAGCATATATTATTAAAATATCCTATACATTACTGTGTTTTATTATCGTTAATTACGACTTTTTATGTGTTTAAACAAAATAACTATTGGAGTCATAAAACTTTTCACTCGCCTCGAACGTCTCACAATCGGTAAGAACCGAATATAAAATAATCATATGAACGAGCTAACGGTTACGTCGTTCCAAGCTTAATGGCTAAAGCACTGACACGGTGAGTCGTTGATACAGGTTCGATCCCATATTTCGATATTAAAAATGTTTAGAATTCCCTAATATGTGGGTACACAAAAAATAAATAATACGAATTATTAGAGTCATTACCCGACTGCAGCGATGACCCTAATTATGAGTATGTATAATTTGTTGTTTTAGTTTTGTGTGTGGTCAAAAGTTCAGTAAATCGACGAGATTAGAACCAAACGGTTTATTGGCATTCTATGGCTAGCTGCTTACATGTTCTGATCATTTCAGCTTCTGTAACATATACTGACAAAAAACAGTCAATTTTTTTTAAGTTAAACTTCTTTACGCGCATGAGGGTAAAATTTTTACGGGTGAAACCCAATAATAATAATATTAGCGTCACAAAGATGTGCAACGTTTTTGTCGGACAACAGCGCAACCTAGCGTGTACTATAGAAACTACAGAGGTTGTAACATTAATATCGATAGTATTACGTTGCAAACTAACTAGATGGCGCTGGAACGGAAATCTAAAGCTTTAGATTTATATAAATATAAACGAGACTTAAAAATTAGTTTGCCAAAGAATTCACTTCTGACATGTGTACTTTGTACGCACGCATCTTTTTTTTTGTTTTATATTTATGATTTTAATGTAAAAGCAAGAAGAAGACCTCATGCAATAAAAAAATTACAAAAGTACATAATTATTTCTTATTTATATTGTGCCGTGTGGTGTTGACCGATTAGAATAGCGCCACCCCCTTTCTTCCCGGGGGGTCGTAAAAGGCGACCGAGGGATAAACCTGGCTCAAAATCATCAGGGTCCTGGAGAAGGATAACTTTATTTGAAACCCGGAATGGGTTCTCCGTCAAGCATTCGTGGCATAGCTCTAAAACGCGATAGATTCCTGCAGCCGAATTGGCTCCACACGTATCGACTCGTCGTTCCTGTGGGCCTAGCCAATGAGGTCGAGAGGGCGGCGCAGAGCTTAGGCGACTCTGCGTTTTCCTGAAGAGTGTCCTAGGCGACGCAGTGTCTGTCTGACACTATCTAAATCGTCTGCAATAGACGGACTAAGGCCAATGAATGATGATGATATTTTGATTCAAATTCTTTTCTCACCGACTGTGTTTTAAATCTATATAAAAAGCATATGGGGATAAATTAAAAAAGCCTCAGAAAGTCCTTTATATCCTGTACATTCACTTCTCATTGAAGTTCTCGAAGGCTTGTTCAAACATTAAAAACAAAAAAACTTCAACTTTCGGTATTTTCAGCTTCGGGCTGTATAAATGTTTGAATCGAAGTAAATGGAGAGGAGCTTTTAATGACTTTAAAGGGAAAAACGGAACAGACTTCATTCAGAGCTCGTATTAAGCTAATTGTATTTACGGAAATTTACACTTGTAATGAACTGAAGATTTTCCGCCTCGTTGAAATAGTTTGGACCTAATTATACAAATTACGGGCACTAAATGTAGGTGGCTACTGCAACTTGCTTTTACCGGTAAGCAATGGAATTAGTTGCTGACTTAGCAGCTTTTTTATTTAAAAAAAATAATCTTTACTCTCCACTGCATTAGTACAGTAATATGCCAAAGTTTTAGTCACGCAAGGGGTTTGGTAAGTACCTCGACCTTACAGAAGTTCACAGCTATATAATACTGCTTACTATAAGCTAATCGCTTACCATCGGGTAAGCCGTAAGCTTGTATACCGGTCTAATTGTAAGAAATAATAAATAACGCAAATCGTGATCTTGTGATAATATATGCATTTTCAGGTATCTTTTTTAAAATAAAAAACAAAGTTGAGTATTATGTAAAAACTAGCTTTCAACATTTCTTGTGATAAATAGTATAAGATCCCTTTTACGCTTTATCGATGCGACATCGAGATTTGATTCCGACAACACTACGGCTTTAATCACGAATTAAATCCCATAATTTCGATATAAAATATTGCAGTACCATTTCTTTACCACATAAGGTTAACAGATATCCAAAACTTAGATTTTCTTTCACTTGATTTTTTGAAAACCTTCAAAACTCGTTAGTTACTTATCTTCTTTCGATTTATTTCGATTGGTGACAATTTCAGTTAAAATATAATTGTAACTAATTTGACAATTGTGAATAAATTGCATGAAGTGTAGATGAGCATTTTTTGTGATACTTCTTACATGAGTGTGATGGTGGCAAAAAAAGGATGGATTAACAATCACTGTACTGTGTGGCTACGGTACTAAAGAATTTAGCCACCCCCTCTCTTCCCGTGGGTGTCGTAAGAGGCGACTAAGGGATAACACAGTTCCACTACCACATTGGAACTTAAAAAGCCGACCGGTGGCGGGATAACCATCCAACTGCTAGCTTTGAAATACACAGGCCGAAGACGGGCAGCAGCGTCTTCGGTGCGACAAAGCCAGCCCTGCGGTCACCAACCCGCCTGCCCAGCGTGGTGACTATGGGCAAAACACATGAGTTCACGCTATTTTTGGCGTAAACTTATGGAGGCCTATGTCCAGCAGTGGACTGTGATAGGTTGTAATGATGATGATGATGAACAGTCACTGATTCAGTCCCGTTCATGACAAATTTATAATGCAGATCTTTATCTGATTATTATTGATTATTTTAACTGTATAAATAGCGTTAGCACTGATAGTGATTGTTAATCATAGTAAGGAATATGTCCATCAACCCGCATTGGATCAGCATGGAGTATTAAGCTCTGATCCTACATGGGGAATGATGCCTACGCCCAGCAGTAGGACATTACAGGCTGAAACATTAACGATATAAATAAAAGTGAATCACTTATTATTTTCCCAAGGGCTAATCTCGAGATTAGCTGGATCATTGCAGCTATTTTTTTTAAGTTCTAATAATCTGTTAAAAGTTTTTGCTTACGAAAATACTTTTTGGAAAATTGGAAAATTTAAGAAAACTCACAATTATTTAAACTTGATAGTTCAAAAAACAAGACAAGGTCTGCAAATATATTAGAAAAATATTACCTATTTTATTACCAACAAGTTAATGCGACCCGTAACTTAAGTGATATCTATCATGAAATTTCGTCCAATTTTGTTAAGCTAACTTTATAAATAAAAATGTATCCACCCGTTTCAATCAAAAATATGATTAGGGTATAAAATAAAACATAATTCATAAGTCTTAACATACCGCTAGCCTGTTTGGATCAGTCCCTTAGCAGAAAAGTGTGCAAGGGTACAAAAAAGTATAAACCATTGATTATACATTTGATACACGTTCCTAATAACTTGTTAAAAATAATTAAGAACTCATAGACAAAAGCACTACAGTTATGAAGGATGGTGTGCGAAATTAAATGGAGATTGTTACGATACAAAAAATTAATATGTTTTAAATATAAGAGCGATAAGGTTAAAAACAACGACTTACACGTCGACGTTATTTGAAATCCTAAGCTTAAAACAATTATCTAAGATATCTTTAGTTTGTATTAAAAGGCGTAGTTATTATTATTTTTCTAACAAAAAATTATGTATATATTCTTCATACTTTGTGACATTAGTGATAGCATCTACTCAATTTTGCCACTATTGTAAGCAATTAATCCAAAGGAATTAATAAAACTTATAGCTACAGCTGACAAGTCAATGTGTCGCTGAATTTTTTTTTAAAAATAATTGTTCCTGTGAGTCTGAATTTTTTATATTTATTTACTTATAACGCTTGCATCAGTATATATAGAAAAAATTACACAGAAAACCTTACTTAACGTAGTTGTTACAAACACTTAATGTGTGTAATAAGTGGAAACGTCAAACTACACAGAGATAAAGTAAACGTTTAAACACAAGTTGAGGCGAAACAAAAAGAAATGTATATTTCCTTAAAAGTAATATTGTTACTTGAAATGTAATTCGTGATAAGCTTTAAACATATAGACTTAACTAATATTTAAATATTTTTGCCCTATTTATTACTTTAAAAACATTTGTTACCATAATAAAATGATAATTAGATTTATACCTTATTCTGACCAGTTTTGTACACGTTAATTTCGTACCCTTGATATATTGTTGGGAGACTTTGAAAAATTGCCTTCGAGATTCTCAACTTTGTTTGTCCTGGGATGAATTATTGTTATTTTCATCCGTAAAACGTATTTAAAAAAATAACGAAAAAGTAAACTCATTACGTGTTTACATATAATCAACTTCATCATTACAGCCTATACAGTCCACCGCTGGACATAGGCCTCCACAAGTTTACGTCAAAAATAACGTGAACTCATGTGTTTTGCCCATAGTCACCACGCTGGGTAGGCGGGTTGGTGACCGCAGTACTGGCTTTGTCGCACCAAAGACGCTGCTGCCCGTCTTCGGCCTGTGTATTTCAAAGCCAGCAGTTGGATGGTTATCCCGCCATCGGTCGGCTTCTTAAGTTCCAAGATGGTTGTGGAACCTTGTTATCCCTTAGTCGACTCTTACGACACCCACGGGAAGAGAGGGGGTGGCTAAATTCTTTAGTGCCGTAGCCACACAGCACAATCAACTTCAAATCATAAATAATTACTAAATGTTTTAGAGATAGAAAATAGTGTTCTTCTACTAATAAATAACTCGTCGATTTTTTCCATTAAGAACCTTTTAACAAACCTATTTTCATATATTAATATTATTACTATATTATTTTCCAATTAAGCGAAATTTAAAATTTGTAATCACAGCCATCGTACGCGTCTAAAATACAAAAACCGTATCTCGCCTCTGATAGAAAATCGAAGCCTAGACTGCCGGAAATTATGTCTCCAGAAATCGTTGTATTGTTAACAATACGTGACTTGTCGAAAAACCCTACCATTTGACCTGTACAAGTAGTTAGAGCAGAGTTTTCAAAATAATGAAAACTCTTCGCTAAGTCTCATCGACTAAGACAATTAAAGGCTTATTAATTTTTCTATAATTTAATTTTTTCTATTACGAATTTGCTGAATAGTATTGTTACCATCTAAATTAAAGATCAAGATTATTTTAAATTCAAATAAAGCAAATTACTTTGATCATGTGGTGACTTGCATAATTTTTTATTGACAAAAAATGTATTTGTTTAAAGCTTAAAATTGTTTTTGTTGTTTTGTTAAGGGATCTCAATGTGTGATTAATAAGGTTATTTTATTTGAATTTTACCTATCAACGTACATATCTTATTTGATCATGTCGTTTTACTCAAGCTGTTCTGCTTTTAATTCACAATATATTACATTAAATTTCTGAAACCCTTTAAATAAATCTTTCTAAAATAGCTACATTGAACACAACAAAAACAATACGATAAAAATCTTATTAGTTAGCAGTAAAGCCAGAAATATTTCGTTTAAGATTCAAGATACAATGTCCCGAAACTATGAAAGTCTATTTTTAATGTTTACCGATCGAGTTAGATTAGATTTATACCGTAATTAAAGTTAGTTCTTCAGAAAAGTTACTAATATCGCTCGGTAATGCAACCCTCGTCAAACTCAGAAACAAATGTTTTGTAAGACATTGTTATTTGTACGACACACGGCTTATTATAATAACGAGAAAGAAAAAATTCTGATTGATTGTTACCATGTTATATTTGGCAGGGAGTTTTGTTGATACAGATACAAATTGCTCTTAAGAACAAATATATAGAAAGATAATGTATTTTTTAGATATCAGCTTATTTACCTATAAGAAATATACATAAATATATATACGGTCAAATTGAGAAACCTCCTCCTTTATTTTAAGTCGGTTAAAAATGCTAACAGATTCAGATGGAGGTTCAAAAGCCGTCTTGAAAAAACATTTTTGGCTTATGTCTCGGAAACTATGCTCTGATATCCTATGTAATATTTTAACACACTTAAAGAAATGGTTAAAATAAAAATGAAAGACTTAAAAAAATGGTAGCCATTTACGTGGTTATTATTTTAAGTTCCGCACTATATTTTTTATTTCAAAAACTTTGAAATAAACAAATATGTGAAATTGTATTTTTGTAGAGAAACCGTATTCGTAACTATGAGTTATTGTTATTTTAAAAAGTTATTTATATTTTTTAAGTAAATATTCAATTATTTTTTTTCATTTTTCATTACGTGTGTACATTTAGCCGGAAAGCGAAGTGAAATATTCAAAATAACAATTTATATATAAAATAATAATTAATATATACCTGCGTTATCCATTCGCACAAAATAAGAGTTTTTTTTATTTTATGAATTTTTCACGACACATTAAATCCTTATAAAGGAGCTAAAATAATCATTGCTATAAAGTTATAAATAGTGCTCAATAAAACTTTTTGGCACGTGGTTAACAAGACAAAAGTTGTAAATGTAGTTGTAATGTGGTCTAGTCTATGCTGTCATTATGCAAACTATCTGACGTCTTTTATATAAAATTATTTATTTTATATCTAAAAACCTTCTTATTTTTGCTTATATATATATAATTGTAAATTGAGAATTATAATTAAAAAAGTACACACTTTATAATTTTATCATCTACTATATTATTTTTAAGTCTACCCACGATTTTAATTACGTTGACTTTTTTATGTATTCAATGTTTTTAAATCAATACAAGATTACCGAAACTACACTTTCGTTTAGAGAAATCAGTCTTATTTCCATTGCATTAAAAGCTATAATTGCGTAATATTATCTTCTCAATCGAATTCAATGTAGGTTAATATTTTTATCCTGTAAGTAAATTTAATTAAAAGCCTTTTGAGTATTAATGGAATATAGTAGCTGAAAACAGTTCGGTATCTCTTCTTCCACATCCTGCGGCAGCTAGTACTGACAAGTCTACTGGAAATGAAAGTCTCGGACCGTGTCTCGGAGAGCACGTTAAGCCGTCGGTCCCGGTTATTATCATATACACCTGATAGCGATCGTTCCTCATAGTAGGGAATATATCCGCCAATCCGCATTGGAGCAGCGTGGTGGATTAAGCTCTGATCCTTCTCCCACATGGGGAAAGAGGCCTATGCCCAGTAGTGGGATATTACAGGCTGAAGCGATGCGGTTAGTGTCTGGAACGTTTTTTTTTTATATATAACTAGGTCGGCAAACAAGCGTACGGCTCACGTACGGTACCGTACGGTACGTACGGTTAAACATGCTTAATGTGCTATACTTGGACTGAAAATAAAAGTCTAACAAAAATCAAAAACAGTCTAGTGATATAATATGAATCATTATACAAAATAGTATTGTCGTCTTCGCACTAGATGGCGGTGGTTGTATTTTAAATCGCGCTAACGTTATAATATTTTTAAAACATATGAAAAACGAAGGTTTGGCGGTTTGGTGGTTTGTGTTAGGTTTGGGTTACCGTACCGTAACCGGCTTTTTAACCGATTTCAAAAAAAAGGAGGAGGCTAGTCAATTCGACCGTATTATATATGTATGTTCGGGGATAACTCGGTCGTATATGAACCGAATGATTTTGATAATTCTTTTTTTGTTGGCAAGGAGATATCCCTAGTTTGGTACCACGATAAGGAAACCAGAATCTAATGATGGGATCCCAGAGAAATCGAGGGAAACTCTCGGAAATCCGCATAACTTTTTATTGGGTGTACCGATTCTAATGATTTTTAATCAATCGAAAGCCGATGTTTATCGTGTGGTCATATTTAAATTTCATCGAGATCTGATTAAAACTTTTGGAGTAATCTTTGATAATGCGTATTTACTTGACTGTTTTTTCGTCTACCTACGTTGTATTACTTGTCGATATAATTGAAGTCGGTTTTTCTTCGTTTGCCTGCAAACACAATTATAAAAATTGTGTTTTATTATAAATTTAGTTATATCTTGTGCGAAAAATCCACACATCCGTGTTTTTATTTATTTTTATCTCTACTGATTCTGATATGTTGTCTGTAGTCTAATTTCTATGTATATTATAGCAATAGCTTATTAATTTTTCCTTTTGTAATACTAAAGTTTTATATAAAATACCGATTCTCCTCGTTCATAGTCACAAAGCTTTTAGCAGATATTTATACCTTAGACTTCATGCACTTCCTGAAATTGAAATTAGAGAAATTTGATATTGATGAAAATATGAAAATTCGAATCTGAAAATAAAAAGAAAAGTCTAAAAGGCATATGAAAAGTTGAAGTTTGAAGAATATTAAGGTTATAATATAAGAATTATCTTCTTACCTACCTACTGCATTGTTGACGAATTTCACTTGACATAACGTTTAACTTTTCTCATCCTCCGCAATAAATAGGCTTACTAATGTAAAAAAAAAAAAACTATAAAATCAGACTAACATTAAATCCTGATAATAGCTAGCTTTAATTAAGAAAATCCTTAACACATGTTATAAAAGAATGGATTATTATAATAATAAGTAAGCTCTAATCTCAGAAAGCGCTCTCAAAAGAGATTGCCCTCAATTGAATTGCACAACAGCGCTGTGGAAATGAAGATAGACACTTACGATGAACTTAAAATTGAAATAGCTTGATTAAGCATCCCGCAGACTAGGCGATTTATTTATATTATTTCTGGGGATGGAGGATCAAATTAATCTTTATTGAAGTAGAGAACACAACAAGAACTGTCTTGCTTAACATTTTGAGCAGCTCGACTGGAGAAGTTCACAACTAAACAGCATAGCTCTCAAGTACTGTTTTGTGTGAGTCTGTGGTGAGTGAGGTAGCTAGAGCTCCAGGGGAGGGGTAAGGTTCAATGTCACCGCTGTTGCAGGTATCCATAAGCACGTGACGTTACGTTTATTTTCCACCTTATTTTGTAGTATTAAAAATTTATTAGATATAAATGTTCTTTGAACAGATAGTTCCGATCTCAAATTCAAGCTAGCAAAACTTAAGTTCTCTAAATTCATGTGACCTTTGACGCAGGTAAATGTCATTAGGCAACCTGTAATGTACGTGACATGTATCTTTGTTAATCTTGAACGGGATAGCACAATAGAAATTAAGACAGCATCATTTTGTTTCAAAAGATACATTTACCTTCATTTTAAATAATTTGTATCATAATTGAATTTATTATTTCTTTTACAAATTGAGTGTTTGTTTTAAAGCTTTTAGTTATTTGTAGACATTAAATTATCCGCTGTAAAGATTGTAATACTAAACATTAGAGGACAAAAACAATTGCTTTTCTGATTGGTTTTCAATTATTTAAGATTTTATTAAGACACATATTTATTGTTTAATTCATTTAATACTTAAACTAGATGCACCGCACAAAGATACATGCAGTGTCATACAAATAAAATGTTGTAAACAATTGTTTTAAAAATTAACTATATAAAAATAAAACTGTCATGCTTGTAAGAACCATTATCTGTTTACAGAATAGGTTGGTTGGTATTAAGTACTCTGCTTTATATCTTAACCCTCTTTAAGGAACACAAGGAATAAACCTTAGCAGTAATATTGCTGTCAGTAATATTACCGTCGTAGAATGCTATTTAAGTTGATATTTGAGATATTGTACAATTGTAGTAGTACTATGTCACAGTCAACTTTTTAAACTATCATTTCATAGAATAACTATTTATTTATATTATTATTTTTAACATATTACCAGATATATAAAAAGAATACCAGAAAATAAATTATTCTTTTATTATTATGTTATAATGTGTTATAATATGTGTGATGTTACAGGCTAAATCGTAATGTTTTTATATAAGTACCTTTTTGTGTTACATACAGTACTCACGTCAATAGTTGAATTTATTAAAAAGTATTTTGTTTGATAATTTGTATAATATGTTTAAAATAATTACACTTGATGAATCTAAATATATAAAATAAATGCAATTATATATCTAGTTTTGTTTTTGTATTACATTTAAATATTTCAACGTCATGACTAATTTAAAATCTTCAACATTATCATAGCATATATTATTAAAATATCCTATACATTACTGTGTTTTATTATCGTTAATTACGACTTTTTATGTGTTTAAACAAAATAACTATTGGAGTCATAAAACTTTTCACTCGCCTCGAACGTCTCACAATCGGTAAGAACCGAATATAAAATAATCATATGAACGAGCTAACGGGTACGTCGTTCCAAGCTTAATTGGCTAAAGCACTGACACGGTGAGTCGTTGATACAGGTTCGATCCCATATTTCGATATTAAAAATGTTTAGAATTCCCTAATATGTGGGTACACAAAAAATAAATAATACGAATTATTAGAGTCATTACCCGACTGCAGCGATGACCCTAATTATGAGTATGTATAATTTGTTGTTTTAGTTTTGTGTGTGGTCAAAAGTTCAGTAAATCGACGAGATTAGAACCAAACGGTTTATTGGCATTCTATGGCTAGCTGCTTACATGTTCTGATCATTTCAACTTCTGTAAGATATACTGACAAAAAACAGTCAATTTTTTTTAAGTTAAACTTCTTTACGCGCATGAGGGTAAAATTTTTACGGGTGAAACGCAATAATAATAATATTAGCGTCACAAAGATGTGCAATGTTTTTGTCGGACAACAGACCAACCTAGCGTGTACTATAGAAACTACAGAGGTTGTAACATTAATATCGATAGTATTACGTTGCAAACTAACTAGATGGCGCTGGAACGGAAATCTAAAGCTTTAGATTTATATAAATATAAACGAGACTTAAAAATTAGTTTGCCAAAGAATTCACTTCTGACATGTGTACTTTGCTCGCTCGCATTTTTTTTTTGTTTTATATTTCTGATTTTAATGTAAAAGCAAGAAGAAAACCTCATGCAATAAAAAAATTACAAAAGTACATAATCATATATTGTGCCGTGTGGTGTTGGCCGAGTAGAATGGCACCACCCCCTTTCATCCCGGGGGGTCGTAAAAGGCGACCGAGGGATAAACCTGGCTCAAAATCATCAGGGTCCTGGAGAAGGATAACTTTATTTGAAACCCGGAATGGGGTCTCCGTCAAGCATTCGTGGCATAGCTCTAAAACGCGAAAGACTCCTGCAGCCAAACTGGCTCCACACATATCGACTCGTCGTTCCTGTGGGCCTAGTCAGTGAGGTCGAGAGGGCGGCGCAGAGCTTAGGCAACTCTGCGTTTCCCTGAAGAGTGTCCTAGGCGACACAGAGTCTGTCTGACACTGTCTAAATCGTCTGCAATAGACGGACGGATAAGGCCAATGAATGATGATGATATTTTGATTCAAAAGCTTTTCTCACCGACTGTGTTTTAAATCTATATAAAAAGCATACGTGGATAAATTAAAAAAGCCTCAGAAAGTCCTTTACATCCTGTACATTCACTTCTCATTTAAGTCCTCGAAGTCTTGTTCAAACATTAAAAACAAAAAATCTTCAACTTTCAGTATTTTCAGCTTCGGGCTGTATAAACGTTTGAATCGAAGTAAATGGAGAGGAGCTTTTAATGACTTTAAAGGGAAAAACGGAACAGACTTCATTCAGAGCTCGTATTAAGCTAATTGTATTTACGGAAATTTACACTTGTAATGGATTGAAGATTTTCCGCCTCATTGAAATAATTTGGACCTAATTATACAAATTACGTGCACCAAATGTAGGTGGCTACTGCAACTTGCTTTTACCAGTAAGCAATGTAATTAGTTGCTGACTTAGCAGCTTTTTTATTTAAAAAAAAATAATCTTTATTCTCCACTGCATTAGTCCAGTAATATGCTAAGTTTTAGTCACGCAAGGGGTTTGGTAAGTACCTCGACCTTACAGAAGTTCACAGCTATATAACACTGCTTACTATAAGCTACGCTAATCGCTTACCATCAGGTGAGCCGTAAGCTTGTATGCCGGTCTAATTGTAAAAAAAAAATAAATAACGCAAATCGTGATCTTGTGATATATATGCATTTTCAGGTATCTTTTTTAAAATAAAAATAATGTTGAGTATTATGTGTAAAAACTAGCATTCGACATTGCTTGTGATAAATAGTATTAGATCCTTTTACGATTTATCGATGCGACATCGAGATTTGATTCCGACAACACTACGGCTTTAATCACGAATTAAATCCTATATTTTCGATATAAAATATTGCAGTACCATTTCTTTACCACTTAAGGTTAACAGATATACAAAACTTAGATTTTCTTTAATTTAATTTTTTGAAACCTTCAAAACTCGCGAGTTACTTATCTTCTTTCGATTATCTCGATTGGTGACAATTTCAGTTAAAATATAATTGTAACTATTTTACAATTGTAATTAATTGCATGAAGTGTAGATGAGCATTTTTTATGATACTTACATGAGTGTGGTGGTGGCAAAAAAATGATGGATTCTCTGATTCAGTTCCGTTCATGACAAATTAATAATGCAGATCTTTAGCTAATTATTATTGATTATTTTAACTGTATAAATAGCATTAACGCAACTGTCATAGCATTGGTTTGTGGCTGTTGCGCTGGTGGTTGCGGGTTCGATCCCCGCACATGACAAATATTTGTATTGGCCATGCAGATGTTTGCCGTGCTCTGAGTGTTTGTGTTGTCTTTTTGGGTTTCCCCACCGTACCTCGGAGAGCATGGTCAGCGTCGGTCTCGGTTGTTATCACGTACACCTGATAGCGATCGTTAATCATAGTAGAGAATATGTCCGCCAACCCGCATTGGATCAGCATGGAGTATTAAGCTCTGATCCTACATGGGGAAAGAGGCCTATGCCCAGCAGTAGGACATTACAGACTGAAACGTTAACTATATAAATAAAAGTGAATCACTTATTATGTTGCCAAGTGCATACCTCGAGATCAGCTGGATCATTGCAGCTATTTCTTTTAAGTTCTAATAATCTGTTAAAAGTTTTTGCTTACGAAAATACTTTTTGGAAAATTGGAAAATTTAAGAAAACTCACAATTATTTAAATTTGATTCTCAAAAAACGGGACAAGGTCTGCAAATATATTTGTTAAAATATTACTTATTTTATAACCAACAAGTTAATGCGACCCGTAACTTAAGTGAAATCTATCATGAAATTTCGTCCAATTTTGTTAAGCTAACTTTATAAATAAAAACGTATCCACCCGTTTCGATCAAAAATATGATTAGGGTATAAAATAAAACATAATTCATAAGTCTTAACATACCGCTAGCCTGTTTGGATCAGTCCCTTAGCAGAAAAGTGTGCAAGGGTACAAAAAAGTGTAAACCATTGATTATACATTTGATACACGTTCCTAATAACTTGTTAAAAATAATTAAGAACTCATAGACAAAAGCACTACAGTTATGAAGGATGGTGTGCGAAATTAAATGGAGATTGTTACGATACAAAAAATTAATATGTTTTAAATATAAGAGCGATAAGGTTAAAAACAACGACTTACACGTCGACGTTATTTGAAATCCTAAGCTTAAAACAATTATCTAAGATATCTTTAGTTTGTATTAAAAGGCGTAGTTATTATTATTTTTCTAACAAAAAATTATGTATATATTCTTCATACTTTGTGACATGTGACATTGTAAGCAATTAATCCAAAGGAATTAATAAAACTTATAGCTACAGCTGGCAAGTCAATGTGTCGCTGAATTTTTTTTTACAAAATTATTGTTCCTGTGAGACTAAAATTTTTATATTTATTTACTTATAACGCTTGCATCAGTATATATAGAAAAAATTACACAGAAAACCTTACTTAACGTAGTTGTTACAAACACTTAATGTGTGTAATAAGTGGAAACGTCAAACTACACAGAGATAAAGTAAACGTTTAAACACAAGTTGAGGCGAAACAAAAAGAAATGTATATTTCCTTAAAAGTAATATTGTTACTTGAAATGTAATTCGTGATAAGCTTTAAACATATAGACTTAACTAATATTTAAATATTTTTGCCCTATTTATTACTTTAAAAACATTTGTTACCATAATAAAATGATAATTAGATTTATACCTTATTCTGACCAGTTTTGTACACGTTAATTTCGTACCCTTGATATATTGTTGGGAGACTTTGAAAAATTGCCTTCGAGATTCTCAACTTTGTTTGTCCTGGGATGAATTATTGTTATTTTCATCCGTAAAACGTATTTAAAAAAATAACGAAAAAGTAAACTCATTACGTGTTTACATATAATCAACTTCATCATTACAGCCTATACAGTCCACCGCTGGACATAGGCCTCCACAAGTTTACGTCAAAAATAACGTGAACTCATGTGTTTTGCCCATAGTCACCACGCTGGGTAGGCGGGTTGGTGACCGCAGTACTGGCTTTGTCGCACCAAAGACGCTGCTGCCCGTCTTCGGCCTGTGTATTTCAAAGCCAGCAGTTGGATGGTTATCCCGCCATCGGTCGGCTTCTTAAGTTCCAAGATGGTTGTGGAACCTTGTTATCCC
The DNA here is from genome assembly GCF_905220565.1 of Melitaea cinxia. Taxonomy (NCBI): domain Eukaryota; kingdom Metazoa; phylum Arthropoda; class Insecta; order Lepidoptera; family Nymphalidae; genus Melitaea; species Melitaea cinxia. Next base: position 9,071,313 of record NC_059415.1, read on the forward strand.
TTAGTCGCCTCTTACGACACCCACGGGAAGAGAGGGGGTGGCTAAATTCTTTAGTGCCGTAGCCACACAGCACAATCAACTTCAAATCATAAATAATTACTAAATGTTTTAGAGATAGAAAATAGTGTTCTTCTACTAATAAATAACTCGTCGATTTTTTCCATTAAGAACCTTTTAACAAACCTATTTTCATATATTAATATTATTACTATATTATTTTCCAATTAAGCGAAATTTAAAATTTGTAATCACAGCCATCGTACGCGTCTAAAATACAAAAACCGTATCTCGCCTCTGATAGAAAATCGAAGCCTAGACTGCCGGAAATTATGTCTCCAGAAATCGTTGTATTGTTAACAATACGTGACTTGTCGAAAAACCCTACCATTTGACCTGTACAAGTAGTTAGAGCAGAGTTTTCAAAATAATGAAAACTCTTCGCTAAGTCTCATCGACTAAGACAATTAAAGGCTTATTAATTTTTCTATAATTTAATTTTTTCTATTACGAATTTGCTGAATAGTATTGTTACCATCTAAATTAAAGATCAAGATTATTTTAAATTCAAATAAAGCAAATTACTTTGATCATGTGGTGACTTGCATAATTTTTTATTGACAAAAAATGTATTTGTTTAAAGCTTAAAATTGTTTTTGTTGTTTTGTTAAGGGATCTCAATGTGTGATTAATAAGGTTATTTTATTTGAATTTTACCTATCAACGTACATATCTTATTTGATCATGTCGTTTTACTCAAGCTGTTCTGCTTTTAATTCACAATATATTACATTAAATTTCTGAAACCCTTTAAATAAATCTTTCTAAAATAGCTACATTGAACACAACAAAAACAATACGATAAAAATCTTATTAGTTAGCAGTAAAGCCAGAAATATTTCGTTTAAGATTCAAGATACAATGTCCCGAAACTATGAAAGTCTATTTTTAATGTTTACCGATCGAGTTAGATTAGATTTATACCGTAATTAAAGTTAGTTCTTCAGAAAAGTTACTAATATCGCTCGGTAATGCAACCCTCGTCAAACTCAGAAACAAATGTTTTGTAAGACATTGTTATTTGTACGACACACGGCTTATTATAATAACGAGAAAGAAAAAATTCTGATTGATTGTTACCATGTTATATTTGGCAGGGAGTTTTGTTGATACAGATACAAATTGCTCTTAAGAACAAATATATAGAAAGATAATGTATTTTTTAGATATCAGCTTATTTACCTATAAGAAATATACATAAATATATATACGGTCAAATTGAGAAACCTCCTCCTTTATTTTAAGTCGGTTAAAAATGCTAACAGATTCAGATGGAGGTTCAAAAGCCGTCTTGAAAAAACATTTTTGGCTTATGTCTCGGAAACTATGCTCTGATATCCTATGTAATATTTTAACACACTTAAAGAAATGGTTAAAATAAAAATGAAAGACTTAAAAAAATGGTAGCCATTTACGTGGTTATTATTTTAAGTTCCGCACTATATTTTTTATTTCAAAAACTTTGAAATAAACAAATATGTGAAATTGTATTTTTGTAGAGAAACCGTATTCGTAACTATGAGTTATTGTTATTTTAAAAAGTTATTTATATTTTTTAAGTAAATATTCAATTTTTTTTTTCATTTTTCATTACGTGTGTACATTTAGCCGGAAAGCGAAGTGAAATATTCAAAATAACAATTTATATATAAAATAATAATTAATATATACCTGCGTTATCCATTCGCACAAAATAAGAGTTTTTTTTATTTTATGAATTTTTCACGACACATTAAATCCTTATAAAGGAGCTAAAATAATCATTGCTATAAAGTTATAAATAGTGCTCAATAAAACTTTTTGGCACGTGGTTAACAAGACAAAAGTTGTAAATGTAGTTGTAATGTGGTCTAGTCTATGCTGTCATTATGCAAACTATCTGACGTCTTTTATATAAAATTATTTATTTTATATCTAAAAACCTTCTTATTTTTGCTTATATATATATAATTGTAAATTGAGAATTATAATTAAAAAAGTACACACTTTATAATTTTATCATCTACTATATTATTTTTAAGTCTACCCACGATTTTAATTACGTTGACTTTTTTATGTATTCAATGTTTTTAAATCAATACAAGATTACCGAAACTACACTTTCGTTTAGAGAAATCAGTCTTATTTCCATTGCATTAAAAGCTATAATTGCGTAATATTATCTTCTCAATCGAATTCAATGTAGGTTAATATTTTTATCCTGTAAGTAAATTTAATTAAAAGCCTTTTGAGTATTAATGGAATATAGTAGCTGAAAACAGTTCGGTATCTCTTCTTCCACATCCTGCGGCAGCTAGTACTGACAAGTCTACTGGAAATGAAAGTATAGGAAAATGTGTCATCTATACTCTCAGTATATGTATGTATATAAGATGTGATGAATCACCGCAAACTAATATATTGGTTCTAGCCAACGTTGTCTCGGAGTTCATGTAAACGGTTTTTAATACAAACGAAATTTTTAATACATTCCACGACATAAATACCTCATTTTTTTTTACATTTATATGGTTAAAACTTTTGAACGGTGGTGGGATAACCATGCAACTGCTGGTTTTGAATATTCATTATTATATCCCGCCATTGGTAGGCTTTTTAAGTTTCAAGGTGGTAGTGGAACTGTGTTATCCCCTTAGTCGCCTCTTACAACACCCACGAAAGAGAGGAAGTTTAGCGATAGTAAAAGTTTAGTAAACGGTTAAAATGTATACATAAGTATGACGTATGAGTAAGTTTATATGTTTAATTTTTTTTGTATGTTATATTTTTTATGTATTTACGTATATTTATGTTTGGATGTTTTACTGATTCTAGCAGAACTATGCCACGAAAATATAAAAGAAAGGAAGAAATGCGAGCTCGAATATGTTCTTGGACTATAGAAAACCTACAGTCAGCCTTCGATGAGAAAGTATGATTGTGCAATGTGTATGTTGACACTTGATATGAATATTTTAGACCAACAAATAAGAATTTATACTTTTGTTGAATAAATGCTTGTAATATTTATTTAAATTTATATATATAAATTTAAATATATTAAAATTTTATTTTATTATAAATTATATATATATATATATATATATATATATATATATATATATATATATGTGTGTTAGGTTATTAGGTATAGTAATCTGTGTGATATAAAAATTATATTCTAATTATAACAATTAAAAGATATAAAAAACACAAAATGTTTTTCATTACTATGGCCCATGTTTCTTGGAGACAATCGATGTTTTAGGAGTAGAACTACCTAACATTTGGTTTGGGTTTTTCGTTTACACGGTTTGAAGGGCATCTATCCTACTCACTATTTTCATGGTGGGGCAACTATTCATATAGGTAGGCATCTATCCTCAAAAAAAAGGGTTCACGAAAAGCTAATTTCTGCTTAATCTGCATTGGGAAGGTTAAAAAAAAATAGTTATAATTGAACATAAAGGATTGAGCTAGCTACATTAATAAAAATTATGCGTATAAAAATCATATTTTTAAAATTAGATGAAAAAAGTGAGGCATCTGTCCCGGTTTTCCCCTTTATAGTTATACTAGCTGAGCCCGCAAACGTCGTTTTGCGGGCATATATGTTATTAACACCCTTAATCCCCCTCCCCTTATAAATTAAGGGCATAAAAAATAGATGTTAGTCGATTCTCAGACCTACCCGACATGCACACAAAATTTTATAAAAAACGGTTCAGCCGTTTCGGAGGAGTCCACTATTGTTGCGCCATTTTTCCGAAGACATCCCGAAAATCGAAGTAGACGAGATTAGTGACACCGCGACATGCTTAACTGGTACAATATTTAAATTTTATAATGTTCATTGCAATATTTTCTGTACTATAATCTACAACTATTACCAATAAGTTTCCTTTAATGCATGTTACAAATTGAATTTCGATTCGTAGCGGTGTTAGATACGAAATACCTATCCAAGTTTAATTTCCACTGGGACACGGGTTTGTTGACGTTTAGATCTAAGCAAAGATGACCTGAGGCAGTGGAACTTAACCTATCGCTAAACATCCCACGATACATATATATAAAATAATGTTAGATCTTTTGTTGTTTATAAGGTGCTTCCCTCGTCGGGTTACTCCAATTTTTGAGTACAGTTTGTACGTCCTACCTAACGCAAAGGTTTATTAAGAATACTAATTAGGTTTTCTTAATATTCACTCACCATATAATGAATTGTATATAAAAATATTTATAATATAAGTATATAAAAAAATACAAATATCTATCCCGAGTGGGAGTCGAACCCGCTAACCGTCGTGCTTAGGCGCCTTCGCGCACCACTTGTTACAGTAATACTAGTGTATTTATAAATAACTTTTGTGATGTCAAATAAATATTTGATTGATCACGTACGCGTATAGACTTCAATTTATAAACATTCCGCGTATTACTTCAAAGCTGAACAGTAACAACTGATCAAAGCGTCATACGCTCCTTTCGTTCAAATCACAAAAAAAAACCAGTTAAATGACAAATAAAATATAAGCCTTTGTATACGAGTATATGTCCATACAGTCACGTATAGAAAAAGTTATTAAAATCAAGTCGCACATTGATTTAATTAAAAGTAGGGAATTTTAGCAGTTTACGTAATTCGCTGTGTGGTTACGGCAGTAAATAATATAACCACCCCCTCTCTTCCCGTGGGTGTCGTAAGAGTACTAAGGGATAACACAGTTCCACTACCACCTTGGAACTTATAGAGCTGATCGATGGCGGAATAACTATTCAACTGCTGGCTTTGAAATACACAGGCCGAAGACGGGCAGCAGTGTCTTCAGTGCCAAAGCCAGCTCTGTTTGCCCATGTCTGGCGCGAACTTGGGAGGGCTATGTCCTGTGGTTTACTGCGATAGGCTGAAGTGATGTAATCGCGAAAAAAACGACGAACCAAATAATAATAAAACTCATTTATAACAGATTTTGTTTTCGAAGAAATTAGAAGATTATTCGTTTTATCCGAGGGTTAGGTTCCACCGACATTACTTACCTGTATTTATTACGGTCGCCCTTCCAAGGGTCTGGGAAACTTGAAATTTTATACAAAAACACTAAATAACGGTTACGCACGCTTGAATAAAAACCTTGTGATTTTCTTAAACTAATTTGTGCGCAGCTTTCCGAGGTGATTTCGCTCTTATTTTATATTTTTCTTCTTCAGAAAAAGTGCGAAATTGTATGTAATGTAATCTAGCAGAGAAGCACATAGGTTATGACATATTGTAATTGTTCTTATCCTATAATTATTATTTAATATTCCTACGTCACGTGGATACATGTTCGTCGCACATCGTGTTTTAGAAAAACGTGACGAGAATTAACGCGACGAGTCACGACAAATTATCCGTGTGACATTAGTTAATGCAACAATCTAGGATAACTTATAGGTATAATATCATTGTTTGACATTATATTATTGCGTTGCATTCCATAGTTATGTTACATCTAAACCGAAAATAAAAATCATCATATCAAGAATTTCGCTCTAGAGGGTACATCGTTCCATAGCTTAATTGGCTAGAGCGCCGACACGGTCAGTCGGAGACGCGGGTTCGAATCCCGCTGGAGCGGTCAATTTTTGATATGATATTCAAAAATGTTTAGAATTCCTAATGTGTGGGTAACACAAAAATAAAATCGTACATATGTTACATCTGTCTCCCTTGCTCTGCCTGTCATATAAAATGCACCATGTTTGAATGCAACGTGTGTAATTCTAAATCGTTTATATAAACGCAACAACGTAGAATCTTATCTTAGTGAGATAAGTCTCATGGCACAGCGTTGTCAAATTCGTCGCTTGCGTAAGGCAAATATATCAAAAAGTTTCATAGGAAATTATGTTGCCCAGGACAACAGTTTACCTAAATTTATCTCGAGCGACGGACTATATTTTCACCCATAAAAGCAAACAATAACAAATAGTGATATTTATTCCAATATCAGAAAATACATTACATTAAAATGTAAATTATAATGAAGATTTCCATCAACAGCATATTAGCAAGATATTAAATTAAAATTCTTCGTATTGTTATTTATTATTATTATATAATTTCGATAAATGTATTCCAGAATATATTTATGAAATAAAATAATTTATTCATGTATTCATTCATAAATATCACGACAGGAAAACAATAAGTAAAAATTGTAAATTTAATTTTCTTTACAAAATTTTTATATCGAAACTACACTCATAATCGTTGTAGCATCGTTATGTAAATAGTCAGAAAATATAATTACGCGCTCATTAAAAAAATACTCTTGTATTTTATTAAATTTAATAATTAATTAATTTTAATTATCGAAATATCATTAAGTAAAAGAATATCATTGATATAAATAATTATAATACCTTAAATTCTCTATTCCGTTTAACGATAACAAAGCAAAAACATTTAACGTGATATTTCATTACAATAAAACAACAAATGATTTACAAAATTAAACCGTAAGAAGCTTAAGAATATTTCATTGCTGACTTATGATACTGAAAAGAATCATTTTAATGAAATGAATAAGCAAAAACGCTCATAATAAAGGCATTCGTTTTCGCCTTATCAAATATTTTGTTTAGAATTTCGTTTTAAAATTTTACCGTGTTACTGTATTCGTGTGATTTTTTTTTTTTTTTTGTTTTATTTCACAAATATTTGCTTATTTGATTATGTTTGATTTTTTTCCAATTATCTTAATATATTATTGGTACAGACATATTATTAAAAAAACGAATCTAGGTTGTTTATTTGTCTGAAGTTAATTTAGTTTTTAAAAATGTATACGGTTTCTTTTTGAAGGACATTATGTTTTTTATTACCCGACTGCCAAGGAAGGGTTATGTTTTTCGCGCGTATCTTGTATGTATGTATATTTGTATGTAATATTCTTTACTACCTCATATTTCCAGAACCACTGAACGGATTTACATAATTGAGGTATCCTTAGGTTTGTCTTAGCTGCCTAAGTGTTCTTAGATAGGTGACATTAAAAAAAATCAAACATGGCGGCTGCGCGAAGCCATTGTAGTTAATGAAAACAAATTTTTTTTCTCGAATACTACAATATGGGTATCAAATTGAAGGGCACAATACAAGGATTTTAAAAAGGTATATCATGATTATTATTCCTGTAGTAATCCACTTTTTCATTGAGCAAGTCGTATCTTTTAGGAACAAAGTTCCTTACGGCAGGCAGGCTTGACATTTGGCTGGGCGAGCGAACTGAATAAAATGTGATACTAAAACCGTAAGAAAAATATATAACGGAACTGACGTAGGTAAGGTTGCTCAAGTCGTACTCCTTAAGGAAATAATGTTTTAGTATTTAATGCCATTCAAATAAAACCAAATCTTTTGCATGAACATAATCTTCATTTAGTTACCATTTAATCAACATTAATAGAAATTTAAAAGTCGCTTATTAACATAGGTATTTTAACGATTTTCACAAATCTACCTTCGGTACGATTAAGGGCACCTAGTCGCCTAATTCGTACCACTTATAGCCTAAGTCATACTTAGAATAAGACTTTAGTGAAGACATTATAAACGATATAGAAAAATACTTAAGTAAGAATTTCTAATAACAGCTTAAAATATCTTTCTTTGGTTAATTTAATTAAAGCTAATTTAATAGTCACAAAATTAGTCATAGTGACCTACAAACTAAAATAAAAATAGAAATCAAAATTATAAACTTCTTAATCATACAAAGTTAAGCTTAGACAATTATTGTGGTTGAACACAGATATCACAAACATATTTTTTATTTCATTTTCGACGCAAGCACATAGGTCGTGCACCCAACCTTTACCAATGATTTTAGACACTGAATCATATTTTCTTGACGATCTTCCTTACATAGTTGACATAGCCACGATTCTTCTCCTTTTATTTTTTTGTTCTTCTTAGATGTTCTGTCCGTCTTTCTTCTCTTTTTGGATTTATTCTGTGTTTTGATTTTTTAAATATCCAATACAGGCTTCTTTTTTTATTTATGTTTTCCTTGGTTTCTATTTAATTTTGGGGGAAATGGAAGTTAATACTATTGCTGGTTTAGTACCTTTATTATTTTTTTAATAAATATTGTTCTGCAAGGAACAGGAGATAATATGTTTAAGTGAGTTAGCCTACTATTCTTTTTTCTGTGTTAAAACGATAGGGTAATTGAAATTTTTCGGCAAGATCGAAGACAAAAAACAAGACTCTAAATTTATCAAACGCTGCGCCAACATCTCCTCCATATCTGATGACATATAATTAGGTCTTCCAAATTTTGTTTTCTTATTCAATCCTTTCAAATGTCTCCGAAATGTAATCGCTTCAGCCTGTAATATCCCACTACTAGGCATAGGCCTCTTACCCCATGTAGGAGAATGATCAGAGCTTAATCAGCTTCTATCAGGTGTACATGATAACAACTGGGACCGACGGCTTAACGTGCTCTCCGAGGCACGGGGGGGAGACCCACAAGAACTGCACAAATACCCAGACCATAGCAAACACCTGTATGGCCAATACAAATGTTTGTCATGTGCGGTGATCGAACCCGCAACCGCCAGCGTAACCGGCACAATCCATGGCTGTGACCGTTACGCCAACGTGGCGACTCGTAATGTAGGTGTTGGTATATTATATCTTCTACAAGCTTCATTAAATCCAATTTCACCATTCCGACTCCGTTTCTCTAAAGCTTCATTCATATCTTTCAGCTTCCAACTATTATACTTTATCTTTTCCATATTTATTGCCTGGTAAATAAAATTAAGTAAATTAAACACACAATTTTCTGAATACCTAAGTCGTACTGGTACGAGTAAAGAATTTCGCACAGGTACGACTTAAGCAGCAAGGTATTCTAAGTTTCAAAACAAAATTATTGTTATAACCTAAAAAAAATCTACTGTTTGAGTATGCTTTAATGGGTAAAGCTTTAGATTAGGAAAAATCGAATTTCGGGACCGTGGGGGGAAGGAGGGGGGAGCGTTGGGAATGCTAACCCCTGGTACCACTGTCACACTTCTAAACCGCATGGTTATGGAGATATCCATGGTTAAAGTTTTGAGGTTAGAAGAATAATTTCGCAGCTTTCACACATTATTTTCACATTTCACGCGCGTTATTTTCACGTTTCATAAGTTATTTTCAAAATAAAAACGATCTCGACTCCAAGATCAACAAACGATACAACTTACGTTACTTATGCTCCGTTCCATAGTTTTCACATGTTATTTTCACATTTCGCACTTGATTTTAACATTTCACACGTTAATTTAACATTTTTACACGGTTTTTTAACAAACGATACAACTGATATATAACCCTAACCTATCTAATTTAAAAATTACACCGTTTATCGACGTAATTTTATAACAGTAAATAAAAATAGAATATATTTAAGTAAAAAACATAACATGAAACAAGGCTGTATGGTCTTAGACCTTTGCTTTTACCGTTATTTAAACAAAAACAATGAATTTATTCTTACATTGTTTTGGAGCGAAACGATAAGTGGCGCGCCATTTTTTTTTAAGCATCTATATCTCAGTCATTAAACATCAGTTGTAGCGTTTGTTAAAAAACCGTGTGAAAACAATAACTTAACGTCTGAAATGTTAATATCAAGTGCGAAATGTGAATATAACACCTGAAAGCTACGGAACTAAGCATGGTTACCGCAAGTTGTATCGTTTGTTGATCTTGGAGTCGAGATCATTTTTACGTACTCCTGTTCGAAAATAACTCATAAATATTCTTTGACGGTTCGCAGGAAAGTGGACATAAGGTGCCAGTCAAACCACTAATTGCAAATTCTTGATTGGCACCTTATGTCCACTTTCCTGCGAACCGTCAAATAATACTTATAACAAATGGACACAACGATAAATAATAACTTATAAAGTTGCGAAACGGCGCACGGATTGCACTGCCCGCAGCGCCGGAGCTAAGTTAAAGTCAGACGCGGAGCTCAAAGGTATTATAATAGCTTTAAATTCTTCCTCTAATCTCAAAACTTTAACCATAGATATCTCCATAACCATGAGGTTTCGAAGTATGGCAGTGTTACCTTGTATAGCTTCCCCTACACCCTCCGCCCTCCACACCCAAAAACCCCATAATTCGGTTTTTCCTAGTCTAGAGCTTAGCCCCTAAATGACTGCAAAATTAGCATTAAAAATAGATGTGAACAAAAAATAAGTTGAAAATTACATTCCCTTTATAAAAAAACTTGCGAATGAGCTGAAAATTTAATTGAAAACTGTTGAAAAACTTACTTTTTGATAATTTTTGCGCCGCAACACGGCCGGCCGTCCGATTGATTTCACGTGCTTGCCTGACTATTTAGTTCAGATCTACCTTACAACGTGACACTTTTTATACGCAACAGCTGGGATATAATCGAGGTACGACTTAGGCAGTGGTACGACTTGAGCAACCTTACCCTAATATCAGTCACACGACTGTGTAATATGACGTTTGTAAAACTAAAATATTATCACTAAACTTTTTTTTAATTATTTATGTAATTTTATTCTGTCGACAAAAATAAATAAAGCCATATGTTTTTTTGGCTATGATTACATTACAGGTAGATTTTTTTGGGAGGTTAAATTTTTGTTATTTCTGACTCTACCTTAATTCCGGTGCTACGGTAAGTGTACTCATGCTCCGTACTGCGACTATCACGCGTTATTTTCGAACAAATTTACGTAAAAACGATCTTTACTGCAAGATCAAAATACGATACGAACTGACCTTTAACGACTGACAAATAGACACTTAAACAAAATAACGCGTCAGACATAATATTCTAATAAAATTAGTAACATTGCGTGCTAGAATATAGGTATAGAAATTCGAAAAATACCCAAAACCGAATCGGAGCACTCCACTTCCACGTGGTCTTGGTCTGCCCTACCCTAGAGTTTTTTTTAAGCCGGAGGCGCGGAGGGAGTGCAGCCCTCCTGAGCAGCTCACTCATGCTCGGTTCCGCAGCGGGGGCTGGTCACCGAAGGCGACCAGACTCAGCCGCTCCTCTACGCATTCGTTCGCGCGCTTTCGCACGCAAGGGCGGAAGGGCTGCACTTCCCGCAGCGCCGTAGCCCAGCATTACTCTATGGGGTGAAAAACCCACACTCCCTCCCACCCCCCACCTTTCCATTTTCCCCCCAACCCCATAAATTTCTCACCGGGATTGTACATTTTACCGTTTTTTTATTTCACATAATAGATTGAATTATTATTATTATTATTTTGTTTGATTTATTTTATTTTACGGTATTTGTTATTTTCTAAAATACTAAATTTCCTAAAATACTTTTATGTACTTCATTAAAAACCATATGTATGTGTGCATTTATATATTGTATAATTATGTATTTATATTATATTTTTATTATCTATATGTTTATATGTTTAGATTGTACACGCTAATTTTGCGACTATTTTATAAGTTTCCTGTAGCAGGACTACTGGAAGAGATTGCATCATGGGAAAAGTAGTGCCTTTGTACCAGCATTGTTTATAAGAGCTATTTCCTTTTGCTATCCTAGTGTACATAAATAAACCAATCAATAAAATTAAAAAAAAATCAAAAACTAGAAAATATATATAAAATTCAACATTTTTTTTCAAATTGTGTTGCTTTTATACTATCTGAAGGAATTTCGTTCCTATCTTTTTTTTCACAATTATTAATTATTCTTTAATTATGTGATAGGTGATACTTGTACAGTTAAATTACTTTACACCTTTAACTTGCCTTTCTGTAAACTCTAGAATAATGATCCTAGGGGATTGTTCCTCAAATAAAAGGTACAGATCTTAAGATTTTTTTTTTTGTTGACACTCCTATTCACATAATTTACCTGAATTTTTCCAGTTTACGGAGGTTTTAGCTTGAAAGGGATAAGGCATATTCAATATAATCGCCCTTAGAGCGACAAATTGTGTTGAATACTTCCAGTGATTCATTACTGACAAATGGATACAACTGGACAAATATTCACGTTTTTTTTTTAACACAGTTACATCGCTTTACATAAAAAAAAATCGTAGCTATAGCAGATAGAAGAACATGAATGAGACCAATTTTTTTTTTTTTTATAATACCCACGCTAAAATCTCAAAAATGGTGCAACAACTCGACTTATATCACTCATCACAGGACGCATTGAATATTATTTTACTTTCAGAATTGTCAACAACTAAAAATCATCAAGTAACAATATTTTATTATATCTTAATTAAAAAAATGTATTTTTTTTTTTTTTGAATTATTCGAGACTTCATTATTTGACTGACGTATCAGGGTCGTTGGTATTTCCTAAGAATAAGTCTGGAAAAGTAAAAAAAATTAAATGTATCTATCATATTCAAGAACTGCTTTTTCAATAAAGGATAAATGCCTACCTGAATATTCTCATTATCTTAGTGTAAGTCGTTCTAGTCGTTTCTATTACAAGCAGTACAATTTTTAACCAGACTGAACGTCAAAAATGTTTTTATATGATTTACTGGCATCCCCGGCTTTGCACGGATATTTTACAAAAATTAAAAAACCTTAACCATTTTTTTTAAATAAAATATAGACTATGTCGTCCGCGGATTGTGTAGCTTCCCGACAGTGAAAGAATTTTTCAAATCGTTCGGAGCCTATTCAACGCAAACAAACAGTCAAATATTTTTCCTCTTTATAAAATGAGTATACATTTATAAAACTAAATGAAGACAAAATTAATCGGCTGGAACAAGTAAGTACATATATTAAATTCTGTTTTGATTTACTGGTTATACAAATGTCAGTGGACAGGAGTAGCCGTATAGTAGATAGAGCTGTATGTTTTTCTCCTTTTTTTCATAAATAGAATAAATCAAAATAATGGAACTGATTAGAATTGTATGGTTCTTCACGGGTTATGATGTTAATGTTTCATTTTCTTAAATTACCTTTAAATAACACAATTTACCTTTACATATTCAGTCTTATCGCATATTATTTATTTCAAATTTTTTATACATTCACTTTTTATACAACAACACAAAATAGAAGATATAAATAAATGTCACAGATTACGTCATAAGCATGTATTTGCATAATTTCTTAAAAAATATATTAGAAACCCTCTAAATCCGAGGTCTTAAATAGCTCTTTTATCCAGTTTGAGCAATGACTTCGCCCACTCGTCATAATACTCTACAAAAAACGATAAAAAATAATACTATAAGAAAAATTGTGTTATTTACGTATTTTATTTGTAAAGTGGTAGTACCGAGGTCGACCGAAGACAACCATGCTTATGACACTGATATATTAACCTTTATATTGTCCTCTCATTGAGGCGTAGTGACGAGTTCTATTAACGTTGATGGCCGTAGTCTCCCACAAGCAACAGATTATCGTTTTTCGGAGTTTATTCCTTTAGAATCGATTTTCATATAAGTTCCCCGGTTTTAAAAAAAAAATATGAGGAGTGAAATCTGTTGAATGAATAACTTCGTTACCCTATAGGGTTCCGATAGATGGCGTTATTTGATTCATTTATTTACCATTTGATATGGTACTAATCTTTTTCTTGGACTAGTAAGCCTTTTTTGTGCCTATTTATACAGTCGATCTAAAGGAGTAAACTCCAGTCGTGCGTCGGAGCTGACGCACACACTTTGTTTTTTCAAATATATTTTCTGGTCTAGTTATATACAGGCTGTAACATCGCACTGCTGGGCATAGGATTCAATATCCATGTAAGAGTAGTGTCGGAGCTTAATACACCACGCTGCTCTACTGCGGATATATTCCCTACTATGAGTAATGAGCGCTATCAGATGTATATGATACCAATCACGAGCGACAGATTAAGATGGTCTCCGAGACAGATCCTTAAGGGGAAACTTGGAGAGACCTATAAAGACATACATCCAAACTACTCACCAACAGGAACGCAATACTGCTTAAAAACAGTATTATTTAGTTGTGGTCTTTTGTAAGGTCGAGGTACTGCCCCAGTTGGTCTGCCCTAAATTTTGAGCAGGAAATTTCCTGCTGTGCCCTATCTCAGTAAATAAAGGTTATATGCAATGCGTCGTGATCGAAAGTGTGATCATTGTATCAGAGGATTCCTGTGACCACTGTACGAGTATGAAACCAATATCATCATATAAGAAACCTACGCTTAAGCGACAGTAAATCTATACTTCAGTACTTTTAAATTTAATATTTTTGTTGTTAAGATATTATGAATTATTTTACGTTATCAAATTTAATCTTACACACATCTCATGGAACTAAACGTTTCGTACCACCGCAATATAATCTACAATTTCTTAAGACTTGTAATCGCTGTAATAATGTAAAAAAAACCTTCAGAATTAAATATACCTTTATTATGAACAACTTCATTCAGAATCATCGTTTATCATTACAATATTAATATACGACATATTGAATACAAGACAGAGCAAAGTATATAAATATTTTTCAAGTTATACAATATTATATACAAAATCAACACATCTTATGTAAAAGAATCAAGGTCTACAACATTATTTGACTAGAGACCCCATTAACAATCATTCAGTTCACAAACACTTAAAATTATGTCATATATAACCTTTTTTTATCCAAAAACTGGGACTCCTATAATTAAATATGTATTTTTAAATGTATTATTACCCAAAGGTAAATATTTATAAATAGAACCTTTGATATTTTTACATAGTATCCATTGAAATGCTATTATTAATCAACTTATAATTACGTCATTACAAAAACAACTAACACGGGAAACCTACAATTTGAAAAATGCCGGAAAAAAAAACAACATTTTCTATTAATTATTTATGATTTACCAAGATATTTGAATCCGATTAAAACAATAATCTGAATGTTTAAAACTTAAACTAATCAGTTCAAAATAAATACATTAATTTAACAAATACAACAATGATTTTATTAATTTTAATAGCATTAATCCGTTATAGTGATTTTAATAAATACACATATTTATTATTAATAAAAACAATTTTAAAAACTACTGTATTATTTACAATGAGCATAACTATCGTGTACATTTGATTAGACTAGAATTATTAATAACCGTATCGGGTTTTGAGTTAACATTATTTTTATGATCGGGCGATATTTTGTTTGATTATGTATATCAGAAATATCAAAGTTTCTTTTTCATATATATTTATGAAAAAAAAAACCAAAAAAAATGAAAAAAAAGTGCATGCGTGTGTGTGTGCATTAACAATAAACACACGTCAGAAGTGAAACTTCTTAAAAGTAGCCTACGAGAGATTTATTTCACCGTGAATATAAAATACTGTGTAATATATTTTATCTCGTTCTCTCCCATACATTAATTTATTTGTTTCTTTATCATTTCATCGAGTTTCTAATCACAACGATGCTTAAGAAGTATCACTGCAATAAATGTGATTTAGTAGCGAATATTAGTGCTAGAATTGTCAGTGAAATTCCATTGGACTCTCTGCGGTCGCTAGCACGGCAAATTGAATTGACCTGCGGTTGCAGTTTAAATATAAATGAAAATGTTATCCATTTCGATTTCCGTTTATTATTGTCAATAAA
This sequence comes from Melitaea cinxia, assembly GCF_905220565.1. Lineage (NCBI taxonomy): Eukaryota > Metazoa > Arthropoda > Insecta > Lepidoptera > Nymphalidae > Melitaea > Melitaea cinxia. Next base: position 9,086,996 of record NC_059415.1, read on the forward strand.
ACTGATAGAAAAGCGATAGACTTTTAAATAAAACTGTATAAAAAATATATTTTATTTTTATATTTTTATATAATCACTTTATTGAGAGAGACGTTTAATAATAATAATAATAGTAAATATAGTGACATCCAGTCAGATAAATAAAAAAATATCTAAAATAAAGTAAGCAATTTAAGTCGTCTGTTCCTAAAGTAAGCAAAAAATATGTAAAGAACTCATTATAGACGGCGCCACGGTCGCATAAAATCATCATATTATTAACAATTTCGATCTAGCGGGTACATCGTTCCATAGTTTAATTGGCTAGAGCGCCGACACGGTCACACATGCAGGTTCGATCCCCGCTGAAACGGTCGATTTTTGATATGATATTAAAAAATGTTTAGAATTTCCTAATGTGTGGGTAAGACAAAAATAAAATCGTACAAATTAAAAAATATATGTAGCTATATCAGTCGAATGTTACCTATGACAAACATTAAATTGCTTAGCTTAGGAACAGACGACCGTGTGTGTATGTCATAAATATTTAAAAAAAAGATATAAAAAAAAATTGCGTAGTGATCCCGCCCGACCATTAAAATTTCATGAAAACCAAACGAGTACAAAGTACAAGTTACTCTAGCGATAGATGATTAATAAATTATAAAGAGTACACATTTATAAATCACATACAGTTAGTTTTTTATATAAAACAGGCTTCTATGTCGACACTATTTACTATTGTTTATTAAAAAATGGATAAAAAATTCTTTAAATCATTTTTTCTTTCAATGAAAAATAAAAATAACAAATTGTTGTGAAAATAAAATTGAACCCTTATCCAGATATAATATGAACGACATGACACCGATAAATTTAATTGAAAGCACAGCTTAAAATAAACAAAACATGTTCGAGGCTTAAAACAATTTATATATAAATAAAATTACCTTTTCTATTTTCGACAAAATTAATTAACAGCATTGAAATCCACGTGCTGTGTGGCTACGGCACTAAAGAATTTAGCCACCCCCTCTCTTCCCGTGGGTGTCGTAAGAGGCGACTAAGGGATAACAAGGTTCCACAACCACCTTGGAACTTAAGAAGCCGACCGATGGCGGGATAACCATCCAACTGCTGGCTTTGAAATACACAGGCCGAAGACGGGCAGCAGCGTCTTCGGTGCGACAAAGCCAGTACTGCGGTCACCAACCCGCCTGCCCAGCGTGGTGACTATGGGCAAAACACATGAGTTCACGTTATTTTTGGCGTAAACTTGTGGAGGCCTATGTCCAGCAGTGGACTGTATAGGCTGTAATGATGATTGAAATCCACATTAAATACGTACGAACACATAAACACGGTCATTAAAACAATACTACAAAAGTACTTACTTTTAAAATAAAATTTAAAACAGTTTTATAATACTTATAGATCGAAATTATATTATTGTAAAAAATATAATAGCTGCGCTTAACAAAACAATGTAGGTAAGTTAATAAGTCTTTATTTCAAAAGTATTCCTGTGAAACGTAATTCGTTGATTTTTTAAATTTGGAATGACTATTTTTAGTCATTCAAATTTAGAATACGTTACATTTTCAAAACGGGCAACTTTTGATAGTGCCGACATTAACAAATTGTGAAACTAGTACCAATCAACCAGATATGTGATTTTTCAAAATCATATATATATTTTTTTAAGAAGAACAACTAATGTTCTTCAATAAATACTGACTGACTTTTTATTCTTTAAGTTATTACTTTAATATTATAAAAGGTCTTGTTTAAAACTCAGTATCTGACAACTTTAGTTTAATACGTGTGTTGAGCGATATTTAGTTTTCTTGGAAACTAAGCTCGTGAACTAACAAAAGGGTAAGAGTAGCAACGAACTTTATCTTAAAGTAGCTAAGTATAGTTTAAATTGCATACATTATGTATGGTCTTCTTTGTGGAAATTTTTCGGTTAGATTTATTATTTTGCTTTAAAAATATGTTTTAAAAATACATGATAACTTTTTTCAAACCAGAACTTGTGTAATTAACTTCATGTCCCATCAAACTTAAGGATCTAATATTTTCATCATTTTTATATTAAGATCAAACAAATAATAAACATATCATATACATATAAAATACTGAAAATTAAAACACTTTTTTTAAGTACATTAAAACCAAGTAGACTATCTGTAAAATAAATTTTTAATTTCGCAACATACATTTTCACCTTTCTCGAAAAGTTCTTAGAACGGATTCCATGTTGAAATTTAAAAAGAGTCGAGTTATCGTTGAAATTCAAAGTTAATCTCGAACGGAGTGAGTTTCATCGTAAAGTCGCAGTTGGACGGCCTTCTGGAATTTATACGCTTTCCCGAGAGAACAATGCGGAGTGGTAGAAAAATAAACTTACTAAGATGGTATTATGACATAAATTATGGAATGGATTATGTCATTTTGGTTGTAGATTTACACTATTCGTTGAATTTCGAAATTAAAAATCTCAGTTGTATAATTTTATGAAGTATGAACGGATAACATTTGATTATTTTTGCTTAAGAGTCATCAATCATTTATACAGAAAAGTATTGCGAGGAAACCTATATAATTGTAGCGGAAGAATGTCTAAGTTATTTCCGCCAGCCTGCAATGCAATAAACGTGTATTTTTTTTGCAGCAGTAGATTTAAGGGCTATCACTCTATAACAAATAGAAATTAATAGAAAAATCTGCAAAATTCAAGTCTTTACCAATATTTCACAAATTCTATCTATACAAATAAATAAAATTGGAGTGTCTGTTTGTAATATTAAATTAAGCGCTTTTAATAAATGCATATGGTTGTATACACGGTACATAAACCAAAATAAAATTCTTTTTAAAAAATTTGTCTATCTGTCTGTTTGTTCCGGCTAATCTCTGAAACGGCTGGACCAATTTTGATGGGATTTTCACTAGCAGATAGTTGATGTAATAAGGAGTAACATAGGCTATTTTTATTTTAGAAATTTATTTATTTTATAACTCTGTAAACCGAACAACAACTATTTTGTGAAATTCCACGCGGACGAAGTCACTGGCACAGCTAGTTGTAGAATAATTTGATTTGTATTACAAATTGAAAATGCAAAAATATGTATACATATATTGAAATTGGTATTTATAATATTGTTGAACCTACGATTAAAAATAATTATTTGCATATAAATACTGTATATTTATAACAACTGCAACCATTTCATTTATTTTCATAAAATTAAATTATAAATTCGACTCTAGCCGAGATATTTTAAAATTTACAGTACAACGGTTACACCGTAAAATATAGAGCACGATCCGTATAACTTTTACCCTTAACAAATATTTGTATAGCTTCAGTGAATATTTGTTGAAAAACAATTCATACCCTATCACTGAAAAGTAACAATAAATACCTATATTGAGACTATATTTATTTTCAACTAAATAATAATAAAATACATTTCGAATTGAAATATTTCATGGAACTTACAATCAATGTACATTAATAATTATTCAGATAGGCTTACAAAATTATTTTTAAAATGTTGAAACTGAAATAAAGATATTGAATTCCAGATTTAAATGAGAAACAGCTAGCGAGTATTTTGCAACAGATACATTTAAATAGGCCTTGGAATTGGCATTTGTGATTATTGTAATCACTTCAATATTTTTTTATAGTACTATGTTGATTATAATTTTTTTTTTTTTGGGATCCATCAAAACTAGTATCACAGACTGAAGTAAAGTAAACTGAATTTGAAAAAAAAATCTGATCAGACACACTTCGAAGAAAAGAAAAACAATACTTTGTTAATTATAACTACTAATTTAAAATATTAATTTAAAACGCAACCTCAAAATTTCCACAAAAAATGTCTTAATTAGGTACATTATAAGTTATATTATAATTAGATTAATTTTTACATGTTGTTGCGCGTACATAACGCGCTGGCTATTTGTCAGCTGATGAAACTGGCCAACAAGACGACCGATGGATATAAAGCAGACGCCTCTCCTCTTTGCATTGCTAGCGGATTCTCACCTGTAAAAATTTGAATGAGTAAAAAACCCGCGTCTCCGACTTGCCGTGTCGGCGCTCTAGCCAATTAAGCTATGGAACGATGCACCCGCTCGAGCGAAATTTTCGATATGATAATTTTTAATTTTCGGTTTAAGCGAACCGTGGCGCCGTCTATAGTGAGCTCTTTACAGAAACCCGTAACTATTCAAAGTTTCATATTACAATGAAAATCTTTGACAGGAGACGACACCGTGCTATTTTTAATATCTAAGATTTTTATTTTTGTGTTACCCACATTAGGAATTCTAAACATTTTTGAATATCATATCAAAAATTGACCGCTCCAGCGGGGTTCGAACCCGCGTCTCCGACTTGCCGTGTCGGCGCTCTAGCCAATTAAGCTATGGAACGATGCACCCGCTCGAGCGAAATTTTCGATATGATAATTTTTAATTTTCGGTTTAAGCGAACCGTGGCGCCGTCTATAGTGAGCTCTTTACAGAAACCCGTAACTATTCAAAGTTTCATATTACAATGAAAATCTTTGACAGGAGACGACACCGTGCTATTTTTAATATCTAAGATTTTTATTTTTGTGTTACCCACATTAGGAATTCTAAACATTTTTGAATATCATATCAAAAATTGACCGCTCCAGCGGGGTTCGGACCCGCGTCTCCGACTTGCCGTGTCGGCGCTCTAGCCAATTAAGCTATGGAACGATGCACCCGCTCGAGCGAAATTTTCGATATGATAATTTTTAATTTTCGGTTTAAGCGAACCGTGGCGCCGTCTATAGTGAGCTCTTTACAGAAACCCGTAACTATTCAAAGTTTCATATTACAATGAAAATCTTTGACAGGAGACGACACCGTGCTATTTTTAATATCTAAGATTTTTATTTTTGTGTTACCCACATTAGGAATTCTAAACATTTTTGAATATCATATCAAAAATTGACCGCTCCAGCGGGGTTCGAACCTGCGTCTCCGACTTGCCGTGTCGGCGCTCTAGCCAATTAAGCTATGGAACGATGCACCCGCTCGAGCGAAATTTTCGATATGATAATTTTTAATTTTCGGTTTAAGCGAACCGTGGCGCCGTCTATAGTGAGCTCTTTACAGAAACCCGTAACTATTCAAAGTTTCATATTACAATGAAAATCTTTGACAGGAGACGACACCGTGCTATTTTTAATATCTAAGATTTTTATTTTTGTGTTACCCACATTAGGAATTCTAAACATTTTTGAATATCATATCAAAAATTGACCGCTCCAGCGGGGTTCGAACCCGCGTCTCCGACTTGCCGTGTCGGCGCTCTAGCCAATTAAGCTATGGAACGATGCACCCGCTCGAGCGAAATTTTCGATATGATAATTTTTAATTTTCGGTTTAAGCGAACCGTGGCGCCGTCTATAGTGAAAATTTCGCTCGAGCGGGTGCATCGTTCCATAGCTTAATTGGCTAGAGCGCCGACACGGCAAGTCGGAGACGCGGGTTCGAACCCCGCTGGAGCGGTCAATTTTTGATATGATATTCAAAAATGTTTAGAATTCCTAATGTGGGTAACACAAAAATAAAAATCTTAGATATTAAAAATAGCACGGTGTCGTCTCCTGTCAAAGATTTTCATTGTAATATGAAACTTTGAATAGTTACGGGTTTCTGTAAAGAGCTCACTATAGACGGCGCCACGGTTCGCTTAAACCGAAAATTAAAAATTATCATATCGAAAATTTCGCTCGAGCGGGTGCATCGTTCCATAGCTTAATTGGCTAGAGCGCCGACACGGCAAGTCGGAGACGCGGGTTCGAACCCCGCTGGAGCGGTCAATTTTTGATATGATATTCAAAAATGTTTAGAATTCCTAATGTGGGTAACACAAAAATAAAAATCTTAGATATTAAAAATAGCACGGTGTCGTCTCCTGTCAAAGATTTTCATTGTAATATGAAACTTTGAATAGTTACGGGTTTCTGTAAAGAGCTCACTATAGACGGCGCCACGGTTCGCTTAAACCGAAAATTAAAAATTATCATATCGAAAATTTCGCTTGAGCGGGTGCATCGTTCCATAGCTTAATTGGCTAGAGCGCCGACACGGCAAGTCGGAGACGCGGGTTCGAACCCCGCTGGAGCGGTCAATTTTTGATATGATATTCAAAAATGTTTAGAATTCCTAATGTGGGTAACACAAAAATAAAAATCTTAGATATGAGTAAAAAACCGACAAATAGTATTACGAGCAAATGTACTCACGAAATACTGGAAGTTGTTTTCCATTATACTGCTTCATCTGAATCGTTTGACTATAGTACTGTGCTTTTAGAAGACTTAATATTTTTATCTAAACTCAATTTTCACTACTGAAAAATCAAAAATCTTGGGAAATTCAACCAGAGCTCTTGGAGAAAGTCGGTGGTAGGGTCAGTGACTCGCTTGCGATGTTTCAACATTAATGATATTCTAAGATTCGATAATAATGATAGGCTATGATAACCGCTTACGTAATGTTTGTTTACCACTCTGGTAGTAGGGAAAAAATCAGTAAAATACCATTTTTTTAAATGGATGAATGTATAAGACCTCAACGTGAACCGTGATACCTAAGGAGTAATATAATTATACTAAATTAATTTCTGGTAAACCTGGTAATACCTCTGAGTACGTGTACAGACACCGCAGATGCCGCGACATCAGCTAACGAGCACGTGTAGTTGCCTGAATCGTTTCTGTTTGCGTTTGCTATATAGAGTCTTGATAAGGCGCCGTTAGATGTCGCTTCTGTTTTGACACTGTCAACAAACGATTTGTATTATTATTATGACTTCATAATATTTTTGTGATGACTAACGACCAAGTCGTTTTAAGAAATTTTCAGTAGTGCAGTTTTCCTCAAATTAACTCTGACTCAATGTAGAGAGGAGATGCCTTTGCCTTGCAATAAGGTATTTATGTACATTTTCAGTTTCATGAAGTATATTATTTTATTGTATATTATAAAAATATTAAAGAAAATTGTAAAGGTGAAAAATTTACAATGTCGTAGCCTTACATCTACTCATTGCTTAATGAATGACTTATCACAGAGATCTTACTTTGCACCCGGACATTAAATTAATAACTTCATACAATTACTTTATATTTAATAATAATAATAATAATAAATACTATTTATTGTACACCACAAAGAAACATTACAAAAAAGTGATACATGCAAAGAAAGGTGTACAAAGGTGGTCTTATCGCTAAGAGCGATTTCTTCCAGACAACCTCAGGGTATATTTGAATATTAGCAGTTAATGGTGAAAACGTTCTTAGAATTGTTTTTAGCAAAACTTATTTTCTATGATATTTGATCTCGCGTAGAAAAAGTTTCACCCACAGATTTTCATTAGAGCACCAAGTGGCCACGAAAAAGTCGTAAAACAAATTCTAGTCTTCTCTTATTTCTTTCTAAGTTTTTGTATTACAAAAAGGCTAATACATTTTAGACAACTAGTACACCAAACCAAGTTTATTCCATTTACTTTACCACGATACAATAAAAATATATAGCACTGAGAGAATCGCAAAGACTCACAGAACAACAGAAGTTTCATAAAATAGCCGGCAACGGTCTTAGTCAAATTTCTAACATTTTTAATAATACAAAGAAGATGTTCCGTTTCAAACAGTTAACGTTATAGCTTTCAACCGTGCCAAGTCACACGGAATGTCAATTCAAACCCGAAATTACCTCGAAATTGTCCAAAAACTTAATGGAATCAGTGTTTTAATTAAACTCATTCAACCGTTACGATCCTCAAACAAAGGCGAAGTGAATTAACATCGCAAAATTTCTTTCAAATAAATCTTGTCTGCGAATTCACACACGTTCACAAAATACCGCGAGTAATTTCTTTGTTCGCGTCTCTGGTATGCAAATTAGGGGTGAAGTTAACAATTGGTTATCCTTTTCGTTACGTTTCGTTATGTAACGCGATAGGGCGCCGTTCAATTACAGATATCATTGTTTCTGTTTATTGGTCCTCCGAGCCGGATAAAGGAAAGTTGATCGTGAAACAATAGATTCTATAAGTCAGTTTGATTGCGTCGGGGATTAGATGTGTTTCTTTTTATATTGCTGTTGGCGAAATTGAGTACAAATACGAGTATAACATGGTTAGATAAATCTGCTTTATAAGAATCAAGTTAGTACACCCGACTGATTTCGTATTAAACAATAATTTCGAGTGACATTGTCATTCGGGTTCTTTTGTAATTTAAAACGAGGCATATTAAGGTATTTAATGGTTGGAATATTTTATTTTTTTCAGTAACTGAAACGTAAATCTTTATGTGTAGTTAATATAATAGAACCATTTTTACTGAAAAGCGCTTTTGTGATAAACTTAAAAATGTAAATGTTACATTATTTTTTTATTAGAGATCAAAATTGAGTTTCAGAGGTTCAACGAGTCTACTCTGTAAATAGAAGTGTAAGAAATAATATCAGTACTTGCTATTACTATTCGTAATATAGTGAATGGTATAGACATTGATTTTAATAGATTATTACACACTGTACAAAAAAAATTGTAATACATCTGTCATTTCAATCACTTCTATATAAATACGGCAATATATACTCATTTTAGACTTTATTCTAAGACATTTTTCACAAACATATTTCCTCCTTCGCAGACAGTGAAGTGAATTTTATACAAATTTAGTATTTGTTGTATTAAAAATTTTGTATTTTCTGTTCCTTTTACGACTTATTAGATTAGATTTTATCAAAAGTACATTACAAATACGCTTTATATAAAAATCAATCATATAAGAATTATTGTGATAATATCAAAGCAAAATATGTTTCTTAGCATTTAACGAAATGGGAATGCTCTCTTAAAAAGACTTTTCTCACAAAAACTGGCGTCCGTGACCGAAGACCGGCCTCATTTTGTATTTAATAACATTACAATACACAAAAGAGCAGCAACCTTGCTCTAGATGGACCCACGTTTTAGATGCTTATCACATTTTGGCAACTATTGTTATTACTTTTCTTACAAAAATTTTGAATATTGCTTAATGGAATAACCAGCTAGTGTAACTTGAATACTGATTACAGATAGCGTTCTTTTTCTGTGATGAATATAGTAGCCAGAGTCTTGAGGACGTTTCTGTGTTTCAGTGTAGGTAAGGTCAGCAATGTGGTCGCGATGCCCTTGGCTTTACCTACCATACGATTGTTTATATAATTACTATCTCAAGATATTAACAATAACGGTCTCATGTACCATATTTCTTCAATTTTTTTCGTAGTTGACTAACAGGCAACCGTTTCTTTATACATACGTTCTTGCAAACTTTTACATTTACATCTAACATATTAGGATTATTATTAATCTGAACAATTTGTTCATTCCACACTTATGGTTCTACAGGACTTAAAGCGATTGTCATTTTGAAACTACGAACATTGGCGACTTTGCAGGTGTCATTGTCAGGGTCGACTTTTATATGAAAAATGGTTATAATGAACGTGAGAGTTTAAAAACCTGTTTTTTTTTGTTATACCTATATGACTAGATCGGCAAACAAGCGTACGGCTCACCTGATGGTAAGCTATTACCGTACCTTATACGTATAGACGTTTGCAACACCAGAGGCATCGCAAGCGCGTTGCCGACCCTATTCCCAATTCCTCCCAGGATTCATTCTAATGCAATGGTATTAAGACCTGGTGTTGGTGTATTTTTATAAAAGTGGGTGACATTATAAAATATCTTTATAATAAAATAGCGCTAGCCAGACGTACATTGGATTTTGTGTTTGTGTCACACAGTGCGCCTGAAATCCTATCTTCTAACATCTAACAGCTTTTTAAGTCCTTTCAATCTATTTTGATACAAATTATGAATTCCATTTTATTTTCAAGAGATTGTCAGAATTTATTTAACTTTTTCATTTATTTCAACATCGTATCTCTAAATTAAAATTTTAAACTAAAATTTAGAAACGTCTCTTACATACTCTTGTTTGATAATAAAACTGTTTGAAATTAATATATTTTTTTAGCAAATATATTAAAAGTAAAAGTAATATTTCATAATGTTTATGAAAAAAATATGGAATTAATTTATATAGCCACTTCATAAAGGTACTTTGCTTAAATAAGTAAAAACGTAATACCCTTGTATTATGCTATGGGTTTTTATTATGCTTTAAATAAAACAGGTAATATTTAATATTCGTCAAATTAAATCAAATAAAAAAAAACTTAATTCAAATAGGCTTCAAAGGCGCCTTTGAATCTTTATTTTACAAATTTATTAAATTTGAAAAATGAAGATTTAAAAAATTCAATTTTTTTTTAATTTTTTATTTCCGGTTTGGTTGTTAGTCCTTGTGGGAATCCTCACCATACCCCAGAGAGCACGTTAAGCCGTCGGTCCTGGTTGTTATCATAACTACCTGATAGCGATCGTCACTCATAGAAGGGAACATATCCGCCAATCGGTGGAGCAGCGAGGATACTTAAGCGAGGACACTTCCCAGCAGCGGGATTTGACAGGCTGAATCATTCGTATTGTTATAATTAAGGGTGAACATCACGCCTAGTTCGGACCTTAGACAAATAGTTAAGTTTACAAAAAATGTAAGCCTTAGAAACAATACATTGAAACGTTTAAGTTTTTAACCGACTTCCAAAAAAGGAGGACGTTCTCAATTCGACTGTATTTTTTTATGTATGTTACTTCAGAAATTTTGACTGGGTGGAGCGATTTCGACAAATTTTCTTTTGATCGAAAGGTGGTGTGTGTCATTTGGTCCCATTTAAATTTATTTGAGATCTATTAACTACTTTTCGAGTTATATCTAATAATGCGTTTTTACTTGACGCTTTTTTCGTCGACCTACGTTGTATTATACCGCATAACTTTCTGTTGGATGTACCGATTTTGATAAAAAAATTTTGTTGGAAAGGGGATATCCTTAGTTTAGTACCATGATAAGGAAACCAGGATCTGATGATGGAAACCCAGAGAAATCGAGGGAAACTCTCGAAAATCCGCAATAACTTTTTACTGGGTATACCGATTTTGATAATTTTTAATTTTATCGAAAGCTGATGTTTAATCATGTGGTAACATATAAATTTTATCGAGATCTGATAAGTACTTTTTGAGTAATCTTTGATAACGCGTAGTTACTAAACTATTTTCTCGTCGATCTACGTTGTATTACTCGTCGATGTAATTGAAATCGGTTTTTTTTTTTTTCGTTTGCGAGCAAACATATTATTATAGAACTAGCTTTGCCAGTGACTTCGTCCGCGTGGAATTTCACAAAATAGTTGTTGTTCAGTTCACAGAGTTATAAAATAAATAAATTTCTAAAATAAAAGTAGCCAAGTTACTCCTTAATACATCAGTGACCTGCCAGTGAAAGTCCCGTCAAAATCAGTCCAACTGTTTCCGAGATTAGCCGGAACAGACAGACAGACAGACAAAAATTGTAAGAAATGTTATTTTGGTATATGTACCGTGTATACATTCATATGCATTCAGTAAAAAAGCGTTTATTTTAATATTAAAAACAGACACTCCTATTTTATTTATTTCTATAGATTTTATTAATGTAATTTTCAGTAGGTTCATTTTTTTTGGGTTAACAATAGTTTATACTGCATATAATATATAACTATATCTAATTTGGGATATTCGATTTTGGAATTCCGTACATTCTAAGTAATTTGAAAAATTTTGGAAGTCACTTTATACCTGATACTGAAGCCAAGTTTTTTTATCATTTATGTTTTGCCTATCTGTTAGTCAACCAGTCTGTCTATATCTCAGCCATAGATTATACCAAAATCAATAAATAAAAAAATTAAAATATTTATTTGTTTTCTCAAATAATAATAAAAAATAACTATACTATAAATAATAAACTATTTCATTGCAAGAGAAAACAAATTTTTTAAACGTATACTTACTTGGATGTATTAACGTCTAGTCCTATTTAATGGCATCGATTTTTTGTAACATGCGACATATTTCTCAAACATTGTCAAGTAAGCTTTTAGATGTGTCGGGGGTCCGAAAACACAAACAAAAACAAAAGCGCAAATCACAACAAAAATTTGTTGGGCCTCTATAAATGTTTGCCATGACAAACCAGCGCTGCGCCAACGCGTTGCCATATCGGACAATCAAAAGTTACTCGTATATTTTTTGGTTCTATTGTGCAATTTGATATTTCACTATTTCATTTATTACCTCAGTACATAGTATTTTACCGGCTCTTTCCACTAATATAATTTGTAAGCGTCAAACTCGCAACCAATATTATCAAGTTCAAAGTCAAATAATTAAAAAAAAACTATTATACCCAATAACCTTTAAATTTAACTCAACATTTCGACGAAATACAAACAAAACCCTCTATTTCTGAGCAGATAACCTAAATAAAGGGCTGCCCTTATTTATTTAAATTGCCTTAAAGATTTATTACGATCGTATTATTTACGTTAAAATAGAAATTAGAATTATAATTCCTTATAACTTTAATTACACTCCTCGTGCTATTAATGGAAATTATTTAATATATTTTATTTATCTACCTGCCGCCCTAGCTTAGGTATGTCTCGGTATTTAGGTTAAGAGTTTGGTTCGAGATACGTAAGCCATTTGAATACAGATTATGGCAGATTTTACTTATTAAATAACAAAATGTTTAACACTTGGCATTATTACCTTTATCTAAATTATTAAAGTAACTTAAACAGTAAAAGATCTCTGAAGGTAATAAGTAGGGTAGGGTGCCTTAAAAAAATATTCGTGCGAATTCAAATTAAGTTTTTCTAAGCCAACAATAATGCACTTTTTCTTTTGCCTTTGCTAGTTTTCAAGTGTTGTTTAAATTTAGTTAAATTAGTTATATCTATGATGTTGTTGTATTCAATAAAAAAACTTTTAAATATAATTTAATTAGATACGGAATAAAATGAATGCAATTATGTGTTCCCTGTGGCAAGTGATACAAGTCAAAAATCATCATTTTACAGGAGAGCAAAAACCAGATTTAAGAAATTCTTGTTTGTGAAATAAGTGGGCTTGGTCAACAGGAGTATCTTTTTTATAGGGTGAAATATTCTATTTCAATGTACATTTTAATTTTTTTGGGAAATACTTTATTTCAAAAGTAATTTACGGGAAAACATTTTCGATTTGTACCATTTTTCACATTTATTAAGTGCTACAATTATGTGATAAATGATACTTATACGGCTAAAATTACTCTACACCTTAACTTTACTTTGTCAAAATTCTAGAATAATGACCCTATCGCAATGTTCCTCAAACGAAAGATAAAGATATAGTCCTATAAATTTAATTTTGTTTCTATTATTACTTACCTATTCACATAATTCACGTGAATTTTGTCAGTTTACCAGTTTTTGGTTCAAAGGGACGTAACTCGTTGAACACATTTATTGCATATTTAAAATCGCTATAACTACGAAAAGCTGTCAGTGTCGAAACATTCTACCAATTCTAGATAATTTTAGAACTGCGCCGTATAGTTACGCTACGCTCATAATCGCTATAAGCGATAAGGCCGCCTTTGCATGTATTACTTGTTTTTGTATCTAATCGTTCTAAAATGTATCTTTTTTTTGTGTGTGTGATAAAGTTTCATAAAATAAAAAAATAAAAAATATTTTATGTAGTAAAAATGGTATGGGTAACTAAGAGTCCGTGAATGTTGTTTATATAATAAAAAAAAGCAAAGAACTCAGTATTTACGATACTGGAAAAAAAAGACAGATTTGAAAAAACAGGTTTTTTAAATCTTTGTCGTAATAAAATGTATCTCATAAATTTTTCGACCACGTTTCTTCCGCTCACAGAGTAAAGCAGTTTGAATTATTAATGAATTAAATGAATAATGAATGAACGAATCACAATCAATGATAACATCACGAAGGTGTTCGTATCATTTTTATTTTTAAGAAAGGAAAAACTGTCCCTCCTTTGAAAAAAGGCTTTAACAAAGGATAATAGAAAGAAAGAGAAAATTTTAACGAAACATTTAAAAGCTTTTATACCTGGGGCGTATTTTATTAATAGTATCGCAGTCTTAGAACAGTGGTCGATCAATCACTACATAATGGAAATTTTAGTCGACATGGGGAGCTATCGTCTCGTAATTATTTTCTATTGGCTCAACGTCTAAACTAAAAAAAAAACAACTAATTGCACTTACTATACTCGTATGTATATATCGGGTCGAATAAAGGAATAACACAAATACAGAACTGGTAAAAATTGATAAATCGGGTGTAAGTTGAGTGAATTCTTAAACAAGATTGAAAATCTGAATAGTTCATAGTACATCTATGTGTGTGTTCAACTTTTACTGTAAACTTCATAATAGTATACCAACGCACACAAACATAAATTTTACTTTTTATTTATTTATTTATTTTATTTATTTACTCTTTATTGTACACCACAATATGCAAATACAAAATAATAATAATACAGACAACTTAAGAATGTGTAGTACAAGAGGCGGTCTTATGGCTAGTTAGCCATTTCTTCCAGACAACCCGACTTTTTCACTTTTTTTTTTATTTTTTTTATTTACTTCTAATATTCTTGCGGTACAAATACACTACCAATAAAAAATATTGTTTTTTTTTTTTAACGTACTGATTAAAATCATTATAGAAAGGTCATAGTGCTAGTATTTAAAGAAAATTATATACCTAAAACTAGCTGTGCCCGCGGCTTCGCCCGCGTTGAAATCAGTGAGTCACAAAGTTTTCCCGGCAAACTTCCAGTAAAACTCAAAATGTCATCAAAATCGGCTTAGTCGTTCCGTAAACCTTCCTCTTGAAGCCCTCTCCATTGGTGAAACCGCATGAAAAGCCGTTCAGTAAATTTTGAGGGAATCGATCACATACACTTTTGGGGACTTTTTGTTATAATACACTAACTGTTGCTCTCGACTATGTTTCATACAAACTATCAACCCTAATCAAACGCCCTTAGCAGTGGAATATCGGAGAATCCGTTCTTAGCGGACGTTTACTAACTATAATCTACTTCCCTGCTAAATTTCATCTTTGTCCATCCTGGATGGATGGACCATCCAGCGGTTTTGAGTTCTCGTGATGAGTGAGTCAGTGAACTTTCTCTTTTATATATATATATTACGATGCATTTATTATTTGGACATCTTCTCACCACCTATAGAGTATACATTTTAAATTTCAAGTATCTTACTTCAAAAACATAGGACTTTCATAGAAACTTCCAACCCCCGTTTCATCCCTTTAGGAGTCGAGTTTCATAAAATTCGTTCTTAGCGGATGTCTACGCCCTATAAGGAACCTACTTACCAAATTTCAAGTTTGTAACTGTTATAATTTCGAAAATTTCGTGATGAGTAAGTCGACCTACCATCCCCCGTTGTAAACCCAAAAGAGATTTGTTTTCTAAAGATACATTATTTGGACACCTTCTCACCATCTATAGAGCATATATTTTAAATTTCTAGTCTCTTACTTCAAAAACATAGGACTTTCATACAAACTTCGGACCCCCGTTTTATCCCCTTAGGGGTCGAGTTTCATAATATCCGTTCTTAGCAAATGTCTACGCCCTATAAGAAACCTACCTGACAAAATTTCAAGTTTGTAACTGTTATAGTTTCGGAGATTTCGTGATGAGTGAGTCAATCTACCATCCCCCGTTTTAACCCAAAAAGGGACTTGATTTCTAAATATACATTGTTTGAACACCTTCTCATCATTTATAGAGTATACATTTTAAATATCAAGCATCTTACTTCAAAAACATAGAACTTTCATACAAACTTCCAACCCCCGTTTTACCCCCTTAGGGGTCGAGTTTCGTAAAATCCGTTTTTAGCGGATGTTTATGCTCTATAAGAAACCTACCTGCCAAATTTCAAGTTTCTAGGTGTTATAGTTTCGGAGATTTCGTGATGAGTGAGTCAACCTACCATCCCCCGATTCAACCCCAAAAGGGAGTTGATTTCTAAAGATATATTATTTGGACACCTTCTCATCATCTATAGAGCATACAGTTTAAATTTCAAGTCTCTTACTTCAAAATCATAGGACTTTCATACAAACTTGCTACCCCTATTTAACCCCCTTAGGGGTCGAGTTTCGTAAAATCCGTTCTTAGCGGATGCCTACGTCTTATAAGAAGCCTAACTGCCAAATTTCAAGTTTGTAGGTATTATAGTTTCGGAGATTTCGTGATGAATGACCTTTCGCTTTTATATATATTATAGATATCAACTCAAGAGTTAATCAAACCAAATGTGAAAATCTGATGAAATCACGCGGTGCCTTAGGTCTTCGTATCAAATAACTTTAACCGAGACGTTTATAGCTTTAATCGAGGGAAGTGTGTATTTTATTCATCAAAGGTACTTTACGCAGAGTCAAAATACAATACAAAAATATATAATTTACAAACGTTAGACATAATATTTATTTTTTGCGTTCTCGTACTCCATACAAGTTCAGGCAATGTTTTTGATACGGTATTTTAGCTGATGTAATGAGATGTAATGAAAACGATGTGTTTATGCAGTGATATATGCTACGCTAGATCTTGCTGCTAATTAATTTATAAAGCATTCATGCATCTCTATTCGATGCAATTAACATTTACTCGCATTATAACTGTTATACATATTACGAACTAGTATTTCTACCGACTAAGTGTAATAACTAGATTTTCATTGACATTCAATATATGAAAACATAAATTGAAATAAATATTCAAAGTTTGAAATCTAAGGACACAAAAAAAGTTTAAAATCACAATTTTTAATTAAATAATTGTTTTGTAAAAGGTACTTCCGATTATCACAATGCTAGCATTATATTATTATTTTCGACGATTTCTAAAAATAATTATAATTTCACGTTCTCAAAATAAATTATATTTCTCTCGTTTATGCTTGATACAAACTGAGTTACTTTTTGAGGTTCATCCGAAATGGCTCTGTGGCGGCTTTGACTTTGAAATGTTGTATAAACTAATTAACTAATATTTGCTCTACTGGAGTATTATAAAACCATAATCAACTTTCCTTTTTATTATGCTTAACGGGTGGAAGCAAACATATATGAAACACGCATAGATCTAAGGTTCTAAGGTCCTTAACCACATTACCAAACTGACATTTTCCCTAACCGACCATATCATTCAAGTGGAATATTTCAGGCGTACAAACTTAGAAATACAAGAAAATTTTATCTTTATATAGTCTGAATAACAACTGAGTTACATATTATCAAAATTATGCTACAAAGTCATTTACTCTTTAAAATACGTATAATTAGGGTGCATAATATTAATACGTATGTATGTAATCAACATATATGAAGTAAGCAGTAGTGTAGTAAAATAATATACTTCAGCCTATCACAGTCCATTGCTGGCCTCTCCAAGTTCGCGCCAAAAATGGCGTGAAATCATCTGTTTTGCCCATAGTCACCTGGGTAGACGAGTTAGAGACCGCAGTTAAAATAATAAAACTCTAAAATCGAAACATAAATGGACGCTTATTCGTAACTGTACGGTAATTGCTATACTATTATAACTCTATCTTTTAAAACAGCTTCAAGCGCTGTAAACATTACTCTTAGCATCTATGTTACGCTGTTATGTGTCAGCGTAACTGCTGTTCTGTTATTTCACACAATTCCACTCTCCATATTTTTGAAGTAAAACTTCTTTACGTATGCTCTACTTGGGGAGTGCTTACTACGTGGTGAATACGTGACGAGAGCGTTACGAAAAGTGCGATCGGACGAGGCGTACGGAAGTTGAGAGGGAGATATAAGTTATATTTTTTTTTTTTTTTTTTTTTTAAATATATAGACTAGCGCTTGACTGCGATCTCACCTGAAGTCAAGTGAAGATGCAGCCTAAGGTGGTGCGCGCTTGCCTAGAAGATGCCTATTCACTCTTGATTTAAAGATACCTAAGTTATAGTTCGTTGGAAAAACGGAAGCCGGAAGGGCATTCCAAATTTTAGCGGTGCGAATTAGGAACGAGGAAGCAAATCGTTTAGTGCGAGATCGTGGGATTTCAACCACATAGCGGTGCAGATTCATGCGATGCCTTGCGGTTCGGTGGTAGAAAGGTGATGGTGGAACCAAATTGTATAGTTCTAGAGCACACTCTCCGAAATATAACCTGTAAATAGTTAGTGAAGAAAGAAATAGAGAGAGTTACGTTTCGTAATCACCAACCCGCCTGCCCAGCGTGGTGACTATGGGTAAAACACACGAGTTCACGCCATTTTTGGCGTGCACTTGTGGAGGCCTATGTCCAGTACTGGACTGCGAAAGGCTGATGTGATGACGTTTGGTATATAAGGTAGGAGCAACTAAAGAAGTCTTACTTCAGCCGTGTTGTCTAAAGCAGACTTGTTTTTTTCCATTAATTTTTGTAAGAAACAGTAAAGAAAGTGTAGAAAACGGTATTTCTCTACATTTTCTAGAAGTATAGTAGATCATGTATAGTCATTCATTCTTTCAAGAGTAGGAGCACTTTTAGTACGTTAATTTGTCAATTTGGATGTTTACTTGAATTACATTCACACATTGTTTCTAGTCTACTGCACTTCAATCTCGGTGGAGATTGTGTAGTCTTTTCTTAAGCATACTTCGAATTTATTAACATTTAGAGAATATAGGATGTTTACGTATAAGAATATCGTAAATATAGACTACTAAACACATCGACATCTTGTTGATGATCGAAATGTGAAATAGCTAATACGTGTGTGAAATATAAATATATTTTCAAGAAGCTTCCTAATTTGGGAATTACTTCAACGTGACATAGCTAAATAATACTGCTTTTGTTTTTTTCCTATAGAAAATAAAACAATATTTGGGGATGCTCTGCATTAAAAATTGTTGTAGAGTCCGTGCTTGGAATGCTCTTCGTGTTACAAGCGTCTTTAGGCTACGTCAACCACTTATCACGTTACTTATTCTCTGCGGTCACCAACCTGCCTGCCCAGCGTGGTGACTATGGGCAAAACACGTGAGTCCACGTTATTTTTGGCGTAAACTTGTGGAGGCCTATGTCCAGCAGTGGATTGTATAGGCTGTAATGATGATAATGATGAACCACTTATCATCAAGTGGACCATCACTTGTTTATCAAACTAATTGTAAAAACAAGCTTTGAAAACATACCTGACGCCTCCTCTCTTCGTGTCGTAGTTAAGCAATCTTCCCCCATGCTTCCAGTTGACCTGACGCGCTGGCTGCGGCACCTCGCTGACAACACACCTCAGTTCAATGATCGACCCTTCCTTGTAGAACTTGTCTTGGAGCGGCCGACCGCGTTCATCTACTATTTCCACTTTTGGCACTGTTTCGACAAAAAGAAATAGTGAGATTTAAAAAAATATATTTAAATAAGATGTTAATAAAATTAAAAAGCTGTCAAAACGTAGCAAATCTACTACTGCAGAACAAATGATTTCATTGTTATCAACAATTGAGATCAATGTTTAGCTAAGGGTCTACTTAGAACATACGGATCTTACGCTTCAGCCTGTAATATCCCCTTTCCCCATGTAGGAAAAGGATCAGAGCTTAATCCACCACGCTGCTCCAATGCGGATTGGCGGGTATATTCCCTACTATGAGTAACGATCGCTATCAAGTGTACATGATAACAACCGACGGTTTAACGTGCTCTCCGAGGCACGGTGGGCAGACCCACAAGGACTGCACAAACACACACAGATCTTAATAATATGTTAAGTTTCCATATGAATAGTTGATACTGTCGTTTTTGCTTACTGCTAGTTGTAACGTATATATCCAACTAGCTTAAATAATCGTTACATTTTAAGAAATTTTCCTAATTTCTGCAATTTTTTTTTTCATTCCGTAAAAACCTTCCACAAACTATTAGGAAACCTGAAAAGAAATCTGCTAATATCGGCCCAGTTGTTCTCGAGTTTAGCGTTTAGCTAGAGAATTAAAATTCATTTTAATTTAAATAGATCACGTTATATTGTTGATTACGTTACGTTAATGAAATTGATGAAAACGATTGTAACTGAATTTAAATAAATAAATTAATTAAAATAATATTGATTAATTTTTAACAAATTATATCTGTAATTAATGGATTCGGTATTCTAATAAGTAATAATCATATATAATATTATCGTCAAATAATTAATTCAGCATCCTAAGCTCGTGAAGTGGAAATGCTAGGAGACATTAATCTACCTTCTGCCTCCCTGAATACCCACCCTTTTAAGCTTAAGTTAACATCTTTGAGTAAAATAAAACTGGTGATGTTTATTTATTAAAACATATTGTTTCCCGATAGAAAATATAAAATTAATTAGCAGAAAAGTTTTTTTTTTTTGTTTCGTTTTAAACTTACAATTAATAATAAAATAAACACCCATGTTCACATCAATTATTATTTGCAATAATTTGTATTTTCAATTTGGTTTTGTATTACTTTTTTTTTAATTTATATTATTGCAAAAATTATAATAATACGTTATTTAAGAAATGAAGGACTTAAAAGTACAAAACATCTTCCACTACCTGACATAAATATTGATATTTACGACATAGATATACTTTATTGCAGACTTATAGTACGAACATTAAAAACAATAGAACAAAAAGATACCGAATAAAGTGCAAAGGCGGTCTTATCACTGACAGTAATTTCTTACAGACAATCCGTTGATAAAGGAAACATTTGTAACATATAACAAGTACACGGTGCAATTTAAAACAATATACTATGTATAAGATTCATTTATACAATACACCAAAAACTATATTTACATATACATAAACGTAGACATATATTTATACTAGCTGTACCTTGCGCACGTTGCTGCGCTTTTTTTTTGTCGTACCAACTTAGAAACCTTTGTGGGCTCATGCACAACACTTTTATGAAGATCATGACATGATCAAATGCATAGTTTACGATTCTATAAAGGAATTATAGACAAACATTCATTATATATACAAAAGGTCGGTTGAATAGCAATAGCAGCAGACGTTGTCCTGCCCGGAAAACAGCTACCAAATTTGATAGCTATATCGGTATGTATACTGATAGCAGCGCCTCCTACCACCGATTGAAATAAAAACTAACATATCTTCCAAGTTAGACCAAATTACAGATGATTACAAAATTTGATTAAATTTAGTTCAGTAGTTTCGGCGTTACATACATTTAAAATTTTCATTGTTAACGCCTACTCCCGCAATCCTTATTGGGAATGAGTTGCCGATGTACCGACTACTTTTATGACAATTATAAAATAAAAACGAAGTAATTAACTATTATTGTAAAAATCCAAAATCTACTAAACTTAAACTAACAACTAACTTAAACAAACACCAACCTAAGTAGGTAATTAAAATAAAAACCCTAAATAATAATAAAAGTAATGAAATAAAATCCGTTCTATGTACAGTGTGTTTATAACAAAACGCTAGTTTGCGCCTTGAAAATTCTAAACAGACACGGCCTTCAATAATGTCTGTCTTCACGCGTCTGCCTGCGTTCGGGTCGTGCACGCAGCGATGAGCGATTTCTTTTTTTCGCCCGTCGCCATAGTAACCCGCACTCGATTAATAAAATCGTCGTAACTATTAAAATATTAATTACCGTCTAAATGATGTAGTGTAATCGACGAAGTTTGATAAAAGTATTTATTTTGATATAAAAATCAATTTGTTTACTACCAAATGTGCATTAGAAATGTATTATCAATTTTTATTGTATTTATGGTTCACTGTTTTGGCGATAATGGCTTACTCATAAAAGATAGATATATGCTGTCTCGAACTTTTTTGCAGGATTAATTAAGATAAATATTTCTCCTATACATTGTATACACGTAAACTCCACAGTTTTTGCAGCGTACGCCAGAATAACTCGTAAATAGCAGATTTTTTTTCCGACTTGATAATTATCAAAAATGTTTAGAATTCCTAATGTGTTGGTAACACAAAAATAAAATCGTACATATTAAAAATGGCATGGTGTCGTCTCCTGTCAAAGATTTTCATTGTAATATGAAACTTTGAATAGTTACGAGTCTCTGTAAAGAACTCACTATAGACGGCGCCACGGTTCGCTTAAACCGAAAATAAAAATCATCATATCAAAAATTTCGCTCTAGCGGGTACAATGTTTAGAATTCCTAATGTGTGGGTAACACAAAAATAAAATCGTACATATTGATAATTATCGTTATATTTTAGACAATTCACACACTATCTTTAAAAATTATAGCCTATGTGTTATTCTAATGTATAAGCTATATTATTGTAAAATTTCATTAAAATCTATTTGGTAGTTTTTGCGCGAAAGAGGAACAAACATCCATACAAACAAACTTTCGCGTTTATAATATTAATAGGATAATAATATGCATAAAAAATAATTACATATATATAATACATTAACAAATAATTATTTACTAAAAATAATATTTAAATATCATACAAATATCATATTTTGAGCAGGAAATTCCTGCTGTGCCTCAGTTATAATTAAGAAATTTAAATGATAAAAGTATTTATTGTGCAACTATCCTACAAAACAAATAATAAAGATGGCGATTAACAAATCGTAAATTAATATTAACCATTCAGAAGATGGTGTCGATATATTTGTATTGTTCCCGTATTAAACGAATAAATAATAAGAGTAATATCAATACAAAATCCAACATTTTAATAATTGTTAGAATTAGAAATTTAAATACTAACACTATATTAACTTTTATTTCCTTTATTGAAACCGTTTTGATGAGTAAAACACAAACAATTTAAAATACAAATTTCAATTTTAATAAATCAATATTTATGTAACGTTACATTAAGTCTTCCGATGGTGTTGTTACATTAATAAGACTATGTGGAAAGTACGACAATAGCGATTCGCCTAATTACGGAAGCAATTACACCTTACCGCATGAGCCTCCCGAATGGTTATTTATTACGCGACACCGCGTATTAACGTTTGGCAATAAGACCGTGATCACAACGCAGCACGATAGCGATTTTACAACAATTTATTATTACGTTTTTTGTATACAAAAATCACTTATCTCCAATCCCTAAACTTGGTAAATATGTTCAACATAAGAAAAGTTATTCAACTTTTTCATCTTTTATAAAAATTTATAATAATATGCTTTCGTAATAAATTTCCCAATAAATCACAAATACACGTAAATAAAATAATTTGGACGATATTTGTAATAATCGCTCAACCCTAATCATAATGCAATATTTAATAGTCTATAATATTCAGCAATCTAATAAATTTTAAAACTAGTCTAATCTAGTAATCCTGAGATTAGCAAACGAAGAAGCTCTCCATTGTTATCAAATTTAGTATAAATTCTCAGATGTTAGAAAATAAATCAACTGATTTCGTATTTTAATTTAAAGGCGTTGTAAACGATTCGAAATATACCTAAAATGCTAAGAATCAATTTTAGTACTGAATTGTTTGAGTTTTATTAGATTTTAACGACTCTGTCTAATTGTATGACGGAATAATAAATGATCTGTCTCGAAAATTAATATGGATTTTATGAAAATAGGATTTCAGATTTAGTTTGGAGCTTCTTTGGAAACGAGGTATGTTTTCGTTTCATTACAAAACAAAAGTATGGTGGTATTATAAAAGTCTATAATATTTTCCCTAACCCCTACTGCTGTACCGTGTTTTATACACAAAGGTTATCTGGAAAAAAACACTCTTTTAGTGTTAAAATCGCTTCTGTATGTCTTTTGTCACATAAAATCACTACTGGGCATAGGCCTCTTTGCCCATATAGGAGAAGGATCAGAGCTTAATCCACCACGCTGCTCCAATGCGGGTTGGCGGATATATACTACGAGTAACTATCGCTATCAGGTGTACATGATAAGAACCGGGACCGGCATCTTAACGTGCTCTCCGAGGTACGGTGAGGTAGCCAGGACTAACAACCAGACCGGAAATAAATATTGGTATAAACACAAATATAATTATAAACCGCGATAACGGTATTTCGGTGCCACCGACATGGTACACGCACCATTACACTAAAGCGGTCGTCGAGGTGTATCATTATTATTAGTCTTGCAGATTTGATCCAGAAAATTATATCGATATATCGTTGCCATGTTAGACAACTTAAAAATAAAACTGAACCATATTGTATTAAACAGTGTCGTTGATATGTTATAAGTTAAGCTGCTCTCTTGCGGCAATAATTGTCAGAAGTACTTCAAAGACGAGTAGAGTACGAAATATTTTTTAAAACACCAATTACTTAAAAAATCAAATCTTATATGGATTTCAATGATGACCTTTCGATTGTGTATTCTTTGTCCTTTACAAACTGTAACGTTCTTACAACTCAAAATGTCATATAGGACACTAGCCCTAACCTAACAAGGGTGACATTTTAAAACGCCCGCACAATTATCCAAAATCACAAAATACTTATTTGTATTCTGTTATAAGATTATTCTCAAGATAAAAAGCTTAGGCATTTTCTTATTTTAACACGTTAATCTCAAGATCTTAAAGCCCCGTTTTAAAAGTATTTTTATTAACAGCCTGCTTATAAGAAATTTAAAGGCGATACTCAATGAATGAATTAAGCCATAAAAATATTATTCATTGCAATAATATCTTAATCAATCTAAGAGACTATCTATTTGACTCGGATGTGTATCTATTATGATATTATATACATGTGGCGTATCCACATATATAGAATTTTTATATGGAAATGATAATGAAACCTCATTTCTTGTTTTTATTTTGTTTATAAAAATATATTTTTCGATAGATGTCAAGAATTTGTATTTTGAATTCTTCTTTATAATTTACTAGCGACCCGCCTCGGCTTCGCACGGTTGCAAAAACTATCAGTGTTCCTCTTATATACTATGCATATAAACCTTTCTCTGGAATCATTCTATTTACTAAGGAAAAGCGCATCAAAATCCGTTACGTAGTTTTAAAGATCTAAGCATACAGACAGCGAGAAACGACTTTGTTTTATACTATGTAATGACGTTTTACAATTTATTAATTCCATTTTATATTTTACTACGTGCACGTTGTTTTGAAATTATATTTTATACTAGCTGACCCGGCGAACTTCGTATCGCCTAACACAAACTTTATCGTATGGTATTAAAGTTCAAATTGACTTTTAAGTATTATCACAAATCTTTTGTATGGGAGTATAGAAAAGTGTTGTTTTTAGACTTTTTCGGAAATTTAAAAAAATTTTTTTTTTGAATTTTTCTCTCCGTAAGAACCATCCTCGTACTTCAAGGAATATTTTAAAAAAAGAATTAGCGAAATCGGTCCAACCGTTCTCGAGTTTTGCGCTTAGCAACACATTCAGCGATTCATTTTTATATTATAGATTTTGGTATTTAAACATTGTTTTTTACATTATTATTATTATTCTTTAATAAAGAGTCGATGGATATAGCTCTATTAAGATCTTACCATTACTTCAACCATTAGATAGCCATTCGCTAAACACACATGGTCATCTATTCCTTAGGTAGAAAACTGTTCCAACATCTTTACCAGAACTATTACATTTTGGTCATACTGTATTAAATTTATTGACTAGTGTGAGTATTATCTTGTCTTAATATGTTACTATAAGCAGGCTTATATGCTAACTGAGTACAATTACCGTTATAATTATTGTTAACATACACTAATGGTACTAGTATTAAACAGACACTCGAGTGTTCATACATTTCTCCAGTCATTACAAACTATGTAGCGTGACGTTAAAACGAATCAAACATACACAACTCAAAGGACTTAAGGAGACATTAAGTCGACTTTTGAATCCTCGTTTTATAGCTGAAGTAGTTCCTATTTTTTGAGATATTTTGATATCATATTACTTGTTCTGTCCTATAGAAAATGTCTTTTTTGAGTGGAGAAGATTATTTCTTTCTTGAAAAAAGTAAATTAATCAGTCTTTTTGGGGTTCCGTACGCAAAGGGTATAAACGGGATCTTCTTCTCTGTCTATCCGTCCGTTCGCCTGTCTGTCACCAGGCTGTATCTCAAGAACCACGATAGCTAGACAGTTGAAATTTTCACAAATTATTTATTTCTGTTGCCGCTATAATAACAAATACTAAATAAATTGCTGTGTGGTTACGGCATCAAAGAATGTGTGACCCCCCTCTCTTCCCGTGGGTGTCGTTAGTGGCGACTAAGGGATAACACAATTCCACTACTACCTTGGAACTTAAAAAGCCGACCGATGGTGGGATAACCATCCAACTGCTGGCTTTGAAATACGCAGGCCGAAGACGGCCGAAAAAATATTTTTGCTTGATATCAATAAATGGTAACAGGGGTAATGGTAGGCACTTGAAATATTCACAAAATACTTTAGTACTACTTACTTTTTTAATGATAAATAATAAAATTATAATAAAAAATATTTAGGCGAGGGCTCTCATACAAAGAAAAAAAGAAACACTATTTTTAGCCGCTTTTCGCCCGATGCTAAAATCAGCACCGGATAAATGCTTGAAATATTAACAAATAATTTAGTTTTATTCAACAATTAAATATTTTACAGAACATTTGATTATATTTAGTTTAGTCAATAGTACGGAACCCTTCGTGCGCGAATCCGACTCGCACTTGGCCGATTTTTGTGAATATTTAATTCTATATTTTGAATTTGTGTATTCATACTCGTTTTTTTTTATTTACTAAATTAGTCTTGTATCCTGTTATCAAAATAATGCAAACGATAACTACATTTTTTGAAAGAAAATATGAAAAATGTACGATGTGGTATCATCTCTCTGGAATACCATTTTCATTAAAGTGTCAAAAGACCTAAGAGAGAAACGTCTCTCTTACCTTACCTACCTTTTCATGGGATATTTACAATCTCCGGTAATTTCAACAACACTTAATATTAAAAATATTTCTTTACCATGCGAGAGCTGACCTACATAAGATGGTGAAGTATTAACTTCTGCGGAACTTTAACTTAGGTAGGGCCCATCAAGTATAGTATTTTTCTTCATAATTGTCTATCTATGCGATGGATTTGAATGGAATTTGGCTTTAGTCACTTTGCTATATGATCTTAGACACTGAAGACCTCTTATTCCGGAATTCTGAACAATTTCTTTAAAAAGGATAAAAGTTAAGTGTTCACTCTGTTTCAATACTTATAGTTTACGACAACTATTTTATTTATTACTTATTTCATTTTGGAACAAAGGAGATATTCCAAATATTATCTCCTAAATATTACAAGATCTTTGAAAGATCATAAATTAGAAACATTGTGACCTCAGAAAACTGAGAAATATCCTGCTTACAATCTGGAGCTGCCCAAATGTGACCTTGAACTTGAAATACCTTGACCTTTCAAAAGATCATGGTCAAATAATACTGCTTTCAAGCAGTGTTATGTTCCTGTTGTGCGTAATGTGACCAGAGGTCCTGGGGAGGATTGGCGATAAGACCGGCAACGCGCTTGCGATGCTTTTGGTGTTGCAGGCGTCTATAAGCTGCGGTAATCGCTTACCATCAGTTTAGCCATACACTTGTTTGTCAACTTCTATTATTTAAAAAAAAAACATACCTATATTATAAACCAACCACAAAATAATGAGTTATGCCTGCTCCAACACAAGGACTACTTATGTTGTGGAAAATTTAAATAAACCCTTTTGAAACTCAATATAAAATACATCACTATCGCTGTTTATTTTTGTTGTAATATATTTAATTAAACATTAAATTCAAAAGCATCCAAATACAATTTAACCTTAATCGTAAACCGAAATCGTGTACCGAAATTTAGGTGTACCTAAATAACATTTTAGTTTCAGTTTGTTAAAACAGAATACACTCATACTATATCACAAAGTAATTACAAACTGTAATTAATTTTTTTTTTTTTGGTAACTAACTTGATATAGACTAAACAAGTTTCATAATCTAATCAATAAAATTATTTCGTTCCAATTTTAATTTTAAATATAGAATAACGAAAATAGTTGTCGATATGTTTGAATACCTCTGTTTTATCCACCTGTTAATTAATAAAAAAATTTAAAAAATATCTTCTATACAAACTATGTACTAAAACTAATGAAATAGATTTTTATTTAAGTTTATCACAATTTGTAATTGATCAATGTGATTTGATCATGAATATGAATGGATGAAATGTCGTTGGCACGAATAGCGTTCAAATAAAAGACGAGATCATATAGATATAATATAATCTAAAATAATAATAAAATAATCAAATAGATATAACACGTACTTTTTAAATTTATTACAATGTCCGCGTGGAATTTAACAAAAAAGTTATTGTTCAGTTCGCAGTTTTAAAAAAAAACTAAAATAAAAGTAGCCTAAGTTACTCCTTATTACATCAGCTATCTGCTAGTGAAAGTCCCGTTAAAATCGGTCCAGCTGTTTCAGAGATTAGCCGCAATAAACAAACAGACAGATATAGACACAAAAATTATAAAAAATGTTATTTTAATATATCTTCCGTGTACACATATATAACGGAACACGGAACATTATTCATATATATATATATATATATATATATATATATATATATATATATATATATATATATATATATATATATATATATATATATATATATATATATATATATATATATATATATATATCTCTCAATTTAATAAAAAGCGATTATTTTAATATTACAAACAGACACCCAAATTTTATTTATTTGTATAGATATATAGATTAATCAACTTAAAAAAGAGGAGGTTCTCAATTCGAGTGTAATCAATTCAATGTCTCTAATGACGTGTATACTTGTCGATGTTAAGTCATGTTTTATTTTTTGTTTGAGAACAAACACAATTATTTATATTCGTCCATGGCCATAGAGAATATACCAAAAATACATATGTTTCGTTTAACCCGGTTCTTCCAAGGAGAAGAAACATGTAATCGTTGTCTGTGGTCGGATTATACCCGGTATTAGGTTGACCATAAATTAAAACTGTAATCCGGACCTGGGTGTCCAGGAAAGTTCAATCGGATTATCTTTTACAAACTTTCGAATCATGCTTGCAGTACTGTTCGCTTTGCTTTTTTTTTTTTGACGATAGTAGTGAAAAACGGTTTTAATTTAAATTTATTGTTTTATTTTAGAATAATATAACGCTTTGTTTTTTCAACGAATATATCTGTTTGATAATCTATGAGTAAAAGATTAATATTGATTTGATATAAGGAATAATGTATTTAGTACCTTCGTCTACTAATAGATGGCGTTGTGCGTCTGAGTCTAACAATAAGACTAATGTATTTAGTTCCTTCATTTACTAATAGATGGCGTTGTGCTGTATGTTAAATCGCGCTGTCAAGATTATTTCACAGATGTACTTAAGAGACTTCTAATTATATTTTTATTGGGTTGCGATCTCGCTAGGAGACATCCGTAGGGCGTGCGTTATCCTCGAGCCCCCGAGAGCTCCCCTTCTTCTTTCGCGGCCGGTGTCTATAGTATCCGACCCCTCTCACCGGTGACGCTGTAAAGACCGCTAGGGCCAACAGCACTCAACAATTCGGAATTTTTTTTTGTGAGATTAAATAATTTAGTATAAGTTTAAACATATAAATTTGAATATACGAGTTAAGTAAACGTGTGAGTGTTTCATTTTTAACAATCTATATATCAATTTTAATTACATTTACGTTATATGATTGATGAGAATGTCAGAAGATTATTGATAGCGTCAATATTTTATTAACTTCAAACGGTCAAAATGTAAAATGATAATATTTTAATTTTCCCAATCTATGTTTTGATGTTAAAAATATGTTTGAGAACACCAATTTTTTCGTTCGATAGCTCTTTATCACAAACATAATATATTTCAATATCATAAACATATCTATTCATTTCAAAGCGTGGTTTTTAAATTCAGCAAATAGCTTCAATGTGTTCCTTATATTAACTTTTTGTGGTAATGTTTTAATGCAATAATAACAGTAGAGTATCACTGTCAGCGGTCGCAGGTTTTATTCCCGCTCGGCTTTATAGTCTGAATTCATATCATTGTAGGTGAAAAAGTCAAACTGATACCTTCAAAATTTTATAGAATTCGATTAGTTAGTTTTGTAATAAGCTGCAAAACTTTAACAATCAAAAAACTAATCGAAGGTAAAAAAAGGTCAAACTGGTACATCCATATGCATTTAGTAAAAGCAGTTACTTTAAAATTACAAACATACACTCCAATTTTATTTATTTGTATAAATTGTAATATATGCATATTTACTTATTTATATATTTAAATAACATTTACGATAGATTTATTACAAACAAACATGTACATATATAAGTCGGCTGTTGCTCAATACACGGGTATTAAATAGCCTACCATGGGATATATTTATGTTAGGATATATTTTAAACATAGTTTTGTTACCAATGGTAGATACACTTATCAAACCCGTATAGGATTATCATAAAAATCGACACAAGCAAAATTACGCGGTTTGTCTTGTATATTATGCAGTTAAATTTAATTTGAATACGTTTTAGATGGATTCCCATCACATATTTTACGGTGAAATCAAAGACCTAAAGATAATTACGATCTTCCTAAGATTACCTTTAGAATGTCTTCGTTATTTTTACGGCTTTCGGTAACGTGTTCTAAGTTTTGAGAGCTTCATTAATAATATTTATTGCGAAAACTCAATTTTGTTTTTATGTTCATTCGTATGTTATCTTGTTTAATAACTTTGTCTTTGTTTTAGCTTTAGAGTTACGTCTGTCAGCGAAATACTTATCTTAGATCAGAAGATTTCGACCAGATTTATTTACATCGTTCATGGCTACAGATTATCTACTCTAAAAAAAATATATTTTTTTTTATTTATGAAGAGAAAAAAAATAAGTTATAGCTTACAATACTTCTGTAAAATTAGTTTTTTAAACAAGAAAAAGTCCGTTAATAGTTCCCAAGTACATTGATTTCAAATACCTAATCTTGTGTCTTTAAATTAGTATGGATTATATATATAAATATATAATATATAAATATATAATATATAGATTTAAATTAGTATACCACAGAGAAAACAAAACAAGCGTATTTATTAAATTTATATTAACAAACTTTTTTCGTTCAACATAATTTTGGTTATTGTTTGAGATTGAAAAGTTTACTTATTGAATGCAACCTTGATTATGGTTTTTAATATAGTCTAGAAAGAACTAAGAATCTTGTAAAAAAAGTGATATCATAAGAAAACCTATTGTTAAAGAAATTTGTTTATGAATGAAATTTATCAATCTCATCTTCAAATCTAATTGGAACAAACAGAAACTGTATCCTCCCAAAAAAGAAAATGTATCGATTCAATTTTCTGGTTGTGCCGAAATATCGCGGTACGCAAAATGAAAATAAATACATGGTAAATATCCCGTTTTTAAATAATTTTTAATTCATTATAAAATAAAATAAATAAGACTCACTTACAGGCCGAAGCGATATATTTGTGGAGAATTTATATTGCTACAACAATATAAATATATTTTAGGTATGCTGGGATCGAACCCGCAACTGCCAGCGCAACAGCCACAAACCAATGCTGTGACCATTGCACCAACGCGTCGTCTTGTGCGTAATTATACGCTTAATTGTATTAATATAAGCTTTTGAGTCGAAATCCAGTATCTATTTTGAATTATACAGTACGCTAGTAAATATTATATTATGTTAAGTTAGTAAATATTAAGTTACACCATTCAATACAATGTCTAAATTCTAGTGTTCTGTTCAGTATTGGAGACATTTGTATGGTTACTTGATCGACCAATTTCAATTGTAAACACATTGATTCAACGCATGCCAATATAGTTGTTTGTAATTCAAAATGAATATTACATACGTAAATAACATATATAATACTAACTGAAATAAGTTTATGTATTTGTAGCACTTTGCTAATCTTGTAACTAATCTTTAACACCGAAAATATATCAAATTATTTCATTAATGGCATCTCATGATTGGAGTTGAAGAGAAACGTCATAAGAAAAGTATATATTACTTGTAAAAATTATAATATTATATTATTTTTATTGTTTTATTTTTATTATATTATTTTATTGTTATTCTTTTGTTATATGTTTACTTATATCTTCTTATATGTGTTATAACGCAATATTTATGGAGAAAGATACACCGATTTTTTTCATTTTGACCTTACACCTTATGGTGAAAATTGCTTGAAATTGAACAAAGGTTGCTTTTGCATTATTAAATCCTTCTATCCTTCTATCTTATTCTATAAACAAGTCAATTTCAATACGATCATCTTTTGTCAGATCAATTACTATTTAAGCAATAATAATAATTGTTAATTAATTGGCCACTTAACATAAAACTTCCTTTTTTAAAACTAGGTTGATAGTTTTATTCTTTAAAATAACGAGATTATAATATCAAACAGAGGCAGCTAGTAGGAGTTAAAATTAAAGTGTTGAAAACCTAAAGGTTAGTGCCCGGGTGATTAATATTTACCAAACAAATTCACAAGAACTTTATAATGTTACGAACATTGAAGGTATATAACGAAAAGTATGCTAATATGTTTCTTTATAGCCTTTAGGGTAAGTTCAATATCAAACTCCATAGAATTATGTCCTAAAACACAAACAATAATTCTGAGAATGTTATTACTTACTCGGCCATTTTGGCACGAAATTGAACCGCAAAACATATAATATTTCTGGTATGTCGGCATATGAATGAGAACTTAGACGTTTGGAATGCATTTATTATGAAAACTCAGACGTGAGTCGAATGTTGAATATTTTTTACTGATTGTATTTTTTCCTTGTGAAAATTGTGTTTAAGTTAAAATACCAAGATAATATTTTGTTATTTATTATGCTTAAAGCTTGTATTACGACTAATAATTGGTCGTAGAAAAAGGCTTTCCGTATTTTCTAGTAAAAAGTTGCAATAAAATATTTTTTTTTAAGTATTATTTGTAACTGGCTGATTTTGATACCATGAAAATGTGACATTTTAAAAATGAAATCAAAAAGTAAAAAACAGTTATCCGCCACTTTTCATTTGTTTCCCGTCCACCAAAACGAGTGAATTCAATGAAGCAATTTGGTACATTTTAAAGTTTTACTTTAATAAAGGAAAAATGCGACTAAAGCCGCGAAAAATAAAATTGTGACGTTTATAGATCTAATGCAGTGTCAGTAAGAGTAGAACAAAATTGGTTTAAGCGTTTTCAGTCGGGAAATGTTACTGTCAGTAATGCATTTCGCTCTGGTCACCCAGTTGCGGATG
Source organism: Melitaea cinxia (assembly GCF_905220565.1). Lineage (NCBI taxonomy): Eukaryota > Metazoa > Arthropoda > Insecta > Lepidoptera > Nymphalidae > Melitaea > Melitaea cinxia. The sequence continues at coordinate 9,120,496 of NC_059415.1, forward strand.
AACGTGACGATATTTTTGAAAAATGGAGCTAGATCGACATTTGAGTAGTTACAATATAGCTTAAAATCTGATCATCATTATCATTACAGCCTATACAGTCCACTGCTGGACATAGGCCTCCACAAGTTTACGCCAAAAATAACGTGAACTCATGTGTTTTGCCCATAGTCACCACGCTGGGCAGGCGGGTTGGTGACCGCAGTACTGGCTTTGTCGCACCGAAGACGCTGCTGCCCGTCTTCGGCCTGTGTATTTCAAAGCCAATAGTCGGATGGTTATCCCGCCATCGGTCGGCTTCTTAAGTTCCAAGGTGGTTGTGGAACCTTGTTATCCCTTAGTCGCCTCTTACGACACCCACGGGAAGAGAGGGCGTGGCTAAATTCTTTAGTGCCGTAGCCACACAGCAAATCTGATAATTTAGTAATATTACAGTTTCGACCCATTCGAAAATAACTTATACAATAAAGCTCGATATATGGATGTCATATGAACTCACTGAAATAAATCTTATGGACCGTGTACCTACTGACCATGTTTTGTAAAATCTTACCTTGAAATTCTATACATATAAAATACGAAGAAACTTTTTCCCCGACCTATTATTATTAGTCGTAAAACAAGCTTTAAGCCAAATCAACAACGAAATATGATCTTTACATTTTAATATTATGAAGAGAACTAACATTATGAAGAGATATAAAAAATTTCGAGTTTGCTTGTGTGAGTGGCTTCCACTATTTAGCAAATTCACTAGCAGTTCGAAAGATTCCTGATATAATGACTAAATAACAAATAAAAATAGCAAAAAAAAAAATGAAAGTGATCTATGCTCCAGAGTAAAAAATTTCGTCATACTTGAAGGCTTGAAGAAAGAAATGAAGTGTTAGGTGTGACTTTTAAACGAACTTCAAAAAATTAGGATGTTTCCAATTCGACTATATGCCTTTTTTATGTGTCTTACCTCATAACCCTTTACTGGGACCACTAACTTTGACGATTCTTTATTTAATCGAAAGCCGATTCGTGTCGAACGGTCAAATTTAAATTTGATTGAGGCCTGATGGTATTGGCCATACATGTGTTTGCTGTGGTCTGGGTGTTTGTGCAGTCCTCATGGGTCTCCCTACCGTGCCTTGGAGAGCATGTTAAACCGTCGGCCCCGGTTGTTATCATGTACACCTGATAGCGATCGTTACTCATAGCAGGGAATATATCCGCCAACCCGCATTGGAGCAGCGTAGTGGATTAAGCTCTGATCCTTCTCCTATATGGGGAAAGAGGCCTATGCGCAGTAGTGGGATATTACAGGCTGAAGCGAAGCCTGACGAGTATTGTTTAAGCTATCTTTAATAATGCGTAGTTATTTGACTTCCATTACGTTAATGTTGTAACTTGTCAATATAAATTTAAGTTAGTTTTTTTCTTGTTTTGTAACAAGCAGAACTAGCCCGTCGGCGCAGTCTGTAGTGACACTGTTTTTTTCTGCTACAGGTATTGTGGGTTCGATTCTTACCCCGAGTCTTGGTGTCTAAATATATTTATTTATAAATAATTTTTAATATGATATCAAAAATCAACCGTTCCAGCAGGGATCGAACCTGCATCTCCGACTGACACAATGTGTGGGTAACGCAAAAATAAATATTTATTTATATATGTACTTTTTATATGTATGGTTATCGAAAAAAAAAGGTAGCTACACCAGTCGGCTGTTACCTATAACACGAGCATTAAGGTATTCATTTGCTTAATTTAGGAACAGACGACCGTGTGTATATTTAAAAGAAAAGAAAGAAAAAAAATATTCAGTTGTCTATATAACATTATAAAATCTATACAAAAAATAATCACTTAACTATCAAGGTTTTTACGAGTAAGTTTTATGTTCTAATCGCTCTCTTACATCCCCAATACAACATATTACAACGCATTAACAAATGAGATACTCGTACACGAATAACTTTCGAAAAAAAAAAAATACGCTGAAAGAATACGCATAAGATTTTTTCGAAACATTTTTCTATTAAAGATATTTTCGTTATTTATTCGCTGGTATTCGCGGGATTAGCTCTCCGTTATCTAGACGAGAACTGTGCTTGGAATTTTATATGCTTCATTGTGTGATCAAAGAGCAAATATTTTGGAAATGGCGTGGTTTTGATTCTTGAAATACTAAAATAAAATTTTTATTTCCTTTGAACATGTATTGGGATAAAAGTGTTATAATAAAAGGTTGCTACAGTGAAGTAAATACGTACGAATGTTAATTTTAGTGCAATTTTATTTCATTATGTATCTGTTAATATTTACCTTCGATTACAATTATCATAAGGGAAATTTTATTTAATTGTATTTGTATATAATGAAAATAAAAACATTTAGTACAAGTAAATACGAGTTAAAAGACTATAAAACTTCTTGCTATAAAAATATGATTTACAACAAATATTTTTACGTGAATTGGTAAAATCCAAATATATTTAAATTTAGTATTATTGACAGAAACTTCTGTGTATTGACAAAGCCGTATTACGCAATTTTCTATGCTAACGAGTGTCCCAGCAGTAGAAACCCTTTTAAACGTGAACTTTATCGAAACTAATTATGTCCTATGTAAATTATTTAAAGTGGCTTAGAGAAGTTTTATTTTTATTTAGTCGTTTTAGTTAATTATTTTTTTTTTTATACCACTAGGTCGACAAACAAGCGTATGGCTCACCTGATGGTCAGCGATTACCGTAGCTTATAGACGCCTGCAACACCAGAAGCATCGCAAGCGCGTTGCTGACCCAATCCCCAATCATCCCCCAGGAGCTCTGGTCACCTTACTCACCAACAGGAACACAATACTGCTTGAAAACAGTATTATTTAGCTGTGATCTTCTGTAAGGTCGAGGTACTACCCCAGTCGGGCTGCTCCATATTTTGAGCAGGAAATTCCTGCTGTGCCCTACCTCAGTTAAATTGAATTTATTGGATACTTTATTTTACAAGAAGAATTACATCAAATAAAATAACAAGTACCTACCTGTGTGACCGAGCTTAGCTCGGTATTTTTAGTAAATCGTGTTTTTTGGAAATCATATTTAAATACGAATTACATTTTGATAAAATATGAATAATATTTTCCGATTTTACCCACACAATAATAAAAAATATGTACTGGTTATTTAAATAAAAAATCATGAGTGCAATTACAATAAAAAAATCGATCTGAAAACATGGGGATTTGAACCATGGTCTTCTCGGTCGGTCCCGACCAGCCGAAGTATGTGAGTATTCCTGCGAAGGCGAATTGGGAGCCACTTGAGTTTTTTTTGCGAAAATCAGAGATGTGATCATATTTGCGTAGGCCAAATATGAAACGGATACATAAATTCTGAATGCGCTCAAGCTTATTAAGTTGCTCCTCAGTAATATCAAGATAAGTCAGCATAATCAAGCATAGGTAAGAGAATGCTATGTGCAAGCGCAATTTTGATGGAAGTAGGAAGAAAATTTTGCAGCCTGCGGAGTGATACTAGCTGAAAAAACTTTCCGACTTAATTCACATCTGTGGACACCAAGAGAGATTTTGATCCAATATAATACCCAAGTTACTCACTTTATCGCTGTATGGAATTTCGACGCCATCAAAAATTATAGGAGGTAGTTGTAATTTATTAATACGGGAAATAAATTTAGAGCTTCCTATTATAATTGCTTGCGTTTTCCCTGGATTGACTCTTAAACCAAAGGATTTATCCAATTAGCAACTCGTAATAAATCACGATTGATAAAATAGAGACAGTTCGTGGTAATTCTTCAATAGTACAGTGTGTGTGGATTTACAGATCGTCAGCATAAAGATGGTAGAGAGAAGATATAAATTTGTTGATGGAATTGATGAAGATAGAAAATAAGAGAGGGAAAAACACGCCACCTTGCGGTACGCCAGCACTGACCGCACTCAATTAGAAAAGGGGTCGTTAACCCTGACTCGTTTCCGGTGACCTTGCAAGTAATTTTGAAACTACTCAGTCGCTTCAGGAGATATGTTAAGAGTATACAAAGTATCGGACAGTAAATCAAAGTCCAAGGTTCTCTATCCGTACAAAATAGATAATTTATAGAAATCGGTTAAAGTTAGCTTCGTGCACTTCCACCTACTTTCAAACGAATATTCATTCGAGCAACGTGCCCTTTACAGACCCTAGATACGCTTAGTTGAAATACAGGATCTCCGCAAATATTACGCGAACACTCGCGTAACTTTTTATTGCGCAATAGGGTTAATACGTTTATTGATTAGTGCAATTCTTTAGTGTTTTTCTCTCACATTTATTTAGAAATTTTTTCACATAAAATAAATGTACAATAATCTCATACCATTTCTAAATTACTTACTATTCTGAAGTGATCCAGTGTCCTTGGACAGTGAAATTTCTACGCCTTAAGACTTGGCATGAAGAATTTATACCTATATGGGTAAGGTTCAAAGGAATATATTCTATGGAATTCTCTCTTGAAGATTTTTTTTTTGGAGACATTTTTTAGCTAGACAGGTACGGTGACTATTGTTATGTAAAATTGCGTTCTTTTTGATAAGAGGTGTTATTTCATACTTTTGTAAACGAAATAAACGTCTTCAAAAGACGCGTAGTTTGTGTGTTAAGTATAGGTTCAGCTTCCTACTATGAACGTGATAATATTTTAACATACTAGCTGTTGGCCATGACATTTTTTACGCTTGGATTAAAAAAAAAACAAGAAACTGAAAATTAAATTTTATTCGAAAGAATTTAATCAAACTAAGGGTCATTCGAAAATTTTATTATAAAATACATGCGTTATACTTTTAAAGATTTCCTTACGACGATTTTCTTCTCTTTTTACAGTGTGTGATATAAAAATAAAAAATAGAAAAAAAACTAAGAGGTGTTCCGAATTTTCAGTCCTTGACCCTTGTGGTACATAATTTTTATAATGTTAATGCAGAGATTAATTGAATAAACGATAAAATTTTGGTTTTCTGGCGGTTTGACGGCCATTCTCCGATTAGCAAATTTTTCGTGTCCGGGCTTGTTTAAACCGTAATATCATCATATTCAATCATGCACTTTTTTATATATTTTAGATAGCATCCGTACCTAGCTGTAAAAAAAATATTGGCTTCTGTTTTAAGTAATTAAGACTAAATTAATTTAACTTATGTTCAAAAAACCTCTGTTCTCTAATTACCGTGACGTGTCCGCATACCAACTTAATCTTAAAACTTGCTTGTAATTTTTATAGCGTATAGATTTACTTTGATCCATTCAACGTTTTAAACGATATTAAGCAGCGTGTATCGCATAACAAAATATCAACTCAATAGAACCAGTCTACTAATAATTATTATGAAGTAATCGTATGTCCAATGGAAACTTCTAATTACCGTAACATCTGCTGTTCCCGAGTGCACATCCCTAAATAAAAGTATTTGGCACATCACTACCGTACGCATCGCGTCTCCTCAGTGTGTGCCGAGGTCCATCAGCAGTTGTATGACTCTCATGTTAGTGTACCACCAATGAAGCACGTGAGTATATAATTACCGTAGCCTTGGTTAAAAACTTTTCTAATTACCGTTGTTCTTATTTTAATACTAGATTTTTAAGATAGACCCAAGTTGATCATGTAAATGGAGACAGTACTTTGGCCTCCGTACGTTGTAATAAGCTAGAATTTGTATACTGCGTCGGTTTTAAACATTTTTGTGAAAATGTATCGTTTTCTAATTACCGTATACCAATTACCATATGTTTATAATTACCGTTGTATGAAAAAGTAATACTTGTTTACCGCGGTTTTCGTAGATTATTATTATCATTGTCCGTAAATATGTCTATATTATATGCTGACCATTCATCAAATTATTTAATTTATAGGATAGGAAAACCCAAAAAGACCAAAGAGGAAGTTAAAGAAAATAGAAGGCTTGCCGCGCGACAACGCCGAGAACGAATTAAAAATGCCCCTTTTTGTATTAGCAATCAAAGAAAAAATAAAGGAGAAAGAAGGGTACAATAAAAAAAATAAAAAAATACTGCCTATCTGCGAAATATCACCAAAAGCCGGAAGAAAACTCAAAAAAGAAGTAGAGAAAATTTCAGAACTTACTATGAAAGACAAAAGGAAAAGGGAAAATTGAAAACAATCGAGGAAGAAGGGACCTTAGATATAGAGGTGCTTGATAACAATATAACAGATCCTCTTGAAACTCTGTCACACCACATCTCAATGATTTATCATATTCGCTGCGCTAAAAAGTACACTAAAAGAGTACAAAATTGTCCCGAAAATCCCAAATCAAAAAAAAAAAATAAGATAATCAGCAAGACGAAATTTTTCTGCAGTCGAGTTCTTTTGAAAAAGAATTAGTTCCCTTGAAAAAGACACCAAATTTTACACCTTCTTTAATCACATCAACGCCGCGTCCATCTAGTGCTCTGTCATCATCTTCTACTGAAAGTATGTTATTTTATTATTAATCAATAATGAGCATTTGACCGAAAACAAACGAACGAGCGTCTTCCTTGTGTTCAACACCAACTTCACCATCTTCAAAGATAACTGTCGAGAAACCGATACGTAAAAAAATCTCACTCTTATTGTTATTTAGAAGGCATGTATAGAAAACAAATAAAGAAATGTCATATTTGAGACAAAACAATAGAGCTAAGAAGAGCAAAAGAAAAGTACAGGAAGCAAGCATTAAGACTGAAATATAAAACACGCTACATCCAAAACCAAAACAAAGTCATGATAAAGAAATAGAACCAAAGTATTTACATAATAATAATATAGGGACTACTGTAGAGATAACCAAACAAGACGCCCAAATTTTTGTAGAGCAAGATGAGATCAGTCGCATTTGTCCTGGCAAGAGAGAATATATTTCAAGAAAAACGTGGCGTGAACTCATGTGTCTTGTCTTGTCTTGCCCATAGTCACCACGCTGGGCAGGCGGGTTGGAGACCGCAGGGCTGGCTTTGTTGCACCTAAGACGCTGCTGCCCGTCTTCGGCCTGTGTATTTCAAAAGCAGTAGTTGGATGGTTATCCCACCATCGGTCGGCACTTTCAAGTTCCAGGGTGGTAGTGGAACTGTGTAATCCCTTAGTCGCCTCTTACGACACTCACGGGAAGAGAGGGAGTGGCTATATTCTTACTGCCGTAACCACACAGCATATTTTCTAATTACCGTTACATTAAATATAAAAATTTTCTAATTACCGTACCCATAAATTTTTTAAGTCTCATTATCTAGAAAACCACAATTAACTGTTACATGCCAAATTAATTATTGAATTCGTATTTTTGACTTGTTTCATATTTTAATGTGTTTAAGTCAAATCAGTGAAAAATAAAAAACGTCACGGTAATTAGGCAAAGAACGCCGAATTGGAGAATGACCGTTGAAATGCTTTTGGGTTCGCACTGTTGTTTAAAAACCACTCATCGATAAACTGATTATCGGATTGTACAATAATGTTGTTATTGGATATAAAATAATATTGTACAATTATTGTTAAATCATGGCCTTTATTAAAATATTTTGGGTACACATCATTTCAACACTTTTAAGACTTTTACCACGGGGTTTACCGCGATTTTACGCGATTGTGTGCGACTCCCGAGTCACTCATGACCATGGTGTCTCCAATGTTACCAAAATATTTGTAGGTTCAAAACAACAAACTCGATAACTCCCGTATAAGTAAAAGTGTTGATAGTGACCGTGGAAGATAAAAAACTAAAATGCCCATATTATGTCGTTATAAAATTTGTAGGTCTTTATAAATACTTAGCACTGCCGTAAATGTTATCAAATTATCACAGAGACGTGTAAATTAATTGTATGTGTATATGAGTGTCTTTACACACACAATAATGTGTGTTAACATGATACTATATAATATGTAAACAAATTATTCAACATAGAAACCTATATATGAGGAATTTAAAGTACATGTAAGCATATCTATCTACACACACATTAATGTGTATAAATAAATATGAAAGTACGCAAACGCTTACGTAAAACGTACGAATGAATTTCGTTGGATGCATATGTGTGTTTGCGACAATATTCAACACAGTTATAGATACTTAAAATAAATATCAATAGAAAAAGAAACAATTCAGAAATGGAACAGTAAAACCTTATTTCTTAAAACTTACCAACAACAGAAAGGTGAACTCTTCTCACAAGTGGGGGGTGAGTGGACATTTGGCACTCGTAGTATCCCTCATCCCTCTCGCTCACGTACTGTATGAGTAGGCGCCAGTCATTGGGGTGCTCAAAGGCCAAGGAGTACCGCGAGTCAGCCGAGTATGTGTGACGTCCGAAGGAGAGGAGATGCAGATCGTCACCACGTCTTCGGACCCAAGATATCTGTTGAAGAGAATTGTATATCATCTATACAACAAAGTTGAAGTTACTTAGAACTCAATCATCTCAGGAATAAATAGCTTATAATTATTTTTTGAGGTTATTGAAGATATTAACTACTAAACCAGATGACTGCCATTGCTGTGATTTGTAAAAAAAAAACCATTTCCTTAAATTAGGATCGGATAACTTGGTACTAAGGTTATAGGAAGAAAATTTTCCTTTTTTTCAGTTTGAGTCTGCTTTAAGATCTATAAACATCATTCAGCTAATCAGTTGATATAAATAAATATATAGTCAAGGATGATGAAGTAAGGATCTGGTCACACGTGTACGGATGATATCTTGTATATAAAATCCTCGTGTCACAATGTTAGTTACCATCATTTACCGAAATGGCTGAACCGATTTTAATGAAATTTTGTATGCATGTCGGGTAAGTCTAAGAATCGGCCAATATCAATTTTTCATAACACTATATAAGGGGGGGATTACGGGGGTTAATAATATATATGGCAAAACAACGTTTTCGGGGTCAGCTAGTCAACTATAATATTGTTTGACATCGCTCTGGCGTAGTGTTGCCTATAATGTGTATGCGCCTAAACACAAGCAGTTACGGGTTCGATTCCCGTACGGTACGGATATTTGTATTTGTACAAATATTTCTTTCCGGTTTGGGTGTATGCTCTTGTGGATCTCCCCACCGTGATTCGGTGAGAACGTTAAGCTGTCGGTCCTGGTTGTCATCATAGATACATGATAGTGACCGTTAATCATAGTAAGAAGTATATCCACCAACCTGCAGTAGAGCAGCATAGTGGATTAAGCTACTATTCTTGTCTTACACGGACACAGATGCCCATGCCCAACAGTAAAAATATGTTACAGGCTGATTCAATCAATCATAATATTGTTACACCAAGCATTCCCTTTATTACCTAAGTTTATAAGAAAATAATAGCAACAGAGTTTTGTAATATGATTGCTAAGTAATGTTATTGACTCCCCCCCCCCCATCCCAAATTAAGAGCTCTTACCTCCGTCTTAAGTGGCTCAATATAGTAAAATTTAAACCTGATGGAACCGCTAGGGATTTTATTTTATTTTATGGAAATTTCTAACATACACCCGGTGTATGTAAAATACGAAATGACTACTTAGACATAATCTTCATTGGACGGATGAGCCACTACCAACCTTAATATAGTGCCATTTAGCTTGTCATTTACCTTTTTTTTTTTTTTTTTTTTTTACTTTACTACCTTGTGATAAGTAAATGAAATACACGAAAACAACTTAAAACTAACGTTCGTATTCATCACTTCAGCCTATAGCAGTCCACTGCTGGACATAGGCCTCCACAATCAGATGACAAACACGGCCACATCCGAAGACGGGCATCAGCGTCTTCGGTGCGACAAAACCAGCCCTGCGGTCACCAACCCGCCTGCCCAGCGTGGTGACTATGGGCAACACACGCTTACGCCATTTATGGTGTGAACTTGTGTACACCTATATCCAGCAGTGAACTGCGATAGGCTGAAGTGATGATGATGACGATGATGATGATGAGGAAAATTATGTGCCTATTCATTATTAAAAAATCTAGGGATTAATTTTGTTCGCTGGATACATAGACCGAAGCGATAGTTTATTACATAATTGTGTTTGCTCACTAGCGAAAACAAAACGACATCAATTACACTGACAAGTAATACAACGTAGGTAGACGAAAACATGATTAAGGAAAGACGCGTTATCGAAACTTACTTAAAAAAGTAATTATCAGATCACAATAAAATTTAAATCAGATACGTACAAGCACGATCTTTTGAATAAAAAAGTAATTATTTAAATCGGTCCACCCAGTAAAAAGTATAGTGAGGTATATATAGTACGACGTAGATCGACTCAAACAACAAAAGACAACTCAAAAAAATTCTAGTGAGATCTCAATTAAAATTAAAAACCACATGACACGCCCACCACAACTTACGATTAAAAAAATAATCAAAGTCGGTCAAAAGTTCTTATGTAACTAACATAAAAAAAAACCAGTCGAATTTAAAACCTCATTCTTTTTTTAAAGTCGGTAGTCTTAAGTATTTCATGAACATATAATAGTAAGTAGGTACATAATATAAAATTAATGTATGAGAAATTTTTTCGGTACATATTGCTTGTAAATTGGCTTACAATAATGTTATTTCTGTATAAATTTAATTCAGGAAAGCGACGTGTTTTATTTGGTATTCTCAGTATTAGGTTATGTTTTGAATACGCTTATTTTATGTTTTATTTAACGATAAGATTTATTATTATTATTATTAGTAAACAATTTATTAATATTACAATAACATTACAATTTTGAAAGTTAATTTTAAAATGTCTACTCTTGCCAATTGAATTTATTTACTGCATCATTTTCGTTTGTAACTATAGGAAGTCTGCAGAAGAAAATCGCGACTTAGTGCTTGAAGGTCCTACTTTATATCAACGCTGTCGATTAAATAAGTAAACTTATTAATATTCTTACATTGGCAACTGAAAGTTATGAAGTCTACTATTCAATCAATTTCCTTTACGGTATGTTACAGCAGGGCACATCCTGTTCAAAATCTGGAGCAGCCAGTCTAAGGAAGTACCACTACCTAGAAGAATACAGCTAAATAACAGTATTTTCGAGTATTTTTGTGTTTCTGTAGTAAGTAAGATGGCCATAGCTCCTGAGAAGGTTCGGGGGTGGGGTCGACAACGCTCTTGCAATGCTTTTGGTGTTGCAACCGTCTATAGTCTACGGTAACCGCTTATCGTAAGTTGGACCGTATATTTATTTACCGACCTAGTCACATATAATAAAAAGCAAATAAAAAATGAAATATACTCACAGTCTTTTCACCCAAATCGTGAACTCGACAGTGCAAATGCACGCGGCTCCCTAACTGCGCAGTCACATTGTTGGTTGATGGGTCGTCTTCAAAGAATGGCAGAGGTTCAGAAGTCGTGGTTGAAATGTCTTCCTCCGTGTCTTCATATACCTCCGTGAAGACCTCGCTCCAAAACGGACCTTTGATCACATGCTTGTCACCGGTCTTGAAATCTAGACATGGTTGTGAATAAGGTATTAATAACGATTAATAAAGATAAGGGTAAATAAATAAAAGCATTTAGAAAAATCGGTTAGTTTAGGATAAATTTATTAAAACTCCAATTTTACCTAATTAAAAAAAATGAACTGTTATATACTATTACCTCATTTAATTCAAGTTACTCTAGCCGGGCTTCAATCAATTATTCTATTCCGAAAGTTGTTTTGAAAAGAGGCAGCATTAAAATATTCCTAATCTTTATGGAAATTTTTACGGACGCAACGTCGCAACGGATCGGTTGATCAGGATGATTGACTTCTTCCATTTCCCTCTTAAGGATTTTTTTATTATTTTCCACGAGGTTATTATCAGAATGAAAATTTCACCAGATATGCTTGTCACGAACATCAAAAATAAAAGTTTTTCACATTAAAAACATTATCGAATTACACATATCTTTCGCGTTTTTTAAAGAATTTTAAAATTTTCATTCAATAGATAATTTTCATTCAATAGAGAAACTGTCATACATTCTTATAATGCAAATGCCTGAAACTAGCTTAGCGGAAAATTTTTCTAAACATCACATTATTTTTCAACTTTGCCATTTGAGGACTCTGGAAAACAGAAATAAGCGAGAATGCTCGTACAAAATTGCGAAGGCGAGACAAACGAATATTAAACTGAAATAAAACGGACACTTTAAAATTTGGTAAGGAAAAAGCACAAACGTAAGAAAATTTAAACCTACCGTTCAAGTGGAGATGGTTTTATAAAGTGAAATATTACTCCACGTAGTTCTTTGAATGAAACTGCGTGCATACTTTCTGATATTGAATAAGGTACGTCAATTTTGGTTTTTGTTTTTTTTTCAGAAATTTAATTTAAATGTATATACTAACACGAATAAATTAGAACAATAATTGTGTTTGCAGGCAAACGAAAAAAAACAAACACAGACACACAACACACAACAGTCCCGAGGTGGTGTCGGGTTCCTCGTCCGCAAGTCTCTCGTTAACAGCATCGACGTCGTCAGGAGCGTATCAAGCAGGGTGGCGTACCTTATACTCAGAATATCCAAGCGGTATTCGCTGAAGGTCATACAGGTTTACGCACCGACCTCGGCACACCCAGATGACGAAGTGGAAGCTAAGTATGAGTAAATCTCTACAGCCATACATAGCTCTAAATGCCAGTACACTATTATGATGGGAGACTTCAACGCGAAGCTGGGCAGACGATGCGGTGATGAGTTGAGGGAGGGGCAATTTGGATACGGGCAACGGATTTCCCGGGGCTGGCTGCTGGCCGACTTCATGGAGAAAGAGGGACTCTTTATGATGAACTCCTTCTTCGGGAAGCCGGAACGACGCAAATGGACCTGGTTGAGTCCCGACGGCAGCGTCAGGTACAAGATAAACTTTATCATGTTGACGAACAAGCACATATTTAATGATGTCTCAGTGATCAATGCTGTGAAAACAGGAAGTGATCACCGACTTGTCCGAGGCACATTGAATATCGATGTCAAGCTTGAGAGGGGTTGGCTGATAGGGTCCTGCGCAGGACCGATCGTCGTGGAAAGCATTAGGGGAGGCTTATGCTCAGCAGTAGGCGTCCCTGAACTGATATGATTATATGATGATTATGAGGTCAAATTGTAATTGTCATAAACTTGTCCTTTCTTGTATTTAGGGAGCTTTTAGCAATACCCTCAAATAACTTGACGTATAAAACCTCAAGGATACAGCGGTGCTGGAGACGGCAGCTAATAGTGAGAACAGTTGTACATTGTATCATTATATCGTGTATATATATATATATATATATATATATATATATATATATAGCACAGATAAGGACTTTAACTGGCAGATAGCTGATTCAATAAGGAATAACTTAGGCTACTTTTATCGTAGACATTTTTTTATTTTGAACATCAATATAGTATATCTTATTGTAGCAGTGTGGCAGATTAATCTCTGATCCTTCTTCTATATGGGGAAACAGGCCTTTGCCCCGCAGTGGGATGATACAGTTTAAATCTACTTATAATATGTTGCGAAATATGGAGTTTATCATCCAAACTTTTAATTAACACTCATTTAATTAATAACTTTATTTCTATCATATATATACTTGAATTTTTAATTGAAATACATTTCTGTATTTCAATTGAAAATTAAAAAAATTGCGGCAACCCACATTGGAGCAGCGTGGTGGATTAAGCTCTGATCCTTCTCCTACATGGGGAAAGAGGCCTATGCCCAGTAGTGGGATATTACAGGTTGAGACGTTTAAATGAGATTCATAACGTAGTATCTTGTAAAAATTGTTGTAAAAAAATCATTGCAAAAAATATAAGCTATAAATTGAAGCTAAATATAGAATAATAACAAACTGACTTTTATATTATAAAAGCTTGATCCTACGCTCAGGGCAACTTGTCGCTTGCACAGCATAATCATGCTTAGTTTAACCACTTCTTTAAATTATTCACTGCTGGCAATATAGTGAAAATAAACTTAGTTGCTACAAATATATAAACTGTTTTTTTATTTATTTATTATTTCACTTACAAGAGCTTTGTAAATGTGAGCATGTTTTTTAACTGGTAAACAGGTAAAACCTATATTACTTGTATTTTACAATAATTACCTGACGTCTAACTGTAAGATCATAACTTGTCAGTGACCCGACATTTAATAATGATAATTACTAGTACCTGTAGAATGAACCCCAAGGTGTCCTAGTTAGTAGTACGAAGAAGCCAGCAGAGTAACAGCCGCCATCTTGTTAGTTTAATTATGACACTCACCTGCTATCTGTCGAAGAATTACATCTTAAGTCCTATTTAACACTGCTCAGAAGACCATCAGCAACCAGCAGGGTAGCCAGCCCACCACCTTGTGAGCTATACCATAAATATATTTTATTCATAGTGAACTCACATTACATCCTATTTGGCAGCGTGATGAAGTTGATTAGAAGATAGCAGGGCTACCACCGCTCAAACATCTTGCAAGTTACCAAACTTATAGCTTATCCCGATAATCACCTGGTATCTGTGGAGCGATAACACATAGCGTCCTAGTAAGTAGCGCGCTGAAGACGAGCAGGGCAGCCGGCGCCATCTTGTCAGTGACCAGCCATAGATTTCATCTGGCGAGACGCCTTTGCTCCTGTTGATAGAATAAGGACGATAAGCATCTAAAAGTATAAATAGCATATTACTTAATAAACACTTTTGTCACAGATCCCAAAAAATAATGTCTGTTATTGTAATTGAAAGTAAGCTAAACGTATAGAAAAAGCTTTTGCTCATCACTATGTGTTCTGTGCTCCCGAAACTAAACCATAAAAAGTAAAAAGGTGGCAGAAAAGCATACGGACCGCCTTAAGGAAAGTAGATATCGTAACCTATAGGCAATAGGGAATGTGCTTGCAATGCACCTAATGTAGAGAACATCAGGTGCATTGCAAGAGCGTTCCAAACCATATTCCCGACCCTTTCCCACTACAACGACCTTACTCACCACATTAGGTTTTCTCATAAAAAAAAGAAAGATTAAAGTGTGTTGTAGTAAATTATTACCCACTGTTAAAATATTGTCTTTATTTTGATAATTAAAGGTTTAATTCTTTAAAAAGTATGAATATGGAAAAATACTACTAATATGGTATTGATATAAAATATTTTTTATAAAGGATAGTATATATATATATATATATATATATATATATATATATATATATATATATATACACACATATATATATACCTATAATAAATATATCTATCTATATAAATATATATATTGTAACAAGTTGTTTTAGGGTTGTCAAAACAATTTATTTTATCTTTATTTTTAGCGTGCTAACCCTACTTGCACTTAACATTCATGCACAATATGCGACGCGATCAAGCGTAGGATTTATGCGCAGAGGGTGATATAATGAGTCACCCGTTCCTTTCATTCCCCCAGGAACCTTTGACAAGAGAACGAGGCGGGCTATAACGAGTGTCCTTTTTACTTAACGAAAAGGAAAACTAGACGACTTTTGTTTGTTTTTCTGTTTCAAAATGTTATGCTATTTTTCCGTTTCATAATGTTGCGTTACTTTTAATAAACAGATGAATGTTTTAAATTTTGTACTTGTATGTAAAAACTTTGTACTCCTTTTTACAAAAATTGCGCGGACACTTACAGTTTGCAAAGAGAAGTAGTGCAGAATGCTAATTATTATGTTTTTTTAAAACAATACATAAAAAAATACATTAAATCAATATAAAAAAAACATTACACACACTACCATGTATTTAACACACACACGCATATATAATGTTTTGTTAATTATTATAGAAAAGGTCGGATAACCATCCAATTGCTGGCCTTGAAATACACAGGTCGAAGACAAAGCTAGGTCCTGCGGTCACCAACCCGTCTGCCCAGCGTAGTGACTATGGGTTGGGTTCATCTCATGGGTTCATGCTATTTTTGGCGCGAACTTGTGGAGGCCTATGTCCAGCAGTGGACTGCAACAGGCTAAAGTGATGATGATGATAATGATGATGATGAGTAATTACACTCACAACAAAACTACGAAGTGTATGATGCATTTCAAACTTAATTTCTCGTTTTGAATTGTACATAGTCTGAAATTACAGTGTATGCACTGCCTTATAAAAATATTACTGTCTGAATTGTAGAATGGTTCATGCGTTTTGAAATATTTTCGCGGTCGTAACTTAAACATTAAAAAAATCGCGAATAGAATACTATCAAATATGACTGTTTATTCATCACCGTGTTTGATGTTCCGACCATTTCATTGCACAATGTATGAATGCTATAATTATGAGCACATTTTGTTGTTGAATAAATTTATTTCAAGTGAACATTCAAATAATAACTATAGGTATTACACACGAAATTTAAAAAAAAAGAATTTGCGAAAAATATGACACAAATAAAGTGCTATACGGTAAGAAACCGTACATACTACTAACATTGAGGACTGTTTAAGATTTATTTGTGCATTCAAAGTAGGTACAACACAAGCAACACAACTTGTAGATACTGTTTGGTCAGTACGCGGTGCTAATACACACTCGGCTTGATCGGTTAACATCAAAACTTTGACTTCTATAGTTGTAGACGTGAAGTCTATCCACTTAACTATTATAATTTAAATTAAAAATGGTACTTTAGCACAGCTTTAATGAGCAAAACTAATACGCTCTCAGTTTGACCAAAGTATTTGTTAGAAAAATGTCAATATCAAACTCTCACACACACTAACATTTTTGTTCTCTTTACACATACAACTTCGCAACAACATTGTAAAGTGATAAAACGTGTTAAAACAAACTCCACAACTTTCATATTAAAAGTCCTGAACTCACGTACATAAAACTATGAACTACAAGGGCGTACGAACAAATGTGCAGCGTTCATTTGTCTTTTATTTGTTAAATTAAAAGTTTATGCGGTGTGTTACGTTTAAATTCAGTTGTTTAGTTTTCATTACTGCATGCATTCAGTCTAGACTAGACGCTTCTGCTATAAGCCGGTATTGTATTAAATATAATAATGTTATTATTGTTGACTAATATTATGACGGAGACGTGAATTTATTTCGTTATGCCTTTGAATAGATTGTTTGTGTAAATTTAATGATTTTGAGAAGTTTTGAAACTATTTCACCGTAATAAATTTTGACAAATAAGAAGTAATTATTTCAGAATTTCCCAAATATAGTTATTAAAGGAAAAACACAACAAAGTAAATGACGTAAAGCTTACTAAATAAGCTTAAAAATACAGACAAATTGTTTTTTATTTAAATTTGTAGATCCCGAGCTTAGTATATTCAAACTGTAGAATCATTTTTATTATGATATTCTGAATAGTAGTAACTAGTGTCATTTTATTTAAAAGTATCTATTGCGAATCAGGAGGCGGGAAACTATTTTTAACCGACTTCCAAAAAAGGAGGAGGACTGTATTTTTTTTATGTATGTCACTTCAGAACTGTTGACTGGGTGGAGCGAATTCGACAAATTTTTTTCTTTCTTTTCACCGAAAGGTGGTGTGTGTCGTTTGGTCCCACTTAAATTTATTTGAGATCTAACAACTATTTTTCGAGCTATATCTAATAATGCGTTTTTACTTGACTATTTTTTCGTCGACCTACGTTGTATTAATGCATAACTTTTTACTGAGTGTACCGATTTTGATGATTTTTAATTTAATCGAAAGCTGATGTTTATCATGTGGTCACATTTAAATTTCATTGAGATCTGATAACAATTTTTGAGTAATCTTTGATAACGCGTATTTACTTGACTATTTTTTCGTCCATCTAAGTTGTATTTATATTTATATAGTTTTTTTTTTTCTATTTTAAGTAGCCAAATTTTTAAAAAGCTTTTTTTTAATTTAGACAGTTTTTTTAAGTTGCCTGCCAGAACCTGCACAGTAAATCTTTAATAATCTAGTAATTAAAAATCATCTTAGGTATTTATGTAAAAAATACGAGTCCCTCTTATAATTCTTATATAATATCAAAATAAAATATAAGATCAAAGCTTAAGCTTTTAGAGTAACATTTATAATTACTAACAAACACTTAACAAGATTGAATTAATCATTTCCAGTACGTCAAAATAATATTTTGATGTTAACTTTACATACATAGTTTCGTCCTGATTTACAATATTTCAATGTCCTCTCAGATTGTTCGAGAATATTTTAATACTAAGAACAGTAAGTACACAAATGTTCTAAATATATTTAATACATTGCATACATATATACATAAGGTTATTTATTTCTAAAGCTTTTTTATTGAAAATTATATTTAAAAAACGAACTCCATAAAATATTTTCATTTACCAATTCATTCAGAAAACATTTTTCGTAAAATATCATAAGACTAAAACATATAAAAATAACAATGCAAGTAAATTTTAAATGTTTGGATCCAAACATTAAAAGAAAAAGCCACCAAAACATTGTAAAACTTCGAATAACATTCTCACTTGGGAAAGCCATGCAGAATGCAGCTGCTACGAATACAAGCGTAAAATGAAAAAATAATTTTGACGCAATGTTGTGTAAACATATTCTTGTTTCTACAAATACCTAACACACAACAGTAACAATATAATAATAATAATTACAAACTGATCAGGTCTACAAAGTAAATAGATTAAGTACAGATCAGTTTCAATGATATCCTGAGTAGTTTAGGCGTCAATTCTATACCTCCTTGTGTAAATTGTACTACAAATCTCAATCAATATGACGATTGGTTTGGAGGGTAACATTCATAACTAAGTGTTGCTATATACCAAATATGCTTATAGTAAAAACTAATATAATTATTTATTTATCGAAATCAATGATCATCAGTAATTTTTTTTATTTTTTATCAGAGTTCGAGTATATACAAAACTATAAACGTATGTATGTTTCAGGACTTGGTAACGATATCAATAACGTTATCTTTGACGTTACTAAATAAAGATGTTTTTACCGACACTTCTTAAACTTTGCCACTCCATGCAAAAAATATTAACTGCGGATGTGGTAGTTGTTGGCTACGTAAAAGTTATAATTTAATTCCATTCCACTTGCCCATGCGCTATTATCAATTTCCCGCGCGGCTAGACCCGGTGCAGGGTTTCCCGCGCATCGAAATTCGAGTTCGCGTCGGTTTCTTAAAAAAAAAACAAATATAATTTAAAAATACACCTAAAGTGTAATTGTCACTTTTTTGTGCAAGAAGATATGGTATTAAGTATCAATTACTTAAGAAATATAAATATTAACAGCATGTAATGTGCTTCATAATCTAGACAAATAAAAAAGTTATACTGTATACGTATAGCTTGATCAAGACGTTAAATAACTAAATTGCGTGTTGGTGCACATTCTAGAGCGTACGGCTCATCCGACTGTAAGCGATTCCCGTAGCTTCAACGCCTGCAATACCAGCAGCATCGTAAGCGCGTTGTCGACCCTAACACCAATTCCCTAGGAGCTCTGGCCACCGTACTCACCACAGGAACACAATACTGCTTAAAAGCAGTATTATTTAGGTGTGGTCTTCAGGTGATGTATCTTTAAGGTCGACATACTTCCACAATCGGGCCAGATTTTATGTATATTTCCTGCTACGCTCTACCACCCTATATTTCTATCTAAATAATAACTTACCATATTAAGTATGCATGTAGTACTAGTTACACGAGAATATTACTGAACTAATATTATACGTCCATTTCAAATGATACAGCACTACACCGCTACCTCAGTAATTATCGCTACACACCGAAAAGCCGCATTACACACTCACAAAGCGACAAGCCGTGTACGTCTTGACTAACCCCGACTATCGAATTGTACTTCAATCTACACTAAATTTACATTCGAGAATTCCTAGCTGGATATGGCGTCGAATACATCTTATGTATGAATTTGTATTAATTATTAACCAACTTTAAAGCAAGGGGGTAATAATTCGAATGTTTTTGTTTTTAACCGACTTCCAAAAAAGGAGGAGGTTCTCAATTCGACTGTATTTTTTTTTTATTTTTTTTATGTATGTTACATCAGAACTTTTGACCGTGTGGACCGATTTCGACAAATTTTGTTTTAATCGAAAGGTGGTGTGTGCCAATTGGTCCCATTTAAATTTATTTGCGATCTAACAACTACTTTTCGAGTTATATCTAATAATGCGTTTTTACTTGACTCTTTTTTCGTCGACCTACGTTGTATTATACCGCATAACTTTCTACTGGATGTACCGATTTTGATAATTCTTTTTTTGTTGGAAAGGGGATATCCTTAGTTTGGTACCGTGATAAGGAAACCAGAATCTGATGATGGGATCTCAGAGAAATCGAGGGAAACTCTCGAAAATCCGTAATAACTTTTTACTGGGTGTATCGATTTTAATAATTTTTAATTTAATCGAAAGCTGATGTTTATCATATGGTCACATATAAATTTTATCGAGATCTGATAACTACTTTTTGAGTAATCTTTGATAACGCGTAGTTGCTTGACTATTTTTTCGTCGATCTACGTTGTATTACTTGTCGATGTAATTGAAGTCGGTTTTTTTTTTCGTTTGCGAGCAAACACAATTATTGTTATTATAACTTTTTAGTTGGTGTACCGATTTTGATTATTCTTTTTTTAACTGAAAGCTGGTGCATGTCGTATGGCTCAATTTAAATTTGATCGAGATCTGACGACATCTTTTTGAGTTGTCCCTAATAATGTGTAATCAGTTAATTATTTTTTTCGATTACATAATGATGTATTACTTGTCGACGTCCATCGAAGCCTTTTTTATGATCATACACTATTATTTTAGAACACACTAAACATCCATCCAATTTTACTCCTTTCTACATTCATGTCTACACACCTACATAAACTAACAGTTCCTAAGTCTACACAACAGTTGCTTTATGGTACCTAAATTTATCACGATCGTGTAAATATAATCAATTACAAACAATCAAATATTTCTCTATAATTCTACTACAGATTAAATAGAGGCCTAAATTTTATAAAGTGTAAACGTTGAAAATCAAGAACAAAAGGGTAACGCTAAATAGAATCCTTGACAAATTAAATTCAATTCAAAACTCAAATCGGGTTGTCTCTTTGTAATTAGTTTAATCTGTTGATATAAATTATACCAAGTTAATGAATGAAAGTAATTTATTATTAATAGGAGACGTTAAATGATTGTGATGCTGTGCGTGAAAAAGATTTATTTACGTCTGGTCCGATACTGACAGTATATAATTAGCTTTAATAATTAATACAACAACGTAAGTAAGTCTTACCTGATAAATTGCTTCTACGATAATAATAATGCCTGACGTCTGAAAAAAAGTATAGGCAATTTAGAGCCTATTAACGGTCTTAGCTTAATAATAATAAACAAAGTAACACAAGATAAGTAAACAAGACTATTTTTTATACTATATCGCCTATGTGTGATAAAAGTTAATAACATAATAATATATTGTATATATTAATATCTATATCATACACACACGGCTGTCTGTTCCTAGGATAAGCAACTTAATGCTTGTATCATAGGTAACAGTCGACTGATGTAGCTATTTTTTGATAAATATAAATTGATAGTATTATTCAGCTGTAGGCGACAATTTTTTAGTGATAAATAGACATAAATAATAGTTATATAAATAAATACACATATCACACCCAGAATCGAGTCGCTAATCGAACCCAAAGATCTGCACCGACGCGACGGGCTGGTTATAGCGGTACAAGGTTACTTATAGTTTCACCACATTATTATAACAAATTTTATTGTTATACTCACAAAAATATATCGAAAAGAAAATAATGTCATTCGCATATGCAAAAATCATTTTACAGTACTCGTATTTATAAAACCACAAGCTAGGATAAATAGAAAAGTATTGTACATTATTTAATATTTATATTGATAAACGTAGCAAAAAAAATATGTACCTTACATTCCACTCACAAAACGTGGAAATAGGAAATAAAATAAAATCAAGATTTATATACGAGTTTATAAAATAAAATGAATTTGATGACGTGTTGGCGCAGCTGGCACTAAGCGGCTGGGCACTGGCTTCTGCGCTGGCGGTTGCGGGTTCGACCCCCACTAACGACTGACATTTGTATTGGTAGATGTTTTCGGACTCCCGAGAAGACACAGGAGAAAATCCTACTGAGGGCCGTTGAATGTGAGGCATTTATTTATTATACAATATCTTTAAACAAAAGTCGCAGATAAAAAAGTTTAAAATGAGGTTTTTGTATTAAGTACCTACTTGAATAAAATGATGTTTAGCTTGCTATTTATAACAGCAAAAAAAAAGAAGAAGAGTAGAAAAAGAAGAGGTTATTGACGATAAATGGAGTATTTATCAATTCATTTTAAATAGAAAATATATTCTTAAAAAAAATATTCTTGAATAAATTGTTATGCAATTATTTCCGTCCTAACGTAATTATTAAAAGAAGACGGAAATAAATTCTGCTTACCATTAAAGATATGTAAACATTATTAAGTTAATGTAGGAGAAAAAAAATGTCTATAGAAGGAAACTTTCTTAAGAGTCGCGTAAGGCAAAGTCATTTTAAGTACAAAAATAATTAGATGTTGCGACCCCATATAGTTCTCAAACTCATGAAATGACAGCTCATTGACCTACAAATATGACACAAAATGTAAGACTTTTTTTTAATTTATCGAAACCCACCAATTTATTATCAACTTTACACATTTTTGATATGATATAAAAAAAATGTTTAGCTTTACACATATTTAATTGTAACAATGCCAACTTGTAGTTTTCAAAACAAAAATCGTTGCAACCGTGTTAGACGACTGCAGAAGAAAGATAAAAAGTCTTGAGACGTAACCATTTTAAAATAATTTTAGGTACCTAAATTTAGATTGGGCCTTAAATGAATACACAATTATTGGCATGTTGACGTAATGTAACAGAAACACATCGATGGAACTGACTTGATTTCATGAAAACGATTTGGGATACGATACAAAATAACGCCTCAAGTTGGTTTTCAATACGCCATTTATTAAAAATATATTTAAATATATCTTCTAATAAAACATCATTCTATTACAATGCACGAATGCCGAATACAAAGCGAACGTTAGCTCGCTTGTTTCCATTGAGAATATATGGTATGTTTATGCATGCAAAAAATAGATGTTATTTTATTCACGTTTCTTTGCATTGTGGCATTGCATAGAAGAAGTGTACACATGAACAGACTTTTCCCATTAAATTATGTTTATTAAAAGATAAAGGGGATCTAAAAAACATCATTTTTAATAGGTAAGTGAAAGTGTATTTTTTACATTGTTAAGCGGACTGCTTTTTTAGTGGTTTTACGAGCCAGTTAAGGTATAAATTAGGAAGTTCAAATACTTTTAGGCAGTGTTTAAAATACGTAGAATATCATTCATTGCATTTTTTACAAGTCGGATAAGTGTAAGACGATCTCTCATACAAAGAGTTTCGTTACATACTAATGTTTAATATTAATTTAATCTTCCTGTGTTAATAAATAAAATCCTAAAACAGATTCTGTAAACACTATACAAATACAAATATTTGTCACATACGGAGATCAAATAATTGACCGCTAGCAAATTAGCGTAGTAGCATCCCGACGCGTAGTCAAATAACATAAGAAAGAAGTTAAATATAAATAATAATAAAAAACTAGTTTGTTTTAGACCACATGACTGAAGGAAAACTTACGAAACGGAACTCTCTAAGGAAGTTTTACTTTAAAAAATCTGAATAACTTCTAGTAGTTTAGTAATCTTCCTTCCTTTTATTATGACTAAATTAGGCGAACCTAAATCTTTTGTTTATTGTTCATATTGGCAGCTTACCAATTAATACAAAGCTTCTGGATTTCAGCATGTTATTGAACTTAATTTAGGTCACAATGTCACTAATGACTAAGGACGCGTTCATTATGACTTCCCTAGATGAATGGGAGCTCGAGATATGACGCGACAAAATAGCATAATTCATATTACCTTTTATTCAAAAATGACATCAAAAGCGAATTGATTACAATTCGTATATCAATAGAAATATGTCCTAGAGTGGGGACTGCGTCTTGGAAAACGCAGTGTGGGACGTCCTCCTGCCCGCTGAACTGACAATCTACGTAAGTTTGCTGGTGTAGACTGTATGAGGATTGCGGAAAACCGGAATGTCTGGCGCGAACTTGAGAAGACTTATGTGCAGCTGTGGACTGCAAAAGGCTGCAGTGAGTGATATATATATATCAAAACAATCATACAAATGTCACAGCATCACATTTTAGCACGCTAAAATACAATTCTTTACAATTATACTTTTCAAGTATTAAGTCCAGGTTTTTTTGATTATCTGTATTTTTTTATCAGATGACTCCATATATTCAGTATGACATTTCTTGTATTGTTTTGTGTGTCTTAAAGTAAGACAACCTTAAGTTAATACGTCTCTAACAATATATAATAGTAATGCACTCATACCCATGTAGGAGAAGGGTGGGATTGCTAGGTATAGGCTTCTTTCACCATAGAAAGACGCCGTTTCCCAGCAGTGGGATGTTACTGCCTGAATTATGATCGACTCAACTGAATTGCTAAGTCAAGCTTCATTCTTTAGTAGAAGGTTGATTGAGATGCTTAGCCAACACGCTCCTCTGCTAAATCTGCTACTCTCCTAAACTGCGGTTCGACAGATGCCAACACTAAAAATTGCTATTATATATATTAACAGCGGAACACTTTACATCCTCTTCGAGACTTACAAGGAAAAAGATCAAAACTATATATAGTTTTGATCTTTTCTGCGGCATTAATGACACGCACTCCTACACTAGAACGGCTGTCAAAAGTAATAACACGTGATACATTAGTGCTTACTTAGGTACAGCCTCGAGTGTCATAAGTTTAGTAAGTTAAGTGGATAAAAATTATTGTATGTGTTATTTTTAGCAGATACGCCTATGTCATTGCAATGTAACAGCGCTCATGTTGGTGTCAGATTTATTTATCGAGCATGCGGGTGAAAGTAGAACAACATATATTAATATACTTGTAATAAATATAATATCTTCTTATTTAAATTCTTCTCTAGTTCAGATCCCCTACTATCAAGGATGAAAAGTTTCGCTCTCTGAGGCCCGAAGTGTGTAAATGTTAAAGTTATAATTATGAGCGACAACCCAAAAATTCAAACATTAAAATCGTTTTACGATTATTATTTATTGCTTTTTCTTTTACTTTATAACAGGTCATTCATATTAATAATATCACTTTTTATTGATTATATTATTTATCAACCGACTTCAAAAAAAGGCTTTTAAACCTAATAATTTTTTATTGGGTATACCGATTTAAATATATTTTTTGAATCGAAAGCTGGTGCTTTTCCTGTGGTTCTATTTAAATTTAATAAATATCTGAAGAATAATTGTAGAGTTATCCCTAATAATGGGTATTTAATCGACTATTTTTTCGACTACTATGTTACTTGTCGATGAAAATCGAAGTCGGTTTTTTTCGTTTGTAAGCAAATACAATTATTCATCAATAGTATCCAGTTTATATTCTCTGTGTGATTAAAATATACAAGAATAATCACTATCGGTATTTTTTACTAACCATATTTTTTTTACATTTTTCAATCTAAAAGCAGTAATGAGTTTAGTTGGAAATTTGTGTTCTTTTTTTTTTCATGTTAATCATTTTCACATTCGCCACATTAAAAACTGTAGAATATCTATCTATCTATCTATCACTACATAGTATGAAACAAAGTCGCTTTCTCTGTCCCTATGTATGCTTAAATCTTTAAAACTACGCAACGAATTTTGATGCGGTTTTTTTTAATAGATAGAGTAATCGAAGAGGAAGGTTTATATGTATAATACGTGCATAATATAATAGAGGAACACTGATAGTTTTTGCAACCGTACGAAGCCGGGGTGGGTCGCTAGTATTATTTATAAGAATATTATATTAAATTGTAATAATCACTACATAGTATAAACAATTAGCTTCCCGCTATCTGTGTGCCTCGATCCTTAAAACTACGCAACAAATTTTGATGCGGGTTTCTTTAGTAAACAGAGTAATTCCAGAGGAAGGTTAATATGCATAATAGATGCATAATATAGGAGAGAAAAGCTGATAGTTTTAGAGGTTTCAAATGTGATGTCGTAAATAAACACATTTTTTGCGCTTACATTGCAAATATTTATTTTATATTTAGCATTGCACCCGTGAGAAGCCTGGGCAAGTCGCTAGTATATAATATTTAATGACAGCATTATGTAATCTATGAAATTTCGTAACATATTTGACAATGTGATGTATTTTCGATAGAATATCATTAACACGCAAAGCTTCTAACACTAAACTAACACAAAATCTTCCCCACGTATGCATAAACACGGCTAACTAAAGCATGTAACACGGAAGTTAAAAGCGGGTGGAATGGAACTATTTTAAACCTGATCAAGATTTTAAACTTTAGCCTTCAGAATTGCTATAAACAATTGAAATTTCTAATACTACTTATGTAAAAATTGAAAATTTTACACTAATAGCTTCATATCAAGAGAAATTTTCATTATGGCCAGCTTGTGTGAATATTAGAGTATGTAAATTTTATTTGCTTTATCACAAGAACAAGAACAGTACAAAAAATATGAGCTTATCTTACAAAATAATTCGCTTAAAGCGCTTTAACGTCTCAAGCAGCTAACGTAAGCAATTATACTAAGCGCTGATTAGATAAGCTAAATTCTTTGTAATAGAATGAAAGAATATATGTTTACGCTTTACGACGTTTTTTTCTTGGCGTTGCAGTGACCCATTATTTTAAAGCCAAGATAAAATATTAAAAAGTTTTTTAAGGAAGGGTTTCTTACTTTCATCTAATTTAAAGTTGATATGTTATTGTATAATTTTATGGCCTTTAATTAACTTTCTAAGATACTACTAGACGACCTGCGCGGATTTACTCGTGTTTGGCGTTATTACTACGCCATGGAACATGAATGCAAAAAAAAACAAAGCAATTTTCTCGTTTATAACAAAAGTAATACGACTATATAGTCTAATTATGTCATTACACTCTAAAAACGTCATAACACAGTCATACTAGGTAAAATAACTTGGCTTATAAAATTCATCGCTAGAAGCACTTTAAAAGCTGGAAGGGTCTAGCGATACAATAGTATCCAGCGCTCGAGCGCTTGTTAGCCACAGTCCGTGTAATACAATTAAGGAACGCACACGGCTCATTAGTAGCGGTAGTTTGGAAAGCGTCCAGCGTCAGTTACACGAAATATTATTTTATTTCGTTCATACGGCTGTTGGCTTAGGTTTTTTCTCATTTTAGGTATTACTGTTCTTAATAAATGCAAGACGGCGACCCGTAATTATAATACCAAGAACAGGAACTGTTTTGAGTTTGACTTAATTTTCTTGGTAACTACAAATAGTATTTCTATATTGAATTTGGAAAAAAAAATATGTACAATAGTTCGGTATGTTTGCTTTTTACAGTCAACAATTTTAATTTTTTGTTTTTTTTTTAGTTTTGTATAGGAATGGTTTTCACCGACTTTTCCAGTATTTTGCTAGTTGGTATTCTGAAGATAGTAATATATCAAATCAAAATATCTGGTGTATCACAATCGGTTCTATACATAAAGATACACCGATGCATATTCATTAAACAGCTTCACATTATGAAATCATAAAAAAGTTTACGTCGTGGCGTCAGCTATAAGACTCCGGCAATAGCCTTGGTTCAACGTAAACACATCCCTTCCCGAACCACTCGGGCGTTCATATGTTAACGTTTTTGCGGCCAATTTGGTTCATCCCTTATGTCATGCGTTTCTTGTTCTTCATTTAAGAGGGAAAGTATAAAAGGCCAATTTTTTGCACGTTTTACTGCGTTTTCTTGTGATACGATATTTTGTGTTTGTGAGATTAGACAAAGTAACGTTTCGTTTTATAATTAAATGTATATATGTTTCTTTTTTGACACCGCGTTGGCGCAGCGGTCACAGCCATGGATTGTACCTGTTACGCTGGCGGTTGCGGGTTCAATCCCCGCACATGACAAACATGTTCACAAACATGGCCAATGCCATGGTCTGGGTGTTTGTGCAGTCCCTGTGGGTCCCCACCGTGCCTCGGAGAGCACGTTAAGCCGTCGGTCCCGGGTGTTATCATGTACACCTGATAGCGATCGTTACTCATAAGGAATATATCCGCCAACCCGCATTGGAGCAGCGTGATGGATTCAGCTTTGATCCTTCTCCTACATGGGAAAAGAGGCCTATGCCCAGTAGTGGGATATTACAGGCTGAAGTGATGTTTTTTTTTATATCACTAGATCAGCAAACAAGCGTACGGCTCACCTGATGATAAGCGATTATCGTAGCTTATAGACACCTGCAACACCAGACGCATCACAAGCGCGTTGCCGACCCCATCCCTAATTCCCACCAGGAGATCTGATCACCTTAATTAGCGCAGCGGTAATAACACTGGCTATTGCGCTGGCGGTCGCGTATTCGATTCCCGCTCACGACAGACATTTGTATCAACCATATAGATGTTAGTCGTGGTCTGGGCGTTGTGTTTGTGTATTGTATGTTTCCGGAAAATCCTACTGGAGGATCCGTTGAGTGTGAGACGTTTATTAGTTTATTAATTAATCACCAACAGAACAAAACACTACTGGAAAACAGTGTTATTTACCTGTGATCTTCTGTAAGGTCGAGGTACTAACTCAGTCGGTCTGCTCCATGTTTTGAGCAGGAAATTTCCTGCTGTGCCCTACCTTAGAAAGTCAGTACTGGGGTACCAGTTGGGCTGCTCCATATTTTGAGGAGGAAATTTTCCTACCTCACTTTGATCCCTACCTCAGTTAAAAAGATTGAATTGATATCGGGACAAGTTCTGTATAAAATGAAATAAAAATGATTAAAAATAGATGTGTTCACGAAAATTTATATGAGTTTACGACGCCGGCTGATGACCGGTTTAGCCGATTTGTGATAATAAAGAGGCTAATTAAAACAATAACCATTATTAATTTAATTATCATATACAAATACGAAAAAAGTGACGAAATCTGTGGTGTAACGGTGCGTGTGCCGTGCCGGCGGCGCCTTAAAACTCGCTTAAACGCTCGGAGTGGATATTTGTGTTTATACAAATATTTATTTCCGGGCTAGTTGCTAGTCCCTGTGGGTCTCCCCACCGGACCTCGGAGAGCACGTTAAGCTGTCGGACCCAGTTGTTATCATGTACACCTGATATAGATCGTTACTCATAGTAGGGAATATATCCGCCAACAGCGGAGCAGCGTGGTGGTTAAGCTCTGATCCTTCTCTTACATGGGGAAAAAGGCCTATGCCCAGCAGTGTTATATTACAGGCTGAAGCAAATGACGTGAAAATACACAAACAGTTACAACCCAACTCTAACTGAAACAGCCAGTACACCAAATGATCAATGACATTGCTTGGCACTGGCTTCTTCTGAAAATAGAAAAAGATTCGAAGTAGAATCCCAAACGATCCCAAATTTTCCCATCAACAAATATACAACATATAACAATCCTTTACAGACATTTTATGATAATAAATGAGACCATCGACTTTCAGATACACGAAATTCATAAATAATGACAAAAATATAAAGGCTAGATTTAGAAACAAACAAAAAGAAAATGTGGAATTCAATTAGTTCTTTTGTGTTTTTTTTTTTTCATCCGATAACTTTTGTTACCACTCGGAACTTTAATAAAAATAAGGCAATGATTCGAATGTTAAATTACATGTCATTTGAAAAAAATATGTACTGAGGTAATTGTTGTACGTCAGAAAATATTTGTAGTAATATTTTTTATTTTTTTATTATTGATCACCAAATTTTACTAAAGCCGTAAGCTTATTTATTTGATTAGATTTATATTTTCGCAACAATATTGATACAAATTTATTTTATGTAGGAATAAAACCTCCTCTGTTATTTGTTTGATTACTTTATTTATTGAGTTTGTTACTCTTTTATATTTAGTTTCCTTATTTAATTTAAGACCAGCAATAGTTTATCGAAATATATATTTTATTCTAGCTTTCATCATTATCATTACAGCCTATACAGTCCACTGCTGGACATAGGCCTCCACAAGTTTACGCTAAAAATAACGTGAACTTATGTGTTTTGCCCATAGTCACCACGCTGGGCAGGCGGGTTGGTGACCGCAGGGCTGGCTTTGTCGCACCGAAGACGCTGCTGCCCGTCTTCGGCCTGTGTATTTCAAAGCCAGCAGTTAGATGGCTATCCCGCCACCGGTCGGCTTTTTAAGTTCCAAGGTGGTAGCGGAACTGTGTTATCCCTTAGTCGCCTCTTACGACACCCACGGGAAGAGATGGGGTGGCTATATTCTTTAGTACCGTAGCCACACAGTACATTCTAGCTTTCTATTTCTTTCATTTAGCTATTCTAGCTTTAATCTACACTAACACTAGCTGACCGCGCAAAGGTTGTTTTGCGACATATTAACCCGTTTAAACCTACTACATAAGTTAGGGGTATGAAAAATAGACGTTGGCCGATTCTCAGACCTACCCGATATGTACACAAAATTTCATAAAAATCGGCGCAGCCGTTTCGAGGACGAGAATTTTATATATAAGATAATAAAGCTGAAAAGTTTGTTTACTTAAACGCACTGATCTCAAGAACTACTAGTCCGATATGAAAAAATACTTTTGCATTGGATAGCGCATTTACTGGCAAAGGTTTTTTTTTACCAAAATACACATGGCGGAAACTGCAGGGCACTGCTAGTTATTATATATACTTATATGTTATAATATACTTGAAGTTACACCGCCAGAATCACAATTGTCAAAACCGTATCTAGTTTCTCAGATATTGAGAAAAAAATACAGATAGACAGAGGGAGGAACTTATTATGAATTGCCATTTTTTGCTTCAATAGTAAAATGATGTTTATGAGAATAAATTCTTAAAAAAAAAAAATTCCGAAAAATCTGTCATAAACAAATATTGGCTGGTTACAATTTCAATACATAATATGTAGGCAAAGACAAGCAACTAAATAGAAAAGAATTTTTAGCATCGTAAGACAATTGTCTTATTATAGGTAAGATAATGGTCTTATTATATTATATGGTAAATAAAGTTTCTTGAATAAATTAGAACCCTGCTTCTCCCTCGAACGTTGTTATAATAAAAAAAAATTACCAAAAATAGTTTTCATTCACATATAATATACATAATATCACAATACGAATATATGAATATATAAAAACAACATTCCGTATGCCAGAACATACTATTTTAAAATTTAAAAAGTTAAAGAAGTCCGTTATATAAAAAATACTCGTAATGATGCAATTAACCTTACCATTTTAAAAATTCTTCCGGTTAATCTGTAACAAAAGAATACAATTTGAATTTAGAACTCCAGTGAATCTTACAATACTTGATTCCTCATTGTTCACCGGAACCAATAAAAATAAAATTTAGAATTTTATTCAAAGATAATAGCCAGTATTTAAAGAGTCCAATAATTTAAGTGAAAATGTAAAAAAACACTGGCCGCATTCATTTGTAAAAACGTAAATAAATACCGTAATTCAGATTCCGTGAATGGAACGCATTCAAATTTGAAAATGGAAGCTCTTTTCTGTTTGTATATATGAAAATTTGACTGTCGGGGTTTCTTATAATGCGATATATGAGTGAATTAAAAAATTAGAAAAGATTAAATATTTTTTATTTTTTCCTAAGCCACAAGAGATGACTTGAAGAATTTTCTTCATAGTAAAAACTATTAGGGAAAGTTATATGCAGTAGATCTCCACGATTTGACTTACAGACAAAATGACAATAAAAGCCAGAACACAGAAAAATGTGTTAGAATTTTTAATATTGCTAAATTGTTGTATACAGTGAGAAGGCGAAGAGAAAAAAGCAATTTCTCGCACTTTTTCCAGATATTAAGATACAAATCGAATTCCATACATGGGTATGTACTTGTACGTTCTTCCTGCATAATGCCGCAATGCGTAGCTCTTTGTTGAGCTCTGAAAAGCCAAATATATTATTCGCTATCTGTCCCCCGAGTTACATTCGCGTTCATGCTCCTATGACATTATGGTTTCCTGGTACTTCTTTAGTACAAACGCTTTTATTTTTTTCTTTTGTCTAATAAAAATATAATTTTAATTTCTGTTTGAATGTTATAATTAAAGCTCTTTCCTTTAGTACTTGTGTAGAACACGACTAAAAACAATCTATGATAAACTTATTTCTCACTTCAAATCTATAGTTATTCATTTACAATACACACTTTTAACTACATTAAATAAGTTATCACATTAATCACGTATATACCACTTATCGAGTAGCAACGTTAGCCACACAATAATTAAACAATAACTGGCTCTTCACTTACAAATTATCATATTTATAGGACAGCATAAACGATAACAGTATTTATTGTGTAACTACCCTACAAAACAGGTAACAAAGATGGTGACTGACTAATCGAAAATGTATATGAACCATTCGGAAGATGTTGTCACGATCTTTGTATTGTTCCGCCGTTAAACGAATAAACAATAACAGTAACATCGACACTAAAACCAATATTCTAATAATTGTTAGAATATCAAATTTAAACGTTAATACGTTTTACTTAAAATAATATATTTTGTCTGACAGTGTTCCTTACTGGTTAATCTCTGAAATAGTTGATGTTATAAATGCATTTATGGTATCTGCCGACCCGCAGTGGAGCAGTGTGGTGGATTAAGTTCCGATCCTTATCCTACATGGAAAAAGAGCTCTATGCCTAGAAGTAGGATGTTACAAGCTGAATCGTATCGTGCTGTTTTGGTATCCATCATCAACCACGTTTAATACACAAGATATGTATAAGTCTCAACCCTGTTAGAAGAATACTTTTCAGTTTTACATATTTTGATTTTGCAAAGACCTATTCAATTTTAAGCAGCTTCAAAAACGGAAGAGGTTCACAATTCGACTGTATTTTTCAAATGTGTATTGTCATAAATTTTTAATGGATGTAACGATTTTGATTATTCTTTTTTTAATCGAAATCTAGTTATTGCCATGTAGTCTCATTTAGTACTTTATGGGTTATCTTTAATAATTGCTATTTACTTGACTTTCTTTTCGCCTACTTAGATTGTAATGGTATTGATTGTATTTTGGGGGTGCGAGGAACGGGGTGTAAAGTCCCTCATTCGCCATCGAAAAGCAAGAAAAACCCTAATGTTTATTGTCGGGTTTTTGTATAAATACTTTCAATCTTCGGATAACTTTAATATCGCCATGTAGCATACGTCAATTCTTAGTTCGTATGTTGCGCAATAGATGTCGCTACATACTTATTGATGTAATTGTAGTCGGTTCTTTTTCGGTTGCGCGTCTGCCATGATCGAGAATCAAACGAGCAATCTTTGGCATTAAACGGTTTTTCCACACCGCTACACCGAACGATTGTCGAATACATAAGCGATAATAATATAAGGTTTTATTTTTCAAATTATCCATGTTTTTTCGAGCTAAGCTCTTGCGAGTTGAACTATGTTGGTTTTATCATTTTATTTATTATCATTGTACAAGGAAAAAATATTCCACGCTCAAAACAACGCGGAAATGGGACAATTTCCTAATAACATTTGGTAAGAATTATTACATTAATAGAATGTTTCTGTAACCATATTTACTTATCTGATAAAGTTTTTCGATGGTTGGGGCAGTAGTCACAGTAATCGGTTATTGAACTTCCGAACGCGTGTTCGATATTTGTATCGGTAATGTGGTTTGTTGTAGTTTAGGCTTTTGTCTTTTTCAAGTTTCCGGTTTCTTCCGGTTCTGGGCTGTTGTGTATAAGGTGTTATTGTTAATTGTTATAATTTAAAGTAGGTCATCAAGATTAAGTTAAATTATGTTTAGACAAACATGAAGACTATATAATACCAAAAAAACAAAAGAATTTATTCAAATTATTAACTTAATTTAAAATAAATATTAAAATACGTAATCAATGTAACAAAAAATGTATAATTACTAGCCAATACTGTTTTAAGCCATTATTTACAAAACTCTCAACATAGAGCAATTGAATCCTGCGACAGGTAAACAAAACTCTTCCTAAATTTAACTATATAATTAATTTTATTTGAATTCAACATAAAACTAACAAATTTTATAAACAGACAAAACGTAATCCCTTTATGACATACAATAATAAATTAAAAACAAAAGACAAGCTAGAAGTATAGTCCTTTTTCCTCCTTTTTCATCCTTTCTTGTCAAAAATTTCCGACGTAGACAGTCCAGAGAACTTTTTACTCAATAAAGGCAAAGCGGCTTATGAAATGCGAAAAAAAAAATATAACAATATCAGTGGCAAGAAATACTTTCGCATAAAGATGATATTTTTATTATTAATTGAGTAATATTGTAGTTGAAGAGGGTAGTGCAATTTATTTCGTTCTTAATAACGTGTACTGAAATTGGCTGAGGATTTAATATACGCCGAGTCTGAGTCCGTAAGTACTCTTAGGTAATCTTAGGTAATATTGGGTATTCTGTAATCTGGAATGAGTAATATTTGTTTAAGAAATAAAGGGTACAAAATTATATACATTTGTTACAGTTTGTTAGAAACCGTTATTAAATAAAGTAAGCGCTGTCGATCTAGTTAAACATATGATTTTTTTAGACTTTTTGCGTATAAGGAGAGTTATGTTCTCAGTTAATATAAATAATGATATAACGTACAGCAAGAAATATCTTGCTTATAATCTGGAGTAACTCAACTGGGGAAGTCCCTCAACACATCTCATCATCATCATCACCAATCTGTAAAAGATGACCATAGCCAATAATACTGCTACATTTTAGCATTGCGGTAGCCGGATATCCTGGGGATGGCCTGTACAGTCGATGTAGAATTGGCAACACATTTGAAACGCTCTAGATTACATTGCTTATGTAGCCGCTTACCGACAGGCTAACTGCAATTTTTTTTTTTTTTTGTTACTCTTAGAAGAAATTCTTATTTTTGTACAAATTATTTATGATAAAAAGAAATATACATATTGACGCGCGTTAAAAAAAATATATGTAATAAATAAATGTAAATGTAATTAACTTAAAAGCGCATAGAACAAGAGAATATTAATTCTTTCTTAACGCGACTAACTAAATCACAGAGAGGTAAATATATATTTAAAAGAAGTTAGCGATCAGATTGGATTGGTGAACAAAATTAAATTAGACTACTGTAGGAAGTAATTTAATACAAGTTAACACAATTTTAAGCTTAATACAAATTTGAATGAACAAACAACTTTATCTTCATTTTATGGATTAAACGAACGAGTTTAACTCAAGCCGAAATTATTTTACTGTGTGGCTACGGTACAAAAGAATATAGCCACCCCCTCTCTTCCCGTGGGTGTCGTAAGAGGCGACTAAGGGATAACATAGTTCTGCTACCACCTTGGAACAATACAATACAATACAAATATACTTTATTGTACAACCAAAAACAATACAAATAACATAAAAGGAAAAGAAACAAGCGAGAAATAATAACTTGAAAAGCCGACCGATGGCGGGATAACCATCCAACTGCTGGCTTTGAAATATACAGGCCGAAGACGGGCAGCAGCGTCTTCGGTGCGACAAAGCCAGCCCTGCGGTCACCAACCCGCCTGCCCAGCGTGGTGACTATGGGCAAAACACATGAGTTCACGCTATTTTTGGCGTAAACTTGTGGAGGCCTATGTCCAGTAGTGGACTGTAAAGGCTGTAATGATGAATGATGAAATTATTTTAATTCTATACTATGAACTGAAATACATTTTTTCTTTAATCTAATATTCATTTAAACTACATTGTGGGTTCGAATTATTTCTGACACGCGGGTGGAGGTTAACAGTGGTCACTTATCATAGCGGGCCTCCGTGACACGTGGCTCCGCGGAAACTCCCTGGACGATCAACCGCCAGTCTCTCGAGTTCAGGTGTCCCAGGTCCACAACACCATCTCCATCACGAGGTTAGCCGGGGCTAAA
Organism: Melitaea cinxia; assembly: GCF_905220565.1. NCBI lineage: Eukaryota > Metazoa > Arthropoda > Insecta > Lepidoptera > Nymphalidae > Melitaea > Melitaea cinxia. The sequence goes on from NC_059415.1 coordinate 9,156,761, forward strand.
AAAAAAATTCTCGGCCAGAGGGAAGAATCCCGATGCAGATCCGAAGAGGTTAAGCAGTTCCTTATCGTAGATGTTGGGGTCCTGGCAGCCAAAATCCTGCCACGTGGTAATACCGGCAACAACGGCACCGCACGTGTCCGCCACGCCAAGGACCCTGGAAGGTCACACCAAAAAGTGAGCCCTTCCGTAGTCAACCCCCAACGTCTCTGGGTTGACACGGAAATGACCCACAAAAACAAGCACATCCTAACATTTTACAATCATTACAGCCTATACAGTCCACTGCTGGACATAGGCCTCCACAAGTTTACGCCAAAAACAACGTGAACTCATGTGTTTTGCCCATAGTCACCACGCTGGGCAGGCGGGTTGGTGACCGCAGTACTGGCTTTGTCGCACCGAAGACGCTGCTGCCCGTCTTCGGCCTGTGTATTTCAAAGCCAGCAGTTGGATGGTTATCCCGCCATCGGTCGGCTTCTTAAGTTCCAAGGTGGTTGTGGAACCTTGTTATCCCTTAGTCGCCTCTTACGACACCCACGGGAAGAGAGGGGGTGGCTAAATTCTTTAGTGCCGTAGCCACACAGCACATACATTTTACAATAACATTTTACAATAATTTAATTTAATAAAACAATAAACCTTAGAGCAAATAAAATTAATCTAACACACGCAATCTACACACATATTGACAATTAAAACAAAAGTAAGTTAGTAATTAAAATTAAATAAAAGTTTTTAATATTACAACAACTCACCCAACAACATCGTACCCTGAACCTGACCAAGACTAAAGACAACGGAAAAGGAAGGAGCCGCACAGCACCAGCGCTTATATAGTACTGAGCCTAATCTACACTGCGAACCCCACCTACTCCTGCTTACGCAGCCCAAAGACACGAAACACGGCAATAGCGAAACGCCTAGCAATGAAGAATAGCAACTCGACGAACGAAGGAATTGTTAAGAGAATGAACGAAGAATAAAAATATACGTTACAATATAAACCTTTGTAGTGAAATGAACCGAATGAGAACTAATATAAGAAACGGCTAATACAATCAAACTTGTAAAGGAATCGCTTGAAAAGACGTCCCAAATCCTTTAGAAACGACTCATGTGTACATATTTATGACGTCATACTTTCGCTTCTATGGAATAAAGTAATTCGTGTTATTTCGTGCGTAATCGGATGAATCGAAACCGTTAATACACATTAGTTTAATTAATCAAACGAAATGGATTGCGCACGGATTAGCGCCGAGCCGTAATAATAAAACTATATTCGTCCTTTTCTAACACGTATAATTAAAGCTAGATGGATTATATATAAAAGAGTAGATTTTGCGAAACTATGATAATGGAAGAGTTCAGCAGTTGTGATAAATTTCCACACGAAAAAAATTATATAGTCAAAAAAATGATATGATCTAAATTAGGTGTGTTACCCTACTAATAATTTTGCCATAATATTTTAAATGTATCTGTTTATGCATATATGAACGTATGTATGTGTAACTAGTAATCTATATGTTTGCCTGTTTGGTACATGTATATGTATGTTATTTCCATTTTATGGTATTCGCTTTGATTTCTGTTTTCCAAAACTACAAAATGTCCTCTCTGGTATAGCTTAAAATGTTAAGATGATTCGATAATGCTTAATCCTGCCTTTTACGTTACATACACACACACACACGCGCACACACGCACACACACACACACACACACACACACACACACACACACACACACACACGCACACACGCGCACACACACACACACACACACACACACACACACACACTTCAGGCTATCGCAGTCCACTGTTGAACATAGGCCTCCACAAGTTTGCGCCAAAAATGGCGGGAAATCATTCATTTTGCCCATAGTCGCCACGCTGGGGTGGCGGGTTGGTGACCGCAGGGCTGGCTTTGTCGTACCGATGACGCTGCTGCCTTTTACGTTAAATATAATTATACATATAAAGCGTGCCTGAAAGTTATTCCTAAACAATTTAGTGTATAATCTTGTAAATCCTAAGGTAACCGCTAGGGACTCTGGTCGCACGCTTGGTAAAATTTGAAATTCATACATGAAAGGTCAACGAACGAAGAAGTAATGGAGTCTCATCACAATAACATTTTTATTTTTTTAAATATATTATACCGATTATTTAACAGAACTATTTCGAGAAGGTGTTTTCGTGTCAAGTTTTTGTCTTTTCTAAGTCTTCATTTTTAATTTCCTTGTTGAATATATTACGAGTATATATCGATATCATTTTATAGCAACGTATTGAAATAGGTCGTAACTACTGACGTATATTTTCTTGTGAGATTTGCTTACTAATAACCTTTTATCTGCGACATTTTCCACGTGAATAAATGAATAAATCCTGAGGAAAATTTTTACATTTTGAAGATATTTGCTCCTATCTATATCAACTGGCTTATTTAGAATAGAGGCATTAAGTTGCCTACCTTAGGAACGGATGACCATATATATTATAATGTTTATTATATATTTATTTCGAAAATAATTCTTATAACTACTTCTTATTAAGTGCCTAAATTGAATGATTCATGGTGTAACTTCAACACAATAAGATGACGGCCTTTACACTTATCTTGACCATTTAATTCCTTTTTCTATGACGAATATTTGTTTTTAAGGTCTAATAAATAAATAATAAATAAATAAATATTTACACAATACCCACACGGTTGCCTGTTCCTAAAGTAAGCAACTTAATGCTTGTGTTATAGGTAACAGCCGACTGGTATAGCTACAATTTTTTTTTTCGATAATCATACTTATAAATAATACATATACAAATATATAAATGAATATTTATATTACACCCAGACTCGGGGTGAAAATCGAACCCACAACATTCGGAGCAGAAAGCAGGGTCACTACAAATTGCGCCAACGGGCTAGTCTAATATATTTTCTCTGTACTAAATTCCATGAAAATTTTAGACAGACAGACAAATAGAGATATTCTTTCAAATATTTATTTATTTATTTATTTTATACTTTATTGTACACCACAAATATATTACAAACAAAACATAAAGATAGTTACAGACAGTGAAGTACAATGGGTGGACTTATGGCTAATTAGACATTTCTTCCAGACAACCCATCTATCATCAAATATTGTAAGTAAAAAAAAATTAATCACCGAAATATACTAAATCAAACAACAAATTGCTTCAAATTCTGTTGATGTTAATAATCTTAATAAATACTTTTCATCTACTGTCACTTTTGACGATACGACAAAGGCTAATACTCTCAACCATCTTTCTGCCATTAGGACTCCTTTACCTTCTACAAATTTTACCTTCTCTCAATTATCCGTATGTGATGTCAAGGCGAGCATTTTAGCTGTAGGCTCAAACGCCGTGGGTTCTGACTCCGTCAGTCGTAACATGATCATCCCTATTATAGATTCTGTTCTACCTGTCCTAACTCACATTTTTAATGATTCCTTAACTTCCAATACCTTTCCTGCCTGCTGGAAAGACGTTTAACTCATTCCTCTACCCAAAAAAACTAATTCAACAGCTTTTTCCGATTTTCGTCCAATTGCTATCCTTCCTTTTTTGTCCAAAGTTTTGGAGCGCCTTGTTCATCAACAACTTACATCATTCCTTACCTCACACAATCTCCTAAGTCCTTGTCAGTCCGGTTTCCGTAAAGGTTATAGTACGGCTACGGCTCTCGTTAAGATCTCCGTTGACATCAGACTCGCCATGGACAGTCAGAGTCTCACAGTGTTGACCTTGCTAGACTTTAGCAATTCGTTCAGCACTGTAGATTTTGATATATTGCTTGCAGTTATGAGTTCCCTTGGCATATCTCCATCGGTAATTGAGTGGTTTCGTAGCTACTTGTTTGGGCGTCGGCAGAGTTTGCGCTTCCAGGATATTTTCTCAGACTGGTTAGACGTAAAAGCTGACTCTGCCCAGCACACCCTCGAGGTGTGCCCGAGATGGGCGGCGCTACGTCGCGATCTGACGACAGTCCTCGGAGGGGACTTGTCACTGCCGAGCGTTATCACCGCGATGCTAGGTGACGACAAGTCCTGGAAGGCGATGGTCTCCTTCTGCGAGACAGTAATGTCCCAGAAGGAGAACGACGAGCGGATGAGAGAGGGGGCCGCCGACGAGGCCTCCGTCCGCAGGCGACGAACAGGGGTGCGTAGGAGGCGCTACTAAATGCGTTTCCAGTAACGCCCCTGTGCCCATGTCGGGCCGGGATGGGAACCCGGTCCTGCTAGACATGGCGTCGTCAGGATTGTTCAGAGGTGAGCCGGACAGTCCCATGGAGGAGAAGTCTGGTCTTTTCGCCGAGGCCAGCCTGTCGCTGGAGGGATCCTGTTGCCTGCAGATCCGGGACCCTCCAATTAAAGCGGCTGAAGGCTCCCGCAGGGGTTTTGGTCGGTAGTGCACCCCCAAGTGCTAAGCCGACATACGGTCTAGGAATGCCTACCTGGGCATCCTGGATATCACCCGTAAATGGGTTACCCTGCGATATCAAAAAAAAAAGACGTAAAAGCTGGCGTCTCACAAGGAGGCGTCTTATCTCCTCTCCTCTTTTCAATTTTTATAAATACCATCTGTCCCTATATATCTTCTCCCTACCACCTTTACGTAGACGATCTCCAGATTTACTCCCACGCCAAACTGATTGACTTACCAACATGTATTTAAAGAATAAATAGCGATTTAAACAACATACTTGATTGGTGCAACTCATATGGATTAAACATCAATCCATCAAAGTGTCAGGTGACTATTATTGGTAGTCCAAAACTAGTGAGCCGAATAAATTGGTCACACATACCACCTGTCATTTTTAATAATTCCGCTATTCCTTACAGCGACAAGGTAAAAAATCTCGGAGTCATTTTCGATAGCCATCTCTCTTGGGTACCTCAACTGAGCGAGTTGAGCCGCAAGCTATTTGCAGCCGTCGGATCACTTCGAAGGCTTCAATATTTCCTTCCACTGCCCACTAAAATTGCGTTAGCACAGTCACTTCTTTTACCAATTCTTGACTATGCTGATACTTGTTATCCTGACCTCAACGAGGAGCAATTGAATAAGCTTGAGCGTCTTCAGAATCTTTGCATACGGTTCATATTTGGTCTCGGCAAATATGACCATGTCTCCAACTTTCGTAAGCAACTCGAGTGGCTCCCAATCCGTCTTCGCAGGAATTCTCATATCCTCTCGTTATTATATTGTGTATTATTCCATCGTGACATACCTCACTACCTCAAAGAACGCTTTGCGTTTCTCTGCGACACCCATGATCGGTCTCTTCGATCTGACTCAAATCTGCTTCTTAAGATTCCAAATCACACTTCTTCGTTCTACGCAAACTCCTTTTCCGTAACAACTGTTAAACTCTGGAATTCTCTCCCTCTCTCTATAAGACAAGCTCAATCAGTCTTTAGCTTCAAAAAGTATCTTAAGGCTCACTATCTGTCACTAAATTCGCCATGATTGTCTTTTCACCTTTGGATCACATAAATATGTATGAATAATAATAATAATTAGATAAATAACATTAAACTAAAAAAAAAAACCTTAAGTATATATATATATATATATATATATATATATATATATATATATATATATATATATATATATATACATAATATAATAATTAAAAAATATTATTAAAAGGAGTCCCTTTAGGCAAGGTTCCGAAGATACTGGCAGCGTTCCCCCTTTGAATAGCTAGACTAATTCTTTGTCCGAAGTAGCTGCCTGCTCTTCGGTCTCCTGTGACGTCGAATAACCTTTTCGATATTTCCTTAAAAAGTGTTATAGCACTAGGACCCCACGGACCAAGGGTCTCGACACCGAATGGGACAAAATCATATTCGGAGCCTAGACCCCTGTATTTGTCTGCTTTTGTTTTTTCCGCCGCTTCACAAGCCGCACCAGCTCTGTTGTTGGTTCCATGTAGATGGGAAGGGGCCAGCGTGTCTGAACAGGTTGCATCCCATACCAGCACCTGGCCCATCTTCCATGGAATCAAACTCATACCGTCCGGTCTCTTGCCATCGTCTCTTGCAATACCAGTCGGCTCAAGTAGACTTGGCACGTTGACGGTGGCAAGGGACCGGCGTATGATATCGTTAAGTGCGGCATGTCGCGAGAAGCGACCTGCACTTTTTAGGCATGACAGACCGTGATGTCCTAGCTTATCGACATCACTGCCACAGGGACATTTATGAGGAGCGCAGACCGGAACCCCAAGCCGTAGACAGGTTGCGATTCGGAGCGTGTCAGGCTCAAGAAATGTTCCTGTATTTGTTGAAGGGTGCGCGTGAAGCCAGTAGCCGGCCTAATGCGTACCCACGGCCAAAAGCCTAGCACGCGCCGAGCCTGTACTACAGCTTAAAAGATTTTCATAAGTCAATTTGCAGTTTATGAATAATATATTTTTTTTATAATACTGTATGAATTGTTTATATTTATATATGAGTATATGTGTATATGTGAATGTTTGTAAGTGTGTAAGCATATGTATATATGTATGTATAATTTTATAATCTATTGTGATGTATTCTAATTTTTATAACAATTATTTGTACACTTCCTAACCGCTTTTCTATGCGCAGTCCTATACCCAAAGGTTGTCTGGAAGAAATCGCTCTTTTAGCGATAAGACCGCCTTTGTACATCTTCCTCTAATTATACTACTTTTGTTTGTATCCTTTAATGGTGCGCAATAAAGAATATTATTATTATTATTATACTTGTGTGCATCATAAGTGTATATATATACACACACTTAAGTGGATCAAATTGAATAATTCTTCTTTTTACGTCTGTTATTGTCAGAATTTAATTTTTATAAGCAGAAATAAATAAGATATATTTACTCAAAAAAAAAAGAAAATGGCGGGATTTAGTTGATTAGATGATAAACATATATATGAATGACCGATGTATTTAGCCATGGATTTAAAATTTACTTATAGATAACTTACTACGTTAGACTTATTATTTTATTTATTTTCACTTTATTTATATTATATATATAAAAAATATAAAAAATCTAAAAGTTACTTTAATTGTATTCGTAATAAAATTTGATTCCTATAATCAATAATAATAGCCAGAGGTTTCGCTCTACTTATTACTTATTTTCTATTCAATATCGTTATGATTAATCTGCAATTGTTTCCAGAACAATAACTGTAGTGATAAAATTAGTAATTACGAGTGATGTAATCATTTTATGATATGGAGATGGAGCCTCTCCCAGATTTAAAATTAATTATTTGACAGTGCGACGCATATGGTTTCATCTTAGCAACATTTTACATGATAGTTGCGTTTGTAAGCAAAAAAAATTAATATAAATCGCCAAGAAATAAACAGGAACGTAGGTAGGCTGAAAAATAGTCAATAGTCAAATAGGTGAATCCATCAGCCTGTAATAGTCCACTGTTGAAAATAGGCCTCTCCTAAAGTTCATCAATTAATGTGGTCCTGCGCCTTTTGCCGAGACGTTGTCGCCATTCGAACCTTCCTATATGAACGCAGTGCCAAGTGCGGTGACCATGACAAACGTGCCACAAAACTTTTCAACCACGCAAGGTATGTTTTTTTTAAATATATATTATAAATAACTAGGTCAGCAAACAAACGTACGGCTCATCTGATGGTAAGCGATTAACGTAGCTGATAGACACCTGCAACACCAGAAGCATCGCGAGAGAGTTGCCGATCCTAACCCCAATTCCAGGAACTCTGGCACCTTACCAACAAGAACACAACAATTAATAATTACAACACATATTATATAACATAAATTACAACTTGGTATTTTCACTTAATAAAAAAAATTACACAACAAAGTTCAAGTTTTCTTAAACTACTCGCTCGTATTTGTTCACGTATTGTTCTGAGCACGGCGAGCATGTGTGAACAATGCGTATAATAGCCGTTAGTATAAAGCGGTTTTATATAAACATACCTTTGTGTTGATAAGAATTACTTAGTTTTAGACATGGCATAGTTGTTTGTAAGCTGTTAACTGACTTGAAAGCAATTTGTTGGTATAATTGTACAGGGTTAACACAAGCTGTAATTCAATGACACTATTTTTTATATATACAACTCGGTCGACAGACAAACGTACGGCTCACCTGATGGTAAGTGATTACCGTAGCTTATAGACGTCTGCAACACGTGAGGCATTGCAAGCGCATTGCCGACCTTATCCCAATTCTCCCCAGGAGCTCTGGTACCTTACCAACAGGAACACAACACTGCTTAAAAACAGTATTATTTAGCTGTGATCTTCTGTAAGGTCGAGATACTGCCCCAGTCGGGTTGCTCCATATTTCAAACATGAAATTTCCTGCTGTGCCCTACCTCAGTTAACTAAATATATTCGTAACATGTAATATATAAGTCCTATTTCTAAGTTGTGTTAAAAATAGTTAAACAGAAGCTGCAGTTCTTTAGACACAAGGCTTACCTCTACATACCATTTCTGTCCTATAAACAAGAATAAGAAAAAGTAGTTTAGGCGTAAGATAAGTTTACATCTAAACTTAAATCGGCTGCCCAATTTCAAAACACAGTAAGAGACAAATTTTTCGAAATCAATTTTTTAGCATTTATCGTTCCATCCGATTGTAATTATAAAAAATTAATTTTTGTCCCTTACCTGTTGTTTTGAAATTAGGTAGGCAAAATCACGCTTCTATATAACTTTTTTTTATGTTAGTGTTTTGAAATTATACATATTTACAATCCACAACTTAAGAACTAAATATTTACAGATAGCTATGGTATATTTAACTTATTTTCAAATTACTAATTTTTTTAAACGTTAATACTGAATGAACTGATACATAACTAAACATAATTTTTAGAGTCTTTAGTTATTGATTTTCGAAAGCGGTCGAACGTTATCAATCGAAATCCATGGGAAAGATCTATTTCCAGCAGTAGAGGACTAGGGGGAGTAAAATAGAAGTTTATGGAAATCAGTTTTTGCGTTATCAAAAAAAAAAAAAAAAAAAAAATTCTAAACTAACAGTAATAATTTGTGCCATTAACGCTGAGTTGCACGAAACAAAATTAAAATTTAAGTAGAGATTAAACTAATTTAATAACAAGAATTTCATACAATTCTTGCGATTAAATTAGTTTAATCACTACTTAAATTTTAATTTCTTTTCGTGCAACTCGGCGTAAGCTTAACAAAAATTTGTTAAGCTTACAGCAAAAAAAAAATGTTTTATTTAATTGCTAATTATTATAATTTGAATTTTATTTTTTTTTGCTAAAAGATACACCAGTAAATTTTTTCTATCTGTCTACCACGTTCTCCATTATTGCTCATTTTGCAATTTACAATAAATACAACCTTCCAAACCAACGTTTTACAAATATTTACGATCCACGGCTAATTTCTTTGAATACTTTGTTACTGCTAATTAAAATACGAAATTAATTAATGTTCTAATTAAATATATAATATTAACTTGAGTGTAATTATAAATTTTCGTCGCAGATTATTACGTAAGCTCTCTTATGTGGAGATTTAAGTACTCGTTATTTTTTTTTCAACCATCTTTAACGTTTAATTGACAATTGTCAGACATTGTTACTTCTTTTTTAACTAGTAAAGTAACGTTTAAAGAGCAAAGGTATAATAAGATCGAGTGATATCTTTATTTATTTTAGCTTTTGTGGTAAATTGCAGTGGTCTAGAATTTTAAAAGTTGAAGTTAATTAAGATCATATGAAATTGACGCCGCATTGGCGCAACGGTCACAGCCATGGACAAACATTTGTATTGGCCATACAGGTGTTTACCGTGGTCTGGGTGCTTGTGCAGTTCTTGTGTGTCTCCCCACCGTACCTCCGAGAGCGCGTTAAGCCGTCGTTCCCGGTTGTTATCATGTATACCTGATAGCGATCATTACTCATAGTAGGGAATATATCCGCCAACCCGCATTGGAGCAGCGTGATGGATTCAGCTCTGATCCATCTCCTACATGGGGAAAGAGGCCTATGCCCAATAGTGGGATATTACAAGCTGAAGCGTATATGAAAATTAAAATAGTATATCATATAATTTTTCGAAGCGACTGTTCAAATTCTTCTTTATGGTAGTGGGGTGAAAAAACTAAACAGGGATTTATTCGAGCGTCGCGGGAACCTATTGGATTGTGAAGATTAGACGCTAAGCAGAAAAAAATGATATATGGGAGTGTTGCCAGTTACAAAGAAATAGATACTCGAGCGCGTCACATATTAATATTATATACGCCCTACGTGTTTCTAATAACTTATGATTATTGATGGTGAACGTACGAAGGTGTAGAAAAAATTATATTAAAGAGTCAGATTAGTAATTTCCTTCACATAATTGCCAGATTTTTGGTTAATACGCCGAGAACATCAAAATTAAGCGTCTGTATAGCATAATAACCTGACGCGCTCGAGTATTTCTAAAAATTTTTTTTTTTTTTTTGATGCGCTAGAATATTTCTAAACATCGTTTTTTTACTTTACTTATCGGTCGCCCTAGACGTTCAACACTATATAAAGGGCTCAAATATGGTTGAAGTACTTTACAAGGTGTAAAGGCTACCCCCATTATGTTATTCTGACGCGCTAGAGTCACTTCTAAAATCCCCGGTAGGTCCCCCCTATCATTAATAAATTATACCCAAGAGAAATAATTACCCTAATATAATTAGTCAGCCATATAATATTCCATCAATTTTCTTACATCTTAAACGCAACTCGTAAATAACTTAAACGTAATTTGACAATAGATCACAACCGTAATATTTTATCAACTTTCAACACATACTAACAATGATGAAGAACAATCTATCAGATAAAAAAAACGTCCATAATTCGTTTAATAGAAAGGCGTAGCAATCGATCAGCTCCGTTGCTGATGGCAAAAGCGTCTACTCACTTAACACGTTATAGGTGCTATGGAGCACGCTGCATCAAAGCGCTTTTCGCTGTTTTTACCAACGCTAGTTATTACAGCTTAGTAGTTAAATGTAAGAGGGGATTGCGGTTAGCCAAAGCCAGTGGAGTTGTTGGCTAAGACTAGGGTTGTCGCTTTTTACATAATAGACAAGGTACAATTGAAAATATCGCTACTTTAGCAATAAGCTCGAGGTTTGTATTTACAGATGTATGCAGGTATATATTTCTGTGGGTATCTATAACAATACTTTGAAATGATTTTGGTAAAATGTAAGTATGCGTTTATGGCGTTTATATAATTTTAGTGGATTCTGTAATCGCTTTCATAGATTTTTACCAGCGGGATAACATTAGTCCAGTCATGTAGTAACAATATCCACAGCTATTATTATTACTGTTACTATAATTAAAGTTACTACTCTTTTATTTTCTATAAGAGTATATCGCAAAATCTGTAGTTGAAGTAATATGGCTAGGAGCAGCTAGAGACCCCAACGAAGAGATAACATTTATTATTTTTAAATATAAGTAGGCAACCCTACTTCGAACGTACTTAATATCATACTCAATATACTTGCTTGCTAGACTGTTAAACTTTGAAACTATCACAATCTGTTATTAAGTCGTCATTTTAACTAATATTGAAGTTAAAATAATACTGTGCTTTCAATTTTTTATGTGTACTCTACAACACAGAAATACCTTGTACAGAATTATCTCGTGTGAAACTGCTTTAGATAGTACTTCGTACTAACTTTTTAATTACCATTAATAAATTCGCATTAATCATATTTTTAAATTGACAATTGCGATACAATTTATTTCATAAAAACGAAAAAAAAAACACTATTACAAAATTAAAATAGTCATAATAAAAAACAATCGTACATAATAAATTAAATAACTTAAAACAAAATAAGTAGGTATGAACCAATAGTTCACAGTTCGACAGAAATCAATGGTAAACAAAAATCATTGAAAATAAATCTGTCTTTTACGTTTTTACGACTAAAACGTTGAACGAATATTAAAATACACTGTATCATAGAAAACGACATACGCCGCATTTTACCGCGATAATAAAACATAAAAAGGGTGAATAAGGTGAAATATTTTATGGCCTTTCATCATTTTTCGACTAGAGGAAATAAAATATCAATATTATTGTTTCGCTATAAAATGAAATAACAATTCTGTGGATTTAGAGGAAAAATAAAATTCCAAAACAAAGTTTGTTTTTTTTATATGACTAGGGTTGCAAACAATCTTATGGCCTACTTAATGGTAAGTGGTTACTGTAACCTATACGCCTGCAATACCAGAAGCATCGAAGTGCGTTGCCGACACTATCCCCGAACCTCTCTAGGAGCCCTAGATCTTACACATTCTTCTTCTTCTTTCGCTTTAGCACCCTTGCAAAATTCAAGAGTGTGAGTAGTTTTACGTACTCAACACTTTTCAAAAATAATTTTGTTTTTCGTTTCTGGGTGTTAACACATTACAGGAACACATTACATACATGTTAATACATTACAGGTTGTTACACATTACAAGAATACTACTTGACGGGACCTTTGGCTGTCATCTTCTCTATGTAAGGTTGAGGTATTTTCTCTTTCGAACTGCTATAGATTTTTAATAGAATATTTCCTGCTGTCCCCTAACCCACTTTTGAAGTATTAATCACTTAAGAAATAAATGTATATATTTATTATTTTTCACAGTCAAAATTACTGAAATGGGCGAGTTTACTACAAAGAACGCAAAAAAAATAATTGTGTTTGTTTGCAAACGAAAAAAAACCGACTTCAATCATATCGACAAGTACTCCAACGTAAAAAAACTAAAAAAGTTAACAAACGCACTAGTCGTCACTACTATTTTCGAGGGTTTTTCTCGATTTCTCTGATATAACATCATCAGATCCTAGTTTCCTTATAATGGTACCACACCTAGGATATGTCCTTTCCAACAAAAAAAGAATTATCAAAATCGGTTCATAAATGACGAAGTTATCCCCGAACATACATTAAAATATCAACAGTATGGCCTTTATTGAAAAAGGAATAAAATTATACAAACAATCATTACAAATTGCTTGTACAGGCGTTATTGAGGTCGCTTATTTTTAATAACGGAAGCGTTTAAAGCTTACAAAATGTTAAAATTAAAAAGGTGGAAAAGAAATAATTACACAATGGGCTTGAAAGTCGAACATCATTGATATTACCCGTATCCATACAATTTTAATTTTTATTATAAAAAAGTGATAGCAGATGGCGTCATAGGTTTAATAACTCCAAGATAACGATGACTCTCCGACGGCCTCATTTTCCGTGTAGGAGAAGGTTCGGAGTTTAATCCACCACACAGCTCCACTGCGAGTCGGCGATGTCTATGATAACAACCGACAGCTTAAGTGCTCTCCGAGGCACGGTGCTTTCGCTTCAGCCTGTAATGTCCCACTACTGGGCATAGGCCTCTTTCCCCATGTAGGAGAAGGATCAGAGCTTAATCCACCACGCTGCTCCAATGCGGGTTGGCGGATATATCCCCTACTATGAGTAACGATCGCTATCAGGTGTACATGATAACAACCGGGACCGACGGCTTAACGTGCTCTCCGAGGCACGGTGGGGAGACCCACAAGGACTGCACAAACACCCAGACCACGGCAAACACCTGTATGGCCAATACAAATGTTTGTCATGTATGGGGATCGGACCCGCAACCGCCAGCGCAACCGGCACAATCCATGGCTGTGACCGTTGCGCCAACGCGGCGTCGAGGCACGGTGGCGAGCCCCATAAGAACAAAAATAAATATTTGTACAAATACAAATATTCACTTCGAGTGGGAATCGAACCCGCGACCACTGGTATGTAGGCCCTAACACGGTGAGCGCACCACTAGATCAAAGCGATCGTTAAAAATAACATAATAAGTTATTTGTATAAAATATTTTTTGTCGAGATTTTTTTTTAACCGCTCAAAAATCTATATACAACTTCTAGTATCGACAAATATTAAAGTTGTTACTTTTCTATTTAAATATTTTTATTTCTAGCTGCCCGGACAGACTTCGTTTTATCATAAGTTAATATTTAAAAAAAACTTAAGTGTTAAAACCTTTCGTGGGCCTTAAGGAACATACAAAAAATTAAACTAGCCAAAGTGGTCGAGCCATGTTGTAGAGTGCAGTTGTTTTCTAGATATTCACTGCGTGCATAAACGTACAAATTTTCTTGTTTCTTTTGTCACGAATAAAATATATACTATTGTTATTTTTACACTTTATTTATTTCGAGGAAGTAAACGTAAACAACTTTATTCCTTGGTCAGTTCATCACATCATAAAACTTCAAGATAATACATACATTTATTCATAACGAAACAAGGAAAAGGGCAATAAAATGTAATTCACGACGGAAAAAAACATCATGTTGTTATATTTATGTTGATTTTGACGAAATTGTGTTTAATCACGCAAATGTGTTATTGCCTTACGAAGATATACCTATATATTTATTGAATCAGTAAATAACTAAGTTTTTCTAGTTGTTCTTTATATTACTGTAAATTATGTTCACGTTACGCAAATACATAGCTTTCCGTAATGGCTACGTTGAAATAACACACAAAGCTGTTATTTACGAGTCTGATACGGATTTGGCTTGAATATTTTACTAACAAATTTTTTTGCATTGTTTAATATAGAATTATGTTGTATTTTTGTTGGTATTTTTCATAACTGTTTTGTTTCTTTCGTTTTTTTTTTCATCGCTTTAAGCGCATTACGAAATCATAAGTATATTTTATAATAATAATAATAAACTCTTTATTGTACTCAACAACAATCAACACAATAACATGTTACAAATAAAGAAGAGTGTACAAAGGCGGTCTTATCGCTAGAAGAGCTCTTCCAGACAACCTTTGGGCATATAGGACACAGCGTAGTGTAAGCTGTAGGGAAGTGTACACAGAGAAGTGACGAATACACATACATATACAGCATAATATTTACATACATTGATAAATACATGTAAAAATAATACATATTTAGTTACGGCTTTACCTATATATAAAGGTAGTGATAACTCTATTTTCTATCTATTTTTACCTTTTCCTATAAGCGTTGATAATGCCTTAAAATTAAGATTATTTGTTTTACTAATAGAAAAACAACCTTTCTTTATGGGGAATCAGCGCTTAAAATATTTTATGAAACATTATTATATTATTTTTTTTATATTAACCCGAAACGAAAGTACAGCGTAATACACAAAATTGAGATCGGTGTATTTTATATCATTTACTGTTGCCACTGAAGTTTTGTTCTAGTTATGTTATTACGCAAAACGAAGTACGTCTGGATGGATTTCGTTTCAAAAAACTTTAAAAGCTTCACGAAACTACTTAATGATGTTAACGCTGCTTTAAGGACTAAGCGGAGCGAAAGCGGCCACGAACATGAAGGGTCGTTTACGTTGAGATAGTCGTATAGAGTTTACTATACTCGTATGAAAATATGTGACAAAATTTTCTTGTACCCTATATTGGAAAACAAGCGTACAACTCACTAAATTGTGTGCGATTACTTTAGGCCATGGATACCAGTAACACCAAGTACATCAACAGCTTGTTACCATTACCCCAGACGCCAAGCAGCTCTGACTACTTTACTGACGAAAACACACAAAACTAATTAAGAAAAGAGTTATTTGGCTGTGTTTTTCTGTAATATTAAGGCTTTTTTAGTAGATATAATTGGAAGTTAATAAAAAACAGCAGTAAGTGTCAATTAAATAAAAAAAAGAATCCTAAAGATTCCATATCATTCTTCAGCCTTTTTAACCGACTTCCAAAAAAGGAGGAGGTTCTCAATTCGACTGTATTTTTTTTTTTTTTTATGTATGTTACATCAGAACTTTTGACCGGGTAGACCGATTTCGACAAATTTTGTTTTAATCGAAAGGTGGTGTGTGCCAATTGGTCCCATTTAAATTTATTTGAGATCTAACAACTACTTTTCGAGTTATATCTAATAATGCTTTTTTACTTGACGCTTTTTTCGTCGACCTACGTTGTATTATACCGCATAACTTTCTACTGGATGTACCGATTTTGATAATTCTTTTTTTTTGGAAAGGGGATATCCCTAGTTTGGTACCGTGATAAGGAAATCAGGATCTGATGATGGGATCCCAGAGAAATCGAGGGAAACTCTCGAAAATCCGTAATAACTTTTTACTGGGTGTACCGATTTTGATGATTTTTAATTTAATCGAAAGCTGGTGTTTATCATGTGGTCACATATAAATTTTATCGAGATCTGATAACTACTTTTTGAGTAATCTTTGATAACGCGTAGTTGCTTGACTATTTTTTCGTCGATCTACGTTGTATTACTTGTCGATGTAATTGAAGTCGGTTTTTTTTTTCGTTTGCGAGCAAACACAATTATACTCTAAATCTTTCACTGTTGACGCCTGTTACATTTTAAGAGGTTAATCAGGGCAATGTAATTGTCATCATAATATTGCTTTATTTTATTTTTTATTTATTCGTTATTCAATTTCTTTTTTCTCTGTGTATGTATTTTTCTTTTGTTATCAAATTATTATGTGTTTATGTAGGTATTTATGTTTATTTTTTATGTCACTAGGTCGGCAAACAAGCGCACGGCTCGCCTGATGGTAAGCGATTACCGTAGCTTATAGACACCTGCAACATCAGAAGCATCGCAAGCGCGTTGCCGACCCAATCCCCAATCCTCCCAGGAGCTCTGGTCACCTTACTCACCAACAGGAACACAATATTGCTTGAAAACAGTATTATTTAGCTGTGATCTTCTGTAAGGTCTCGACCTTACCTCGGTACTACCCCAGTCGGGCTGCTCCATATTTTGAGCAGGAAATTCCTGCTGTGCCTTAACTCAGTTAAAAGTTTATGTAGGTGTATTTGTATGTATATGTGTATGTATGAATATATATAATATGTCCTTTTGTTTATGTCTGATAGTACATATTTTGCGCCCCTATCCCCACCAACAATCAATTCTAGTCCTCTTCTCAAAGGTTGCCTGGAAGAAATCGCTATATATATATACGATCGAATTGAGTAACAGCCTCCTTTTTTGAAGTCGGTTAAAAAGATATTGTAGGAAAGTAAAAATTGTATGCACACGTAAGCACATAAGGAGTTATACTTCATTGGCTAACTAACTTCATGTTGCTAACTTCTTCTTCGTTGACTAGTTAACTTCAGGGTGTCGAGTTTTTTGTGACGGTGTGCGCGCGCATCCTACAAATTTACTCTCATCATTTTTCCCTGACGCGCCAAAAGCAGTATGACTTCAATAAAAAGAAAAAAAAGTGTAAACAGACCTGCCTACAAACGATTGTATTGGTTAATCTTTAGGATAGAATATTAATGAAATAAAATTATACACACATTTAGCTGAGGTAGGGTACAGCAGGAATTTCCTGCTCAAAATATAGAGCAACCCGACTGGGGTAGTACCTCGACCTTACAGAAGATCACAGCTATATAATACTGTTTTCAAGCAGTATTGTGTTCCTGTTGGTGAGTAAGGTGACCAGAGCTCCTGGGGGGGATTGGGGATTGGGTCGGCAACGCGCTTGCGATGCTTCTGGTGTTGCAGGTGTCTTTAAGCTACGGTAATCGCTTACCATCAGGTGAGCCGTACGCTTGTTTGCCGACCTAGTGACATAAAAAAAAAATTTAGAAGCCCGAACAACAAAAATTTAATATTCAGCAGGAATTCACACAAATTAATTAGTCAGAATTTGTTATCAAGTCAAAATCTGTTATTCTGTTTTCGACCAGTTCTGATTCATTCCCCACCTGATTCATTCTCACACTATATCGTAATACGCCTGAAATTAAATAATTTACGTAGCACGCTAATTACATCGTAAAATATGTTTTCAGAACTACTTGTAACGATCCCATTATTCCATTACCACAGAACACAACAGTTGAATTAACTTCACACTGAAATCTCTTGAAACATAATGTTTTAATCGAAACGTTTACGTGAAACGGTTTTAAAATAATACCTATTTATGTAATAAAGCTTAAAGTTATAAAGTAATGAAATGTGTTCGAATTCTCACGGAATATTGATTTTATTTTAAAATTCATGTATAGTTCATTTATTAAGGAGGTTAAGTTTTAAGACATTAGATTATAATATTGAACGATAAGTAAATATTATCGTAAGCTTACACCTCATGCGTTACTAATTATAAAAGGGCACGAAAAAGATATTAAAAGATTATATAGATTTATACGAGTAGCGTTAAAAATACTTCTGATAGAGGTTTGACTAGCTTTACTGGATGATATAATAACAATTTTTGTGCCATTCCTCTACTTTTGACTTTTTGTAGTCCTCTAAGTTAATTGGGAAATATCGTTGTTTTAGCGATAAGGTCACCTTATTACATCTGATGTAAGTTGAGTTTTGTTGTTGTGGTGCGTAGGGTCAATTGCCACTCGGGATGGACATTTGTATTCGTGCTAGTAATTATTTCCGGTTTGGATGTCTAGTTTTGTTGATCTACCCACCGCACCTCGGAGAGCACGTTAAACCGTCGGACTCAGTTGTTACCTGATTGCGATCGTTACTCATAGTGGAGCAGCCTGCTGTATTAAGCTCCGATCCTTCTCCTATATAAAGAAAGATGCCCAGCAGTGGGATGCTACAGGTTATAATTGATATTTTTTTTTTGTCAAAAATATACCTTGGCTTTATCTAAAATCTTATTAAAATGATGGATAACGTCATACAATATACAATATTACGAGATAAATATATAAATATTTATTAATTTTTACCTAAAAATAAAATTATATCTCTGAGCTATGAAACGTTATTTGAGCTACATATTAACACGTACATTTTCCTCGCTACGGAGGTACATAATATGTCGACATTTTAATATACGCCTCTTGTAAATAAATCCCCTACCAAAAGTCACACTTTCGAACAAAGACACATTTTATAACTGAAATTTTCCGCAATATTTTCAACAAAATTTTCGTAAATGAATAAAGTTTTAAAGCACTGTTTTCATATTTTATGTTTAACCGATGGATATGACACTATTTAATTTCTCAGGCCTATAGACAAACTTTTCATGTGAAAAGATATAATATTTGAACATAAATATAAGCACTATAACCCAAAACTTTCTGATCTAAATCAACTCTAGGGCTGTGTAAGGGATTATTTTCTTATTAACCACACTGTCTCACAGTTAAAAGGCAGATGAAGAAATACAAAAGCTTGAGAAATAACCAGATACAAGGTTAGACAAAATATCTTTACGTAATAGTCACCTTGTATTATTATCAAGACGTAGTTATATTGTAATATAGTTTCGCCATTTGAGGTCTTGTAATATGAACTAAAGACTTGTTTCCATTTGTGCGAAAAGTATGTCATTTTTATTGTGACTGTTCTATTGTTCTGGTCAGTGCCATACTTTTATTGTAGATTAATTGATTCAGTCTATAATATCTTATATTTCTTGACATAGGCCTCATTTTGCATATCGCTGCTCCACTAAAAGTTTTTGAGTATATTACCTACCTCCTTTGAGTAACGATCGCTTTCAGATGTCTATCAGAATAACCGAGACCTTTTTGAGGTATGTTGAAAACATAAGTAATAATATCAAGTAACTTCCATAGTTGCGCACAATAACTGTGAGAAGTGTAACCAACAATTACTTCCTCCATCGTTTAACCACCCCTAACGACCATTTACTCTCCCTGTGTGCTTATGAGCTATTTTGATCACTTAATGACAGTAATATATAAAATACTGTTGTTGCACAGAGACGTGACAACGTAAACAATAAAAGACAATTAACTATCTTAACTTTATTTCTTTTGATGTGAAACAGCTATAGGTGAGAGTAATTCTTATTGTTGGTATGGCGATACAGGCCGTGGCGACGCATCGCCACGCTATATAATGGAATATAATGTACTATACTATATAATAATTGAGTTGTCGCGATTTTAAAGAAATTTTTGAATAATTTTTTTTTGTATGTAAAGGAAATAAATGTTTATTAAATGTTTCACACCTGCCAGCCGTCGCCTGTGGGCTCAGTTTTTTCTATGGTTCTCACTTCAAAGTCACTTTCAATAAAATCGTAAAAGTAACTCATAGTTGGGGTGCGATGTTTTAACGGGTTACCACAAAACCATGTCGCCATTTTAAAAAGAAAATAATATGAATTTACTGTATCACTTCCCCTATACCGTTAATGCATTTGCCCGGGATTCCCGTGAATAATGGCTGACGGCGGTTTAAACTGTAAACTAGTTTATCCCTAAAATGATCTATACGAGTTTGTATTAGGCTGCTAATATTAAATGATGCTATATTCTTTGATAAATGGGAACACTTTGTTGCACATATATAGGGAAGCATTATATTTTATTAGATGTGGGTTGATATAAAGTTAATAAGCTAGTAGTTCCTTTTAACAATAAATTAGTAATTAATATTACTTACGTTTGACCTGTTTTACTTTTATTAAATTTACCTGCAACTTTTAATTAAATCTATACAAGTATATAAGTTTAAAGCATAAGCACGGAGTAATAAGCATTAAATAATGTTGCTTTACAGTTTATTTTAGATTTGACGAATGAGATCAATTGTTTTTTTTTTCCATTGCTGTGCTGTGCTGCGTTGCAGTGTGTGAAGTGTGCAAGATAACGATTCTAGATATTAGATTCTAGCCAATTCCGCGAATTTCGTAATGCTATGATTTTTTTTCGTTTTTTTTTTTGAGGTTTGTAACCTTTAACCAAATGAACACAACAATAAAGAATTATCTGATTTGGTGTGAAGACATTTAATTTGTAGATTTTTATTTATACACAAAATCATACTTTAAAATTCGAATTCGACAGGCCTTGATTAGTGAAATGTCAGTTTAATCTCATTAACATTAACACTGATAATCATATATCGAGTACCAGCTAATGCCGCTAATCGCGTCGATGACGTTTAAATCAAACTGTGTCAACTATATTTGAACTTAATTATAAATGAAATCACCATTCGGATTAAATATTATTGCAATGTTAGCGTTTAATTAAAAGTTAATTTATTTTGCTGAAATAAATCTAAGAAATTAAATTTCAGGATGAAATCTATATATTTTTTTAAAAAAAAGTAGACCTGTCAATTTTCTTAATACGCATATTTTATATGAAAAAAACAATTTTTTTTAAATTTTTTATTATGAAAACTTAACAAATAACAATTACATAAATAAGACAACCAAATTGGATAATTCGTTTCTTTTTTAATCGACTTCAAAAAAGAGGAACATTCGATTGTATTTTTTTATATGTGTTAACTACTACCTACTTTTTAATAGGTATATCGATTTTGATGATTCTGATTTTAATTTACGACTAATGCTTGCTGTGTGGTTTTATTTAAATTTGATCGAAATCTGACAAACAGCTTTTGAGTTATTCCTAAGAATGCTTATTTAATTAACTTTTTTTTTATCGATGTAAATTATTATTCGTTATTATATTATAATAAAAAATACAATTATATCGCAAAAAAGATTACGGTTCGAAGTTCACCAAATCAGCTAGTACAAAGTACATGCCATGTAATATCACATGCCGCTTGTACGATAAATATTTCATTTCCCTGTCATTCGTTTGTCAATTCGTTCCATTACATTCAAAATTGGCTTCGACATAATTACTGTCATTTGAATACTAAATTTACTCTAATGGGATGTGATTAGTAAGAACGAAAAGTACATAATGAAATATCGTTTATTTAAAATTCTAATTACTTAATGAATTGTATTTGTTTACGTATATCTATACTAATATTATAAAGAGGAAAGGTTTGATTGTTTGTTTGCATTGAATA
The DNA here is from genome assembly GCF_905220565.1 of Melitaea cinxia. NCBI lineage: Eukaryota > Metazoa > Arthropoda > Insecta > Lepidoptera > Nymphalidae > Melitaea > Melitaea cinxia. Next base: position 9,178,720 of record NC_059415.1, read on the forward strand.
AGCATACACTTTATATATATATATTTTTTTACATGGGGAAAATCCATCATGGATCCAGCACGGGGGCCAGAGGGTTATGTCAGACTCCTACTGACTAAAAACCACCACGTGTGAGCAGTCGTCCGCCTGGGTGGGGCGAGATGGGGTCGTGCTTGCCTTCGCCACCTCGCCCCGGCGGTAAAACATACACTATATAGACTAGCCCGTTGGCGCAGTTTGTAGTGATCCTGCTTTCTGCTCCGGTTGTAGGTTCGATTCCCACCCCGTGTCTGGGTGTAATATAAATATTTATTTATATATTTATATATGTATTATTTATAGGTATGTTTATCGAAAGAAATACATATGTAGGTATACCAGTTGGCTGTTACCTATAACACAAGCATTAAGTTGCTTACTTTAGGAACAGACGAGCGTGTGTATTTTGTAGATATTCATTTATTTATTTATATGACTACTGAACCGATTTGAAAAATTCTTTCACTGCCGGGAAACTATACTATCCGCGAGTGACATAGGGTATATTATATTTTCCAAAAAAGAAATATTAGGAAATAAAATAAAAATTGAAATTTTTGTTAAATACCCGTGCGAAGCCGGGGCGGAATGCTAGAGAACTGTATAAGAACTGTCTAATTGTGACACATTTTTCAGGCAGATACCGATAATCATGCTGGTAGCATCTAGAGCATATCCAGCGCGTTTCCGACCCTTTGCCCACCTACGATCAGGAACTCTCTCCTGTACTCTCCACGGAAACACCACACTCTTGTAGTATTATTTAGCTGTGATCTTCTGTAACTTTGAGGTGCTCAAAATGCGGATCAAAATATTTCCAGCTGTGCCCCACGTCAATAATTAATGTAAACTTTTTGTTTAGGGTTAGTAAACGACCAGCCGGTTCAAGTGATGTGAGTGTGGCGGTTGGATGATGTTATGTATTGTTTCCGCCCACAAACAATTTAGTTCGGTTTTGGACAAAAGATGCCAAACACGCTTCACTAGCTGTAAACCGTTCTATGTTTCAATTAGTACTACTCAATTCAGTTTGAAGATATTATCGTTCCTAGGCCTTATGATTGATGGTGTGGAAAAGCTATAATAGGAGAAAAATAAACTCATTATACTTAGTAAAATCAATGAAAAGCAGCTCTCGTGGAATTTAGTTATTTCGTACTTAACTCATGGTAGTTACAGTTCCATGCAAACATGACTGTTATTGGTTCAGGCCAAAAAATTAGTAGGTTAGTATAGAACTAGGTGACAAGGTATGGATGATCTTTGCCTGGGAAGGTATCACATAATAATTAGGAAAGGAAAGGATAAGAAAAATTCTAAGCACTCCTCAGGAACTTGCATTAATTCTTAGTAACCCACGATGCTTAACTCAAAAGGAATATACTTATATTTTTATGTAACAAGATTGGCAAACATGCGTACGGCTCACCTGATGGTAAGTGATTAGTTTAACGTGATGTCATAAATAGACACATTTTTTGTCCATATATTATAAATTACATTTATTTTATTTTATATTCAGTATCAGCATTGCACCCGTGCGAAGCCGGTCGCTAGTCAGTATATAAAACAACTCAACAACCCTCCACAGACTTGGCGCCGCTAACTCACTTTACTTGACAAGTTGCAAGCAAAGTAATGAACTAAGAACATCGGCCACACGAAGTTCAAAATTTAAATACACTACACAACACTTACACATTAAAGTTTTACACTTGAATGACTTAAGGCTTCATCAAAAATACTTTATCATATTACTTTCTTAGAAAATTTGATAGTTTCAGATTAATTCGAATTTAAATATGATTTCCAAAAACACGATTTACTAAAAATACCGAGCTAAACTCGGTTACACAGGTACTATACTTTTGATAAAGCAAGTTCAACGTAATTTTAGCGGCGTTTTTGAAAACAATAAAATAGGACTTCATCTTTTGCAACAAAATACTTCCACTTTTTATGAGCTAAATTAACACTAAAGAGCATACAACAGCTATACTGAGTAAGACTTAATTAGAGCTTATTACGTCTATATCTACTACCTATAGTTATTAGACCCGTATAATTGTCGTAATATGGAACTGATTTCTAATACGCAATTGTATGGAAAAAAAACAGCCAAAACAATCGCTTTGACGGTGAATGAGAAACGTAAGTGGCATCATTGTGAGAAGAAAAGATGTATTTGATTGAAGAATAGCTATTTGTATCACACATTGGGCACAGTTCATGACTAATGCTTCAAGTTAGATGTTTGATGTATGTCTCAGTATGTGTAGTAAGTGTGGGAACAATGGATAACATAATAATTATCACTCCCATTTTCGTACCAAGTTTTGCAGTCTTTAGTGCTCTACATAGAACAATAAATTACTAAGGACAAAGAATTAGTAGTTACAACTAGCTGAGGTACAGCAGGAAAATTCCTGCTCAATATATAGAGTCTGAGTGCAGTCCTTGTGGGTCTCCCCACCGTGCCTCGGAGAGCGGGAATATATATCCGCCAACCCGCATTAAAGCAGCGTGGTGGATTAAGTTCTAATCCTTCTCCTACATGGGGAAAGAGGCCTATGCCTAGTAGTAGGATATTACAGGCTGAAGCGTATATAGAGCAGCCCGACTGAGGTAGTACCTCGTCCTTACAGTAGATCACAACTAAATAATATTGCTTTCAAGCAGTGATGTATTACTGTTGGTGTGGAAGGTGACCAGCTCCAGGGGAGAATGGGGATAGGATCGGACATGCACGCGCGCACGGACACGCGCTTGCTGCTGGTGTCACAACGTCTTTAGCTACGGCAATCACTTACCATCAGGTGAGCCGTACCCTTGTTTGCCGACCTAGTTATATAAAAAAAAGCTTAATCTCATAAGTTATAAAGTCAATCAAGCTATAAATGTGATCAAAATTATAGATATAAATTTTATATTATTAATTGTATCGAATTAATATAATTATGTATTATTAAAAAATATTTTCTGCTTGAATATTTGAAGTAAGTCTAAAAATAAACAAGAACAGGAACATAATTAAGAAATAGTAAAATAAAACAACATTAATTTTAAATAAAAATAAAGGAGCGACAGTTGACATAACTAGATTGGATTAAGAATTTATTTATAGTGTTTTTACGGAGACGACTAGCTCGGCTCTTGATTGCGCTCAGGTATTGTAATTAGTGTGACTTTACTATTTAAAAGTGAATAAATTTCTTGTGCTTCAACGTTTTACTTTTATTTTGTTGTTACTTTTAACTTTTCGTTCTATTCTAAAGTAATTTTAGTTGCTATAATTAACATAACATCAACTTATAATGGTAATGTACGTTTTTTTTTAATCCTAAATACTCATGTTTACTTCTAAAGTAGCTTAAATGTTCTTACGAAACTGTACAAACAAAGTGAAACATGATTTTGTTCGAATTTAAATGTTCAACAATTAAATCCTAGGGATCTACGTATGCAAAGTAATACCAACAGATGAGTAAGTAATGACTACAGTATGAAAACTAATACTGTACATCGGGCTTGTGTCAATCTGCGACTACTTATCTGTACTATATTTTTAAAATAAAAAATTAAATAAAAGGAGAAAAAGTTCAATATTTTGACGCAAATAATATTTGCCAAATGCGCAAGTAACGACGATGCTAAATTAATTAAATATCATAATAAAAGTAATAACAAATACTGAAAACTGTTATTTTAATGTTTCATTAATATTCAATTCAGCCTGTAATATCCCACTGCTGGGCATAGGCTTCTTTTCCCATGTAGGAGAAGAATAAGATAATCCATCACACTGCGCCAATGCGAGTTGTCGGATATCTACCCTATTATGAGTAACGATAGCTATCAGGTATATATGATAACAACTGGGACCGATGGCTTAACGTGCTCTCCGAGGCAAAGTGGGAAGACCCACAAGGACTGCATAAACACCCAGACCACAGCAAACATCTGTATGGCCAAAATCCTTGCTGTGACCGTTGCGCCAACGCGTTGTCTTATTAATTAATGTATAAAACAATTCTTTTTTTATTTATTTTTAATTTAATTATTTTAATTTATGTACTAGATTAAATCCTTAACTTAAGATAAGGCTATGGTAAAAAAAATTTAAATTAATTCAATAATAGTCGTATTTTTAATACAAAACTTTAATACTTGTAACAATAGCCGTTTTATTCCTTTTAAAGTATAAAAAAAAAGTATAGCCAGCCAACTATGGTATTAAAAAACGTATCGCACCAAAATGCTAATTTCATAATATTATGTATAATTAAACTTCCTAATTTCGTATTTCGCGTGTCAGATTCTCAAATGAACACCGTATAGCCACTTATATCCAGTTATTACCGGAAGTGTTCGGTTACAAGCGGTTCACAAGGGTAATGCATTAAACGAAGTTTCTGCGGATTGCCATTCGAGGATCAAAGTGACTCAAGATGTCTCATCATTAACATTTGTAATATGTTTGAGATTTCTCGAGAGCCTCAGTGATATGAAGTTGAGAATATCTCGAGATTAGTCTGTAGAATTGGGTAGGTACTGAGATCAGGGTTAGCGTTGATTAGTGCATTCGTATAAATAAATAAATATCTTATAACATTCACACGGTCGTCTGTTCCTATGGTAAGCAACTTAATGGTTGTGTTACAGGTAACAGCCGACTGTAATAACTATATATATATATATATATATATATATTTTATAGCAATAACATACAATTTGTTTATGTTTATTCTAATTAATTAAAAAAGTTTTATTGTATTAAAAGAAAAATAATTAAAGAAGAGATAGTTCCAGGACAAAAGGATAGACAAAAAAAAATGTCTCTAATACATCCCTTTGATTTTTTTAATAAAATCTCGATTTCAAACGCTTCAGCCTGTAATATACCACTACTGGGCATATGCCTCTTTCCCCATGTAGGAGAAGGATCAGAGCTTAATCCACCACGCTGCTCCAATGCGGGTTGGCGGATATATTCCCTACTATGAGTAACGATCGCTATCAGGTGTGATGATAACAACTGGGACCGACGGCTTAACGTGCTCTCCGAGGCACGGTGGGGAGACCCACAAGGGACTGCACAAACACCCAAACCACGGCAAACACCTGTATGGCCAATACAAATGTTTATCATGTACGGAGATCGAACCCGCAACCGCCAGCACAACAGGTACAATCCATGGCTGTGACCGTTGCGCCAACGCGGCGTCGATTTCAATTTTAACTAACATATAACGCAGTTATTTATTTTAATTAAAAAAAAGTATATAATCATAACTTATATTTTAATGAATGTTTACTTTTTTACTAAAAATAAAATTTAGCTTCAAGTAAACACAAAAAAAATGTAAAATATGAAAGCTTTTTTAAGTTTATACACTCCTTACGACGTTCATTTGTATGCATTGAGGACGAACTTATATGTAAAGAAGCTTGCCACCTAAAAAATAAAATAGTTTTAACGCTAAAACATAAAACCACATCACGGGTTTTTAGACCTTTTTTTGTTCATTTTTCACAAGATATTCCTCGCGGTTTCACTCGCTTTCGATACTTTTTTTAAATAAATTTTTAATTGGTTATAGGTTAAGTATTTTTGCTATACTTTTACAAGTGATAGTGTGATATTTTATAGTCAGAATCTTTTTCAATAAACATACAACATTTTGTTTGAAATAATAACTGTCATTAGCATGATTTACTTGATCAAGCAATCTTTTTGATAGAAACTAAAGTGAATAATACTAACCTTTACACACCATCAGACCCACGAATTAATCTGAAATCAAAAAAAATAATAATTAATACAGATAATAAATAATTGTGTTTGCTTGCAAACGAAGAAAAATCCGACTTTAATATCATCGACCAGTAAACGTAACGTAGGTGACGAAACAATAGTATATAAATACGCGTTTTATCAAAGATTACTCGATAAATTGTTATCAGGTTTCGATCAAATTAAAATGGGACCACAAGACAAGTAATTAAGTAAGCTTTTGATTAAAACAAGAATCATCAAAATCGGTACACACTCTACAAATATGAGTTAAATACAACGCAGGTTGATCAAAAAGAGTAGTTAAGTAAATACGCATTATTAACAATTACTCAAAAAGTATTTTTTCGGATCTTAATTACATTTAAATAATATAATAGCTTTCGAACAAATCATTAAAGATCGGTATACTCAGCAAAAATTATGAGGTAACACACATAAAAACGATAAAGTCGAATTGAGAACCTCCTCCTTTTTAAAGTCGGTTAAATTTGAATACGCTTACGCTTACACTTACGCTTCAGCCTGTAATATCCCACTGCTGGGTGTAGGCCTCTTTTCCAATGTAAGAGAAGGATCAGAGCTTAATCCACCATGCTGCTTCAACGTGGGTTGGCGAATATATTTCCTACTATGAATAACAATGCTTTCAATAAAATTCAAATAATTATAAACATTTCTATACTTTAAAGCAAGAAAACACCTTGCATATTTCAAACGCAGCATTGATTTCGCACCTCTTTTGTAATTAATATGTTGTGATTTTCCTATCAAACCGGTTTAGTTACCTGCAACGTTACGACATTTACGCTTATCGCCAATATGTCAGCCGGTAAAAGTGGCTACGTGAACGACGTTTCTGATTTATCAGCGTTGGCCGTGTTGCCTGCCGGAAGGGACAGACAGAACGCCAAGAACAAACACTCATTGCCTTTAATCTTTTTTATATTGCTATCATTAACAGTAATTTAAAACAGCAAGGAACAAATTGCTTTTTCCCATTGTTAATTGTACTTTCGCTCGATCGTTACCAATTGAAATAGCTCAGTATTATTTCCACAACTAAGTGGATGTACTGGGCATTAATAATATATACTAGATCGTTCAATAAGTCCCGAGACTAACCTGGAAATGGCGCATATATTAAAAACTCTTTTGATTTTTAAAAAGTACTGGCTATCAATACAAGAATATGTGTCAAATTTTTAAAAATGGAACAATAAAATTATTGATTTTGAAACATTTAAGTGACGCTACGGTTGTAATTTCGATACAATGGAAAAAAACGAGATTCGCGTGTTGATAAAACATTGTTTTTTAATGGGAAAAAATACCGTTGAAGCACAGCAATGGCTTATAAAATGTTATGCAGGATCAGCTCCCTCTAAAGCAACCATTTGTCGGTGGTATGCCGACTTCAAACGCGGTCGCATGGACACCAATGATGGGGAACGCTCAGGTCGTCCAAATGAAGCAGTGACTCTACAAAATATAAACCAAGTCCTCAAAATCGTATTGGAAGATCAGAAGGTATAAGTGCGAGAGATAGCCGAGATAGTGAAGATTTCAGCTGGTAGTGTTTTCACTATTTTACATAAAAATTTGGCCATGAAAAAGCTTATTTCTAAGTGGGTGCCGCGTTTGCTTACAACTAATCAAAAGGAACAACGTATCAATGATTCAGAGCGATGTTTGGCGCTGATGAATCATAATAAAAAAAAATTTTACGTCGGTATGTAATAATGGATGAAACCTGGATATACCATTTCACTCCGGAATCCAATCGGCAGGCAGCGGAGTGGAGAGCGGCTGGTGAAAGCCGCCTGAAGCGTCCAAAGACTCAGAAATCGGCCGGTAAGGTTATGGCGTCTATATTTTGGGATGCGCATGGAATACTTTTCATCGACTACCTTGAAAAGGGGCAAAATATAAATAGTGACTATTACATGTGCTTATTGGAGCGATTGAAGTACGAAATTGCGGATAAATGGCCTCACATGAACAAAAAGAAAGTGGTGTTTCACCAGGACAACGCGCCTTGTCACAGGTCCGTGAGAACGATGGCCAAAATTAACGAATTGGGCTTCGAATTGCTTCCTCATCCCCCTTGTGGCGACATCTATCGCGCGAAATACGAACTACTACAAACTACGTAATTAGAGAAAAACTGACGTATGCTACATCGCGCTATCAGAGTTTTCAAAGTAATTAAGTATATATACAAGATCCCGACAAACAACCGTTGGGGGCGCAGTAGCCCGCCAGACACAACACCCGTCTGGCCGGAGGATCCTCCCTTTTCTTCACATCCCCAAACCCTTATTCGCCAGACTTGGCCCCCAGCGATTACTGGCTGTTTGCAGACCTCAAAAAAATGCTTCAAGGTAAGAAATTTGACTCAAATAGTGAAGTTATCGCAGCAACGGAGGCTTATTTTGAAGCCAAAGACAAATCGTTCTACACACATGGGATAGGAAAGTTAGAAAAGCGTTGGAGGGACTGTATCGCTCTCGGAGGAGACTATGTTGATGAATAAAAATTAATTTTATAAAAAAGACCTTTTTTTAGTACTTAGTCTCGGGACTTATTGAACCACGTGTTATTTTAAATTAAATAGCTCTCTATATTTATTTCAAGTTACTTAGTGTAAATTGAGGCTCTAGAATACGATTAAGATTACATAATCCGTCTGAAGAAGTAGAATAGTTTTTATTTTTATCAGTCTCTTCAAATTAATGTTTCTTTTGGTTTTAATATTATCGATTTGAAAATCGAAAAAAAATTGGTTGTCTGTAAAGTTAGTTCACGGACGATAGTTTAACGTGACAACGTCTTACAAAACATCTCCTGGGACGCATAGGCCAATCGAGTGGAAGAGAGAGTAGATACGGCGAAAACGTACAATGAGCGTAACGTGACAATGAGCGGAACGCTACACTGTCATCCTTTTCCGTGCATGGGACCGGCGTTCACCGCTTTATTAGACGTTGCCACGTCAAAACATGTAAAATATTTAAATTTATTAAGGGTTTCAAACAAAAGCTAAAATAAAAGATTTTTTTTAATCTTACGGGAGACAAAAGACGACCCAAGAAAGATTGCTATATCCTACATACGTAAAAATACCCGAGAGTGATACAAATATTCGTTTAAAACAACGAGCGCCCTTTAGAATGTAAATATATCAAAACACGGGTCCGTTTATGTATTTATTACAATATCTAATAAATCATAATATTAACAATCAATTTGTTACTAATCAATGATGATTCAGGTCCTAAAAGCTAAATAATTTTGCATACTTATCAAGAAAATTATTTAACTTATCACTCATTGTTTCTATTCCTATTTAGATTCGAAACAACTAAACAGCACAAATATTTGTCATTAATTCCAAATAGGAGTAGCAGTGCTAAAAATGTTTAAAAAATTTAATTCCTCGTCTTATTGCCTCCACTGGTGACGAGAGGGCTGGTGCATTTTTTGCCCATAGAATCGGCATAGCGATTTAACGGGTAAATGCTGCCAGCATTCTTGGCATTGCACGCGGTCATGATTTATACCGCAACTATCTGTAAATATTTAGTTCTTTGGTTAATAATACTATTAAATTTCAAAATAAATATATACTTTACATTCAGGTTGCAATCTTGTGTTGTAAGAAATCCTAGCCTCAACATCGCAGTCATTCCGTAATTTAGCTATTTGCTCCACACATCACCTTTGTCATCGTCATCTTTAAATAAAACAAGCTGGTACAGCTTGCGAGAGCGACTTCATTCACACTTACTGATTATCATTATCACACCATACCCCAGGGGAACCAAACGTGTGGACTACAATCATATACAGCTCCTGGGGAAACTGGCGATGAGGTCGGCAACGCGCTTCCGATGCTTCTGGTGTTGCTTCATCTATAAGCTACGGTAATCGCTTACCATCAGGTGAGCCGTACGCTTGTTTGCCAATCTAGTTATATAAAAAAATACCAAGTTTTGTTAGAATTAACTACAAGTACAGATTATAAAATACCATTTCGATTACTCAAGAAGAAGCTCAGAAACTTACAACGATAAAAATGAAAATTTTCCTAAAACACATTACTATGTGAAAACTTAATCAAGTTTACCTTTAATTTTCTAACAAAAACACAGATGAAATGCTGCTTAAAATATAATGTCAAAACAGGTAACATTTTTTCACAAGATAATGGAACCTCGACAATAATCTTATTACGTAACAGCTTTAACTTAACAGAGCCTCCTGCTAAAGCCCTGGGGCTTCAATCATCATTACCTTCTCCTAGATACAACTCAGACGAGACCGAATAAAAGAAAAATAAGGTATTGTATAATAAATAAAACAAGATGTGATGTATTATAATAATAAGTATTATTGAGAGATATGATAGAAATGTAATTTGTAACGACATTTTCTGTCGAAATATCTAAAAAAAGAATTTAATATAAAAATTCGTTTGCGACTTAATAAATTCAATTATTTTGCGATTTTCGTTACAAAATTAGAATTTTGAATGATATAAAAATATCATTACTGTAATACTTGTTTTTCTGGTTGTCTCTCATATTTTTTTTATCAATGTATGTTTCAATTAAAGAAAATATCTTGGCTTTTATATCTTTTATTCTAATAACATTTTTGTTGGCTTATCTTTATATGTTCAACTAAATAAATATATACTAAGCAAATGTTTCATTTTAGTTTTCCTGTGGACCCCCTCTTAGTTTAATAGACGATGAGATTTGATTTGTCAGAATGGATAAAACCCCTGGCTTTGCACGGGTGCAATGCTGATAATAAATATAAAATATAAATTAAATGTATTTTTTACACCATCATATTACTCGTAGAAACCTCTACAACTATAAGTGTTCCTATACTATATTATGCATTTATTATACATATAAAATTTCCTCTTGAATGACTCCATTTACTAGAATAGATAAAGCTTATTATTCGGTGTAGGATTACATAGTTGTGTGGACTTAGTGACGCTGTATTTTATGCAACATGTTACTAATTTTGTACTAAAACACAGTTTATATATTATTTTTCAAAACAGTAACTGCGGAGTTTCTTGCCGATTCTTCTCTGCAGAATCTACATTCCATATCGGTGGTAGCTTTACTTTTACAAAAATAATAATTTTATTTTTAAAGTTTTAATTTGTAAAATGACGATTCGAAAGTGCTCTTGATGCCTTTTTGAATAAAGCTGTTTTTGATTTTTATTTTGATAAGAAAACCGTATCAAAATCTCTTACGTTGTTTTAAAGATAATAAAATATATAAGAGACTAAGCATACAGACAGCGGGAAGCGACTTTGTTTTATACTATGTAGTGATGACGTTTTACGACCTATGAACCTCGGTAAAGAGAGGGGATTTTTTCGTAATGTTATAATTATTAATTATAATGTGATAAGCACATTCCACCATACAATGTTTTATATTTACATACTAGCTGGCCCCGCAAACGTTGTTTTGCCATATGTGAATGTTATTAACCCCCTTAATCCATCCTCCCTTATAACTTAGAGATATGAAAAATAGATATTGGCCCATTTTCAGACCTATCCGATATGCACAGATAATTTCATAAAAATCGGTCCAGCCATTTTGGAGGATTGTGGTAACTAACATTGTGACATGAAGATTTTATATATTATAAGATAATTATTACTGTACATATCATCATCATCATTACAGCCTATACAGTCCACTGCTGGACATAGGCCTCCACAAGTTTACGCCAAAAATAACGTGAACTCATGTGTTTTGCCCATAGTCACCACGCTGGGCAGGATTACTGTACATATAAAATTGGTAAAAACGATACACCCACCTGCTACTTAGCAATAAGACTGCCTTTTTAAATTTGTATTTATATGTTTCAACTACTTTTTGGCGTAATTTTCTTAGACGGGATGAACAATTAAGAATATTCTATCCAACTTTATGTACATATAAATTAAATTGAAATATCTGCAAAGTCAAACACATTTCAAAATAAGGGTACCACTAAATGAAATAGTTAAAAAAAAAAGATGTCATAAGTCAACCACGATGCAAAATTAACCCATTCAAAATATTAATTTGAACCATATCTCCTGCACCGAGCCGTAATGAACACTCCATCACACTGAAGTATGACACGGTTACGACCATATGCTGTGAACTTCATTCTTGATTGCGAGCGAATGAGTCTCATTCAGTAAATAAGAAAAATCGTTGCTACATCACTACGAACTTTAATGACGTTAAAAATGTCTCTTAATCGTTTATAAACAATATATATCTATATACATATATCTATATATATTAAAATTGAGTGTCGAGTTATTTTCTTAAATAACTTTTATAACAACAATGGCTATTGACAATCATAAATTTAAAAAAAAAAGACATCTTCGAATTAGCATTTCACTTTGACAAATCAAAGTATACACGGTTTCAAATTGTCAAAAGTAAATATAATATACAGAGTATAAGAAAGCCATTTTGAAACATTTCAAACCTTACGCTTATATATAAAATTTTGAAGAATTTTCAAAGTAATTCCTCATCCAATTTGTCAGATCTTATTGCGAGTTGTTATATCATAATACAATATCAATAAATATGTTTTTGGAAATAATTTTTCCTGTTAGGCATTCGCAATAATGGCGTTTTCATATAGCTGTAACATAATCACGTAATTTTATCGAATAATGAATCTTTGTAATTACAATATTGTGTTTTATATGTTCAGAAAATACGGTTAATTACTTCGATGTAGTTGGAGAAAAAAATTGTGAAAATGGACGCTTTTGTGGCGATTGCAAACTGTAACGCATTGTTCAAAAATGTTGCTCGTTGATATTTTTGCGATTACAATTCGCTTCCGAAATAACACATTCTTGTTATTCCTAAAATAACCATTATGACAGACGAAAAATAATATTTTCTGAGGAATCCTTACGGATACAAAGAAACCCTTCAAAACACAATCAAAACGCTAATTTTCGATTAACTCGCTATCGAGATATTCTCAGCGTAATTTATTTAAAAATGACAGAAATGAAATCACGAAATTGTAATTAGCGAAAGCGAGGGTTAGATCGACCTACCGATTGCTTTAATTCTCAACGATTTCCTGTTGACATTAATTGTTTCCAAAAATAGTCCAACGATTAAAATCCTTGTGGCGTACTCGCAAATATATGTAAATTACTTTTAGCGTATTCTCATTTATATTTGTATATTTTTTAGAAGATTTTTTGACACGTGTCAAATAAATAATAATTTAGATTTTATCATTACGGAAATATTTTCTTTGTATTTGTTACTTTTATTATTTCGCTCTATAAATAAAAAGTAAATGAAAAAAATAATAAACTTTTTTTTAAGTAAATTAAAATACAAGGATTGATTGTATTACCACTACATACCTTTATAACGAACGTATTATTTTTATGCAGCGCAATATAAAGTAAACAATACATAGGCGAGACAAGATATAGAAAGCGTTTTTCATAGCGTATGGACGTCTACAACACCAGTAGCAGTACAAGCGCGTTGCTAATTTTACCTATTGATCTTTTTTCATGAAAAGAAGGGCAAACGCGTTCGATACATTAACACCTTATGTTACATGCTTACTGCCGCTCAGATATCAGCAACTTTAGAAAATCTGCACACGTGTTGCCGACTTATCTATTGAGGTATAGCAGGAAATATTTGGCTCAAAATTTGGAGCATCCCAACTGAGGAAGCTTCTCAACCTTACTGAAAATCATAGATAAATGACACTACCCTCAAATTATATTGTATTTCTGTTGTAAGTAAGAACTCCTGTGGAGGGTTGAGAATTGCGCTGGCAATACTCCTGATGTTACTAACGTACACGAGCTACGGTACCCGCTTATTATCAAGTGGATTACGCTTACGTACGCTTTTTTGCCACTTTTTTAATAACAATAAATCCTATAAAGGTAACCACAATACCTTACTGTTTACGTGTCTCAGATGTACAGACATCAAACGACCACAATTTTTATATATATTTAAATAATGCACTTTAATTTTAATACTATATGTATAGATATACAGAGGTATAGAGCAAAATAAACATAAAACTAAATAACATAGCCAATTACAAATAAATAAAACACTGTTAATTAACTAAGCACGTAAAACATGCATCAACAATAATACACCGGCTAATAAGCGCGCCAGGACGGCGAGCAACACGTGACAAACTCAATTTACTTTATAATTACAACGGTTTGTTCACCGACGGCCAAAAATAATTAACTCGTTACATTTAAGTTGATAATAACAATAACTCATTTAACTCGACGCGTTGTTACGGATGATCTGTTTTTATTAACCTTTGCGTTCATTATAATTAAACAAACAGTCTGATGGCTCATTATAACTAGGAATATAGTTTTTTTGATCCATTAATATCTAGAAATTCACAGGTGAAGCTGCGATAAGATCTAATTTCCCCTTTTTTATGTATGTCTATAATCTTATTTTTATGCAGATCGACATTGTTTCTCATAAGAATCATATCATTGTAATAAGGAAAATAACATAGAAACCTGTAATACATTCACCAGGTCTTCGCGACCTTACAAAACGATATGCTACGTAGCTATGAGAAACTTAATCAATAAAATTTAAGACAATTATAATTATCGGCGCAGATTTTGATTGCTGACATTCAACTTTACCTAAACATTTAATAGTAGATACAAATATTTAACTACTAAACATATACATAGCATTATATACTTTTATTTTTGTTATGAACAAAACTATTTTCTGTTTCCAACCCCTGGGTGTAACCTAAAGCGGTACCCACTCTGTCGCCAAGCGCTCAATACCCGTATAGATATCGGAGCTATACTTACAGTTAAATATTTGTTTTATAGAGACAGAACAGTATTTATTCAAAAATGAATACTCCATAAAACAAGCAGAGATAAAAAACAATTAGCGCAAGACAACAAAGTTTATTGACCGAATAAATTAGTGATAACGTACAAATTTTTACTAATTAAAGTTTTGTATGAATGTCGAAGTACAAACTTCGTAAACAACAGTTTTCAAACCAGTCTCAATTATTCCAAACACCATGAGATGACTTGTAAAGCACTAATTGTGCTCAGTAAATACTCGCGAAAGATATAACTTTAACTTAATTTCCAAACGAACAGACGATAACAATAACAATTAAATAAGTATTAAATTTATTTAAAGTCTAATGACTCGCGTCATTTGTATTCAAATTATTTCGGACTGACTTTAATTAAGACTGAAATTGACTTTTACGAAGGTTTCGAATTTTAAGTGAAGTTAAAATTTTGCATATTGTAATGGTGTTTTGAAATTATAATCTTTTGGTTGAGTTTTAGAATTTATGGTGAGTGATACTTCTTAAGAAACGAAATTAATAACGGTGGTATGAAAAAAATATGGGCGGGAAAATCGCGTGTAAGTATGAGCAAACGCGACCAGCTTTAAAAGTGACCTTTTACTGCGCAATGTCTCTTACAACAAAAAGATAGATATATTTTTAAATACCATGGTAATTGTTCTTAAGAATTGAGCTCCAGTCACGTGTCGAAGCTGACACAAACACATTTTTTTTTTCTATTTTACATACGGACAGTTTTCGTTCGTCAAATCAAATCAATCAAAGAATCTTGATTCCTCAACAAATGCCGAGCGTCATCGATTTCAGTACTCCCATCAGTGTATGCCAGTTATGCTATGCAGGTTGCCGCTTTCTTTCATTTTTTTTTCGGTTTTTCTCGTGACGGAGTTCGCGCGCATCGTAAAATTTTTTTCTCTCATAATTGTCCCTAAAGAAGAACGTTCCAAAAGAAGTATAACTTCAAAAAAAAACTTTTATCAGTAAATTATAATTGTTGGTGTAAAAATTGTATAAATTGCTGGTGTCAATAATGGTACTAGTTTCGTAAACAAAGCATAGAACGGACATTTTTTTTCGAAAATAAATATTTCAAACAAATATATATTGAAAGATAACATAAATATTGATATCGTGTGTGTTTTTAAAAGCAATTAATTTCAACGCAAACAGGATTTTAATAAATGGCCAACATCCCAATGGAACAGATAGGCTATCAATAAAGTCGATTCATTTCGGCCTTCAACGGTTCCACTGGTACTAAATTAACAACTTCGACCTTTAAAAAACCTAAAATATTTCGCTTTTAAAAAACCTTACTTTATTAGGGAATCGTTAATTTTATTTGCTTTTATTTGTTCGGACAGACCTTCTGTGGCAATATATCGAAGATCTAATTGACGGATATGATTTGTATGGCCGAAAAGTCTATTTACTTTGCTTAATTTAAACATTAAATGATAATTAATACATACTATTTGTAAATGACGTATATAAACGCTTAAAAATATTTAAATATTATACTGTTTGATTAAATTGACAGCTTAAGTTGCCTAGTAGTTGTCGTAGAATGATTAATTAAAAAAAGAATGATTTATGATTAAATGATTAATTAAAACAGAAATTAGATTTTATTACTAACATTTTAAAGTTCGCAACAATTTGATATAAAAATATATCTCTATACTGAAAACAAAGGTGGGCAAAATTGCAAAAGTAAAAAATAAATAAGCACAAAAGGCAGTCTTATCACTGAAAAGCGATTTCTTCAAAGTAACCTTAGGGCAGAGGAGAAGGTACATCACTTCAGCCTGATACAGTCCACTGCTGGACATAGGCCTCCACAAGTTCGTGCCAAAAATGGCGTGACCTCATGTGTTTTGCCCATAGTCACCAAGATAAGCAGGCGGGTTGGTGACCGCAGGGCTGGCTTTGTCGCACCGAAGACGCTGCTGCCCGTCTTCCGCTTGCATATTACAAAGCCAGCACTTGGATGGTTATCCCGCCATCGGTCGGCTTTTTAAGTCGCAATGTGGTAGTGGAACTGTGTTATCTATCCCTTAGTCGCCTCTTACGACATCCACGGGAAGAGAGGGGGTGGCTATATTCTTACTGCCGTAACCACACAGCATTGGAGAAGAAGGTACTATAAGGTTGAATTGGCTCAAATTGTGTACAAAGTATTTCTAAACAGTTAACCAAAAACTAAAACATCACACAATCTGCAAATAAATCAGTAATAAAAATAACGCTCAACTGAGGTCCTACAGTTTTAGAGTTATTTTCGTTTTTCAAAATTGTATTTCAGGGAAATATTCCACATATCACAGCGGATACGTTTTCATCTCGGTTTCTGAAAGCTCGTAAATGAACGCAGCGTCCGTAACGAATATTAATTTTTATACCACCTTTTATAAAGTGATTTTTTTTTTGCAATAAATTGATAATTGATGACCTTGTGTGACTTTTCTTTTTTTTTCTTTTATTTATTTATTTTCCTTTAATATATATCTATCTATCTATCTATTTCCGATAATAATAATAATAATAATAATAACAATTCTTAAGAGTTACATTATTACTGATTGCGCATTTAATATTATATATCTATTTATTAACTGAAATTTGTTTCAAAATAGTAAATACAGACATACAGGCAATATGAACTCGAATCCAATACCTTATTAAGTCCGGTACTAAATAATAAAAAGTAATTTAACATAATTTGTCACCGCAACATTTGGGACCAGAGCTTACAAGTTATACTACATTAGTATAGATACATGTGTACGACGTTACGATAGTTTCATGATATCCTTCCCTATCTTTTAGAAAAAATAATAATTAGTAGGTATATAGAAATTTTTGTCTTCGTTACCATAAACAGATTTTTCAAATAGGACTTATATAAGCTACGGCTCTGTTATATATAAATCAATTGTATTACCCCAAATTTTCTTTTCTTACCGATTTTCTCCTATTAGCAAAAAACTATTTCTACATCGTTTGTATAAATATTAACAATGTAACTGGAATATCTTTAACAACCTACGTATATTGTCTTAAACAGTAATCTATCTAGTGAAATGGGCTAAACTGACCCCTCGCCATCCTTACTGGACCCACGCCAAGTATGAAACAGCACGAAGCTAAGGTGCCAACTTCCAAGCCGTTTATCAAACGCACATAAAATTTGTGGTTCGTACATTGTATGTATTATGAAGCAAAAATTGTGTGATGTTCTATACATTGGGTTATATTTTATAATGTGTAAGAATATAAATTAGTGCTAGTAAGTTAATGTCGTACGAACATACTCGTATGTATTGATGTTGTGGGTTTAGTTGATAAAGTTTATAAGTTTTTCTTGATATTTTTTTATCGAATAGAAATAAGTATCATCGAGTATTCAATCAAGTTACGAACTCACAATATGATATCTCATATATAATATTCTCGTGATAATAATGTTAGTTAAAATACTCCTCCGAAAAGTCTCTTAAGTTATTAGGGGGAGGGGGATTAAGGGAATTAGCAGGGAATTAGCTAGTATATACATATAGTTATATTTAATTTCAAATATGTTCAACTTCATAAAAACAGTAAAATTTAAATGACAAAACTACAAAAGAAAATAAAAAAATAATTAATGAATATTCGTAAGAATCTTCAGCTGAATTTTATCTCGATAACAGATGGACGAAGTTAAATATATTCGTCGCCTATAACGGATGATAAAATTCAGTACATAAAAATGTGTAAAACTTTCACAAATTCGATTGGTTTCTTAGAAACTCAATTTCGGTATACGGTAATGCAAATAAGTGCTGTCTTAAATTCTAGGAAATTGCTTTCAACGAGCCAGTTATTAGAATCTACTCTGCACATGTGTACTAGATACCATGCAACAGACGTAATAAAGCGGCGTTAAATATTTTTGGTTGTTTCATCGTTTGATTTAAAAATATATTCCATTAGAAAACATGTTTAACGAAAAAAATTCTAAATTAGAAAACACAATAATAATTGAGCTTAAGAATAAAAATAAATAAATAATTTAAAATAATACCAAACAGCACAGAGTCCGTAATGCTTTAAGCTTATGTTTGTAGCTTCTGTTATGACCCTAAGCTTATTAACATACGGACATTAAGACTTTTTCTACCATTAAACTGAGATCAAATACGAAAGCGTTTTATTCGAAGTGTAAAACAATTTCAATTCTTAATCCTTAATGATGTTAGGATGCTAAATAGTTTATTTGTTCAGAACAAGTTATTCGCTTATCTTTTGTTTACCTGTATTTAGTAGGTATAACTCCTAAATATCATGTTAAGATATATATTACTGTGATATCATATTGAGAATGTCTTTACACAACGTATGATAGGTGTTTTGGACACTTTACAGCAACCGTGGTCACGGGAAGTCATTCCGTACTGTAACTTAATAAGCCGTGATAAAATCCGAAAAAGTTGTTTCATTACAAAGCGTAAATAATTTTTATTGATATAAAACCGCATGGCTCGACTTGTATAAGTGTGTATTTGGAACAAAGTTAACAAGTTTCACGGCTCGACTTAGCCCACTTCTCTCAAAAAGTTTTTAATCCACCTCGCTACTTTAACTTTACTCTAAGTGTCAGATACGTGTCTCAGTACATTTCCCAAGATACATATTTCCCAAAGACTTTAACATTCATTAAAATAGTTGAGATAGTAATGAATTAAAAATTATCAATTAAAAACTTTGTGTTACTTCGTCGCATATTCACAATATTCCATAGAATGTGTAGCTTGAATTTATACGACTGACCTACTTCGAAATTCTTTTTTTGAAATATAATATTATCATTAAGTATTCCCAGGTCCAATTAAAAGAATGTTTGTTAATTATAAAAAAATATGTAAATATCATACTAAATACTTTTAAGATCTGATAAGCAAATTAAAAATTAATGAGCGTTGCTACGTTTATTAATGACTAGCTGAGCCCGCGAATTCGTCCGCGTGGAATTTAAGAAAAAAGTTATTATTCGCTTCGCAGTTATATAAATAAATTTCTAAAATTAAATTAGCTAAAATTACTCCTTATTACATCAGCTTTCTGCCAGTGAAAGTCCCGTTAAAATTGGCCCAGCCGTTTCAGAGATTAGCCGGAACATACAGACAGACAGTCAGTCAGACAATCAATTGGAAAAAATGCTATTTTGGTATATGTACCATGTATACATCCATATGCATTTATTAAAAAGCAGTTATTTAATATTACAAACAGACACTTCATTTATTTGTATAGATTAAACGAATCTTGGTTTAAAATGATGTATAAGTTAAGATGTTGCTTCTGGCGAGAAGTTGAGATAATTCTCAAGTAAAGCGTTTTAACAATTCTTTTTACGATCCCTGAATTGAGAACGTTTGAACAAAGAAGTTTTAACATTAAATTATTTCAGCTGTGAGACTGTTCTGCTTAAGAAAATTACTGTCTTCAATAAAGGTGGAATGTGTACCTACGGCTAATATAACTAGATCTTAACTTAATTTTGCCTTTGAGAGTGAGGTTGCCTGTTTATTTTTAGGAATATTTAAAAGTAGGTTACAACAAAATTCATTTTTAATATCCTATAATTTTTTTAAATATAAATGTAAGAAAGTTGAAAGTTAATTTTACGCCATTTATATTCTATTCTTATAAAATAGCGGTTTCTATATAAATGGACCAGAGAAAATTTCAATTGTTTATAAAATAGAGTTTAAAGTTGTCGACATAAGGTTCAATTTGAAACGTCAAATCTTTTACAACAAAAGTATGCTCCAGCGCGATTTCAATGCGCTCAGTGTCAAACATTAGAAGTAACCGACCGAATGCTCTTAGCGTTGTTAAGACTGCGCTGCGTGCACCTAATACTGTTCTAACTGTTTAAATTTCGTAGTCGGCTTGCACCACATTACTTACTCACCCACTCCTTATTACATAAAGAAGATTCTTAAAAAAATAAAGATGTAAAAACGTAAATAGATTAAGTTACTAATAGATGCGATCATCATCATCATCATTACAGCCTATACAGTCCACTGCTGGACATAGGCCTCCTCAAGTTTACGCCAAAAATAACGTGAACTCATGTGTTTTGCCCATAGTCACCACGCTGGGCAGGCGGGTTGGTGACCGCAGTACTGGCTTTGTCGCACCGAAGACGCTCCTGCCCGTCTTCGGCCTGTGTATTTCAAAGCCAGCAGTTGG
This sequence comes from Melitaea cinxia, assembly GCF_905220565.1. Lineage (NCBI taxonomy): Eukaryota > Metazoa > Arthropoda > Insecta > Lepidoptera > Nymphalidae > Melitaea > Melitaea cinxia. The sequence goes on from NC_059415.1 coordinate 9,199,721, forward strand.
ATGGTTATCCCGCCATCGGCCGGCTTCTTAAGTTCCAAGGTGGTTGTGGAACCTTGTTATCCTTTAGTCGCCTCTTACGACACCCACGGGAAGAGAGGGGGTGGCTAAATTCTTTAGTGCCGTAGCCACAAAGCACAATAGATGCGATGATATAAGGAAACTAGATTGTGATAGAAATAGAGGTATGGGTAAAGATTATATATGAGAAATGAAGGTGCTAACAAAGATTAGAACTTAAAGCCATGACCAAAGACCCACGTAATCAGACCGCTGTGTTCACGATCTCACACCTAAGTGTCCATTTCGTAAATGAGGTTAATTGTATGCAAAGCTGTACACGAAATTCAAACACCTTCGAATGTATTTAAAGCTTAAAGTTCGTGGTTTAAGAATTAAATCCACTGCGAAAATACTCTTACAACGAAGTTCTTAGAAAATTTAAATAAATTATTGTTTAAAAGACAAGATTTTAAAGAAAATCGAAATGAAAAGTAGAAAATAATCTATATAAATAAAAATGAATGTTGTGAGCGCATAACTCGCACGTTTTAATACTAAAAAAGTTATTTTTTTTTAAATATAAACTTTTGACAGAACGAAGTCTGTCTGGACAGCTAGTTAATATTAAAAAGCATTGGATGATTGATTAAATAATAGAAATATTTTGTTAGTTATTACTTACATAATTTTAGTCATTGAGAAGATATAAGTAACATTATGTAAATTCGACTGCGATCAAAAAGTTAAAAGGTAAATTTCACTTTACAACCTAATAAAAAAAACACACCACAAACAGTGTAAGGCTGTTAACGACCCCATTGAATGATCCCCAGGATCCTCATTTATGGAGGTTTCTATGAAACCCTTCAAATTAATAATATTCGAAACTTTCGGTGCCTTTCTATTGTGGATAAATACGGTAATTCAGAGATCCTAAAGTTTTACTCAACAACACCCTATTGGGAACACGAATAAACAAAATTGTAGTGTCTGCTTGTAATATTAAAATAACCGCTTTTTACTAAATGCATATGTATGTATACACGGTACATATACCAAAATAACATTTTTTACAATTTTTGTATGTCTGTCTGTCTAGCTGTCTGTTTATTC